>NC_133334.1:201801826-202401826 GCF_042186555.1 Aquarana catesbeiana
CTATTAATTAGGGGGAGGGGTAATTGCTCACAGGTGCCTGCAGTCTATATAACTGTGTTTAGGACTCATCCTGAGCCTGCTCATTGGGAGATTGCTGGAACTTAAACCAAGTGGAACTTTTCTAAGTGGTGAGTTAAAAACCAGAGGGAGAGTGAACAAGTTTTACTTTTTGTTTGCTGGGTAGCATTTTTGGGGCTTTTCCTTTTAGCTTTTCAATTAGCTTTTTCTGTCACTTTTTAAATAACTTTTTTTTTTCTTCTTCTTTGGTTCCTTCAGGCTATTAATTAGGGGGAGGGGTAATTGCTCACAGGTGCCTGCAGGCTATATAACTGTGTGTAGGACTCATCCTGAGCCTGCTCTTTGGGGGATTGCTGGAACTTAAACCAAGTGGAACTTTTCTAAGTGGTGAGTTAAAAACCAGAGGGAGAGTGAACAAGTTTTACTTTTTGTTTGCTGGGTAGCATTTTTGGGGCTTTTCCTTTTAGCTTTTCAATTAGCTTTTTCTGTCACTTTTTAAATAGCTTTTTTTTTCTTCTTTGGTTCCTTCAGGCTATTAATTAGGGTGAGGGGTAATTGCTCACAGGTGCATGCAGTCTATATAACTGTGTGTAGGACTCATCCTGAGCCTGCTCTTTGGGAGATTGCTGGAACTTAAACCAAGTGGAACTTTTCTAAGTGGTGAGTTAAAAACCAGAGGTAGAGTGAACAAGTTTTACTTTTTGTTTGCTGGGTAGCATTTTTGGGGTTTTTCCTTTAAGCTTTTCAATTAGCTTTTACTGTCACTTTTTAAATAGCTTTTTTTTTTTTTTTTTTTTTTTCTTCTTTGGTTCCTTCAGGCTATTAATTTGGGGAGGGGTAATTGCTCACAGGTGCCTGCAGTCTATATAACTGTGTGTAGGACTCATCCTGAGCCTGCTCATTGGGAGATTGCTGCAACTTAATCCAAGTGGAACTTTTCTAAGTGGTGAGTTAAAAACCAGAGGGAGAGTGAACAAGTTTTACTTTTTGTTTGCTGGGTAGCATTTTTGGGGCTTTTCCTTTTAGCTTTTCAATGAGCTTTTTCTGTCACTTTTTAAATAGCTTTTTTTTTTTTTCTTCTTCTTCTTTGGTCCCTTCAGGCTATTAATTAGGGGGAGGGGTAATTGCTCAGAGGTGCCTGCAGTCTATATAACTGTGTGTAGGACTCATCCTGAGCCTGCTCTTTGGGAGATTGCTGGAACTTAAACCAAGTGGAACTTTTCTAAGTGGTGAGTTAAAAACCAGAGGTAGAGTGAACAAGTTTTACTTTTTGTTTGCTGGGTAGCATTTTTGGGGTTTTTCCTTTAAGCTTTTCAATTAGCTTTTACTGTCACTTTTTAAATAGCTTTTTTTTTTTTTTTTTTTTTTTCTTCTTTGGTTCCTTCAGGCTATTAATTTGGGGAGGGGTAATTGCTCACAGGTGCCTGCAGTCTATATAACTGTGTGTAGGACTCATCCTGAGCCTGCTCATTGGGAGATTGCTGCAACTTAATCCAAGTGGAACTTTTCTAAGTGGTGAGTTAAAAACCAGAGGGAGAGTGAACAAGTTTTACTTTTTGTTTGCTGGGTAGCATTTTTGGGGCTTTTCCTTTTAGCTTTTCAATTAGCTTTTTCTGTCACTTTTTAAATAGCTTTTTTTTCTTTTTTTTTTCTTCTTTGGTTCCCTCAGGCTATTAATTAGGGGGAGGGGTAATTGCTCACAGGTGCCTGCAGTCTATATAACTGTGTGTAGGACTCATCCTGAGCCTGCTCATTGGGAGATTGCTGGAACTTAAACCAAGTGGAACTTTTCTAAGTGGTGAGTTAAAAACCAGCGGGAGAGTGAACAAGTTTTACTTTTTGTTTGCTGGGTTGCATTTTTGGGGCTTTTCCTTTTAGCTTTTCAATTAGCTTTTTCTGTCACTTTTTAAATAGCTTTTTTTTTTTTTTTTCTTCCTTGGTTCCTTCAGGCTATTAATTAGGGGGAGGGGTAATTGCTCACAGGTGCCTGCAGTCTATATAACTGTGTGTAGGACTCATCCTGAGCCTGCTCATTGGGAGATTGCTGCAACTTAAGCCAAGTGGAACTTTTCTAAGTGGTGAGTTAAAAACCAGAGGGAGAGTGAACATGTTTTACTTTTTGTTTGCTGGGTAGCCTTTTTGGGGCTTTTCCTTTAAGCTTTTCAATTAGCTTTTTCTGTCACTTATTAAATAGCTTTTTTTTTCTTTATTTTTTTTCTTCTTTGGTTCCTTCAGGCCATTAATTAGGGGGAGGGGTAATTGCTCACAGGTGCCTGCAGTCTATATAACTGTGTGTAGGACTCATCCTGAGCCTGCTCATTGGGGGATTGCTGGAACTTAAACCAAGTGGAACTTTTCTAAGTGGTGAGTAAAAAACCAGAGGGAGAGTGAACAAGTTTTACTTTTTGTTTGCTGGGTAGCATTTTTGGGGCTTTTCCTTTTAGCTTTTCAATTAGCTTTTTCTGTCACTTTTTAAATAGCTTTTTTTTTTTTTTTTTTTCTTCTTTGGTTTCTTCAGGCTATTAATTAGGGGGAGGGGTAATTGCTCACAGGTGCCTGCAGTCTATATAACTGTGTGTAGGACTCATCCTGAGCCTGCTCATTGGGAGATTGCTGGAACTTAAACCAAGTGGAACTTTTCTAAGTGGTGAGTTAAAAACCAGAGGGAGAGTAAACAAGTTTTACTTTTTGTTTGCTGGGTAGCATTTTTGGGGCTTTTCCTTTTAGCTTTTCAATTAGCTTTTTCTGTCACTTTTTAAATAGCTTTTTTTTTCTTCTTTGGTTCCTTCAGGCTATTAATTAGGGGGAGGGGTAATTGCTCACAGGTGCATGCAGTCTATATAACTGTGTGTAGGACTCATCCTGAGCCTGCTCTTTGGGGGATTGCTGGAACTTAAACCAAGTGGAACTTTTCTAACTGGTGAGTTAAAAACCAGAGGGAGAGTAAACAAGTTTTACTTTTTGTTTGCTGGGTAGCATTTTTGGGGCTTTTCCTTTTAGCTTTTCAATTAGCTATTTCTGTCACTTTTTAAATAGCTTTTTTTTCTTCTTTGGTTCCTTCAGGCTATTAATTAGGGGGAGGGGTAATTGCTCACAGGTGCCTGCAGTCTATATAACTGTGTGTAGGACTCATCCTGAGCCTGCTCATTGGGAGATTGCTGGAACTTAAACCAAGTGGAACTTTTCTAAGTGGTGAGTTAAAAACCAGAGGGAGAGTGAACAAGTTTTACTTTTTGTTTGTGGGGTAGCATTTTTGGGGCTTTTCCTTTTAGCTTTTCAATTAGCTTTTTCTGTCACTTTTTAAATAGCTTTTCTTTTCTTCTTTGGTTCCTTCAGGCTATTAATTAGGGGGAGGGGTAATTGCTCACAGGTGCCTGCAGTCTATATAACTGTGTGTAGGACTCATCCTGAGCCTGCTCATTGGGGGATTGCTGGAACTTAAACCAAGTGGAACTTTTCTAAGCGGTGAGTTGAATACCAGAGGGAGAGTAAACACGTTTTACTTTTTGTTTGCTGGGTAGCATTTTTGGGGCTTTTCCTTTTAGCTTTTCAATTAGCTTTTTCTGTCACTTTTTAAATAGCTTTTCTTTTCTTCTTTGGTTCCTTCAGGCTATTAATTAGGGGGAGGGGTAATTGCTCACAGGTGCCTGCAGTCTATATAACTGTGTGTAGGACTCATCCTGAGCCTGCTCTTTGGGGGATTGCTGGAACTTATACCAAGTGGAACTTTTCTAAGTGGTGATTTAAAAACCAGAGAGAGAGTGAACAAGTTTTACTTTTTGTTTGCTGGGTAGCATTTTTGGGGCTTTTCCTTTTAGCTTTTCAATTAGCTTTTTCTGTCACTTTTTAAATAGCTTTTTTTTTTCTTCTTTGGTTCCTTCAGGCTATTAATTAGGGGGAGGGGTAATTGCTCACAGGTGCTTGCAGTCTATATAACTGTGTGTAGGACTCATCCTGAGCCTGCTCATTGAGAGATTGCTGGAACTTAAACCAAGTGGAACTTTTCTAAGTGGTGAGTTAAAAACCAGAGGGAGAGTGAACAAGTTTTACTTTTTGTTTGTGGGGTATCATTTTTGGGGCTTTTCCTTTCAGCTTTTCAATTAGCTTTTTCTGTCACTTTTTAAATAGCTTTTTTTTTTTCTTCTTTGGTTTCTTAAGGCTATTAATTAGGGGGAGGGGTAATTGCTCACAGGTGCCTGCAGTCTATATAACTGTGTTTAGGACTCATCCTGAGCCTGCTCATTGGGAGATTTCTGGAACTTAAACCAAGTGGAACTTTTCTAAGTGGTGAGTTAAAAACCAGAGGGAGAGTGAACAAGTTTTACTTTTTGTTTGCTGGGTAGCATTTTTGGGGCTTTTCCTTTTAGCTTTTCAATGAGCTTTTTCTGTCACTTTTTAAATAACTTTTTTTTTCTTCTTCTTTGGTTCCTTCAGGCTATTAATTAGGGGGAGGGGTAATTACTCACAGGTGCCTGCAGTCTATATAACTGTGTGTAGGACTCATCCTGAGCCTGCTCATTGGGAGATTGCTGGAACTTAATCCAAGTGGAACTTTTCTAAGTGGTGAGTTAAAAACCAGAGGGAGAGTGAACAAGTTTTACTTTTTGTTTGCTGGGTAGCATTTTTGGGGCTTTTCCTTTTAGCTTTTCAATTAGCTTTTACTGTGACTTTTTAAATAGCTTTTTTTTTTTTTTTCTTCTTTGGTTCCCTCAGGCTATTAATTTGGGGAGGGGTAATTGCTCACAGGTGCCTGCAGTCTATATAACTGTGTGTAGGACTCATCCTGAGCCTGCTCATTGGGAGATTGCTGCAACTTAATCCAAGTGGAACTTTTCTAAGTGGTGAGTTAAAAACCAGAGGGAGAGTGAACAAGTTTTACTTTTTGTTTGCTGGGTAGCATTTTTGGGGCTTTTCCTTTTAGCTTTTCAATTAGCTTTTTCTGTCACTTTTTAAATAGCTTTTTTTTTTTTTTCTTCCTTGGTTCCTTCAGGCTATTAATTAGGGGGAGGGGTAATTGCTCACAGGTGCCTGCAGTCTATATAACTGTGTGTAGGACTCATCCTGAGCCTGCTCATTGGGAGATTGCTGCAACTTAAGCCAAGCGGAACTTTTCTAAGTGGTGAGTTAAAAACCAGAGGGAGAGTGAACAAGTTTTACTTTTTGTTTGCTGGGTAGCCTTTTTGGGGCTTTTCCTTTAAGCTTTTCAATTAGCTTTTTCTGTCACTTATTAAATAGCTTTTTTTTTTTTTTTTTCTTCTTTGGTTCCTTCAGGCCATTAATTAGGGGGAGGGGTAATTGCTCACAGGTGCCTGCAGTCTATATAACTGTGTGTAGGACTCATCCTGAGCCTGCTCATTGGGGGATTGCTGGAACTTAAACCAAGTGGAACTTTTCTAAGTGGTGAGTTAAAAACCAGAGGGAGAGTGAACAAGTTTTACTTTTTGTTTGCTGGGTAGCATTTTTGGGGCTTTTCCTTTTAGCTTTTCAATTAGCTTTTTCTGTCACTTTTTAAATAGCTTTTTTTTTTTTTTTTTTTTCTTCTTTGGTTTCTTCAGGCTATTAATTAGGGGGAGGGGTAATTGCTCACAGGTGCCTGCAGTCTATATAACTGTGTGTAGGACTCATCCTGAGCCTGCTCATTGGGGGATTGCTGGAACTTAAACCAAGTGGAACTTTTCTAAGCGGTGAGTTGAATACCAGAGGGAGAGTAAACACGTTTTACTTTTTGTTTGCTGGGTAGCATTTTTGGGGCTTTTCCTTTTAGCTTTTCAATTAGCTTTTTCTGTCACTTTTTAAATAGCTTTTTTTTTCTTCTTTGGTTCCTTCAGGCTATTAATTAGGGGGAGGGGTAATTGCTCACAGGTGCCTGCAGTCTATATAACTGTGTGTAGGACTCATCCTGAGCCTGCTCTTTGGGGGATTGCTGGAACTTATACCAAGTGGAACTTTTCTAAGTGGTGAGTTAAAAACCAGAGAGAGAGTGAACAAGTTTTACTTTTTGTTTGCTGGGTAGCATTTTTGGGGCTTTTCCTTTTAGCTTTTCAATTAGCTTTTTCTGTCACTTTTTAAATAGCTTTTTTTTTTCTTCTTTGGTTCCTTCAGGCTATTAATTAGGGGGAGGGGTAATTGCTCACAGGTGCTTGCAGTCTATATAACTGTGTGTAGGACTCATCCTGAGCCTGCTCATTGAGAGATTGCTGGAACTTAAACCAAGTGGAACTTTTCTAAGTGGTGAGTTAAAAACCAGAGGGAGAGTGAACAAGTTTTACTTTTTGTTTGTGGGGTATCATTTTTGGGGCTTTTCCTTTCAGCTTTTCAATTAGCTTTTTCTGTCACTTTTTAAATAGCTTTTTTTTTTCTTCTTTGGTTTCTTAAGGCTATTAATTAGGGGGAGGGGTAATTGCTCACAGGTGCCTGCAGTCTATATAACTGTGTTTAGGACTCATCCTGAGCCTGCTCATTGGGAGATTGCTGGAACTTAAACCAAGTGGAACTTTTCTAAGTGGTGAGTTAAAAACCAGAGGGAGAGTGAACAAGTTTTACTTTTTGTTTGCTGGGTAGCATTTTTGGGGCTTTTCCTTTTAGCTTTTCAATTAGCTTTTTCTGTCACTTTTTAAATAACTTTTTTTTTCTTCTTCTTTGGTTCCTTCAGGCTATTAATTAGGGGGAGGGGTAATTACTCACAGGTGCCTGCAGTCTATATAACTGTGTGTAGGACTCATCCTGAGCCTGCTCATTGGGAGATTGCTGGAACTTAATCCAAGTGGAACTTTTCTAAGTGGTGAGTTAAAAACCAGAGGGAGAGTGAACAAGTTTTACTTTTTGTTTGCTGGGTAGCATTTTTGGGGCTTTTCCTTTTAGCTTTTCAATTAGCTTTTACTGTCACTTTTTAAATAGCTTTTTTTTTTTTTTTCTTCTTTGGTTCCCTCAGGCTATTAATTTGGGGAGGGGTAATTGCTCACAGGTGCCTGCAGTCTATATAACTGTGTGTAGGACTCATCCTGAGCCTGCTCATTGGGAGATTGCTGCAACTTAATCCAAGTGGAACTTTTCTAAGTGGTGAGTTAAAAACCAGAGGGAGAGTGAACAAGTTTTACTTTTTGTTTGCTGGGTAGCATTTTTGGGGCTTTTCCTTTTAGCTTTTCAATTAGCTTTTTCTGTCACTTTTTAAATAGCTTTTTTTTTTTTTTCTTCCTTGGTTCCTTCAGGCTATTAATTAGGGGGAGGGGTAATTGCTCACAGGTGCCTGCAGTCTATATAACTGTGTGTAGGACTCATCCTGAGCCTGCTCATTGGGGGATTGCTGGAACTTAAACCAAGTGGAACTTTTCTAAGTGGTGAGTTAAAAACCAGAGGGAGAGTGAACAAGTTTTACTTTTTGTTTGCTGGGTAGCATTTTTGGGGCTTTTCCTTTTAGCTTTTCAATTAGCTTTTTCTGTCACTTTTTAAATAGCTTTTTTTTTTTTTTTTTTTTCTTCTTTGGTTTCTTCAGGCTATTAATTAGGGGGAGGGGTAATTGCTCACAGGTGCCTGCAGTCTATATAACTGTGTGTAGGACTCATCCTGAGCCTGCTCATTGGGGGATTGCTGGAACTTAAACCAAGTGGAACTTTTCTAAGCGGTGAGTTGAATACCAGAGGGAGAGTAAACACGTTTTACTTTTTGTTTGCTGGGTAGCATTTTTGGGGCTTTTCCTTTTAGCTTTTCAATTAGCTTTTTCTGTCACTTTTTAAATAGCTTTTTTTTTCTTCTTTGGTTCCTTCAGGCTATTAATTAGGGGGAGGGGTAATTGCTCACAGGTGCCTGCAGTCTATATAACTGTGTGTAGGACTCATCCTGAGCCTGCTCTTTGGGGGATTGCTGGAACTTATACCAAGTGGAACTTTTCTAAGTGGTGAGTTAAAAACCAGAGAGAGAGTGAACAAGTTTTACTTTTTGTTTGCTGGGTAGCATTTTTGGGGCTTTTCCTTTTAGCTTTTCAATTAGCTTTTTCTGTCACTTTTTAAATAGCTTTTTTTTTTCTTCTTTGGTTCCTTCAGGCTATTAATTAGGGGGAGGGGTAATTGCTCACAGGTGCTTGCAGTCTATATAACTGTGTGTAGGACTCATCCTGAGCCTGCTCATTGAGAGATTGCTGGAACTTAAACCAAGTGGAACTTTTCTAAGTGGTGAGTTAAAAACCAGAGGGAGAGTGAACAAGTTTTACTTTTTGTTTGTGGGGTATCATTTTTGGGGCTTTTCCTTTCAGCTTTTCAATTAGCTTTTTCTGTCACTTTTTAAATAGCTTTTTTTTTTTCTTCTTTGGTTTCTTAAGGCTATTAATTAGGGGGAGGGGTAATTGCTCACAGGTGCCTGCAGTCTATATAACTGTGTTTAGGACTCATCCTGAGCCTGCTCATTGGGAGATTGCTGGAACTTAAACCAAGTGGAACTTTTCTAAGTGGTGAGTTAAAAACCAGAGGGAGAGTGAACAAGTTTTACTTTTTGTTTGCTGGGTAGCATTTTTGGGGCTTTTCCTTTTAGCTTTTCAATTAGCTTTTTCTGTCACTTTTTAAATAACTTTTTTTTTCTTCTTCTTTGGTTCCTTCAGGCTATTAATTAGGGGGAGGGGTAATTACTCACAGGTGCCTGCAGTCTATATAACTGTGTGTAGGACTCATCCTGAGCCTGCTCATTGGGAGATTGCTGGAACTTAATCCAAGTGGAACTTTTCTAAGTGGTGAGTTAAAAACCAGAGGGAGAGTGAACAAGTTTTACTTTTTGTTTGCTGGGTAGCATTTTTGGGGCTTTTCCTTTTAGCTTTTCAATTAGCTTTTACTGTCACTTTTTAAATAGCTTTTTTTTTTTTTTTCTTCTTTGGTTCCCTCAGGCTATTAATTTGGGGAGGGGTAATTGCTCACAGGTGCCTGCAGTCTATATAACTGTGTGTAGGACTCATCCTGAGCCTGCTCATTGGGAGATTGCTGCAACTTAATCCAAGTGGAACTTTTCTAAGTGGTGAGTTAAAAACCAGAGGGAGAGTGAACAAGTTTTACTTTTTGTTTGCTGGGTAGCATTTTTGGGGCTTTTCCTTTTAGCTTTTCAATTAGCTTTTTCTGTCACTTTTTAAATAGCTTTTTTTTTTTTTTTCTTCCTTGGTTCCTTCAGGCTATTAATTAGGGGGAGGGGTAATTGCTCACAGGTGCCTGCAGTCTATATAACTGTGTGTAGGACTCATCCTGAGCCTGCTCATTGGGAGATTGCTGCAACTTAAGCCAAGTGGAACTTTTCTAAGTGGTGAGTTAAAAACCAGAGGGAGAGTGAACAAGTTTTACTTTTTGTTTGCTGGGTAGCCTTTTTGGGGCTTTTCCTTTAAGCTTTTCAATTAGCTTTTTCTGTCACTTATTAAATAGCTTTTTTTTTTTTTTTTTCTTCTTTGGTTCCTTCAAGCCATTAATTAGGGGGAGGGGTAATTGCTCACAGGTGCCTGCAGTCTATATAACTGTGTGTAGGACTCATCCTGAGCCTGCTCATTGGGGGATTGCTGGAACTTAAACCAAGTGGAACTTTTCTAAGTGGTGAGTTAAAAACCAGAGGGAGAGTGAACAAGTTTTACTTTTTGTTTGCTGGGTAGCATTTTTGGGGCTTTTCCTTTTAGCTTTTCAATTAGCTTTTTCTGTCACTTTTTAAATAGCTTTTTTTTTTTTTTTTTTTTCTTCTTTGGTTTCTTCAGGCTATTAATTAGGGGGAGGGGTAATTGCTCACAGGTGCCTGCAGTCTATATAACTGTGTGCAGGACTCATCCTGAGCCTGCTCATTGGGAGATTGCTGGAACTTAAACCAAGTGGAACTTTTCTAAGTGGTGAGTTAAAAACCAGAGGGAGAGTGAACAAGTTTTGATTTTTGTTTGCTGGTAGCATTTTTGGGGCTTTTCCTTTTAGCTTTTTCAATGAGCTTTTTCTGTCACTTTTTAAATAGCTTTTTTTTTTTCTTCTTTGGTTCCTTCAGGCTATTAATTTGGGGGAGGGGTAATTGCTCACAGGTGCCTGCAGTCTATATATCTGTGTGTAGAACTCATCCTGAGCCTGCTCATTGGGAGATTGCTGGAACTTAAACCAAGTATAACTTTTCTAAGTGGTGAGTTAAAAACCAGAGGGAGAGTGAACAAGTTTTACTTTTTTTTTGCTGGGTAGCATTTTTGGAGCTTTTCCTTTTAGCTTTTCAATTAGCTTTTTCTGTCACTTATTAAATAGCTTTTTTTAAATTTTTTTTTCTTCTTTGGTTCCTTCAGGCTATTAATTAGGGGGAGGGGTAATTGCTCACAGGTGCCTGCAGTCTATATAACTGTGTGTAGGACTCATCCTGCCTGCTCATTGGGAGATTGCTGGAACTTAAACCAAGTGGAACTTTTCTAAGTGGTGAGTTAAAAACCAGAGGGAGAGTGAACAAGTTTTACTTTTTGTTTGCTGGGTAGCATTTTTGGGGCTTTTCCTTTTAGCTTTTCTATTAGCTTTTTCTGACACTTTTTAAATAGCTTTTTTTTTTTTCTTCTTTGGTTCCTTCAGGCTATTAATTAGGGGGAGGGGTAATTGCTCACATGTGCCTGCAGTCTATATAACTGTGTGTAGGACTCATCCTGAGCCTGCTCATTAGGAGATTGCTTGAACTTAAACCAAGTGGAACTTTTCTAAGCGGTGAGTTAAAAACCAGAGGGAGAGTGAACAAGTTTTACTTTTTTTTTGCTGGGTAACATTTTTGGGGCTTTTCCTTTTAGCTTTTCAATGAGCTTTTTCTGTCATTTTTTAAATAGCTTTTTTTTTTTCTTCTTTGGTTCCTTCAGGCTATTAATTAGGGGGAGGGGTAATTGCTCACAGGTGCCTGCAGTCTATATAACTGTGTGTAGGACTCATCCTGAGCCTGCTCATTGGGAGATTGCTGGAACTTAAACCAAGTGGAACTTTTCTAAGTGGTGAGTTAAAAACCAGAGGGAGAATGAACAAGTTTTCCTTTTTGTTTGCTGGGTAGCATTTTTGGGGCTTTTCCTTTTAGCTTTTCAATTAGCTTTTTCTGTCACTTATTAAATAGCTTCTTTTTTTTTTTTTTCTTCTTTGGTTCCTTCAGGCTATTAATTAGGGGGAGGGGTAATTGCTCACAGGTGCCTGCAGTCTATATAACTGTGTGTAGGACTCATCCTGAGCCTGCTCATTGGGAGATTGCTGGAACTTAAACCAAGTGGAACTTTTCTAAGTGGTGAGTTAAAAACCAGAGGGAGAGTGAACAAGTTTTACTTTTTGTTTGCTGGGTAGCATTTTTGGGGCTTTTCCTTTTAGCTTTTCAATTAGCTTTTTCTGTCACTTTTTAAATAGCTTTTTTTGTTTTTTCTTCTTCTTTGGTTCCTTCAGGCTATTAATTAGGGGGAGGGGTAATTGCTCACAGGTGCCTGCAGTCTATATAACTGTGTGTAGGACTCATCCTGAGCCTGCTCATTGGGAGATTGCTGAAAAACAGGAGATTATAACAGGGGTCATAGTACCTGTGTAGTGTGAGTACATGAGTGTTGTCTGAGTAGTGTGTGTGGATCGTTAGTACTTGTGTATTGTATACTTGAGTATTGCGAGTGTACTGAGACTGTTCTGCGATTGCACGTAGGTCTTTGAGTACCTGTGTATTGTCTTGTGTACCTGTGTACCTGTGTATTGTCTGGAGTATTAGTGCCAGGAAGCTAGCTGTTAGGTAATTTGGACAGGGTAAAATCCCCAATCCTCACTAAATTTAATAGGTACAATGCCCGGCGGGTGTGGAGAGGCGACTCTTTGTACATCTTGCCGCATGTATGCGTTCCTTGATCATCCGATCGAGGGCGAATACTGCTGTGCAAAATGTAAGCACATTGTTTCCCTGGAAGCCCAGGTTCTGAATCTGGGGAAGCAACTGTCAGCACTGAGAAGTCCCTCCATACTAAAGGAGAGCCAGGAACGTACACGGCAGGTGTCGGCAGGGGCCAGCACAGAGGCGGGTGGAGACAAAGAGGTCCTTGCACTAGCAAAGAGTAGATGGGTGACAGTCAGGAGGGGTAGAGGGGGAAGTGCCAGGGAGGCCGATCCAGGACTGGAGCATCCCAATAAGTACGCTACTTTGAGTGACATTGGGGAAACCAGTCAGGGACCAGCACTGCTGGAGCTGAGGGACTCTCCTAGCTGCCAGGGGAAGAACTCCTCCAGTGAGAGTGGGGGGGCAGCAAAGGGAAAGGAAAGACAGATTCTGGTGGTAGGGGACTCAATTCTTAGAAGGACAGAGAGGGCAATCTGTAACCAAGACCTGAAGCGCCGAACAGTATGTTGTCTACCGGGCGCTCGGGTTCGGCACATCACGGATCTTGTGGACAGATTACTGGGAAGGGCTGGGGAAGACCCGGCTGTCATGTGCACGTTGGCACCAATGACAAAGTCAGAGGCAGATGGAGTGTCCTAAAGGACGATTTTAGGGACATAGTTACATAGTACATAGTAGGTGAGGTTGAAAAAAGACACAAGTCCATCAAGTCCAACCTATGTGTGTGATTATGTATCAGTATTACATTACATATCCCTGTATATTGCGGTCATTCAGGTGATTATCTAATAGTTTCTTGAAGCTATCAATGCTCCCCGCTGAGACCACCGCCTGTGGAAGGGAATTCCACATCCTTGCCGCTCTTACAGTAAAGAACCCTCTATGTAGTTTAAGGTTAAACCTCTTTTCTTCCAATTGTAATGAGTGGCCACGAGTCTTATTAAACTCTCTTCTGCGAAAAAGTTTTATCCCTATTGTGGGGTCACCAGTACAGTATTTGTAAATTGAAATCATATCCCCTCTCAAGCGTCTCTTCTCCAGAGAGAATAAGTTCAGTGCTCGCAACCTTTCCTCATAACTAAGATCCTCCAGACCCTTTATTAGCTTTGTTGCCCTTCTTTGTACTCGCTCCATTTCCAGTACGTCCCTCCTGAGGACTGGTGCCCAGAACTGGACAGCATACTCCAGGTGCGGCCGGACCAGAGTCTTGTAGAGCGGGAGAATTATCGTTTTATCTCTGCATTTGATCCCCTTTTTAATGCATGCCAATATTCTGTTTGCTTTATTAGCAGCAGCTTGGCATTGCATGCCATTGCTGAGCCTATCATCCACTAGGACCCCCAGGTCCTTTTCCATCCTAGATTCCCCCAGAGGTTCTCCCCCCAGTGTATAGATTGCATTCATATTTTTGCCACCCAAATGCATTATTTTCCATTTTTCTACATTGAACCTCATTTGCCATGTAGTCGCCCACCCCATTAATTTGTTCAGGTCTTTTTGCAAGATTTCCACATCCTGCGGAGAAGTTATTGCCCTGCTTAGCTTAGTATCGTCTGCAAATACAGAGATTGAACTGTTTATCCCATCCTCCAGGTCGTTTATGAACAAATTAAATAGGATTGGTCCCAGCACAGTACCCTGGGGAACCCCACTACCCACCCCTGACCATTCTGAGTACTCCCCATTTATCACCACCCTCTGAACACGCCCTTGTAGCCAGTTTTCAATCCATGTACTCACCCTATGGTCCATGCCAACGCACCTGATTTTGTACAGTAAACGTTTATGGGGAACTTTGTCAAATGCTTTTGCAAAATCCAGATACACCACGTCTACGGGCCTTCCTTTATCTAGATGGCAACTCACCTCCTCATAGAAGGTTAATAGATTGGTTTGGCAAGAACGATTCTTCATGAATCCATGCTGATTACTGCTAATGATATCATTCTTATTACTAAAATCTTGTATATAGTCCCTTATCATCCCCTCCAAGAGTTTACATACTATTGATGTTAGGCTAACTGGTCTGTAATTCCCAGGCTTTTCTCCAATCAGCTGGTACCATTCCAGTCAATAGACTGTCTGTAAAAATTAGGAACAACGGTCTGGCAATCACCTGACTGAGTTCCCTAAGTACCCTCGGATGCAAGCCATCTGGTCCTGGTGATTTATTAATGTTAAGTTTCTCAAGTCTAATTTTAATTCCGTCCTCTGTTAACCATGTAGGTGCTTCCTGTGTTGTGTCATGAGGATAAACACTGCAGTTTTGGTTACTGAAGCCCCCCCGGGACTTAGGAGCTAAATTGAGGAAAAGGACCTCCAAGGTAGTATTCTCAGGAATACTACCAGTACATCGAGCCACACCAGAAAGGAAGAGGGAGATTAGTGAAGTAAACAAGTGGCTGAAGAGCTGGTGTAGTAAGGAGGGGTTTGGGTTCCTGGAGGACTGGGCCGACTTCTCAGTCGGTAACCGGTACTATAATAGAGACGGACTGCACCTAAACGAGGAGGGTGCAGATCTGCTGGGAAGGAAGATGGCCAAAAAGTTAGAGGGGTTTTTAAACTAGGCAATGGGGGGGAGGGTCCAGAGGCAGAGATAGCCAGCGCGGAAGATATTCCAGAGGGTAGTATTGGGGGCATTAGTGGTAGGTTAACCAAAGCACAAAAACACAAGGTGAGTATAGTAGCAAGTCCTATTTGCAATCTCGAAACACCCAATACGAAGACAATATGCGACCGGTCTAAACTATGTGGCATGTTCACCAATGCCAGGAGCATGGCGGACAAGATGGGTGAACTAGAGATACTGTTGTACGAGGAGGATTTGGATTTTGTGGGAATTTCAGAGACCTGGTTCAACAGCTCTCATGATTGGCTGGCAAACATTCAAGGGTATACCCTATACTGCAAGGATAGAGAGGGTAAAAAAGGGGGAGGGGTATGCCTATATATCAAGAATAATGTATAAGTGAATGTGAGAGATGACATCACTGAGGGAGTTAGAGAGGAGGTGGAATCCTTATGGGTAGAGCTCCAAAGGGATAAAGCTAAGGTGAAAATAATACTGGGAGTATGCTATAGGCCCCCTAACCTGAGGGAGGAAGTGGAGACGGATCTCCTATCACAAATTGGAGTAGCAGCAAGGATGGGAAGTGTTATCATAATGGGGGATTTTAATTATCCAGACATAGACTGGGCGGAGGGAACCGCGCATTCATTTAAGGCTCGCCAGTTCCTTAATGTCTTGCAGGACAATTTTATGGGTCAGATGGTGAAATAAAACATTACTGGATCTACTGATTACCAACAATACAGACCTGATCACGGATGTGGAAATGCGGGGCAATTTAGGTAACAGCGATCACCGGTCAATTAGTTTCAGTATAAATCACACAAATAGGAAACATAAAGGGAATACAAAGACACTGAATTTCAAAAGAGCCAACTTCCCTAAACTACAAACCTTGCTAAAAGGCATAAACTGGGATAAAATATTAGGAACAAAAAATACGGAGGAGAGATGGGTTTGCTTTAAGAGCATATTAAATAAGGGCATTAGCCAATGTATCCCATTGGGTAATAAATTTAAAAGAGCGAACAAAAGTCCTGGATGGCTTAACTCCAATGTAAAAATGCATATAAAAGCAAAGGAGAAGGCCTTCAAAAAATACAAGGTTGAGGGATCATCCTCAGCATTCAGACTTTATGAAGAATGCAACAGGAAATGTAAAGGTGCAATTAGGACAGCTAAGATAGAACATGAAAGACACATAGCGGAGGAGAGCAAAAAAAATCCCAAGAAATTCTTTAAGTATGTAAACAGTAAAAAAGGGAGGACAGATCATATTGGCCCCATAAAGAATGAGGAAGGACATCTGGTTACAAAGGATGGGGAGATGGCGAAGGTATTGAATTTATTCTTCTCCTCAGTCTTCATGAGTGAATCGGGGGGCTTCAGTAACCAAAACTGCAGTGTTTATCCTCATGACACAACACAGGAAGCACCTCCATGGTTAACAGAGGACGGAATTAAAATTAGACTTGAGAAACTTAACATTAATAAATCACCTGGACCAGATGGCTTGCATCCGAGGGTACTTAGGGAACTCAGTCAGGTGATTGCCAGACCGTTGTTCCTAATTTTTACAGATAGTCTACTGACTGGAATGGTACCAGCTGATTGGAGAAAAGCCAATGTAGCACCAATATTTAAAAAGGGCCCAAAATACATCCCTGGGAATTACAGACCAGTTAGCCTAACATTGATAGTATGTAAACTCTTGGAGGGGATGATAAGGGACTATATACAGGATTTTAGTAATACGAACGATATCATTAGCAGTAATCAGCATGGATTCATGAAGAATCGTTCTTGCCAAACCAATCTATTAACCTTCTATGAGGAGGTGAGTTGCCATCTAGATAAAGGAAGGCCGGTAGACGTGGTGTATCTGGATTTTGCAAAAGCATTTGACAAAGTTCCCCATAAACGTTTACTGTACATAATAAGGTCCATTGGCATGGACCATAGGGTGAGTACATGGATTGAAAACTGGCTACAAGGGCGAGTTCAGAGGGTGGTGATAAATGGGGAGTACTCAGAATGGTCAGGGGTGGGTAGTGGGGTTCCCCAGGGTTCTGTGCTGGGACCAATCCTATTTAATTTGTTCATAAACGATCTGGAGGATGGGATAAACAGTTCAATCTCTGTATTTGCAGACGATACTAAGCTAAGCAGGGCAATAACTTCTCCGCAGGATGTGGAAACCTTGCAAAAAGACCTGAACAAATTAATAGGGTGGGCGACTACATGGCAAATGAGGTTCAATGTAGAAAAATGGAAAATAATGCATTTGGGTGGCAAAAATATGAATGCAATCTATACACTGGGGGGAGAACCTCTGGGGGAATCTAGGATGGAAAAGGACCTGGGGGTCCTAGTAGATGATAGGCTCAGCAATGGCAGGCAATGCCAAGCTGCTGCTAACAAAGCAAACAGAATATTGGCATGCATTAAAAGGGGGATCAACTCCAGAGATAAAACGATAATTCTCCCGCTCTACAAGACTCTGGTCCGGCCGCACCTAGAGTATGCTGTCCAGTTCTGGGCACCAGTCCTCAGGAAAGATGTACTGGAAATGGAGCGAGTACAAAGAAGGGCAACAAAGCTAATAAAGGGTCTGGAGGATCTTAGTTATGAGGAAAGGTTGCGAGCACTGAACTTATTCTCTCTGGAGAAGAGACGCTTGAGAGGGGATATGATTTCAATTTACAAATACCGGACTGGTGACCCCACAATAGGGATAAAACTTTATCGCAGAAGAGAGTTTACCAAGACTCGAGGCCACTCATTAAAATTAGAAGAAAAGAGGTTTAACCTTAAACTACGTAGAGGGTTCTTTACTGTAAGAGCGGCAAGGATGTGGAATTCCCTTCCACAGGCGGTGGTCTCAGCGGGAAGCATTGATAGCTTCAAGAAACTATTAGATAAGCACCTGAATGACAACAACATACAGGGATATACAATGCAATACTGACACATAATCACACACATAGGTTGGACTTGATGGACTTGTGTCTTTTTTCAACCTCACCTACTATGTAACTATGTAAAGTAAAACATTTTTTAACACAACCTGTGCCTAAAATATATATATGCCGAAGCATGGGGGAATCCGCCCGCAAAAGGTAGGAGTAAATCGCTCCTCCCCCCCTGCTGCCCCCATGCTTCGGCATATATGCTCTTTTTTTTAACTGTGGCGGTGAAATCACCTCAGACAGCTCTGGAGTCACCACTTTATGTATCGTGGGGGTAAAAACGCTGTTGTTGTCAAGATAAATAAATCCGCGCTGCAGCTGAATGGCGTACCTGAAAACAAAAAAATGGTTAACAATAAAACATAGTAAACAGTAAAGTATAAAAAATTACATACCTGAAAAGCAAATATGATAAAACATAATAACAATAAAACATTGCAGAATAGAATACAGTAAAAAAGAGCAGAACAATAGAGAATAGAGAGAGAGAGAACAATAAAACGACAACTATTTTTGTTTTTTTTATTTGATTTTTTTGTGTATTTTTTTTTTACATTTTTTTAATAACTGTAACTTTTGTAACTGTAACCGGTTCCAGGTTCAGGTCTCTCAAAATTCGATGGCATCTTGGGAGACCCTGTGAAAGTGTGCCTAGTCTGTGCAATGCTGTACCCTACGCTAAAACTCAACTAGTGTATGGTAGCGCTCAAAACATTCACCAATGCAATGACCAGGATTGTCAGGACAGGAGGGACAATAATAGCGGATGTCACGCCTATATCCACGCTTTCTACAGACACAATATTTTCTTTGGGGGGCTCGTTGGGTAGGGGTACTCGGGAGGACATAAGGAAAATTCCTCTCATGCAGCCGGATTACTGCATTTGATGGGGAAGGTGAGGTGGAGCACCGTCTGGAAACAGAAGGGCTCTGATGATCTCTTCCTGGAATTTAAGGAAGTATCCAGTCCAGCCTGAAGCTCTGTATAGCACATGAGCGCTCAGCAAAGCCAATTGAAATAAGTATACAGACACTTTTTTTTACCAGAGTCTGGCCTTATGGACAACTAGGTACGGCGCCAACAACTGGTTGTTGAGGTCCACCCCTCCCATAGTTATATTCGTGGACACCAAGGGGTTTCTCCACAACACCAGTCACCGTAGTAATTTGGACAGTCATGTCTGCATGAAGGGAGGCAAGAACGAAAACATTCTTATTATCCCTAAACTTCATAGCGAGCGAGTTATTACACTTCAAGCAGGCTTTCTCCCCCAGCCTAAGACGGGAATCTACAAGCTGCTGGGGAAAGCCCCGGCGATTAGATCACACGGTGCCACATGCTCCGGTCTGATGATCAAATAAGTGACTAAAAAGTGGCACGGTGTAATAATTGTTCACATACAAATGGTACCCCTTTCCGAATAAGGGTGACACCAAGTCCCACACAGTCTTGCCAGCACTTCCTATGTAGTCAGGGCAGTTTGTCGGCTCTACGTGACTATCTCTTCCCTCGTAAACCATAAAACTACATGTATAGACTGTGGCCCTGTCACAGAGCTTATACATCTTGACCCCGTATCTGGCACGCTTGCTGGGAAGGTACTGTTTGAATGACAAGCAGCCAGAAAACTTGATCAGGGACTCATCAACGCAAACAACTTGATAGGGATTAAACAAGTCTGCAAAACGTTGGCTGAAGTGGTTTACGAGGGGCCGAATTTTGTAGAGCCGATCGTATCCAGGGTCTCCACGAGGATGACAGAGTTCATTGTTGTTGAAGTGCATGAGCCGCAAAATCTGCTCGTATCGTGCCCTGGCCATGGAAGCCGAGAACACGGGCATATGGTGAATTGGGTCAGTGGACCAATATGACCGCAACTCACTCTTTTTGGTT
Source organism: Aquarana catesbeiana (assembly GCF_042186555.1). NCBI lineage: Eukaryota > Metazoa > Chordata > Amphibia > Anura > Ranidae > Aquarana > Aquarana catesbeiana. Next base: position 201,821,088 of record NC_133334.1, read on the forward strand.
ATGCCCATGAGGAGGGATAGGCCCAGAAAGATCTTAAATTCGGAAACCATAATTGGTTTCCAATCTCTGGCAAGGGAGGACTGGGGAATAGTGGTGATGTGTTGACCAGCGTACAAATTGCTTTGTTTCACAATAGATCTATAAAGATCTTCAGTGAAAAACAGCGAATAAAAATCAAGTGACATAAAATCAACTGTTTCCACATGAATGCCGGGTTGGCCAGTGAATGGGGGAAGTACGGGTGCTGCAGAAGTGGTGGGTTCCCAATTAGGATTGGGGAATGCAGCAGGAAGGGCACTATGGGCATGACGGGCCTGTGTTTGTCTTCTTGGTGGCAGCGGGACACTACTTGTGCTTGCCACCTCGCCAGCTTGAACTGCACTTATGAGACTCGCCACGTCACCAAGTGTTACTGCAGTGCTGGATCTACGACCAGAATGTACTAGGCCGCTGGTGCTTGCCAGTTCAATAGAAGGAATAGCGGGGCTAGTATTTCTCTGCTCCATACGAGAGCCCTGCGGTTCTTGCACCTCAACAGCAGAAGAAGAAGATTGGGGTCTGGTACGGCTGACCTTGGCAGGGACCACTACTCCATCATCAGAGCTATCTGTCATGGAGCCGCTGCTGTCTACAGGTTCGTATTCTGAGCCTGAATCTGACAGATGAGTGACTTCCTCTTCGCTATCTGTCATGCTCATAAACGTGTAGGCCTCTTCACTAGTGTACCTTCGATTTGCCATTTTGGTACACTAGTGAGACTCACAGGCAAAAAAGCTCCTGACTGTTAGCAACTGTATCAAATCGCTACCAAAAAACTGTTAGCGATCGCAGGAATCAGGCCTGACTCTGCGAACGCTGCAGTTATGTGTGTTTAGTGTTTTATAAATGACAGTGATCGATCGATACTGCACTTGGGTGGGCTGGGCTGGGGCAAAACGCAGGTGCTAGCAGGTATCTGGGCTAATCCCGCTAACACTGCATTTTTGGGAACCCTAAACTGCTGGGGACGCTAGTATAGATCTGATCGGATCAGATATTGATCTGTTCAGATACTATACCACTAAGGGAGGTGTATGCACCGTGCGTGGGTGTTAGCGGTACTGGCACTAACCTGACGTTGCCTGGGGTGACACAGACCCTATCTGACCCTAAAACCTAACTTATATCACCCGCCGGGCGATTAGGGGGTTAAACCTTTATTAGGTAATAAACGGCGAGTGCCCTGACACTATAAAAAACTAACTAACCAGCGTCACCCGTAACAGTTATACGGTGATCACTGGTGAAAGGGTTAACTAGGGGGCAATTAGGGCTTTAAAACCTTTACTAGGTAGTATATGGGGGTTCCTGACGCTATAAAACGCTGACGGCGTACCTAAATACTTACCTGCCTAACTAGTGTCACCTGTGACACTAATACAGCGATCAGATAAATGATCGCTTAGTGACACTGGTGATGGGGGGTGATCAAGGGGTTAAGACTTTATTAGGGGGGGGTTAGGGGGGTACCCTAGACCTAAAGGGGCCTAACACTAACAGCCCTACCACTTATAACTGTCACAAAATGACACCAATGCAATAATCAGAAAAAAAAAACTGCTATTGGTGTCCCTGTGACAGGGGTTACAGAGGGGTGATCAGGAGTGAAAAGTGTGCCTAGAGTGTTTTACTGTAAGTGTTATGTTGGTGCAAACTTAGTTAAAGTGTACTTGAAACTGCACTGAAAGTGTACTTGTAGTGCAAAGTGGATTTGCCTTTAGTAAATAACCCTCATTGTCACTGTAAACATCAACTTACTACAAAAACTGCTTTTGAGCATTGAAATAAGAAGCCACACATTGTTGAGTAGAAAACATTTTACTCAAAACACATTCACATGTGCGTTAGAAAAGGGTTTTTGAACAAACCAACATCTTTGTTGTATAGCATTTTTTTTGTCACATTAGAAATAGCCTTTTTTTGGTTAAACAGGCATGTTTTAAAACATAACATACACAACTGAGGAACTTACAAAGTTCAACTTTGAGAAAGTGAAGGCAATATCAGACATTAGTATGTCCAAACTGTGTTGATCTTGCCTTCATCAGATGGGGTGATGTCACCCCTGTAAATGCAAAATGTTGAAGATGCACACAAATTGGGATTCAAAATGGGGATTTCCCTCCTGATCCCATGCTTAATGTCAACATGTGCTACCTCCCATCATGGGGGATCAATGGACGTGTTTTGGGGGTGCAACCCCTTCCTCTCACCTACTTGAATTGCGAGGAAGGGATTGCACCCACAAAACGCATACATTGCTATCCCGTGATGGCAGATAGCACATGTTGACACACCATGTGCATCTTCAAAATTTGGCTTTTAAAATACTTTAAAACATGTACAATTTTTGTGTGTTTTATATTCTGCCTAAAACATCAATGATGTTCTTCATTTTTTGTTGAACCTCATTGGTGTTTTCCTTTATATTTTCTAAATCACGATTGCACACCATTATCTCCCCGATGAGGATCTGGGCACTTTTACTTGTGAAATGAGATTCTTCTTCCACAACATCCACTTCACCTAAAAATAAATAAAAAAAAAAAAAACACCATGTATTATAAATATGCAGGCATCCATCTATTACCTGAAGCTGTGGTCTCAGACACTCACCTGTTGTGGTCACTATTTTGCCCATTTCATAAATGTCTCCCTCCTCATCCTCCTGCTTGTGGTTTTGTGATTTCCCCTTCTTTAGGAGGTGTGGGGTTCCTGGTGTCCTCAGATGTCCCGAGTCTTTTCTCCCCATTTGAATAAAAAAAAGGTATACTTAGCACACAGATATTTGAGGCCAGAAACAGGAATATGAAACATTGCTTGGAAGTGTCGTCCAATTGTCTGTATTGGCATAGTTCCAAGCTGAAGAAATTTTTAGTTCCTTTCTAAAGCTGGAATACTTCCCTTTTTTGTACAAGTTTTACACATGGACATCCCTATAGTATCCACTGGAGCACCTGTGTGGGACACCCTAAAAAGTTTGTTCTGGTGTCCCACACTAGTGCTCCTGCGTCCAGATGTGTAAACAGCTGCTGAGTGTCCTCTCCTTACACTGAATCAATTTTTCATTTCATTCTAGTTACAAACCCATCTAGACAACAAACTTATTTTAATACAAATAGGCCTGAACAAATGTAGTTAACTTGCATCTGCCCAAAACATCTTATAAGTGGGCGAACGAACGATGTTTCCTATGACCGATTACTGTGCCCATGAACATGAAAGTTGCCATTTTAAACTGTACAACAGTAAAGAAAAGCACATGGAGCAGCATGCAAGTAATAATAAAAATAGGAACACACGACAAGTACTTACTTTTTCGAAGCAGTTTCCTGGTCCTTCTGTACTGATCGTGCTCCCTCAATTTCAGGTCTGACCAGCGTTTCCTCAATTGATCCTTGGATCGTCGTACCCCAAAATTCCTGTGCAGCCTCTTCACAACTTTAGTCATGATCTTGGCCTTTCTCACATTTGGCTTTAGGTAAGGTCCATGCTTCCCATCATAGTCGGCCCTCTTCAAGATGTCCAACATCTCCACCATCTCTACAAAGGACATGTTTGGGGCTTTAAATCTCCTCCGGGATCGGGATGTTCGTGGCCCTGGGCTTTCATTGTTGCTGCTCTCTTCTACATGCACCTGCTATGTCTCCGCCATGTTCTCTACCCACTACGTGGAAAGAGAAGGGGCGGCGAATATACTAGAAAGAAGGTCGGGGCGAGCGGAGTTTCAGGCATGCACAATGTATATAAAGCGTAACATGCGTGCGTCATACGTATGATCTGTGAGCGAAGGACGGAGTAGCGGAAGCGACAATCGTTATAAGGAAGGTACAATTTTAACTTGGTGCATCAGTGGCCTATACTGCTTATAGATTGAGGCCTATATTAGGTCAAGATTAGGAGAGTTTCGCCTGACATTAGGGTTTGTCTTGTGTTGTGTCTTGCAGAGAAAATGGATGGGTTCAAAGACCACAGCTTCCTCCCAATATTCATTGATAAATACAGGGAGCTGCCCTGTCTTTGGCAGGTGAAACACCCGCATTATAATAACAAAATAAAGAGGCAGGCAGCGATGGAGAAACTGCTGGAGTTGGTGAAGCTGCAGGTCCCCACGGCAGACATCCCCTATTTAAAAAAAAAATTGGTGGCCTGAGGAGCACATAATCGTGAGCGTACTAAGGTCCAGAAATCCATGAGATCAGCAGCATCAGCAAATGACGTTTATGTCCCCAGGCTGTGGTAATATGAGAGACTTCATTTTCTGGCAGACCAGACTGAAGTCAGGGAATCCCTCTCAACCCTACCTTCCACACTTCCTTCCACCCCAGCTGAGGCTTCTGACGCCCACCCTGGGCCTTCCAGCCAGGAAGAAGTGGAGGAGCCCAGCTTGAGCCAGGTATAGCATTGTTCAACATATTTCTTGTCTTAAAATAAATGATGTGAAATAGATCTTATTATTGATCACTAATTGCTGATTTAATAAAGAGTCTTATATATCAATAGACAGTAGTAGACAAAAAGGTTTGGGACAAGAATGAAAAATGCTGGAGTCAGAATCCAGATCTCAAATTTTGTGTGTCAGAAATTCCGATGGAAAAAGTTCGATGGAGCCTACACACAGTCGGAATTTCTGACAACAAGCTCCGATCGCACATTTTCCGTCGGAAAGTCCGACCTTGTGTACGGGGCATAAGGCCCAAAAACAGGACAAACCAGTACATAAAGAGAGAGCTGACAAAAATGCCCAATGGTGACCTATTTATCACCATAAATGAAGGACCCCTCACAGCAGTTCGATTTGGTATCTGTAATGTAATAGAATGCCCATGTAACTGGGAACTTGCATATAGTGATTATGAAAGGTATCTGTGTATAAATGCCACCTGTTCTTCGTGGTCGGAGGTATGGTGGACTACAGATTTGGATGGTTACCTAACCTCCTCAGCCCAGGTTCCCCAACAAAAGAGGAGTCTAGCCCATCGTTTAAGATTGTATAAACTATCACCAGGGGAGAAGGGCTATAACCAACTGTTATTAGCTTTGAGAGATGCAAAGAGGGAACCTATGAGCTAGGAATACATATACCCCTGGGAAAAGATGTAGTGGGGACCACACAAATTCAAGTACTCAGGAAAGGACAAGTTGTGCCCTCAGTCACCAGCATGCCACTAATAAAGCCACCGCCAGACCTGTTCAAAGCTAACTTCACCTATAAAGAGCAGTTAAGTATAGAAACAGGGTTTGGAGATAAAAATGAGTGGATAGAATGGGTAAGATGGACAACCAAGACCAAGGGGCTGGGGAATTGTATCTCATGTGCCAACTCACGACCCCAGCTAGCGACTGTTCCTTTCCTAACTGACTAAACAAGCCTGACATGTATAATAAGAATGTTCAAGGAAAATGTCACAAACACTGAATGTGCAAAAGAGCAGAAATTATATTCAACCACCAAGATGTGGAGTATACCCCCCTCTGTTAGAACGGTCCCAGGGAGTTTCACCTGCTTTGTCAGCACCGAGGAAAATGGACAGCAAGCAGGAAACTTACCCATGACTTACTGCATACAAAATATATCAACTAGTGAGCCACCATTCCAGCAGGATTGGTTTCAAAACCAAAAGAAACAATTAGCTGATGTGTGGTGGATGTGCGGGGATATGAAACTTAGGACCAAACTCCCTCCTAAATGGAAAGGGAGCTATGCTTTAACCCAGTTGCTTCTTCCCTTTTATATGATTCCTGTAGGTGATGAGATAAAGTTGCCACAGTTGAAGGAACAACACTTCCAAATGAAAAGGAACGCACCGCAAGGATCATCTGACAATCGAGTCTACATTGATTCCATCGGAGTACCATGAGGAGTCCCTAATGAATTCAAAGCACAAGACCAGATAGCCGCCAGATTGACCTCCATGTTTTTGGGGATTCAGTCTAACAAGAATGCCGATTGGATAAACTACATCTACTATAACCAGCAAAGGTTTGTGAATTATACCAGAGATGCCCTTAAAGGAGTAGCCAGCCAACTGGATGCAACCTCGTTGACAGCCTGGCAGAATCGTATTGCTCTCGATATGCTGTTGACAGAGAAGGGAGGGGTGTGCAAGATGTTGGGAGCCTTTTGTTGCACCTTCATTCCTAACAATACATCCCCCGATGGTAGCATAACGAAGGCCCTGCAAGGATTGCAGATGCTGTCCGAAGAACTGGCGGAAAACTCTGGTGTGGAAGATCCTCTGGCTGGACTCTTTGAGACATGGTTCGGTAAGTGGGGTGAACTGGTGAGAAATATGTTAATTTCAATAGTGATGGCAGCCACAGTACTGACCCTGTGTGGTTGCTGTTGCATTCCCTGTGTCCAAGGACTCCTCCAATGACTCAATGACACATCCTTGACAAAGACTGTGTTTCTCCAAAAGGAGCTAAACGAACTCTATTCTGGACTTCATTCTGAAACAGATGAGGACGAGTATAAGATCTTTACCCCTGACTCTCGTGTGTGAACTATATGATGGACCTTGGTGAAATCCTGAAAGCTAAGGTGCTGAAAGAACTGTCATAAATGAGTATAAATGGGGGGAAATGTTAGAGAAAAACATGCTTTATAAACATTTATGCCTTTTTGCAAAAGATTACTTAAATGTAGGATTGTTTCATGTAACCCACAGAGTTATTTAGATTCCTTGAAGTGCATATAAATCACAGAAGATAAGAGTTTCACTTCTGGACACAAGAAAAGAGTTTCGTTTTTCATCACAAGAAATGAGTTTCATTTCCTGAAATATATGTAATCACAGCTAGATTCATTTTTATTTTTTAGTTTGTAAGACTGAGCATGCCTACTTCTAAGATATGAAAGTAAAGGTTAAGCCCAGACATATACGTCAACCAATCATGTCTAGGAGAGGTGGCTATGTCGAGGCTTGTAAGGGTATATAGATGCAAGTTTTACAATTGCCAGTCAGACAAGTCCAGATAGGCGTCTATCAGGCTCACTGCTTGCTATGTATGCAGTCCTATCGCATGGGTTATAGCGGTGAGAACCAGTAGGCAAATATCTGTTGCTTTGTTGTAACTTGTCTCCTCATACGAGTCAAATAATAATAGATCTTTGCACTTATCCACAAATAGTAATAAAATCTGCCAACAAGCGTGGTAATCTCATGATCATGAATACTGAACAGTACGAATACATGTGTATACAGATTTTGAAAAATAGAGACTGGTATAGACCCATTACAAAAACAGTTTTAGATCACTACAATACCGAATACTATAATATTATCTTTAAAGCCTTTCAGCAAGGAACTATAGACAAAAATAGAAAGGAGGGAGGTGTCAACCCAGTAGGCACTGTATATTTTTCTAGAGGTAAGCCCCCATCCCAATTTTTGCCAAACCTAAGCACCCCCTGAAGGAGTGCGATTCCTCTAGCGGGACTTTTTTCACGGGGTTACCTCTAATAAAGTAGAAAGTAGTAGAAGTTTATAGTTTTTGTATAAAAGTATTGTAGTTTATTAATTTAGCATCTAAAAATCATTACACATGACCTAACCATATAGACAATAAAATGGATGCATGTAAATGGGAAAAAGTAATTCTACAAATAAATGACCAAATGCAATGATACAGGTAGTAAAGAACCAATGATCATAGAACCCGACGTTTCGAGGTAAGCAAAAGGGGTTGACCTCTTCTTCAGGGGTAACGACAATTGGTCAAAATGGATATTTCATCTAGAAAATTAACAAAAAGCAGAGCAAACATAAATGGATGAATATCTCAGGCATTCACAGCAGGAGGCAGTAGAGAGCATCTAGTTTACATTATAAAGGTCAATAGACATTAACATATGTTACATCTTTAGTAAGTTCCAGGCATATACATGCAGAGATTTCATACTGACCCCTTAAGATTCATATAAACACTCCCAGGGACATTATCAGCATCCAATGCGAATCAAGAATTTGCCGCCTGTCAAGGCCACACAGGGATCACAGAACCGAGGCTCAAGAAGATAGGGAAGATACCAGGTGAATCACAGGAAAAAGAACCAGGGTGGACTGAGGTTGCTTCACAAAGGATATCCCCAATATAAGAACAGACACAGTCCTCCCCTCACTGCGAAGGCTGGAGACAGCCTGTTTGATGGAGTTAGAGGGTGGGGGGTACAATCCTGCTGCAATGAAAATATTTCAATGAGAGTCTTAAAAAGAGAGCCTAGTATAAATACAATACTATTCTCAGAATTGTAAGGAGTATTGGGGTTAGCAGATTCACCCGAGATTGTCAATATAGAACATATATAACACGTACCTAAAAACTGAGGATAAAAGGAACCAGATCATGGGTCCCAATTTCAGCAGCAGGAAGTATTTGAATAATACCCCAGAATCAAAATGGGCAGGAGTCCAAGGAAATATGCAGGTTCCCTGGTTGGGTGTGAGTACGCATAAGTCTGCAGATTATAAAACACATCAGGGAAATATTATAGGTAAGTAAACGGTTAACCGTCTGTAAAATTTCCAAACATCCCAACCAGAGGGGGTCCATGCATTTACCTGCCTGTCTCAGCTTCCTCCAAGCATGTCTGTGTGGTGTCAGTAGCAGCTGATTAATGCAGTGCTGGAGGAGTTTAAATGTGTGTTTAATTGCAGTGGGTGGGGATGTCCAATCAGCAGCCTGATTGGCTGAACCATGAGTATGGGGCGGTCACAAGTTTTTTTTTGTTTTTTTTTTTTCTTTTCCCTTTCCTCTTTTAGGGAGGACGTTAGATGTCTGTCTAGGATATCCCCCGGGCAGAGCGACGCATAGCGTCATCCCCACGAAACACTCCCTGGAGTGAAAGCATCCACAGCAGGGAGGGGATGGACATGTATAACAGCGCTGTGCTCGGCGGGGAGCGGAGCCAGCACGACGTGAAGGATTCCCCCATGCGTCTAGAAGTCCCGCAGCGCAGAGCTGGCGTGCCCGTTGTCGTGGAGATCCATGACACAGACTGCCAGAGAGAGGGGGGGTCCAGGAGTGCTCTGAAGGGAGCGCTCCTCGGTCTCCCCCGGGTGCGCTGAGTGAGCTAACAACACAGCCCAGGCCTGGATGGATGGAAGGGAAATGAGTGAAAGTGATAGGATAAATGGTAAGAAAAAACAAAAAAACAAAAAAACAAAAAAACAAAAAAAAGACAAAAATACTTGGAATTTTCTTCATATCAAAGAGCCTAGAACTCCTACGTTCTACACTCTACTAAAGATACACAAAATTAAATCAGAGTAAAACTTAGAATGCACACAGTATCCATGGTGGAATATAGAGAGATAGGGAAAGGGAAAATAGGTGTGAGTACAAGTGTGGGAAATAAGGAAGTAAAAGGGGAGATAAGGGAAAAGTATTTGGAACAGTCACCAGTAAGAATAGTAGAGAAAGCCCATGGGCACTAGAACACAGAGTGTAATCAAGGCTTTTTTCATATAATGCACTTTACTGAATTAGTAGTAGGGCTTGTCACTAGCTGCTCTACGGGTTTGGAGTCACAGAGGGTAATTGAGGTTTTTTGCACATTACACTTTATTGAGCCTAAAGTAGGGCTCTTTCTTTGTATTATTGGGTTTTTGAAGTCTCTTTTTACTCTTTCTTTTTTATGCAGCCTAAGGTCTTTAACATAGGTTCCTGGAACATCCGGGGGATGGGGAATCCAAATAAGAGATCTGCCATCTTTTCATTGTTGGAAATGAGGGGGGTGGGTTTCGTCTGCTTGCAGGAGACCCACCTGACAAAGGACACCATAACATACCTTCAAAATAGGAGATTTCAGGCCCAATACCACTCGGTTTACTCCTCATATGCTAGAGGGGTGAGCATATTGGTGAAAAGAGGAATGGTTTTCTCCTGCCGGCAGATTAGTATAGATGACATGGGCCGCTATATTTTTTTGCATTGCGCAATACAAAATAGAATGTATGTCTTAGCAAATATATATATCCCTCCACCATTTAAACTTGAAGTGCTGTATAAATTAATGGAATTCATGTTGGATAAAATGGACACCCCGGTAATAGTTGTAGGAGATTTTAATGAGGTGATTAATAAAGGCTTGGATAGATTTCCACCGAAAGTCCATTCATATAACCTAGTAGAGGGTTGTCTGGGTCAGTTTTTGGCAGAGGCGGGGTTGATGGATGTATGGAGGGTACGGAACCCTGGAACACGGCAATATTCCTGTTTCTCGGCTTCCCATTCTGCTTTTTCCAGGATCTATATGATCCTGGGGAACGCGGAATCACTGCCAATAATAAAGGACGTGGTCTACTTCCCGAGAGGGGTCTCGGATCACTCTCTGGTTGTGGTGTCAGTGAACACTGGGGGAAAGGAGACTCGAGGATTCTGGAAACTGAGTCCATACTGGTTGGAGTTATTGAGAGAACCAGAGAGGATAATAAACAAGTTAGAAGAATTTGTAAAATCCAATGAAGGCTCAACTACAGTGGGACACCTTGAAGGCGTTCCTCAGGGGCATATTGATCCAAGGGGTGGCAGGGGTCAAGAAGAGAGGAAGAGAATGGGAGGAAAGGATTAGGAGGGACCTGGAGTCGGCAGAGAAAAAATATTTAGAGGATCCAACACTGGAGAGGCAACAAGAATGGAAGGATAAACAAGAGTCTTACAGAACAGCAGTATTAAGGAGGGGGGAGAATAAGCAACTCTTTCAGAGACAACGGGTCTTTGGAGAAGGGGAAAGTGTGGGACGAATGTTGGCTTATCTAGTGAAAACCAACTCCTCCTCTTTGACAATCCCCGCAATTAGGACCCTAAATGGTGAGATCTCTTCTCATACCTCTGAGATTACGGACACATTTAGGAAGTACTATAAAACTCTGTATAGGTCACAGGGGATGGCCAGAGAAGAGGATATGGATAATTTCTTTAAGGATATATTAATCCTTACCCTCACAGGCGAGGATAGAGAAGGGCTGGATGCCCCAATAACTTTAATTGAATTACAACAAGCAGTGAATGGGATGGCAAACCAAAAATCTCCGGGGCCAGATGGTCTCCCGATCAAGATCTATAAGCGATACGGGAAAATCTTGTTGCCAGAATTACTTAAAACACTGAACTGGGCACTGCAGGTAGGGAGTCTGCCTAACTCTATGACCGAAACCAATATTATTCTGCTACATAAAGGAGGGGACCCGTTGGCGTCGTCGGCATACAGACCAATATCTCTGCTATGCGCGGATGCCAAAATACTGGCAAAGGTGCTGGCAGCCAGACTAAATAAAATTATTTATAAACTCATACACCCGGACCAAACGGGGTTTATCCCCAATAGAACCACAAGCATGAACATAAGGAGGGTATACTTGAACCTCCACACTCCGACAGAAAACACGGGGTCAAGAGCTGTTATGTCTTTGGACATAACTAAGGCCTTTGACAGCCTAGAGTGGGGTTACCTCTGGCGGATTCTGGAGGAATTTGGATTCGGGCCCGACTTTATAAAATGGATAAAAATACTATACAATGGCTCAAGCGTGAGGATTAGGGTTAATAATGAATATTCAGGGAAAATTTGTTTAGAAAGAGGAATGAGGCAGGGGTGTCCTTTGTCTCCCCTGCTTTTCGCTCTCGCAATGGAGCCATTAGCAATTTGTATTAGGTCTTGTGTCAAGATGAAGGGGTTCATAAGAAAAACAGGAGAGGAAAGGATTGCTCTGTATGCCCACAATGTCCTTCTTTTTTGGGGAGATACGGAGGGCTCCCTTAAGCGGGTAATGGACATAGTGGAAAGGTTCGGTAACCTTTCAGGACTAGTGGTGAACTGGAGGAAATCAGCACTTCTGCCAGTTGATACCCTTAACAACCCTTTGGCGCTGGGAATCCCACAATTGAAAGTAGTTTCAACAATACGGTACTTGGGTATAAATTTGACAAAAGACCCAAATCAGTACATTGAAGATAACCTAGTCCCACTTTTGTCCAAATTTAAGACCAAAGTAGATATTTGGAATCGATTGCCCCTAACAGTAGCTGGGAGAGTCAACTTAATTAAGATGGTATGGCTGCCCCAACTGCTGTACCTGTTACATAACACGCCGGTGTGGTTGAATAAAAAATGGTTTAAAAAAACTGATATGTTGTTTAGGGAGTTGGTATGGAGGAGGGGTAAGGCAAGGATTGGCCTCCAGAGTTTACAATTGCCAGCCAAGGAGGGGGGAATGGCACTCCCCCACCCGAGTTGTTACTTCCTGGCAGCACAATTGCAGCATATAAGAGGTGGAAATGCCGACAGCGGCTTGTTGACTCTGGAGGCACCCCATAAGATAGTGGTGGAGGCATTAGAGGCAGACTCCCTCCACGGCAGTAGCCCCACAATCAGGATGATAACAAAGGTTTGGAAGGCAACAAAAAGTTTAATGGGATATGATGGGTTTACAGAATATGCCCCCTTGTGGCACAATAGAAACTTACAGGAGGTGGTGGCCATGGGGGAGTTTAAAGAATGGGGAAGATGGGGTATAAACAGACTATCTCAGTTATATAAAGGGAATGTTTTAAAGTCCTTTGAGGAACTCCAAATGGAAAATGGGATTCCAAGACAAAAAATTTTCAGATACCTACAAATGAGATACGCCTTGAGTGCTCAGTTTAGGACACACCCTCTAGTATGGAACAATGTGCCACTACTCCAGAAAGTGGTTAATTCACAAAACGCAAAGGGCTTTATCTCAGAAATATATGCGCAATTGTGTAGTAAAAGTACAGCAAGGCCAGAACATCTAGGATGCAGGGAAGGTTGGGAGGAGGACACCGGGAAATTAACAGATGTACAATGGAGGAAAATTTTGGAGATGGGTCAGGTGGTCTCGGTCTCCCCCTCACAGAGAGTCTCCCATCTAATGTTAATACACAGAGCATACTACACCCCCAAAAAACTATTTAGATTTGGTTTAAGAGAGGATGCCAACTGCCCCTGATGTGGTGAGGAGGGGGACCTGATACATATGCTCTGGAGATGTCCCAAGCTAGTCCGGTATTGGACCGGGGTAGTAGAAGCCATTGACAGCATATTTGGGACATCTTTGGAAACTGACGTTAGACTATGCATCCTCAGATATAGAGCATGGAAAGTGGAGGAGGCAATGCTTAAAACGGTGGTTTTGAGGTGTTTATATCAAGCCCGGAAGCTGATTATGCAGAGATGGCAATCAGTTTCCCCCCCGAAGGTAGAGGAATGGTCAAAAAATATAAACGAGATAATATGGAAGGAAAGAGCCTTATACATCAGAAGAGGGAACCTCAGGGAATTTGAAAGGATGTGGAATCCCTGGTTGACAAGAGTAGGATGCAGAGACTAGTTGATACTGTGTGTGTTCCCAACTGCTGGGGGAGAGGGGGGGGGAGAGGGGGGGAGGGAGGGAAGGGAGGGGTGGGGGGCAGGATAAAAGGTATATCTCAGTTAAACTAACAGGTTAAGTACTGTCAGTATGTGGAATGGGTAGGATGGTGGTTGTGAAACCTCACTGTATTATTGCTGGTTGTTATGCTTTGTCTGTTCCTACTCACTCCCCATACACCTAATGAAGCCAAAATATGTTTTGTTTGTAAGGTATGTAAATGTTTTAAGAAATAATAATAAAGAATATAAAAAAAAAAAGATACACAAATCCTTGACCCAGCCCCCCCAGTAGACTGATAGTGTCCGGTTGTGACAGCTTAACCAAAAATGCCAGCAGCCTTGTCGATGACTACCTCAATCCACATGTGGCAGTTCTTAAGTCGTACATTAAAGATACAATTGACCTGCTGAAAACATTGGAGAGACTCAATCTTCCCCTCAATACCTTAATGGTTGCTATAGATGTTGAAAGCCTGTACAATACCATTTCCCACAAGAAGGGATTACAAGTAATTGCAAATCATCTACGAGAAAGAGGAAAATTAGCCTCTAGTTACAATCAGTTTATCTTGGATCTTCTTCAATTTATCCTAATGCGAAATGTGTTTATATTTGGATCTTCCCACTACCTCCAGGTGCAGGAGGTTGAGATGGGGACTCGCTGTGCCCCATCATACGTCAACCTGTACCTGGGGGGATGGGAAAGAGAACTTTTTGCTCATGATGATTTGTCAGATCTACTTAGACAAGTCCTATCTTGGCATTGTTATATCGATGACCTACTATTATTCTGTACTGGCACCAAAAAAGAATTAGAAACATTTATGACCATCACAGGCAAGAATTACTCCAATTTTAAGTTCACAATGACATGTGACCACTCTAAAATCAATTTCTTGGATCTTAAATTCTCTCTAAACGGGGATGGTCTCTTGGCTCCTCTCTATTTAGAAAACCGTCCACAGGAAACACTTTATTACATGCAACTAGTTTGCATCCTGTTCCATTACTAAAAAGTATACCCTATAGTCAATAACTTTGTATTCAAAGGAACTGTACCAATGAGGAAGATTTTCTGAAAGCAGTTATGGAACTACAGCATCTCACAAAAGTGAGTACACATTTTTGTAAATATTTTATTATATCTTTTCATATTGACAACACTGAAGAAATTACACTTTGCTACAATGTAAGGTAGTGAGTGTACAGCTTGTATAACAGTGTAAATGTGCTGTTCCCTCAAAATACCTCAACACATAGCCATGTCTAAATGGCTGACAACAAAATTCAGTACACCCCTAAGTGAAAATGTCCAAATTGGGCCCAATTAGCCATTTTCCCTTCCCGATGTCATGTGACTCATTAGTATTACAAGATCTCATGAGTGAATGGGAAGCAGGTATGTTAAATTTCATGTTATCGCTCTCACTCTCTTTCATACTGGTCACTTGAAGCTCAACATGGCATCTCATGGCAAAGAACTCTCTGAGGATCTGAAAAAAAGAATTGTTGCTCTGCAACAATTGAGCTGCAGCACGGTGGCCAAGACCATACAGTGGTTTAACAGGAGAGGCTCCACTCAGAACAGGCCTCGCCATGATTGACCAAAGGAGTTGAGTGTGTGTGCTCAGCATCATATCCAGAGGTTGTCTTTGGGAAATAGATATATGAGTGTTGCCAGCATTGCTGCAGAGGTTGAAGGGGTGGGTGGTCAGCCTGTCAATGCTCAGACCATACGCCGCACACTGCATCAAATTGGTCTGCATGACTGTCGTCCCAAAAGGAAGCCTCTTCTAAAAATGATGCACAAGAAAGCCCGCAAACAGTTTGGTGAAGACAAGCAGACTAAGAACATGGATTACTGTAACCATGTCATGTGGTCTGATGAGACCAAGATAAACTTATTTGGTTCTGATGGTGCGCGTGTCACGGCAACCAGGTGAGGAGTACAAAGACAAGTGTGTCTTGTCTATAGTCAAGCATGGTGGTGGGAGTGTCATGATCTGGGGCTGCATGAGTGCTGCTGGCACTGGGGAGCTACAGTTCATTGAGGGAACAATGAATTCCAACATGTACTGTGACATACTAAAGCAGAGCATGATCCCCTCCTTTTTGAGACTGGGCCGCAGGGCAGTATTCCAACATGATAACGACCCCAAACACACCTCCAAAATGACCACTGCCTTGCTAAAGAAGGTGAGGGTAAAGGTGATGGACCAGCCAAGCATGTCTCCAGACCTAAACCCTATTGAACATCTGTGGGGCATCCTCAAATGGAAGGTGGAGGAGCGCAAGGTCTTTAACATCCACCAGCTCCGTGATGTTGTCATGGAGGAGTGAATGGTGAACACCATATCCAAGAGGGTTAAGGCAGTGCTGGAAAATAATGGTGGCCACACAAAATATTGACACTTTGGCCTAAATTGGACATTTTCACTTAGGGGTGTACTCACTTTTGTTGCCAGCGGTTTAGACATTAATGGCTGTGTGTTGAGTTATTTTGAGGGGACAGCAAATTTACACTGTTATACAAGCTGTACACTCACTACTTTACATTGTAGCAAAGTATAATTTCTTCAGTTTTGTCACATGAAAAGATATAATAAATATTTTGAAAAATGTGAGGGGTGTACTCACTTTTGTGAGATACTGTATATTGGAGACTAAGAGACAGGGGCTAGTTGTCTAAAAAAAAAGCATATAATAAAACCATTAGGCAAGATAGACATTTTATGATTTACTCTACCAAAAACACGAAAGACAATGTGCAACCTGTTAGGATCATAACTCCCTATTGTAAACAGCATAAACAAATTAGAGGCATTCTTACAAAGTTTTGGACACTCTTAACTGCAGACCCCGTGATCAAAAAACATATTAAAATCCGTCCTGACCTCACATATAGGAGAGCTACTTCAAATAAAGATCGCCTAGTACACACTCATCACAATCCTAGGCAATTTAACTCAAATCCAGTCACCTATCCCTGTAGTAACTGTGACATTTGCAGATTCATCCACAACGGCAATGAAATTGTCCTTCCCAATGGACAATTATACTCAATTATATATTAGACATGGAATCGCCTGCCAGGCCATATGAGTGGTGTACCTCGTGCAATGTCTGTGTGGATGTTTTTATATAAGAAAAATGAAATGCCCCTTTTTCAAAAGAATTATGGACCATGTATCTCCTATTCTAAAAAGACAAATGGAAACTGCCGTGATTCCCTAACGTTGGCCTATATCAGGTATATGTAATTAGCGGACCTCCAGCTGTTGCAGAACTACAAGTCCCATGAGGCATAGCAAGTCTCTGACAGCCACAAGCATGACACCCAGAGGCAGAGGCATGATGTGACTTGTAGTTTTGCAACAGCTGGAGGTCCACTAATTGCATATCCCTGGCCTATATCATGATTTTGACCCAAATATGATCCAATTTACGGCTCTTAATCATATACCTTCGACTACCAGATGTGGCAGCGTAGATCAAACGCTGCTAAAGCTGGAAACTCGATGGATATACAATCTCAATGCCACAACTTATCCAGGCTTGAATGAAACTATCAGTTTCAAGCCATTTTTATGACCCATATTGGGGACTGACAAGTCAATCCCATGCAATTTCTGCTGGTGTAATTTTTGTGTTTGTATTTCACTTGTCTATGTTTCCCTGCCCTCCCATTTTCATTTTCCCTTCCTCCCCCTTTCCCTTATTCCTACCTTCCCCCCATCTCTAGTGCTTCCCTTTTATCTCCCTCATCTATCTAGCCCAAATTCATTTAAATTTTTCTTTTCATATTTAGCGATTAATTTTTTAATTGCTGTCATTACAATGTTGACAGCTATGTTATATATGTTTATCCATATCGATAAATAAATACTTATAAGCTTGTATAAAACCCAATTCAGAATATGATATCTTTAGGTTAATAATGTACAGAAAAAACATTGATTTATCATTGGTGTATTATTTATTTTGTTTACTGGAATGGATCATGTTTGGTATTCCTTGCCCTCCCCCCCAGTGCTCGACTGTTCGTTTTTATCTCTCATCTGCTGACTCCCGGTGTCTCAGATGTGGGCGATTGCCATACGTGTTGGCTCCCTTTAGGGTAACACAGATGTGCCTCTTTTTCTATATATCCCTTCGTAAATCATTAGCTTTTCAATCCCCTGTGCATCTTCTGCCTGGCGGTCTCTAGGGGGAGTTAAATAGATGCACGCCCACTGAATGGGGCATGTCAGCTCTCGTTGTGTCACCTCCTTCCTCGCTGGGCCGCGGTGTGCTATGGTTAGTGTAGTTTTCGACACTTCGCGCATGCGCAGTGGCCCCCGTGTGTCGATGCTCAGCCAGTAACCTCAGATGCCGGCCGAGTGGTGTGTCTACGTAAAAAGATTAATCATGAATATGTTTTTGCCACATCAAGGGTGACCACACTCTGTTGGAGATCGATCTCAGGTAAAAACTTTGTTTCCAAGCTAGCTTCAAACATATCTAAATGCATCTCAATGCTCCTATATTTCCTTTATATTAAATAGATAACGGCTTTGTTTGTCTCCATTGAATTATTCTGATTACTATCTGCTGCCATCTGCTCTATCTGCTCCAATGTTTGGAGACAGGTGATCTGCAGCAGTTCTCTGTGGTGTTTCTATTTTTGACTCACAGATATTTGGAAATTATTATATCTTTAAAAGATTGTTTTTTTTTCTCTAAAATTTGCAATCTACATTGTTTCAGTTATCCATTTACTCACATTTCCAGTTATTTTTGTTATCTCAAAGCAAGGTTTTATTGAGAAAGAAAAAAGGTACAATACATCTATAACTGGGATCAGAGCAAAACATGTTGTTGTACAATAACAAGTCTTTCTGCCATACATGGTATTACAGGTATATCATGTGTATGTAAACTGTTTGCATCTTCACTCTAAATTCTTTAAACAATACTATGAGACAGGTGAGCAGTGAATTATGCAAACTCCTTATAAAAAAAAATTTCAGCTATATATATAGCAACAGTTACAGTATTCGATCCAATACCAGCTCCACCGGAGCTAGCCCTCGTACGTTCAGCCATGGATCCCAGAGCTTAGCAAATTTTGCCATACTACCCCTATGTTGGTAGATAAGTCTTTCCAGCCTTATGCCCCGTACACACGGTCGGACTTTGTTCGGACATTCCGACAACAAAATCCTAGGATTTTTTCCGACGGATGTTGGCTCAAACTTGTTTTGCGTACACACGGTCGCACAAAGTTGTCGGAATTTCCGATCGCCAAGAACGCGGTGACGTACACCACGTACGACGAGACTAGAAAAGGCCGGTTCAGAACCAAGCGCGGCACCCTTTGGGCTCCTTTTGCTAATCTCGTGTTAGTAAAAGTTTGGTGAGAGACGATTCGCGCTTTTTCAGACTCGTGGCTTTCAGATCGTTTTCTGCCGTTCAGTTTGTGCTTGTGGGTTTGTATCTGCTCTTCAGTGCGTGCAGTCAGTTTGTATCGGAGTTTTCTGTGCGATCTTGCCCGCTCGTTGCTGTTTTTCAGGTCGCTCTTCACAGGCCTTGCTGTTCTTCAGTGCGTTCTGTTACTTCGTTCTGAGCAGCTGACCGTTTTCTAGCCATGTTTCGTATGCGTACTCCTCGTAGAGTTCGTGCTGTGCGGGGGCTTGGTGTTGGGGTCCTGACCTTGACACAAGTCCAGTCCATGAACAGGGTGGGGAGGAGTTCATGGACCAAGAATTGGTTGCTTCAGCGTGACCAGTTCTCTCATATGCCTTTGCTCCGTGAGATCCGTGAGATCCGTGAGAATAATCCTGATGATTTCAGGAACTTTCTCAGGATGACGGACCCCGTGTTTCACCGTTTGTTGGCTTCGCTGACCCCCTATATTAGCAGGCAGGATACCTGCATGAGGCAAGCCATCACTCCGGAGCAGAGGTTGGTCGCTACCTTGCGGTATTTGGCCACAGGGAGAAGTCTGCAGGACTTGAAGTTCTCGACTGGCATCTCCTACCAGGCTCTGGGTATCATCATCCCAGAGACCTGTTCTGCCATCATCCAGGTCCTGCAGAAGGAGTATATGAAGGTAAGATTTTTATCCTTTTATATCACATTTTATTGTATTGAATGTTTGATAATATATTGTATTTCTTCCCTCATTCCCTAATTACCATGATTGTAATATGCTGTGAATGTCCCCTTTGTTCTCATGCATGCTGGATTTTTAGGTAATTATTATTTTATGTCCTCCATACATATTTGCCCTTCAATAACCTCCCCAGCATGGTGTCTCCTGGCCTATATTCACCTCATGTAGTCACTTAACAATGTATTTTATCAGCTCCATAGTAGTGCTTTACCCCAAACACCCCCTAAAATGTTTGGAAATGTTATTTTTGATTTAAATTCAGGCAGAGTGCCAGAGGCTTTTTTTTTGTGGCGTCCCCAAATTTTTTTTAACCCTCCCCCCCAACTGCTAAGTCAGCTGATCCCAATTCTCTATCCTCAATCATCTATCTGCTGACTTTGCCAAACCCATACACACTATACCCATCTCTTTACTGGTCAGATTTATGGATGAATTCCCCAAAGCATGTAGTGCAAGGGCCTGCCTGTATACTTTCCAATGGTACTGTTTAAAGTTTTTGTATCCTATTATTATCTTGATAGGTAATAGCAGAATGTTCAAATGTCCTCAAATGTGTACAGTGTGTATTTATATCTTTGTATTATGACAATTCTTACCTGTCCAGTGGTCTGCCAATAGTGTAACTAAGGAGGGGCTGTTCCAAGTAATACCCTGTATTTAGGCATTCATCTCTCAATGAAGTGAAGAGGGTTACCTGTCCAAGAGTTCCCCCCCTATAATGTTAGAAATGGCCCATGAGAGGGGGGGAGGGGGAATATGATAGGTGTACCTTATACTTTGTTGTTGTTAAATTCCCCTTAGTAAATGCTATCTGGAGGTTGCCCCATAATGTTTGTGTATAATCTGCTTGCCATGTTTCTGTGAAAAAATAGTAATTTTTTTTTTTTTTCCCTCAACAGTTTCCTTTAACGCCACAGGAATGGCAGACTGTGGCCTCCCACTTTGCCCAGCGGTGGGACTTTCCTAACTGCGGAGGGGCAATTGATGGGAAACACATCCACATCGTCCCACCACCCAACTCGGGGTCGTACTATTATAATTACAAGGGGTTTAATAGTATAGTGATGTTGGCGGTGGTGTCGGCTAATTACGAGTTCTTGTATGTGGACGTGGAGAAGAATGGCCGGATGTCCGATGGTGGAGTGATCGCCCAGACGGAGTTCTACAGGCGTCTTCAGAATGGCAGCTTGGACTTGCCACCTCCAGAGGACAATGTTGAAGGTCTCCCATTTGTGTTTGTTGCTGATGAAGCATTTGCGCTGGGGGACCACCTGATGCGGCCATTCCCGATGAGGACCCTCACCCCGGAACAGAGGGTTTTTAATTACCGGCTGGCCAGAGCCCGAAGAGTGGTGGAGAACACATTTGGAATCCTGGCCAGCCGGTTCCGATTATTTCTGACACCCATCCATATGGCGGAGTATAAACTGAACCATATAATACTTGCCTGCTGTGTTCTCCATAATTTTTTAAGAAAACATTCAGCCAACTATGCTGGCTCAGTTGGGCCTGAGGCCGGAATCCCTAATCCATCAACGCTTGAAAGTGGCCGTCCTGGCTTGCCCTCCCTGAATGCCCGTGATGTCCAGTTACGCTACCTGGAGTTCTTTGTGGGTAGGGGGGCTATCAATATGCCAGACAATCTGTGACATCTTTTTCAAATAAAAAACAGCCAAAAGAAATTCTTTGTGGACATTTACTGCTTGTGTTTGTTTTAGCTGACCCTGACAGAAATGTGTTGAGTGCAGAAAATGTCGTGATTGGGTAACCTTATAAAAAACAGTGTTGGCTGGTACTTCCTAAATGCAAAAACACATTTCACTACAAGTGCACTTGCAACTGCACTGAACCTGCACTTGTAGTGCAAAGAGGATTTGCCCTTAGGAAATAACCCCCATTTTTGCATAAAACAGCAATTACATCACCCCAAACGTGTTGTAGTGTTGAGACAATAATCCACACATTCTTGAGTAAGGCACTTTTTTATACCTGCACAATCACATGTGCATTTCCCAAAGGTTTTTAAAACAAACCAACATGTTTGTTGTATAACAATGTTTGCAGCAGCATTATCAAAAATCGAAATATCCATTTCAGATAAAACAGGCCTGTGTAAAACCAACAAGAAAGCCAAAAAACTTGAACTTACAAAGTTCACATATGGTAAAACCTGAAGGCTATATCAGACATGAGTATTTATGAACTGTGTTTGATATAGCGTTCAGATGGGGGGAAATCACCCCTGGAAAAGCCAAATTTGGAAGATGCACACCAATTTACGAATGTCAACATGTGCTATCTGCCATCAGGGGGGATCAAGGGACGTGTTTTGGGGGAGCAAGCCCTTCCTCAACGCTACTTTATAATTGAGGAAGGGGTTGCACCCCCAAAACGCGTCCATTGATCTCCCGTGATGGCAGATAGCACATGTTGGCACACTGTGTGCATCCTCCAAATTTGGCTTTTCTAAACATTGAAAAAATTTTGGTACGATAAAACAGGTGATTTTGTGGGGTTTAAATTCGCCCCAAAACATCAATGATGTTATTATTTTTTTTAATAACATCACTGATTTGTTGCTGGATGTTTTGCAATTGGAGATTACACCCCATGATCTCCCCGATCAGTATCTGGGCACTTTCAGATGTAAAGCGTTCTGGATCACGATCACCTAAAAAGAGATAAAGAACAAAAAAAAAGTCTCAAAAATCTGCCACCATCCATCTCTTTTACCTGAGCCTGTGGTCGCAGACACTCACCTGTTGTGGTGCCAATCTCCACCACGTCTTCTTCTTCCTCCTGCTCTTCTTCTTGTGTTGGTATTTCCCCTTCTTCCAGAGGGGGGGGGTCTCTGGTCTCCTGGGATGAGGGGTGTCCGAGTCTTTTCTCCCCTATGTAAAACAAAAATGGTATACTTAGCACACAGATATTTGATGGCAGAACTATAAATAGGAAACATTGCTTGGAAGTGGGGTACAATTGTCTATTTTAGCAGAGTTCCAAGATGTATATTTTTTATTGCCCTTTGTCAAGCTGCAATACTTTACCTGTTTGGTACAAGCTTCACAGATGTAGCCCCCCCTATAGTATACACTGGAGCACCTGTGTGCCCCCCCTAATAAAAATGGTGTTCTTGTGTCCCACACTAGTGCTCCAGTGTCCAGATGTGAAAACAACTGCTCAGTGTCCTCTCCTTACACACAATCCAGTTTGCATTTCATTCTAGTAACAAACCCATCTACACAAACAAATATTTGGCACCCAAGTAGGCCCCCAAAAATGTGTGAAAATGCATATGGCCTAAACAATGGTGTTCTAGAGGCCGAAAGAAAAATGTTTGATACGAACGAATAATGTGCCCATGAACATTAAAGTTGACCTTTTGAAACGTTACAACTAATAAAAGCATATGGAGCAGAACGAACGTAATAAAGACAGAAAGAATAGGAACACAGCACAACTACTTACTTTTTTGCAGCACTCTCCGGATCTTTCGGTACTGCTCTGGCTCTCTCAACTTCAGGTCCGACCACCGCTTCCTGAGCTGATCTTTAGACCTTCGTACCCCGAAATTCTGCTCTAGACTCCTGACCACTTTCGCCATGATCTTGGCCTTTCGGATGTTCGGGTTGGGGTAAGGCCCATATTTTCCGTCATAGTCGGACTTCCTCATGATGTCGACTATCTCCAACATCTCCCCAAACGACATATTTGTGGCCTTAAAACGTCTCCTTCTGGATCGGGACGTGCCTGGATCCGTCCTTTCCTCCTCCTCCTCCTCGTTGCTACAATTAGCCCGCACCTGCTGTATGTCCGCCATCATGCTCTTCCCCCACTGCGCCGAACGAAAAGGGGCGGGGAATACACTAGAAAGAACGTCAGGGGCGGGCGGAGTTACACGCATGCGCAGTGTATATAAAGCGTAACACGCGTGCGTATTACGTTTGATCTGTGAGCGGAGGAAGGAGCATTGGACGCGCCGATCGTAAGAACGAAGGTAAGAGACAAACTTGTGCCTATACTGCTTCTAGATTGAGGCCTATATTGTAACAAGATTAGGAGAGTTTAGTGTGACATTAGGCTTTGTCTTGTGTTGTGTCTTGCAGTGAACATGGATATGGTACTCAAAGATAAGGACTTCATTTCAGTATTCATAGAGATGCTAAGGGAGCTGCCCTGTCTGTGGGAGATTAAACACCCCCATTACAAGAACCAAGCAAAGAGGAAGGCAGCACTGGAGCAATTGTGTGAAATTGTGAAGCAGGTGATCCCCACGGCAGACATCACTTATTTAAAGATTTTCATTGGTGGCCTGAGGAGCACATATCTGAGGGAGCGCAATAAAGTCCTGGATTCACAGAGATCCGGAGCAGCAGGTGACATCTATGTCCCCAGGATGTTGTACTACGACAGGCTGCACTTTCTGGCAGGCCAGACTGAACCCAGGCCATCCCTCTCCAGTCTTCCTTCCACGCTTCCTTCCCCCCCGGCTGAGGCTTCTGACGCCCAACCTGGGCCTTCCAGGCCGCATGTGGAGGAGCCCAGATTGAGCCAGGTATAGCATTCCTCTAAATATTTCTCCTTGTCCAATCAATGATGTGAACTATATGTTAGTTGGGAGTACTAATTAAGGATTGTGATTGATGATGCAAAACATTACAACTATGTCCCTTTTTCATACACAGGGAAGTCTCAGCCAGGAGGTGGCCGGGCCGAGCCGGCTGGCTGATATCAAGGTCCCTCCACCCCCCCTGAAAACAGAAAGTGGCAGTAGGACGAGTGCCCTAGAGGAGGCGGCTATCAGATTCTTTTGGAGGGCTACAGAGGTCCTGGGAGCACCACACACCAGGCAGGAGAACATTGCTGCATTCATAGCCTATAAAATGCAGAGGATGGAGGAGGGCCAAAAAGCCATGTGTGAGCCCTCATATCAGAGGCTCTGGCGAAAGGTATGAGGGGCCAAATTACACCTCACACACAGCTTTGGGATGGTCCTCCTCCTCCTCCTGCAGGTCCTACTCCTCCTCCAGGTCCTACTCCTCCTCCTGCCACATCTCCAACTGCACAGCCACAGCCGGGAATGAAGCGTGAAAGGAAGACCAGACAGTGAGGATCCTGGATCCAGTCTGTTGGGCAAAAAAATGCAGCCTCTTGTGGTACCACAGCCTGCGGACACACATGTCATCTGCTGCTATCCAAGTCTCTGTGAATCCCGGACCAGACTGCCCTCCCTTACATATGGACTCCTCAGGCCACCAATTTTGATGTTGAAGAATTGATGTCTGCCGTGGGGGTCCCAGGCTTCGCTAATTTCTCTTGTTGATCCAGTGTTGCCTTCCTCTTTGTTTGGTTCTGATTCCTTAATAAAGGATTTTTGTTTTGAATTATACTCTCCTATGTGTTTTACTTCAAAAAGGACAGTTTGTTTGTGAGGATTCAGGTACATTTCAAATATACAATGTGAAATGAACAAGGGACACCAACAACAAACAATCTCCTTGAGATTAAATAATAAAAGATATCAATGGTGTTGGGGTAACTTGACACACAAAACACACCCAAAAAATATTCTGGAGTAAAAATAAAAATAACATTGAACAAAGATCAGCCTTGGAAAAAATACAAACATTAAATAAAAAAAAAGGCTTAAAATCCAAAATAAAAAAAAAATTAAAAATATAAAACTGTCAGATGTGACAACTAATAACAATATATTCAGGGAATCCCACTAAAAAAACACAAATAAAAGTTTGTGAGAAGTGTGTGTGAATACGAGCAGCAAAACGACTTAATTCTTGTCACATTATAAAGAAGAAGAGAGTGCGCTGTATTAAACCATTTTTAACATTGCAGCGTGACGAAAGTGCTGTATCCATTGCGAACGCTAAGTTTACCAGAACGAGCTGTCCCGTGTTGGAATTTCTTCTGAGCATGCGTGGCACTTTGTGCGTCGGAACAGGCAGATTTTGTTGTCGGAAAATTTTATCTCCTGCTGTCCAACTTTGTGTGTCGGAAAATCCGATGGAAAATGTCCGATGGCGCCCACACACGGTCGGAATTTCCAACAACACGCTCCGATCGGACATTGTCCATTGGAAAATCCGACCGTGTGTACGGGGCATTAGTGTATTACCCATTTGCTTTATCCATTCCCTCACAGTAGGTGGTTCCGTCGACTTCCAGTGTTGTAAAATCAGCATCCGAGCCTGAAACAGGGCCCTGACTATCGCCTGTCTAGACATCTTCTCAATGAAGTCACCCTCAATATAACATAACCGGAAAGGTTTAGGATCTTTTTCAATTTGAATCTGGAAAGCTCGGTTAATGATCTGCAACACCTCTGTCCAGTAAACATGTAGCTTGGGACAGCGCCACAGCAGGTGTATTAGGTCACCATGGTCCCACATGCAATGAGTGCACGAGGGATCATCAAGCACTCCCATCCTAACCAGCCTGACAGGAGTGTAGTGAACTCGTAAAAGTATGTATAATTGGGACAGGCGCTGTGCAACATTCAAAGAGCATTGAGATACCGCTAAGAGTGCCTCCTCCCACTGTTCCCCTTCAAAGGGCCCAGCATCACCCTCCCATTGGCCTATCATCTTTCGGGTTAAATCAGGTAGGAACATGTTAAGTAACATAGCGTAGCTACAAGATATGAAGCCCTTATAAGAAGATACCCCTGTCATATACTTAAAGATAGAAGTGCTGCTTTGAACCCAGGCATCCACCCCACTTTCGGCTTTTATAGCGTGCTGTAATTGGAAATAGTAAAATTGCATGGACCTGGGGAGTTGGAATTCCTCCTGGAGAGCAGCAAACGTCAGCAGCTCACCATTACAGAATATTTGATATAGGTAGTTGATTCCGTATTGCTGCCATTTTTTGCTATACTGTAATTTCCCTATCTCCGTGTAACGTTTATTTTGCCATATAGGACTATATTTAGTAAATCCCTCTACCTGTTGTAATGTTCTGACTTTATTCCAAACTTTCTGCATTAAATTATATGTGGGGTACAATTTATTCGATTTACAAAATTGAAGTGCTTCCAACCCCTCTGCCACCCCCTTACCAAAAGAAGTGAGGTGGTTGAAGCCGTCAAAATCATCTCTGAGGTGGGCGCCGGATTAAGTGCCCTGGCTATGTGTTGTAACTGGGAGGCCAGATAGTATAACCACGGGTTTGGCAGCACTAATCCACCTACCTCCTTGGGTCTTTGAAGCTGTTCCAATCTCACCCTAGCCGTAGAGGAGTGCCATATAAGGGATCTGAACATCGAATTGATGATTCACTAGCGGGGAATTATGCAACACATCCTACCTACTGGTGACATATTTCCAGTTATTTAACCATAGTCTGCCCAGTAAAAAATTAAATCAAGCTTTATCTTAGCATATTTTTAATTCATTTTATTTTATTCATTTCTTCCCTTTATTATTTTCAGCCTTTCCTTTTCTCCATGTTTTTTCAGCTGCTGCATATGTGATAACTAGTGGTTTCTAAACCATACGGTACCCTTGATCTATCTCAATATTAACAGCTTGTGTAGTAGGTATGCCACTGGTTCCCTTTTTGTTTCTCCAATAAACCAGCTGTTATTCAGTTGGATTGTCATTTTTGGTTACTCACCATCCCTATAGGTAGTTGAGAATTCAATTATTTGTTATCAATCCCTATAGCTTGGTCCATTTGGACCTATTCTGACTGCTCTTTGTGCGCCCTTTGGGGCTTGCCGCATTGGCGTTGGCTTGTTTGTGGAGTCTTTGGGAGCTAGAGTTGGGTAAGTGGTGATCTGTTGAGCATGGCGGGCAAGGTTATATTTGTATGAACTTTAAAATCATTCAATTTCACCTGTTAATATCATGATGCGTTTTGCTTTATATTTAGTGACGCATACCGTGTTACAAATTATATCCCATGAGGAAGCCCAAGGTGGCAAAACATGTCGGGATAATTATACTGTTATCATCACTATCACGATAAGATACTATTATATTGTATTGCGTTTTTCAAACAAGCTGCATTGTTTTTTAAGTTTTTATATGAAGTACAAACTTTTTATCTGTTTTCTACTTTGTATTAATAAAATAATATTCTTTTCCAACTAGTTGTGTTCTAAATACCTCAGCACCCAAAAAATCTTTGTACCTATTTAGTTTGTTCAGGGATGTTGGTGCTTGTCTTAATTTTGTCACAAATCCACATTACCACCCTTTCTAATGCCACGTACACACGGTCGGACTTTTCAGCTACAAAAGTCCGACAGCCTGTCCAACAGACTTTCAACAGACTTTCGACGGACTTTTGGCGGACATTCAACGGACTTTCTAACGACCAGACTTGCCTACACACGATCACACCAAAGTCTGATGGATTTGTACGTGATGACGTACACCGGACTAAAATAAGGAAGTTGATAGCCAGTAGCCAATAGCTGCCCTAGTGTCGTTTTTTTGTCCATCGGACTAGCATACAGACGAGCGGATTTCTGGGTCCGGCGGAGTTACGATGTAAAGATTTGAAGCATGTTCCAAATCTAAAGTCTGTCAGATTTGCGACTGGAAAAGTCTGCTGAAGGTCCGGTGAAGCCCACACACGATCGGATTGTTCGCCGGATTTGGTCCGTCGGCATCCGTCAGACAAGTCCGGTCGAAAAGTCAGACCGTGTGTACGCTGCATAAGTTTATATAGCACTTTCACCTATCTTCCTACATGCTGTGGAAGGCTAATTTTGTGGTCAGACTGGACATCCCCCCCCCCACTACAGCTGACAAACAACAGTGCAACTAGCAAGAAGATGGATGCATTTGTAGCTGGCACTTGTCTTCAGCTTCAAGCCTTTTCCCAAGAAAAGCACCACGACAAGTGCCAGTTACAAATTCATCCATCAATGAAAACAAGTGCCAGTTATCAATGCATCTATCTCCTTGCTAGTTATATTGTTGGGCATCTGTGGTTTGAGGGGAAAATGCTTAGAGCCAGATAAAAGTACCAGCTATCAAAGTAGTTGTCTCCTTGCTAGCTGTATTGTTGGATAGCCATGGAATTTGTCTTATCCAACCATGAAGCTAGCCTTCCATAGCATGTAGAAAGATGGGACAAAGTACTAAGTGTACTTTGTCCCCTGGGGGACAGAGCACAGTAATAAAAAAGAGATTAGACTTCTTATTTAATTTGTGTCACTGACCTTGGATCAACAGAAAAGTAATGGGAAACTGAAATAGTTTGGACTAATGGTTTATTATAGATTTTAAAATCTTGATAGACATGTAAACTCTTAAAAAGAGTGCACCCACTTACACCCACATGACAGGATTTTTAAAGAGAAAGCACAACAAAAGCTGTTTACAGGCTGGCTCCTTCTAATTTAAAGTCTATAGGGTTTACATGTGAAGTGAAGAAGGGGGGTCATGTATGTAATTAGGAGTTGGCTTCAAACACTGACCAGAAGGGACAGTAAATCTTTAATATGGTGCCCCCTAACTATGGAAAAAAATAATGGAAAATGCTATATAAAGTATTTGCATTTGTATAACGAATTTTGGGCAGGCATTTTTTATGATTGGGTATCCTATGCTATTATTTTATAAATGATAAAATGGAAACATTTTGCTTCAGGGAATTTGATCAACTTCCCTACAAATCAGGGAGGATCAGAAAGGGTTTTGCTCTCCTCTACCACAGTTTGGCCTTGGGGTTTTGTCGTTTATCAAAACTACTTGGGTCTGTGAGATGTTGAAACTGAAAGATTTATGTCTGTTCTTCTTAGTAAAACTGAACTCTGGTCTAATTAAAAAATAAAAATTTTTGTTGGCTAAAATTTGTACCATATATGTATGTTCTATGTACAGTAAAAAGTATGCCGCTTTATGCCTTATTTCAGAGCGCCGCTCGGCACTCACAGTTCTGCCCCCCACTCTCCTCTCCCGATCTGACAACTACAGACTGAGAATCCCCCGCTGACATCAGCCGGAGGAGGGAAGCGACAGGCAGTCACGTGAGCACCAAGCAACGCTCTGAAATAAGGTTTAAAGTGGCATATTTTTTATATAAAACATACACTGGGGCATATGACTTAATGAAACATAGGGAATTCTAGGAAGATAAAGTTATTTTAATAGCAGGAGGTGAGGGGCGGGGAGCAGATCGGCAGAAACTAGCTGACAGGCAGGGAGAGAGTGGGATACAAAGAGACAGTGGGATGACGGGGGCACATAAACTGACCACGGTAATCATGGGTCAGCAACCATGATAAACGTGGTAAGTTTACAGAGGGGAGGGCAGCACCAGGCAGGATCAGCCAGGTATTTTATATGATAGAAAGGGAAGAAAGGAACAAATTACACAGCACAAGCACTGTGCTGTTATTCATGCTTTAAAGAAACGGGATCTTTTTTTTTTAGGGTTACAACCACTTCATGTCTTCTTTCTAATAGACCTAGGAGGGGATTCCTAATCTGGGTGGCTGCCTGGTGTCATGGACACTTAATTTTGGATCCATTGGTAAGATTCTTTCAGGAGTCAAAAAAACTCCAGCAGTGACCTGATGTTGTTGCAACTAGAGGTGGTAACCAGGCCAGTCAGCAGCGGTCACCTGAAAAATGGTCCACAGAGGGTCATGAAAGGGTGGATTAAGGTGAGTTACAAATGATGTTCAACAATTTAAAAAAAGTTCGTAAATGTTTGGGAGCCAGCTAGATGGGAGGAATGAAGGAGTTCAAAATTTGCTTCAAGAGGGCTTTAACTACATAACTATATAATGAAAATACACTAAAGGTAGATCCTAACCTTTTTGGCAGAGCAATCTACAAGTCCATATGAGGAAAACATTTCTCCAAACATTTGTTTTATAGGAAAATATTTATAAACTGCATCACAATGAGTAAAATGTACTTCAAAACAAACACCAGCTTTACTATAGTATATCAACAGGAAGGCCTTTTTTATTGCAGTTACTTAGACAAATATAGAAGCTGCTATTGCTGACCTCCTTTCTAAGTCACTGATCTGAAACAAGAATGTAGCTAGTGTAGTCAATTCATAGTCAAAACTCCTGATCTACCTACTTATTATTTTTGCCATCACTGGGGCTATTTTAACACTGTTATGCCGCATACATCGGATTTTCGGACGGGAAATGTTCAATGGGAGCTTGTTGTCGGAAATTCCGACCGTGTGTAGGCTCCATCGGACATTTTCCGTCTGAATTTCCGAAAAACAAAATTTGAGATCTGGATCTCAAATTTTTCCGACAACAAAATCCGTTCTCATAAATTCCGATTGTGTGTACACGATTCCGACGCACAAATTCCACGCATGCTCTGAATCAATTACGAGACAGAAGCGCTCGGTCTGGTAAAAGTAGCATTCGTAATGGAGACAGCACATTCGTCACGCTGCTAATTTTTAAATCTTTTAGTGCAGCACATTCTCTTCTACTTTAGAATGCTAGAATAATGAAGTTGTTTTGCTGCTGATATTCACACAGAGTTCTGAAAAAATGGTTTCTTTATTTTTTCTCGTGATCTCCTGAATATTTTTTTTTGTCAGATCTCCATAATAATGTTTTTAATTTTAGTTTATAGTGATTTTTTTTTTTTTTTTAACAAGATCTCCTGCTTTTTTTGAAAAAAAAATTTCTAGTGCTCTCCATAATATTGTTTTTTGTTTTGTGTGTCAAGTTACCACCACACCATTATTATCTTGTATTTTTTTAACCTCAAGGAGGTTGGTTGGTGTTGGTGTCCCTTGTTAATTTGACATTGTATTTAGGAAAGGTACCTGCCTACTCACAAACAAACTGTCCTTTTTTTAAGTAAAACACATAGGCAAGTATTTGGCAATCCAAAATAGTCATTTACTATGGGTCATAATAAAATAAAGAGGAAGGCAACGCTGCAGGAACTGGTGAAATTGGCAAAGCCTTTGTACCCCAGGGTACACATCAACTATTTTACAGCCAAAATTGGTAGCCTGAGGAGTCCATATAATAGTGAGCACAATCCGGTCCCAGACTACAAGAGATCAAGGACAGCAGCAGATGACATATATGTCCCCAGGCTGTGGTCATACAACAGCCTGCATCTTTTGTCAGACCAGACTGAACCCAGGCCATCACACTCTTGTCTTCCTTCCACTTTTGCTTCCAGGCTGTGGTTTTGGAGTTGTGGCAAGAGGTGGAGGAGGAGGAGGATGGTCAAACTCACACGGGTGGGTTTTGGTTGTGAGCTGGCCTCTCAATCCCTTATTTAGGGTCAGATACATAATTTCCTCACAGATGAGGCATTGGCCCTCATCCATTTCCTGCATTTTGCATGCAGCCATGGAGGCAAAAGCCTCTTGAAGAGTGGGGGTGGTTCTGAGGGCAGCATTAGCCTCCCGAATCAGCCCAAGTGCTGCCTCCTCCACGTTACTCACCTTCCTGGGCCTTTTGGTTGGAAGGCGGATGGGAGGGACCTGGGATTTGGTCAGGCTACTGGGCCAGGCCACCTCCTGGCTGCCACTTACCCCCGCCACCTCCTGACTGCCACTTACCCCCGCCACCTCCTGGCTGCCACATTCCACAGCCTTCTCCTGGCTGCCACATTCCACACCCTCCTCCTGGCTGAGGCTTTCCTGTGTATGAAAAAGGTTTTTTATTCATCAATCACACACAATTTTCAGCTCATGACTGTTGCAAATTGAATGTTAACAAATAGTTTTCTATTTGACTGTGACCATCATTCTGACCCCAGCATTTTTCATTCTTGTCCCAAACATTTTTGGACACTACTGTCTATTGATATGTAACACACTTTATTAAATCAGCAATTATTGATCAATAATAACATCTAGTTAACATCATTCATTTTACGACAAGAAATATGTAGAACAATGCTATACCTGGCTCAAGCTGGGCTCCTCCACTTCTTCCTGGCTGGAAGGCCCAGGTTGGACGTTGGAAGCCTCAGCTGGGGTGGAAGGAAGCGTGGAAGGAAGAGTGAAAGTAAGGGTTTAGAGTGATTGCCTGACTTCAGTCTGGTCTGACAGAAAACGCAGTCTGTCATAGTACCACAGCCTGGGGACATAAATGGCATCTGATGCTGCTCCTGATCTCATGGAATCCTGGACCTTATTGCGCTCCCTATTATAAGTGCTCCTCAGCCCACCAATTTTTGCCTTCAAATAGGGGATGGTTGCCGTGGGGATCTGCAGCTTCAGAACACTCCAGCAGTTTCTTCAGCGATGCCTGCCTCTTTGTTTATGATTATAATGTGGATGTTTCACCTGCCACAGACAGGGCAGCTCCCTGTACTTGTCTATGAATAGAGGGAGGAAGTTGTGATCATTGAAGCCATCCATTTTCTCTGCAAGACACAACACAAGACAAACCCTAATGTCAGGCTAAACTCTCCTAATCTTTTCCCAATATAGGCCTCAATCTATAAGCAGTATAGGCCACTGATGCACCAAGTTAAAACTGTACCTCCGTTAGAAGGATCGGCACTTCCGCTACTCCTTCCTCCTCTCACAGATCGTACGACAATGCACGCGTGTTACGCTTTATATACGCTGCGCATACGTGAAACTCTGCCCACCACAGACGTTCTTTCTAGTCTATTCTCCACCCCTTGTCTTTCGGCGCAGTGGAAGAGCACATGGTGGAGAAAGAGCAAGTGCATGCAGACAGCAGCAACGACAAAAGGCCGGAGCCACGAACGTCCTGATCCCGGAGGAGATTTAAGGCCTCAAATATGTAATTTATAGAGATGGTGGAGATGGTGGACATCTTGAAGAGGACCGACTATGATGGGAAACATGGAACTTACCCAAACCCAAATGTCAGAAAGGCCAAGATCATGACAAAAGTTGTGAAAAGTCTGCACAGGAATTTTGGGGTACGACGATCCAAGGATCAATTGAGGAAACGCTGGTCAGACCTGAAATTGAGGGAGCATGATCAGTGTGCATCTTCAAAATTTGGCTTTCACAGGGGTGACATCACCCCATCTGATGAAGGCAAGATCAAACACAGTGTTGACATACTAATGTCTGATATTGCCTTCAATTTATCAAATTTGAACTTTCTAAGTTCCTGAGTTGTGTATTGTTTTATGGTTTTAAACATGCCTATTTACCACAAAAAAAAAGGCTATTTTGTAATGTCAAATGGCAAAATGTTTTTTAAAAATATGTTGGTTTGTTCAAAAACCCTTTTCTAATGCACATGTGAATGTGCACAGAGTAAAAATGTTTCAAATCAACAATGTGTGGCTTCTTCTTTCAATGCTAAATAGCATTTTTTTTTAGTAAGTTGGTGTTTACAGTGACAATGGGGGTTGTTTACTAAAGGCAAATCCACTTTGCACTACAAGTGCACTTTCAGTGCAGTTTCAAGTGCACTTTTGCAGTGTACTTGTAGTGCAAAGTCGATTTGCCTTTTGTATATAACTCCCACAATGCTTTCAAATTTGCCACACTCAGGCCATTTTCGTGACTCACAAAAGGTAATTCATGTGGGGAAAATTATGAATATTTTTATCATTAATGCATTACATACATTAACAACAAAAACAAAGTGTGTGTGTGTAGCAGGCACACAACATAATAGTTCGCTGAAGAAGAGATTGTCACCTCATGTATCAAATAAATTATGTTTGCACTGTTGAAGAAAATGGCCAAAAAGAAAAGCCCATTGGATAACCTATGAGACAGCTAAAAGAAACACAAGCAGTAAATCAAAGGAAATCTTATTTCAGTTTAACTAAAAAATTTAGTTTTAAAATGTTTATGAAAGATTTTCTGGCATATCAATGCCCCCCTACCCACAAAGTACTCCATATATTTGATACGGATCTCACGGGCATTTTAGGGGGACAATCCAGGACGGCCAGCTTCAAGCGCCGTCAGGGTTTGTTCGTTAAGTCCGGCCTCAGGCCCAGCTGAGGCAATATAGTTTGTTGAATTTCTCCTTAAATAGTTGTGGAGAATGCAGCATGCAAGGATTATATAGTTAAGATTATATTCCACCATGTTGATTGCCATAAGGAATAAGTGGAACCGGCTGGCCATTATCCCGAAAGCATTCTCCACCACTCTTCTGGCTCTGGCCAGCCGGTAGTTAAAAACCCTCTGGTCCGGGGTGAGAGTCTTCATCAGGAATGGCCGCATCAGGTGATCACCCAGCCCAAATGCTTCATCAGCGACAAAGACAAACGGGAGTCCTTCCACGTTCTCTTCAGC
Organism: Aquarana catesbeiana; assembly: GCF_042186555.1. Classification (NCBI taxonomy): domain Eukaryota; kingdom Metazoa; phylum Chordata; class Amphibia; order Anura; family Ranidae; genus Aquarana; species Aquarana catesbeiana. The sequence continues at coordinate 201,855,905 of NC_133334.1, forward strand.
AGGTGGCAATCCCAAGCCACCATTCTGGAGTCATGTGTAGAACTCTGTCTGGATGATGACTACACCTTCCGACATCTGGCCATTCTTCCCCGCATCCACATAGAGGAACTCATATGTCACCGACACCACCGCCAACATCACAATACTATTAAACCCCTTATAGTTGTAATAGTATGACCCCGAGTTGGGGGGTGGGACTATGTGGACATGTTTCCCATCAAGTGCCCCTCCGCAGTTGGGAAAGTCCCACTGCTGGGCAAATTGGGAAGCCACAGTCTGCCATTCCTATGGCATTGAAGTTAACTGTGGAGTCAAACAAGAAAAAAGAAATTAGTAATTTTGCACAAAAACATTGCAAGCAGATTAGACGCAAACATTCTTGGCCAACATCAGTATAACATTTATTTTAAGGAGTATTTAAAGACAAAAATATAAGGTCCACTTATCAGATTCCTCACCCTCTTTGATGGCCCATTGTAAAAAAATTGAGGGGGGGTATGTTTGGGACAGGTAACCCTCTCCACTTCATTGAGAGCTGAATGCATAAATAATGTGTTTTACTTTGGCCATCCCCTCCTTATTTACACTATTGGAAGCCCACTGGACAGGTAAGAAGTGTCATAATACAAATATAAATACATAATAATACAAATATAAATACACACTGTACAAATTGAAGCACTTTTTTACATTCTGCAATTACCTATCAAGATAATAGGAGAACAAAACTTTAAACAGTACCATTTGAGAGTATTCTGGCAGGCCCTTTCACTACATGCTTTGGGGAATTCATACAGAAATCTGACCACAAAAGAGGTAGGTATAGTGTGTATGGTTTTGGCAAAAACAGCAGATAGAGGATTGGTATCCGTAGACATAGCGGTTGGGGGAGGGAGGCTTCCAAATGATTTTGGGACCCCCCAAAAAAAGCCTCTGGCACTCTGCATGCATTTAAGGACACAAATAACATTTGGACACATTTTAGGGGGTGTTTAGGGTAAAGCACTACTATGGAGCTGACAAAATACATTGTTAAGTGACTAAGCTAGGTGTGTATGGTCCCAGAATAGCATGCTGGGGAGGTTAGTGAAGGCATATATGCATGAAGGACAAAAAGAAATTTTAAAAACTTCAAAGATGCATGAGAACAAAGGGGACATTCACAGCATATTACAATCAGGGTAATTAGGGAATGATGAAAGAAATAAAATACATTAGCAAACATTAAATACATAGACTGTGATGTTAAGGGAAAAACTTACCCTAATATAGTCCTTCTGCAGGACCTGAATGATGGCAGAACAGGTCTCTGGAATAATGATCCCCAGAGCCTGGGGGGAGATGCCTGTTGAGAACGTGATGTCCTGCAGATATCTCACTGTCGCCAAGTACCACGACGTGGTGACTAGCCTCTGCTCGGGAGTGATGGCTTGCCGCATGCAGGTGTCCTGCCTGCTAATATAAGGGGACAGCAAAGCCAAAAAACTGTGAAAAACGGAGTCCGTCATCCACAGGTAATTCCTGAAATCATCACGATTATTCTCACGGATCTCCCACAACAAAGGCATATGAGAGAATTGTTCACGCTGGAGTAACCAATTCTTTGTCCATGAACTCCTCCCCGCCCTGTTCATAGACTGGGCTTGGGTCAAAGTAAGAACCCCAACACCAAGCCCCTGCACAGCACGAACGAGTATGTACCCGTAACATGGCTTCAGAACGGTCGGCTGGTCAGAACGAACTAACAGAACGCACTGAAAACCAGAAAGGCCTGAGAAGAGCGAGCTAAAAATCAGAAACGAGTGGACAAGAACGCACTGTAAATCAAATACGTACTATAATAATACGCACTGAAAGACAAATGCGAACTGACTACACGCACTGAAAACCAGATACTAACCCACAAGCACAAACTGAAGAGCAGTAACGATCTGAAAAGCACGAGGCTGAAAAGCACGAGGCTGAAAAGCGCGAATCTTCTCTCACCAAACTTCTACTAACACGAGATTAGTAGAAAGAGCCCAAAGGTTGGCGCACTGGCTATTGAACTTCCCTTTTATAGTGCCGTCGTACGTGCTGTACATCACCGCATTCTTTACGTTCGGAATTTCCGACAATATTTGTGTGACCATGTGTATGCAAGACAAGTTTGAACCTACATCCGTCGGAAAAAAAACATTGATTTTGTTGTCGGAATGTGTGATCGTGTGTAGGCGGCATTAGTGTTATTTTATGAGAAAATGTATGTAAATATGCTCAGTTCACGAAGATTACCAAATAGGTTATCAATTGTAAAAAACCTGATGCTAACAGTTTGCGCAGCGTTTTGCAACCTTAGGGCAGACAGTACAGTTACAATACAATTCAATACAGGAGGAGTCAGAGGCCCCTGCTCGTTAGAGCTTACAATCTAAGAGGAAGGGTCAAGTGATACAAAGATAATAACTGTGGGGGGGGGAGCTGATGAAGAAAATGAAAGTACAGTTGTTAGGTGGAGGCAGAATAGGCTTCTGAAGAGAAAAGTTTTCAGGGATCGCCTAAAAGCGGATAGAGTTGAAGATAGTCGGACAGATTGGGGTAGGGAATTCCAAAGGATAAGAGCGGCTCGGGAGAAGACCCTAAAGGCGAGCATGGGAGGAGGTGATGAGGGAGTTAGAGAGCAGGTGGTCTTGGGAGGAATGAAGAGGACGATTTGGTCGGTATTTTGAGACAATGTTAGTGATGTAGCTGGGGGCAGAGTTGTGGGTGGCTTTGTAAGTTATTGTTAGTATTTTGAATTTAATTTGTTGGGTGAGTGGAAGCCAATGGAGGGATTGTCAGAGAGGTGTGGAGGACACTGAATGGTTGGTAAGGTGGATGAGTCTTGCATCAGCATTCATTATGGATTAAAGAGGGGGTAGCCTAAGGGCGCATGCGCGAGAGCTCCAACATGGCCGCTTGAGCCGAGAGCTCCGCTCCACCCCGGACCGCCGAGCCGCACACCGGCCTCCTCAGCACAGTTGCGGGTACAGCAACATCACACCCGTGCAGGGGATCACCCGAGGAACAGGGGGAGATGTCTGGGCCTACGGCGAGACGCGATCTCGGCCCTCAATTCGCCTCATCTAGCGCGGACGGGAGTCCCAAGATGGCCGCCAGCACGGACGGACCACAACAACTGACAGGCAACAACTCCAGGACACAGGAGCACAGGCCAGTACTCGCTCCCCCGACCCTGACCTATGCCCAGGCAACACAGGGACCCCCCCTAACGCCCCAATCACAACTACAAGGCCACACAAAGCCCCAGGCCACAGCAAAGGCCTCCACTGAGGGACTAAGCCTCACATATCAGGAGCTGGGCACACAAGCCATCCCTGCACAGGCCCACCTCCAGCTTCCAACCATCCAGCAACCAGGCTTCTCAGTAACTGACCTCACGGCACTGCAGGAAGACATGTTTGCTAAATTCTCATCCCTGTTAGAGAAAGGACTGGCTAATACTGCAAAACAGATTACAAACACTATTAAAGCGGACCTTTCCAACCTGGGTGCCAGAATTGAAGCCATTGAGGATAAGGTGGAATGCACATCCGCGAGAACCAACCAAAATGCAGCACACCTCATGACCATTCAAGATCAATTAGAGGTCGCCCTTTCTAGGATCGACGAGCTCGAAAATCGATCTAGAAGATATAACTTTCGAATCAGAGGCCTCCCCGAAACTTTTTCGGACATTCCCTCCACGGTGCAGGACATTATTGCAGCCCTCATTCCTAACATACCCCCACAACGTCTGGAACTAGACAGAGCTCACAGGTCCCTCGGTCCCCCCAGACAAGATGGTTCCCCAAGGGACATTATAGTCAAGCCGCATTTTTATGCGGTTAAGGAAGAGGTCATGCGACAATCTCGACTAAATCCTAAACTGCAACACCAGGGTCACCAGATCCAGATTTTTGCGGACCTAGCTCCTACGACTATCCAAAGACGAAGAACACTAAAACCCCTCCTCAAGGTCCTCTCCCAACGGGATATCAAATACCGCTGGACCTTCCCCTTTGCTGTAAAGTTCACTATCCAAGGCAAGACCCACTCGTTTGCGAGCCTCCAGGAAGGTGAAAGGCTGTTCCTCGCCCTCAGGCTAATCTCCCAGGAGGCGCCCATGGACTATACGTCTTCCTCCTCGGGCTCCACCAAACGCCCTTCTCCTGGCAGCCCCGTATCTCCACTCTGGATGAAGGGTCCATCCAAGAAGAGCAAGGATGGGAGACCACCCTAAGGTCTGCCTTGCGCATCATTTTCCTTTAGTCTCGGTTGAGACATCTCTGGGCCAATTCCCCCCCCAAGTTGACGGAGCTAGTGCTCCAAACCCTTTCTCCTCTTATGGACATGGAAAACCTTGCAACTTGATTCTCATCAAACTTTTTGGTCCACACACCATTTTTCTACTTTAGCAAAATTATCTCGATTTGGGAAACCGGACTCGAACACTATCCAACCTTTATCTCCACTTACTTCCCTCAAGAACCAGTTTCCCTCCTCAGAGGAAGAAAAATTCTACAGAGAAGATCCCCCTCCACGAAGATCTCGGTCCCCAAAGATAAAGCTTGGAACACAGGACTAGAATCCCAGTTTCCATTAGGATGTGTCATTTCTTAGCCCAGTTAGAAGTCTAGGTTTATCTGATATTCTCATTTGTTTTCTCCACTTCAAGAAGGAGATCCGGTTAGCTAGACCATTAAGGCCACCCTTACTATCCGGTGAACCCCCAGGAATTCTCCCCCACATAGTCAGATAGGGGGGGGTAGACTCTGGCGGAAGTACAGGGGACGGGATTCTCAGGGTCTCCGATTATACGTTCCTGTCTGGGTTATTTATAATTTCAGGTGTTTAGAGCCCCGTAACAAGGGCTCTCACTATAGTTTCTATGTTTACCGTTATGGTGTGTATATGTTATGCTTCAGGTTTGACATAACAAGGGTCCGGGGTGGAACCCTTGTGCCTCCACTCGATTCCAAAGAACCTATAGAGTCCTTTGGTGTCGGAACTTCAGACGCCCCTCGGGGCGCTCTGAAGTGGTTCATTGGGGCTATAGCGGATTTCGATTCGCATAACTCCAAGGGTATTTTTTTGGTACCCATATCTTTTCATTTGTTTGTATTTGTCAGTAAGTCTCTTTCTTTTTTCTCCCCCATCTCCTCCCTTTTCTTCCTTCTAGCCGTCCGGGGGGGGGTTCCCCCCTGACCCCTGAGTCGGTCCTGGGACTTCCCCGCTCAACCTGGCCGAAATCCGGTATGAGAAGACACCCAAGGGTAAGTGACTGCTTGATCAGTGGCTTCTATCCCCCTGCTCCTATGACTGACCTGAGTGCGAAGGGTAATGATCTCAAAATAGGCTCACATAATGTCCAAGGCCTGAACTCCCCTAGGAAACGGAGATTAGCTCTGGATCATTATAAATCACTGCGAATCGATGTAGTGCTTCTGCAGGAGACGCACTTCCCCATCCGGTACACCCCCAAGTTCCTACATGCTCACTTTCCAACATTTTATTTAGCTAATGCCCCTAACAAGACGAAAGGTGTAGCTATTCTCTTCTCCAAAAATTGCAAATTTTCACATCTCACTGACTTCAGGGATCCAGAGGGCAGATTCATCTTGGTGAAGGGTACCCTAGAAGGTGTTTTATATTCCTTCGTCTCCTACTACGCCCCAAACAAGGGCCAAGCGTCATACTTCCAGAACCTGTTCGCTGCTTTGGAACCGCTCCTGGAAGGCAAAGTCATCCTGGGAGGGGACTCAAATGTGGCGTTCGACCAGGGTTTGGACAAAACTAAGCCCCCTAGAGACCAACTCACACGCCCAACAAAACTTAGCACTAGGATTGCCAAGATGATACACGCACAGGGCCTGGTAGACGCATGGAGGGAAATGAACCCCAACAAAAGGGACTACACGCACTTTTCTGCTCCCCACCAGTCTTACGCTAGAATTGACCACATCCTCACCCAGACAGCCCTCATTCCTTTGTACAAAAAGGCAGCAATACTGGATACCGCATGGTCGGATCATTCATTGGTTTTTCTTACTTTAAGAAATGTTCTGTCTGGGCGAGGAGGCTTCTTCTGGCGGCTAAACGAATCCCTTTTGACTGACCCTAGTCTGGTACAAGAAATAGCAAAATCTATCAAAGAATACTTCCTCTTAAATGACGTGGAGAACATATCACCCGAAACCCTGTGGGCAGCCCACAAGGCAACTATTCGAGGAGTTATAATTAGGCTAGCAACCAAATTGAAGAAGGAGCGTTTGATCGACATCCAAAGACTTGAAAAATCCTTCCTCCAACTAAAAGCGGAACACAAACGACACCCGTCTAGGACCCTTCTAAGCAAACTCGACGCCACCAGACTTGAGCTGAACCTCGCTTTAACGGCTAAAGCAGAGAAAAACCTTAGATGGTGTGGAGCCAAATTTTACTGCCACAAGGATAGATTCAGCTCAATGTTGGCATGAAAACTCTCACCTAAATTTCACTCCCTCTCCTTCCCCAAACTGAGGATAGCAGGTCAACCCCCTACAGCAAACCCGACCAGTATTATGTCTGCTTTCCATGACTTTTATGCTAACCTTTACAACCCACCCCAATCAGATAAAGGCCCCTTAGTTAATGAATTCCTTCGGAATCTACAACTCCCCACGCTCTCAAGAGAATGTAAAGATTTAATGGAAACCCCCATTTCAGAGGTCGAAATCAGGGAGGTGATTAAAGGTCTTAAATCAGGTTCTGCCCCTGGGCCGGACGGCCTCTCAGTCCCCTATTATAAAGAATATAGCGCGATCCTAGCCCCGTACCTGGCGAAGTTCTTTAACTCCAAAAAGTCAGGATCCCCCATTGAAACTCAACTAAACACAGCATTTATCTCAGTGATCCCCAAACCCAACAAAAACCATGAGGAAGTTGAGAACTATAGGCCCATATCGTTAATTAATAATGATCTCAAAATTCTAACTAAAATCCTAGCCAACCGCCTGGCGTCTTTCATCACTAGCTATATACACAAGGACCAGGTTGGCTTTATCCCTGGTAGGCAAGGTCCCGATCAAATTAGGAGAGCAATAGATATAGTATCCATCCTACAATCTAACTGGGAGGGGGGCCAAAACAAGAAGGTATGATTCTCTCGCTGGATCTCCACAAAGCTTTTGACTCGATCGAATGGCCGTATCTTTTCTCCATATTGGAGAAGTGGGGGTTCGGACCCAACTTTTTAGGAACTTTAAAATCTCTATATTCCTCACCTCAAGCGGTGATTCGTTTACAAGGTCAATACTCTAAACCCCTAACCATTACAAGAGGCACTAGGCAGGGATGCCCACTCTCCCCCCTCATTTTTGCTATCGCTAGCGAAACGTTGGCGATAGCAATAAGAGCAGATCCCAACATCCATGGGGTCGCCTGCGGCGACCAGGTCCACAAATGTGGATTGTTTGCGGACGATATTCTCCTTTTTATCAAGTCACCAACCACCTCCCTTCCAAACCTCTGTAAACTCCTGAAAAATTTCTCGAAGGTTACTGGACTGAAGGTCAATTATACCAAATCTTCAGCCTTAAACATTTCCCTTAAACCAACTATAGTGTCATCCCTGCAGAGTGCCTTTGAATTTAAATGGAGTGACTCGTACATTGATTATTTGGGGATAAAGCTCACAGCTAAGATAGAACTCCTTTATGCATCTAACTTTCCTCACACATACCGCAAACTAGAGGCAGACTTATCCAAATGGACTAGTGGGGGTTTATCCTGGTTAGGGAGGATTCATGCAGTCAAGATGACTTTGCTCCCCAGAATCCTCTACCTCTTTAGAGCCATTCCAATAAGCATCAATAAAGAGCACTTGAAAGCATTTCAAAGGAAAATAATTAAATTTATTTGGGGAGGGAAGGGGTACAGACTTCCACAGAGTACACTATACTTAAATAGACCACAAGGGGGTTTAGGCCTCCCGCAACTCTTTTGGTATTATCAAGCAGCCAGGCTAGCCCAGATCTCGACGGTATACGCGAAGGCTGAAAGATCCCTTCTTTCACTATCGATTTTCTCCTATGGGTCCCCCCCAAAAAACGTCCCCCCATTCTATCACCTATCCTCTCGCAATCCTTTCAATTATGGGATTCCCTCAGAAACCTTCAATCCATAACTTCCTACAGACACCCCCTGGCTCACATCTTCAATAATCCTGACTTTCCCCCGGGAACTGACATTAAGGCATTTCGCTGGTGGTTGAACAAGGGGCTGTACCGGATCGGACACTACTTCACATCTTTGGGGCCTATCACCAGGGCCTTCTGTGTGAATCAACTAGAGATGCCTAACTCCGAGACCTTTCGTTTCCAGCAGATCAGACACTTCCTAACTCAGCTGGGAAAAGACAAACCCTCAAACCATACATTCACCCCATATGAAATGTGGTGCGGTCAGGCTACGGAGCAGAGGGGTGGAATATCCATCATCTATCAGTCACTCGCTAGTCAGTCCACCAAGACCTCATACATGATAGCTTGGGAGTCAGACCTCTCCGTGGAGTGGACCCTGGAGAAATGGAGGGTAGCCTTTAGCAGGGCATACAAGAGCATTTTGAACATCTCTCTGGTTGAGTCCAGCGTGAAGGTTATCACAAGATGGTATCTCCCGCCGGAGAGACTGGCCAAAATGTTCCCCTCCACGGATCCCGGTTGCTTCAGGGGCTGTCTGCTCAGGGGCTCCCTGGCTCATATCTTCTGGGAATGTCCAAGATTGAGGCCTTTCTGGTGCAGGATTTTCCGCATGATTAAGAAAGTTACTGGAGTACAGATCCCGAGATCCCCCGCCTTAGCTTTATTAAACGACCACTTACCTAAAACACCTAAACTGGCACGTAAATTGATTCATTTCATTTTGCTGGGAGCTAAGCTATCTATTGCCAAGGCATGGAAACAACCTAGGGTTTCCTTCAAAGCTGCTACCCGCAAAATCTCTTGGATCATGGCCCAAGAGAAACTTGCCAGCACTCTGAACAACACCAAAGAGAAATTTGAAGCTATTTGGGAACCCTGGGCCAACTTCATGGGCATTTCCCTGATTCCAGGGATTCAGCCATGAGGCGTGGGGCTCCCTCGGGGTTGGGGGGGGAGTCCTCCCGCGGATTGGCTTCTGACTACTCTTTTCTCTCTCTTCCTCTCGTCCCGCTCTCATCTCTACTCCTTTTCTTCTTCTTTCTTCTTTTTATTTATCTGTTTGATTTAACAAGTTGATGAGTTGTCTGTTTTCTTACATGCAGCAGTAGGGAACCATGGGGGTCATTCCCCCAAGAAAAGCTTTTGACGTAGGCTTTAACGACTTTTTTAGACGTCAAGTGCCTTTTTATGTCTGGGGGGGGAGGACGGGGAGGGGCTGGAGAGCTCCGTTCTAGCACAGTGTGTTCCCATTCGGGGTGCTGTCGGTCTCTCCCTCCCCCCCCTTCCTCTCACCCAGCTCAATTCTCAAGGTTTTAGGGTTTAAGTTCTCGAATTTTGTACTAGAATGGTTGTAATGTACTGCCTCAGCCTAGAATCCTAATCACACCTACTCTCACAAGTTTGTAATGTACCCCCAAGGGGGTTTGATTTTCCCTGCTGTGTACTCCATCATTTAATGCTGTTGATTTGTAAGCTTTTTCCTGAAAAATCAATAAAATACTTTGAAACACAAGAGGGGGTAGCCTATTTAAAGGTAAGCCAATGAGGAGGGAGTTACGGTGGTCGAGGCGAGAGATAACCAGGGAGAGAATCAGGAGCTTTGTGGTTTAATTGGTTAGGAAGGGATGTATTTTGGAGATGTTGCAGAGGTTGAGGCGGCAAGCCTTGGAAAGTGATTGGATGTGGGGCTGAAAGGAGAGTTCAGAGTCCAGGATAACACCTAGCACCCTGACATGCAGTCATGGGTGGATGGTTATGCAATTGCTCTTGACAGAGAAGTCAGGGGAAGAGGCACGTGGGGGAGAAAATATTATGACCTAAGATTTGGACAAGTTGAGTTTGAGGGAGTGGTCTGACATCCAGACAGACATGTCTGTTAGTAAGTTTGTGATGTGTGAGGAGACTGATGGAGTGAGCTGAGGGGTGGAGAGATAGATTTGGCTGTCGTCAGCATAGAAATTATATTAAAAGCCATGGGAGGCTATCAGCTGACCCAGGGAGAAGATTGAAAATAGGAGAGGTGCAAGAACAGAACATTTGGGGACCGTGACAGCGAAAGGAAGAAGAAAGGATTAAGTAGAACTGCAAGTGACACTGAAGGTGCGTTGGGATAGGTAGGATGAGAGCCAGCAAAGTCATGGAGACCAAAGGAGATGTATACAGTGAGCTTCAAATGATGAGAAGGACAGAGAGGGAGCAGAGTGGAGAACCTGTAAGGTGCTCTGTGGGGATAGGAGGATTCCCACTCCACCTCCCTTGCATCCACTAGGTCTAGGGGAGTGAGTCTAGAGAAGGCCACCATGGGAGAGGGAAGGAGGAGAAGGAGTGTCAGATTAATGAAGCCAAGTTTCGGTGACAGCAAGCAGATTAAAGGAGTTAGTGACAAAGAGGGAAGGAACAACGGTAAGTTTGTTGCAAACAGAGCTGGCATTCCAGAGGGCACAGGAGAAGGGTACCGGTTTTGGGAAGAAGAGGAATGGAGACTAAATTATGTATATTGTGACTGCTGCCAGAGAATGTGGGGTGATGGGTGCATTGGGTACAGTTAAATAAAGGAGACTCAGGGTTTGGGGATATATCTGCAGAGGTTAGGAGAAGCAGAAAAGTAAGGGAGGTAGTATGAAAGAAAGATTTATATGAAAGGACAGCCTCAGCATTCTGGGGGTTTTATTAGCATGTGGGATTAGAATTAGGAGGAGGTGATGAGTGCAGTAATAAGGAGAGGGCAGACGTGAGGGTGATATACTGTATACAGATTGTGGGGTGGAGAAGAGGGGTGAAGGAAAGAGAATTTGAGGAGAGAGGCTGCAACTGTGAAGAGGAGAGGTAAAGAGTGCATGTTTCAGAGAGGAAGAAGAGTTGAGTCGAAAAGAGTTTACCTGCAGTCTCGTGATTTGTAGTGTGCTATCGATGTTCGCTTTGTGCAAATCGCTGAAGTGCAAGGGCAGAAGTGATGCTTATTAAAGTACCCTACTTTATTGGAAGAACCCCAGCATGTATCTCCCTGGCCTGTGTCCCCCATAAAGGTGCTCTTGTTTTATATTGCGGTGGGTGTGGATTGAATTTGCCTAACAATCAATCAGGAGTTAATATGAGGCACACAGATGACACACCAAACTTTTCAGACCACAATCAAACTGCAAGAGGATCAAGAGGGCAGGATTGTAAAGATAAGGCAGCCAATAATTTAGATTATAGACATAATAACAAAATAAACATATAAAAAAATTGAATATGGCTACAGATTGATGTGAAACAGCTGTAACATAAATGTAAAGTTTACCAAAGAGACATCTGAAAGCAGTCAGTCTGTATTTAATTTAAGGTGGAGGGGAACAGCAGGAATATAAATGCAAGATTACCTGTGAAGAAAAATAAGCTGTTTCAGGTGGTGTCAAGTTCTCACGTACCTGACTGATGAGTGCAGAGGAAGGCCTCCCTTACGTATCTGACTCGTGGCCCCTGGTAGAGCATACAGGTGGCACGGGAGTGCAGAATGGTATGAGTGCCTGGCAGGATCAACAACAGATGGGTCAGATGGCCGGCACAGCAGACAGGACCAGCAGGCTGGATAAAGATCAGCAGACAGGTGAGCAGACTGGATGGATCAGCAGACAGGTGAGCAGACTGGATGGATCAGCAGACAGGTGAGCAGACTGGATGGATCAGCAGACGGGTAAGCAGACTGGGACTGAAGCTGGATGGCTGCAGTAGGTAAGTATAGCAGACTGGAGGAGAGTCTTGGAACGTCATGCAGGCCGGGTCAATAATCAGGCTGGCAACAAAGGTACAAGAGGAGCAGGCAGAAGGAATCGTCAAACAAGCCAAGGGCCAGGTGCAGGCGGATAACAGGAACAGTCTCAAAACAAGCCGGGTCAAACAGGAGCAGATATCAGATCTTCAGGAAACACATACACAGAGCTGCAGATCAAACAGCAAGGACACAGAGCTGCTGAGGTGTTTAAATAAGGCAGCCTGTTGCCAATCACTGAAATCAGCCTGGACTAAGTTAACCCTTAGGTGGCAGATCCATGACATTGCTCCCTCCTAAAGGGCAGCCTCCGGATGCCCAATTGGGCCAACTTCACATCATGGGATCTCTTGAAGGATTGCATTAGTTCTTTAGCATGAATATTGCTTTCAGGCTCCCAAGAGTTATTTTCCGGCCCATACCCCTTCCATTTAATTAGATACTGAACCTGATTGTACCTCCTTCTACAATCCAAGATGGCCTCCACCTCAAATTCCTCCTCTCCATTGACTATTACAGGCTCCAGTGGACCAGTACTTCATTCAGGGAAGGGATTCGGAACAGCAGGTTTCAAAAGAGTCACATGGAAGACAGGGTGAACTTTAAGTGAATCGGGTAATTCCAGCTCATAAGCTACGTCTTTGATCTTTCTCTTTACAGGGAAGGGGCCCATAAACTTAGGGCCCAATTTTCTTGAGGGGCAAGCCATTTTCAAGTTCCCTGTAGACAACCATACCTGATTACCGGGTTCCAGAATTAGTTCTCCTCGTTTTTTCCTGTCAAAGATCTTTTTATTGTACTCTTGTGTTTTGGTCATGGTCTCTTGTAATAGTTTGTTGTTTTTAGAGAAGAAATCTATTGTTTCAGAGACTGCAGGGATTGAGCATTCAGGTATGGTACTAGGCAGGAAGGACGGGTGATTGCCGTAATTAGCAAAAAATGGAGTTTGTTTGATGGCAGAATGGGAAGAGTTATTATAAGCGAACTCGGCAATGGGGAGTAAAGCTACCCAGTCATCTTGTGAGAACGAAGAAAAGCAACGGAGGTATTGCTCCAGGGTCTGATTGGTTCTTTCCATTTGCCCGTTTGTCTGAGGGTGGTATGCGGAGGAGAAGGCCAATTCAAACTCAAGGGACCCACACAGAGCTTTCCAAAACTTGGAGGTGAACTGGACACCTCGATCAGACACAATGTTGGCTGGGACTCCATGGAGCCTTACAATTTCTTTGATGAATATTTTTGCAGTTTCCACAGCCGAGGGTGTTCCTTTCATGGGCAAAAAATGGGCCATTTTGGACAGCCTGTCCACCACCACGAAGATGGTAGAAAAACCCTCTGCCGGAGGGAGTTCCACAATGAAGTCCATTGAGATCATTTTCCAGGGTCTCTCTGGAACGGGCAATGGCTTCAGTAAACCCCAGGCTTTTACCTTGCTGTTCTTGCTTCGGGAGCAAGTAGTACAAGACTCCACATAACTCTTACAGTCATCTACAACCTGAGGCCACCAGAACGTGCATTGTACCAGTTCAGCCGTCTTCAGGGCACCGAAGTGCCCAGCCAGCTTGTGGTCATGACAGAGCTCCAATACTGCCACCCTTAAGTCCTTAGGTACAACAATTTTACCTTCATGCCACAGTAGGCCATCCTGTGCCTGTAAGCTGGTTTCAGAAGACGAAGCAACCTCAGCAGAAGCCCGTTTGATTCGGGATAGCAGATTCTCCTGTAGTATGAGAAAGTTTCCCGAGGGAAGGATGGTGTCTGGAAGTGTGGACCTCTCAGAGTCGTTGAACATACGTGAGAGTGCATCTGGTTTTGTATTCTTCTAGCCTGGCCTGTACGTTATATGGAATAAGAATCTAGAGAAATAAAGTGCCCACCTTGCCTGCCGCAGTTTTAATCTCTTTGCTATTCTCAGATATTCCAAATTCTTGTGGTCCGTATAGACCAGAATGGGATGTGCTGCACCTTCAAGTAAGTAACGCCATTCTTCTAATGCGGCCTTGATGGCCAAAAGCTCACGGTCTCCCACATCATAATTTCTTTCCGCTGTAGATAATTTGCGGGAAAAGAAAGCAACTGGGTAAAGTAGGGCTTTAGCTCCTTGCCGTTGAGACAGCACAGCCCCTACTGCAACTTCCGAGGCATCAACTTCAAGAACAAACGGTAAGGCAGGGTCAGGGTGCTTCAAGATGGAGGCTGAAGTGAACATTTTTTTGAGGGCTTCAAATGCCGATTGCACTTTGGGAGACCAGAGGAATCGGGTTCCTTGTTTAGTTAGTTCGGTAATGGGTGCAATAATAGCAGAGAACCCCCTAATAAACTTCCGTTAGAAGCTGGCAAACCCAATGAAGCGCTGAACCCCCTTCTTGTTCACAGGAGCTGGCCAATCTAAGATGTCGGTGACTTTCTGGGGGTCCATCTTAATGCCTTCAACAGAGATTATCAGGCCTAAGAACTGGATACACTGACGTTCAAATTTGCACTTCTCCGGTTTGGCGTAGAGGCCATGCTGCCGGAGTTGGGTTAGCACATTTCGGACATGCCTATGGTGGTCATCTACTGTGGAGGAGAAAATCAGGATGTCATCCAGGTACACAATGACGTACAAGTCCAGATAGTCACGAAAAATGTCATTGACAAAGTGCTGAAAGGTGGCTGGCCCGTTTCATAACCCAAAAGGCATGACTAGGTATTCGAAGTGCCCGAATCGGGTACGAAAAGCCGTCTTCCACTCATCTCCTTCTCGAATACGGATTAGGTTGTATGCTCCCCGGAGATCCAGTTTAGTGAAGATGACTGCGGTTCCCAGTCTCTGAAACAGTTCGGGCACAAGAGGCAGTGGGTAACGGTTTTTGACAGTAATCTTGTTTAATTATCGATAGTCTACGCAGGGGCGTAGTGAATGGTCCTTCTTTTCAACAAAGAAGATGACTGCACCAGCCGGAGAAGTAGATGGGCGAATAAATCCTTTCTTAAGGTTGTCATCAATATAGTCCTTCAGCGTGCCTAACTCGAGCTCGGTTAAAGGGAAAATCCTTCTGAAGGGGACCTCAGCCCCTGGTAACAGTTCAATAGGGCAGTCATAGGATCTATGGGGAGGAAGGGTCTCTGCACCCTTCTTACTGAACACGTCCAGAAAATCGTGGTATGCCACTGGGATTGATTGGCGTAATTCAGGATCTGTGTCAAGGCAGAGTAAGGGTGATGGGTTGACTGAGGCCCTTTGCAGGCAATGTTGCAGGTAATAACTTGAAGGAAATTTGATTTCTCCAGTGGCCCAGTTGATGTGGGGATTATGGGCCTGCAGCCAGGGCATACCTAAGATGATGGGGAACAGAGGTGATGAAATGGCATCCAGGCGTAAAAACTCTTGGTGATGGGAAGCAATGATAGCCAGCAAAGGGACAGTCTCCTGTGTGACCAGACCAGATTTAATGACAGAGCCATCAGCAAGATGTACGGCTAGTCTCCGGGTCTTTGGTTGAAGTGGAATGAGGTGTTTGGCTGCAAACGTCAAGTCTATGAAACAGCTGCAGGCTCCGGAATCAATTATGCCAGATACCTGGATATTCTTTCCTGGGAGCTGTAACATGATAGGGAGAGCAAAGTGAGAGGCTTGGTTATGTAAGACAGGAACATGCATTGAAGAGATTGAAAGGCACTTACGCATCTTTGTAGGACAAGACCTCACATAATGCCCGGGTCCCCCACAGTACATACAGAGGTTATTGATTCACCTGCACTGTCATTCCTCCGTGGTGAGAGAGGGACGAAGTAAACCCAACTGCATGGGCTCGGAGGAATCCGGAGCAACTGGAGCGGAAGGAGTCTGGCTTGAGAAACTGGGAACTTTAGGTAGCATCCAAGTTGGCCGATATTGACCTATGGATCTTTCGGAGCGACGTTCCCTTAGACGTCGGTCAATCTGAATTGACAAAATAATAAGTTCGTCCAGAGTTTGGGGTATCCTTACTTGTGCCAGTTCATCCTTTAGAGGATCAGATAGTCCCATCCGAAATTGGTAAGGGCCGCATCGTTCCAATTGGTATCAGAACTCCAATGCCTGAACTCGACCACAGAGTCCTCTGCCGCTCTGCGCCTTGCTGAAGTGCATGTAATGCGGCCTCAGCAGTGGCAGTCTGCTGGGGGTCCTCATAAAGTTGTGACAAAGCGACAAAGAATGTGCTGAGGTTGTTTAACGATTCGGCTTTTTGTTCCAGAAGGCGTTGTGCCCAGACTTGGGGTTCACCGGTCAACAAGGAGATAACAAAACCCACTTTACTTGCTTCCAGAGAAAAGGTGCGGGGTTGTAGGGCAAAATAGAGTTCACAAGCATTACGAAAGGCTCTGTATTTTCTACGTTCACCCGCAAATCTTTCAGGCGTGGGTACCTTTGGTTCAGGTGGTAACATCACTACTGAAGGTGCGGATGAGATACCAGCTGAAGTAGCGCTTTGAGGGTTGGCGGGAGATGACAGAATTTGAACTCGTTCTTCCAGCCGAGTATATCCCTCTTGTAGATCTTTAACAGCTTGTGTCAAACCCGCCAGGTGTCGGCACAGTTCTTCCATGGGGGAGGTTCCTCGCTCGGGCTCAGACATGGCTGTTTGATACTGTCAAGTTCTCACGTACCTGACTGATCAGCCCGATAGTGCAGAGGAAGGCCTCCCTTACGTATCTGACTTGCGGCCCCTGGTAGAGCAGACAGGTGGCACAGGAGTGCAGAATGGTATGAGTGCCTGGCAGGATCAACAGCAGATGGGTCAGATGGCCGGCACAGCAGACAGGACCAGCAGGCTGGATGGATCAGCAGACAGGTGAGCAGACTGGATTGATCAGCAGACAGGTGAGCAGACTGGATGGATCAGCAGACAGGTGAGCAGACTGGATGGATTAGCAGACAGGTGAGCAGACTGGATGGATCAGCAGACAGGTAAGCAGACTGGGACTGAAGCTGGATGGCTGCAGTAGGTAAGTATAGCAGACTGGAGGAGAGTCTTGGAACATCAGGCCGGCCGGGTCGATAATCAGGCTGGCAACAAAGGTACAAGAGGAGCAGGCAGAAGGAATCGTCAAACAAGCCAAGGGCCAGGTGCAGGCGGATAACAGGAACAGTCTCAAAACAAGCCGGGTCAAACAGGAGCAGATATCAGATCTTCAGGAAACACATACACAGAGCTGCAGATCAAACAGCAAGGACACAGAGCTGCTGAGGTGTTTAAATAAGGCAGCCTGTTGCCAATCACTGAAATCAGCCTGGACTAAGTTAACCCTTAGGTGGCAGATCCTTGACAGGTGGTGATAAAATAATATTTGAAAATGTCCCACCCAAAGGACCATAACCTGGGGCTATGGTCATATCTATAGGCTAAGGTTCACTGTCTCTCTACCCTCTCCCCCTCCTGCCTATTCCTCTGCAAACTATCCTACACTTATTCTCCTCTCTACTATTCTGTTATTCCTAACTTCTTCTTCCATGTCTCCTATGATCTCCCTTAGATGCAATACACCTCACAAGATTTCCCTTCCCTCAAAAGGTGTTTCTCCACTCTCTACTTGTTAAGAGTTCAGGAATCTTGTCACTAAAAATATTTCTGACAATGTTTGTTCTAGTTTAATTATCCAGACTCCCTGAGCCTCTGGGTGCAGCAACAATAAAAACTTATTGAACCATAAAATAATATTTGATTCACTCTATTTACTACAATGGATGAGTTATAATAACATCACTACTTATTTTATCTCACTGAAAATGCTCACTAAACACATATAAATGTCACTAAGGTGTCAAAACTTTGTTTCCAAATGCAATGAACATTGTTCTATTGAAAGCCCTATTTTTTCATAAATTGTTTTATCTCTTAAAATGTTTTTATTGCCACATCAAATGGTTTCTTTTTCTGCTCTCCTCTATAGACATCGATTGAAACTTCCATAATCACCACCCACCCAAAACTGTTTTTTATTCTAATGAATGATAAACTTGTGGTAATCTATGTGAATTTACTTTTATGGCCAACCATAATACTTGTGGCCAACCATCATACTTATGCTTTTGAGATCATTCAGAATTCCTTGCAGGTGCAGCTGACCCGCTTTAAGATGCTTTTGCATTCCCATAGACTTGAGTGGTGATAGAATCAGTTCTGGACCAAACAAAAGCCATCATCAGAGACCCTAACATTGATTTTATTATGAAGACAGATAAAATAAAACTAAGTGTTATATTAGCACTAGTAGTGGTAAAATACAGAAGCACTAGTAATGTTAAATTACCACTACATACAGAGCAGGCTAAATAAAGCACGTTAAGCATCTCTGTGACTTGAGATTTAACCACTTGAGCCCCGGACCATTATGCTGCCTAAGGACCAGAGGTCTTTTTCCAATTTGGCACTGCGTCGCTTTAACTGCTAATTGCGCGGTCATGCAATGATGTACCCAAACGAAATTTGCGTCCTTTTCTTCCCACAAATAGAGCTTTCTTGTGATGGTATTTGATCACCTCTGCGGTTTTTATTTTTTGCGCTATAAACGGAAAAAGACCGAAAATTTTGAAAAAAAATGATATTTTCTACTTTTTGTTATAAAAAAAATCCAATAAACTCAATTTTAGTCATACATTTAGGCCAAAATCTATTCAGCCACATGTCTTTGGTAAAAAAAATGTCAATAAGTGTATATTTATTGGTTTGCGCAAAAGTTATAGTGTCTACAAACTAGGGTACATTTTCTGGAATTTACACAGCTTTTAGTTTATTACTGCCTATGTCATTTCTTGAGGTGCTAAAATGGCAGGGCAGTACAAACCCCTCCCCCAAATGACCCCATTTTGGAAAGTAGACACCCCAAGGAAATTGCTGAGAGGCATGTTGAACCCATTGAATATTTATTTTTTTTGTCCCAAGTGATTGAATAATGACAAAAAAAAAAAAATATTTACAAAAAGTTGTCACTAAATGATATATTGCTCACACAGGCCATGGGCTTATGTGGAATTGCACCCCAAAATACATTCAGCTGCTTCTCCTGAGTACGGGGATACCACATGTGTGGGACTTTTTGGGAGCCTAGCCGCGTACAGGGCCCTGAAAACCAATCACCGCCTTCAGGATTTCTAAGGGTGTAAATTTTTGATTTCACTCTTCACTGCCTATCACGGTTTCAGAGGCCATTGAATGCCCAGGTGGCACAAACTCCCCCAAATGACCCCATTTTGGAAAGTAGACACCTCAAGCTATTTGCTGAGAGGCATATTGAGTCCATGGAATATTTTATATTTTGACACAAGTTGCGGGAAAGTGACACATTTTTTTTTTTTTTTGCACAAAGTTGTCACTAAATGATATATTGCTCACACAGGCCATGGGCATATGTGGAACTGCACCCCAAAATACATTTAGCTGCTTCTCCTGAGTATGGGGATACCACATGTGTGGGACTTTTTGGGAGCCTAGCCGCGTACGGGGCCCCGAAAACCAATCACCGCCTTCAGGATTTCTAAGGGCGTGAATTTTTGATTTCACTCTTCACTGCCTATCACAGTTTCGGAGGCCATGGAATGCCCAGGTGGCACAAAACCCCCCCAAATGACCCCATTTTGGAAAGTAGACACCCCAAGCTATTTGCTGAGAGGCATGGTGAGTATTTTGCAGCTCTCATTTGTTTTTGAAAATGAAGAAAGACAAGAAAAAACATTTTTTTTTCTTTTTTCAATTTTCAAAACTTTGTGACAAAAAGTGAGGTCTGCAAAATACTCACTATACCTCTCAGCAAATAGCTTGGGGTGTCTACTTTCCAAAATGGGGTCATTTGGGGGGGTATTTTGCAGCTCTCATTTGTTTTTGAAAATGAAGAAAGACAAGAAAAAACATTTTTTTTTCTTTTTTCAATTTTCAAAACTTTGTGACAAAAAGTGAGGTCTGCAAAATACTCACTATACCTCTCAGCAAATAGCTTTGGGTGTCTACTTTCCAAAATGGGGTCATTTGGGGGGGGGTTTTGTGCCACCTGGGCATTCCATGGCCTCCGAAACTGTGATAGGCAGTGAAGAGTGAAATCAAAAATTCACGCCCTTAGAAAGCCTGAAGGCAGTGCTTGGTTTTCAGGGTCCCGTACGCGGCTAGGCTCCCAAAAAGTCTCACACATGTGGTATCCCTGTACTCAGGAGAAGCAGCAGAATGTATTTTGGGGTGTAATTTCACATATTCCCAAGGCATGTTTGAGCAATATATCATTTAGTGACAACTTTGTGAAAAAAAAAAAAAAAAAAAAAATTTTGTCTCTTTCCCGCAACTTGTGTCACAATATAAAATATTCCATGGACTCGACATGCCTCTCAGCAAATAGCTTGGGGTGTCTACTTTCCAAAATGTGGTCATTTGGGGGGGTTTTGAACTGTCCTGGCATTTTATGCACAACATTTAGAAGCTTATGTCACACATCACCCACTCTTCTAACCACTTTCTGACACTTTTTGTTTACATGAAAAAGTTATTTTTTTTTTGCAAGAAAATTACTTTGAACCCCAAAACATTATATATTTTTTTAAAGCAAATGCCCTACAGATTAAAATGGTGGGTGTTTCATTTTTTTTTTCATACAGTATTTGCGCAGCGATTTTTTGGGGAAAAAACACACTTTTTTAAATTTTAATGCACTAAAACACACTATATTGCCCAAATGTTTGATGAAATAAAAAAGATGATCTTAGGCCGAGTACATGGATACCAAACATGACATGCTTTACAATTGCGCACAAACGTGCAGTGGCAACAAAATAAATACATTTTTAAAAGCCTTTAAAAGCCTTTACAGGTTACCACTTTAGATTTACAGAGGAGGTCTACTGCAAAAATTACTGCCCTCGATCTGACCTTCGCGGTGATACCTCACATGCATGGTGCAATTGCTGTTTACATTTGACGACAGACCGTCGCTTGGTTTGCCTTAGCGCATAAGCAGGGGGCGGACAGGGGTGCTTTTTTTTTTCTTTATTATTTTTTTGCTTTTTTATCTTATTTTTAAACTGTTCCTTTCATTTTTTTTTTTAATCATTTTTATTGTTATCTCAGGGAATGTAAATATCCCCTATGATAGCAATAGGTAGTGACAGGTACTCTTTTTTGAAAAAATTGGGGTCTATTAGACCCTAGATCTCTCCTCTGCCCTCAAAGCATCTGACCACACCAAGATCGGTGTGATAAAATGCTTCCCCAATTTCCCAATGGCGCTATTTACATCCGGGGAAATCTAAGTCATAAAATGCTCGTAGCTTCAGGTTTGTTAGGCCATAGAGATGTTTGGAGCCACTCTGGTCTCTGATCAGCTCTATGGTCAGCTGGCTGAATCACCGGCTGCATTCTCAGGTTCCTTGTTGAGACAGGAGAGCCAGAGAAAAACACGGAAGATGGTGGGGGGGGGGCATTCCCTCCCACGGCTTGTAAAGGCAGTCTAGAGGCTAATTAGCTGCTAGGATTGCTTTTACATGAAAGCCGACCGCTGGCTGAAAAGAATGATACCAAGATGATACCTAAACCTGCAGGCATCATTCTGGTATAACCACTCAAAGTCGTGAATGGCGTACCTGAAGACAAAAAAAAAAATGGTTAACAATAAAGCACAGTAAACGGTAAAGTATAAAAAATTGCATACCTGAAAAACAAACATGATAAAACATAATAACAATAAAACATTGCAGAATAGAATACAGTAAAAAAGAGCAGAACAATAGAGAGAGAATAGAGAGAGAGAGAACAATAAAACGACAACTATTTTTTTTATTTTATATATTTTTTTTTTTTTTTACACTTTTTTTGTAACTAACTTTTATAACTGTAACCGGTTCCAGGTTCGGGTCTCTCAAAATGCAATGGCATCTTGGGAGACCCTGTGAAAGTGTGCCTAGTCTGTGCAATGCTGTACCCTACGCTAATACTCAACTAGTGAATGGTAGCGTTCAAAACATTCACCAATGCAAAGACCAGGATTGTCAGGACAGGAGGGACAATAATAGTGGGTGTCACGCCTATATCCGCACTTGCTGCAGACACAACATCTTTTTTGGGGGGGTTCGTTGGGTAGGGGTACTCGGGAGGACATAAAGAAAATGCCTCTCATGCAGCCGACTGCATTTGTTTGGGGATGTGAATGGGGGAAGTACAGGCGCTGCAGAACCGGTGGGTTCCCAATTAGGATTGGCGAATACAGCAGGAAGGGCACTATGGGCACGACGGGCCTGTGTTTGTCTTTTTGGTGGCAGCGGGACACTACTTGTGCTTGCCACCTCACCAGCTTGAACTGCACTTATGGGACTCGCCACGTCACCAAGTGTTACTGCAGTGCTGGTTTGACTACGACCGGGGTGTACTAGGCCGCTGGTGCTTGCCAGTGCACCAAAACGCTACCAAAAAACTATTAGCGATCGCAGGGATCAGGCCTGACTCTGCTGCAGTTATGCGTTTAGTGTTTTGTAAGTGACAGTGATCGATCGATACTGCACTTGGGTGGGCTGGGCTGGGCGGAGGGGCAAAACGCAGTTGCTAGCAGGTATCTGGGCTGATCCCGCTAACACTGCGTTTTTGGGAACCCTAAACTGCTGGGGACGCTAGTATAGATCTGATCGGATCAGATATTGATCCGTTCAGATACTATACCACTAAGGGAGGCGTATGCTGCGTGCGTGGGTGTTAGTGGTACTGGCGCTAACCTGACGCTGCCTGGGGCTGGTGCTTGCCAGGTCACCAAAATGCTACCAAAAAAACTGTTAGCGATCGCAGGGATCAGGCCTGACTCTGCGAACGCTGCAGTTATGCGTTTAGTGTTTTGTAAGTGACAGTGATCGATCGATACTGCACTTGGGTGGGCAGGGCTGGGCCGAGGGGCAAAACGCAGGTGCTAGCAGGTATCTGGGCTGATCCCACTAACACTGCGTTTTTGGGAACCCTAAACTGCTGGGGACGCTAGTATAGATCTGATCGGATCAGATATTGATCCGTTCAGATACTATACCACTAAGGGAGGTGTACGGTGCGTGCGTGGGTGTTAGCGGTACTGGCGCTAACCTGAAGCTGCTTGGGGCTGGTGCTTGGCAGTTCACCAAAATGCTACCAAAAAACTGTTAGCGATCGCAGGGATCAGGCCTGACTCTGCGAACGCTGCAGTTATGCGTTTAGTGTTTTGTAAGTGACAGTGATCGATCGATACTGTACTTGGGTGGGCAGGGCTGGGCCGAGGGGCAAAACGCAGGTGCTAGCAGGTATCTGGGCTGATCCCGCTAACACTGCGTTTTTGGGAACCCTAAACTGCTGGGGACGCTAGTATAGATCTGATCGGATCAGATATTGATCCGTTCAGATACTATACCACTTAGGGAGGTGTATGGTGCGTGCGTGGGTGTTAGCGGTACTGGCGCTAACCTGACGCTGCTTGGGGCTGGTGCTTGGCAGTTCACCAAAATGCTACCAAAAAACTGTTAGCGATCGCAGGGATCAGGCCTGACTCTGCGAACGCTGCAGTTATGCGTTTAGTGTTTTGTAAGTGACAGTGATCGATCGATACTGCACTTGGGTGGACTGGGCGGAGGGGCAAAACGCAGGTGCTAGTAGGTATCTGGGCTGATCCCGCTAACACTGCGTTTTTGGGAACCCTAAACTGCTGGGGACGCTAGTATAGATCTGATCGGATCAGATATTGATGCGTTCAGATACTATACCACTAAAGGAGGCGTATGCTGCGTGCGTGGGTGTTAGCGGTACTGGCACTAATCTGACGCTGCCTGGGGCGACTCATATCACCGCCGGGCGATCAGGGGGCTAAACCTTTATTAGGTAATAAACGGCGGGTGCCCTGACACTATAAAAAATAAACAAACTAACCAGCGTCACCCATAACACTTATACGGTGATCAGTGGTGAAAGGGTTAACTAGGGGGCAATCAAGGGGTTAAAACATTTATTAGGTAGTATATGGGGGTCCCTGTTGCTATAAAACGCTGACGGCGAACCTAAATATTTACGTCCCTAACTAGCGTCACCAGCGACACTAATACAGCGATCAGAAAAATGATCGCTTAGTGACACTGGTGACAGGGGGTGATCAAGGGGTTAAAACTTTATTAGGGGGGGTTAGGGGGGTACCCTAGACCTACAGGGGGCTAACCCTAACTGTCCTAACACTGTAACTGTCACAAACTGACACCAATGCAGTAATCAGGAAAAAAAAAAAAACTGCTGGTGTCAGTTTGTGGCGGGGGGGGTGATTGGGGGGGGATCGGGGGGCGATCGGGGGGGGAATCGGGGTGTTTTGTGTGCCTGGCATGTTCTACTGTGTGTGTAGTGTTTTCACTCACATTACAATCTTCTCTCCTCGGCGCCGGAACGGAAAATACCGAGCCGAGGAGAGATGACATAATTTCCTTTGCTGCTGTTTGGCATACAGCAGCAAAGGAAATGATCTGATTGGCTGGCGGCGATCGCGAGGGGGGTACCACGAACGGATGGCCTCCCCCTCACCTCCGATCGCTGGGGGACAAAACAGGACCGCCTCGGGCACCGGGGGGGGTCCGGTCGGACCCCCCACCCGCGGGAGGCAAATCACGTATATGTACGTGATTTTGCCTGCCCGTGCCGCCTTGCCGACATACATCAGCGTGAGGCGGTCCTTAAGTGGTTAAAAGAAGTTGTGGCATCAAAGAAATCACAGCTGAATAAGAGAAAAATAGCTTTGTGAATTGAATGCTTTGTGAGACATTGCACAGCAGTGGCTATACCAGACCATGCGCCTAATAGCATCAGCAAAGAAGTACTCTATTAGCATTCCTGTAAATATTTTGGATTTAAATGAATGCATTTACAATAATGTTTTATATAGTTACATGGTTAGTAAGGTTGAATAAAGACACCAGTCCATCCAGTTCAACCTGAGCGAGTGTGGGTGTGGGTCTACAATTGTCCCTATCCCTGTACATTGTGTCGCATTAAGATGCTCTTCTATTATATTATTATTTATTTAAGTTACCCATATAGTTCCATCAATTTTTATGCAGCGCTCCACACATACATTGCACACTCACATCAGTCCCTACCCTCAAGGAGCCCACAATCCAAGATCCCCAAACTCACATTCATTCATAAATTAGGGCCAATTTTGGACAGAAGCCAATTAACCTACCAGCATGTCTTTGGAGTGTGGGACGAAACTAGAGTACCAAGAGGAAACCCACGCAGGCACAGGGAGAACATGCAAACTCCAGGCAGGTAGTGTCATGTTTGGGATTCGAACCAGCGACCCTTTTTACTGCTAGGCAAGAGTGCTACCCACTACACCACTGTGCTGCCCTATATATGATTAGTGTGAGAGAACAATCTGTAACAAAGACCTGAAGTGCCGAACGGTATGTTGTTTACCGGGTGCTCGGGTTCGGCACATCACGGATCTTGTGGACAGATTACTGGGAGGGGCTGGGGAAGACCCAGCTGTCATGGTGCACGTTGGCACCAATGACAACGTCAGAGGCAGGTGGAGTGTCCTAAAGAAAGATTTAAGGGACTTGGGAGCTAAATTGAGGAAAAGGACCTCCAAGGTAGTATTCTCAGGAATACTAGGGTACATCGAGCCACACCAGAAAGGCAGAGGGAGATTAGGGAAGTAAACAAGTGGCTGAAGAGCTGGTGTAGTAAGGAGGGGTTTGGGTTCCTGGAGGACTGGGCCGACTTCTCAGTCGATAACCAGTACTATAAAAGGGATGGACAGCACCTAAATGAGGAGGGTGCAGATCAGTTGGGAATGAAGATGACCAAAAATTTAGAGGGGTTTTTAAACTAGGCGATGGGGGTGAGGGTCCAGAGGTAGAGATAGTCAGTGCGGAACATTTCCAGAGGGTAGTATTGGGTGCATTAGTGATAGGTTGACCAAAGCACATAAACCCAAGGTAAGTATAGTAGCAAGTCCTAGTTGCAATCTCAGAACACCCAGTAAGAGGATAATATGCGACCGGTCTAAACTACGTGGCATGTTCACCAATGCCAGGAGCCTGGCAGACAAGATGGGTGAACTAGAGATACTGTTGTATGAGGATAATTTGGATTTTGTGGGAATTTCAGAGACCTGGTTCAACAGGGCAATTTGGCTTCAGTATAAATCACACAATAAGGAAACATAAGGGGAAAACAAAGACACTGAATTTAAAAAAAACTTCGCTAAACTACGAACCTTGCTGGAAGGCAAAAATTGGGATAAAATCTTAGGAACAAAGAACACGGTGGAGAGATGGGTTTGCTTTAAGAGCATATTAAATAAGCCAATGCATCCCATTAGGTAATAAATGTAAAAGAGCGAACAAAAGTCCTGGATGGCTTAACTTCAATGTAAAAATGCATATAAAAGCAAAGGAGAAGGCCTTCAAAAAATACAGGGTTGAGGGATCATCATCAGCATTCAGACTTTATGAAGAATGCAACAAGAAATGTAAGGGTGCAATAAGGACGGCTAAATTAGAGCATTAAAGACACATAGCGGAGGAGAGTAAAAAAAATCCCAAGAAATTCTTTAAGTATGTAAACAGTAAAAAAGGAGGACAGACCATATTGGCCCCATAAAGAATGAGGAAGGACATCTGCTTACAAAGGATGAGGAGAACGCAAAGGTATTGAATTTATTCTTCTCCTCAGTCTTCACGAGGGAATCGGGGGGCTTCAGTAACCAAAACGGCAGTGTTTATCCTCATGACACATCACAGAATGCACCTCCATGGTTAACAGAGGACAGAATTAAAATTAGACTTGGGAAACTTATCATTAATAAATCACTGGGACCAGATGGCTTGCACCCGAGAGTACTTAAAGAACTCAGTCAAGTAATTGCCAAACCATTGTTCCTAATTTTTACTGACAGTCTACTGACTGGAATAGTACCAGCTCTGTGTTTTTTTCTTTAACTTGTTTTTAGCTTTTATCAGAGTTAGAGCTGTTTTACAGCTGAAAAACTCCTCTCAAAACCCACTAGTTCTGGGGGGTTTTTCCAGCCAGAAATTGCCCTGCCTAAAATTGCTGAATACAATATGAATATGAATATGTGTGCATGGTTACATAGGATAACATACTGGGAAGTTTATTGGCTGCAGAAAAAAATGTGTGAAGCCAAAAACAGCAGCTTTAAAAATATCCAGTGTGCATACGAGGCCTTAAAGTAGAGATAAGGCCCCGTTCACACGGACGGACTGTTCAGGACCGCCTGTCAGTTTTTTAGGCGGACCTGAATGGATGCTCCATGCAGGTCCATGGAGCGATGGATGTCAGCGGTGACCATGTTCGCTGACATCTGATCTGCTAAAATCAGATGTATGGCGATACGTTCGCATCTGTCCTGGCGGATCGGATGAGATCTGATGAAAACGGACATGCTGTCCGTTTTCGTCCAATCCCTCCATAGGAATCAGCGGCGCTCTGACAGGCCCCTCCCCGCTCAGCAAGCAGAGACGGACCTGTCATCCACTGGCTCAGTGGAGATCAACAGAGAGATCTGCTGAGCTGGCGGACTCCGCTGAGCGGATCCGCCTCATGAGAATGAGGCCTTAGTCAGAAAATCCTGATAGATTACTTAATGCTGGCTCCAGCTAAAAAAAATGTGCATTTACTTTATTTTTATTTTTTGGAGCCTGGAAAGCATTGCACCAGCGATCAGTGGAGCCAATGGTTCGTCTGTCCCATACATCGCACAGGAAGGCAGTTTTACACTGACAGGAAGACTCAAAGAACTACCACAGAGCTCAACAGTGCCATGATAGTTAATGAAAACTACAAGCCGGCATCCGCAAAGGATGTTGGTACTTGTAGTACCCATAAGTGCCTCTATACCTGTTTTGGATGTGATGGGTAAGTAGTATATTTTAAATCAGATTTTATTTATCAATACAGTGTTATCAATTTAAATACAGAGGAGTATTTCAATAAGAAGAGGAAAGGATGGGAAGATAAAATAATAAAGAGGGAATGAAAGGAATGCAGACTTATTGGCAGCAAATAAACAGAACAGTACATTTCAAACATTGTACATAGCACCTTTTACAGGCCCCTACAAACAGTTTAAATGACAATTATACTGAAAGGATAGATTGAATATGACAGAAGCTCATTTTACATTACTTTAGAGTCCGGGACTATGGTTTTCTAGATAACAAGACCAAGTTATTATATTTCTTCACACAATCTCTGTGTTGGTATGTAAATTTCCCAAAGGTAAGAATTGAATGCATTTCTTTCAGCCATCCGCTAAGTGATTGTGGGGCTTGGACTATCCGTTTTCTCACATTAAGCTTTCTGGCAACAAAAAGCATTCTTGTTACAGCCTCCACAGTGTGGTAATCAGGAGTATCTCTATCAAAATATCTCAAAATACAAGTTATGCCTCGTACACACGATTGGACATTGATCGGACATTCTGACAACAAAATCCATGGATTTTTTCCGACGGATGTTGTCTCAAACTTGTTTTGCATACACATGGTCACACAAAGTTGTCGGAATTTCCGATCGCCAAGAACGCGGTCACGTACACCACATACGACGAGACTAGAAAAGGGCAGTTCAGAACCAAGCACGGCACCATTTGGGCATCTTTTGCTAATCTCGTGTTAGTAAAAGTTTGGTGAGAGACGATTCACGCTTTTTCAGACTCGTCTGAGACTCATTTTCAGGCTCTTCAGTGTGTGCAGTCAGTTCGTATTGGAATTTTCTGTGCGATCTTGTCCGCTCGTTGCTGTTTTTCAGGTCGCTCTTCACAGGCCTTGCTGTTCTTCAGTGCATTCTGTTACTTCGTTCTGAGCAGCCGACCGTTTTCTAGCCATGTTGCGTATACGTACTCCTCGTAGAGTTCGTGCTCCTGTGGGGGCTTGGTGTTGGGGTCCTTACCTTGACACAAGCCCAGTCCATGAACAGGGTGGGGAGGAGTTCATGGACCAAGAATTGGTTGCTCCAGCGTGACCAGTTCTGTCACATGCCTTTGCTCCGTGAGATCCGTGAGAATAATCCTGATGATTTCAGGAACTTTCTCCGGATGACGGACCCCGTATTTCACCGTTTGTTGGCTTTGCTGACCCCCTATATCAGCAGGCAGGATACCTGCATGAGGCAAGCCATCACTCCGGAGCAGAGGCAAGTCGCCACCCTGCAGTACTTGGCGACGGGGAGAAGCCTGCAGAACTTGAAGTTCTCGACAGGCATCTCCCCCCAGGCTCTGGGGATCATTATCCCAGAGACCTGTTCTGCCATCATTCAGGTCCTGCAGAAGGAGTATATTAAGGTAAGATTTTTATCCTTTAATATCACATTTTATTGTATTTAATGTTTGATAATATATTGTATTTCTTTGCTCATTCCTTAATTACCATGATTGTAATATGCTGTGAATGTCCCCTTTGTTCTCATGCATGTTGGATTTTTATGTAATTATTTTTTTGTCCTTCATACATATTTGCCTTCACTTACCTCCCCAGTATGCTCTCCTGGCCCTATATTCACCTCATGTAGTCACTTAACAATGTATTTTGTCAGCTCCATAGTAGTGCTTTACCCTAAACACCCCCGAAAATGTGTAAAAATGTGATTTGTGCTTTAAATTCATGCAGAGTGCCAGAGGCTTTTTTTTTGGGTCCCCAAATCATTTGGAACCCTCCCTTCCCCCAACTACCAATTCTCTATCTATCCTCAATCATCTATCTGCTGATTTTGTCAAACCCATATATACTATACCCATCTCTTTTGTGGTCAGATGTATGGATGAATTCCCCAAAGCATGTAGTGCAAGGGCCTGCCTGAATACTTTCAAATGGTACTGTTTCAAGTTTTTGTATACTATTATTATCTTGATCGGTAATAGCAGAATGTCCAAATGTGCTAAAATGTGTATAGTGTGTATTTATATCTTTGTATTATGACACTTCTTACCTGTCCAGTGGGCTGTCAATAGTGTAAGTAAGGAGGGGCTGGCCAAAGTAATAATATTTAGGTATTCATCTCTCAATGAAGTGGAGGGTTACCTGTCCAAGAGCCCCCCCCTAAAATGTTAGAAATGGCCCATGAGAGGGTGGGGGGGAGGGGGAATCTGATAGGTGGACCTTATACCTTGGTCTTTCAAAACTCCATAAATAAATGTTATACTGATGTTGGCCAAGAATGTTTGTGTCTAATCTGCTTTCCTTGTTTAGGTGCAAAATGATTAATTTTTGCGGAGGGGCAATTGTTGGGAAACACGTCCACATCATCCCACCACCCAACTCTGGGTCATACTATTATAATTATAAGGGGTTCAATAGTATTGTGATGTTGGCAGTAGTGTTGGCTACTTATGAGTTCCAGTATGTGGACGTGGGGAAGAATGGCCGGATGTCCGGTGGTGGAGTCATCACCCAGACGGAGTTCTACAGGCGTCTCCAGAATGGCAGCTTGGACTTGCCACTTCCAGAAGACAATGTCTTCGTCTTTGGTGCTGATGAAGTGTTTGCGCGGGGGAACCATCTTATACGGTCATTCCCGATGAGGACCCTCACCCCGGACCAGAGGGTTTTTAATTACCGGTTGGCCAGAGCCAGAAGGGTGGTGGAGAACACATTTGGAATCATGGCCAGCCGGTTCCGCCTATTTCTTACACCCATACACATGGCGGAGTACAAACTGAATCATATTATCCTGGCGTGCTGTATTCTACACAACTATTTACGGCAAAATTCTGCCAACTATTCTGTCTCAGTTGGGCCTGAGGCCGGAATTCATAATGAACCAACCCTGACGGCGATTGAAAGTGGCCGTCCTGGCTTGCCCTCCCTGAGTGCCCGTGAGGTCCGTCTAAGATACCTTGATTACTTTGCGGGTAGGGGGGCCATCAATATGCCAGACAATGTCTGAAACATTTTTAAAATAAAAAAATCATTTGAACTACTTAAACCTTTTTGACATTTACTGCTTGTGTT
Source organism: Aquarana catesbeiana (assembly GCF_042186555.1). NCBI lineage: Eukaryota > Metazoa > Chordata > Amphibia > Anura > Ranidae > Aquarana > Aquarana catesbeiana. The sequence goes on from NC_133334.1 coordinate 201,886,821, forward strand.
TCTTTTAACTGACCCTGAATGTCTGAAACATTTTTAAAATAAAAAAATCATTTGAACTACTAAAATCTTTGGTGACATTTACTGCTTGTGTTTCTTTTAACTCACCCTGACAGAAATGTGGTGAGTCCTGAAAATGGCGTGATTGTGTAACATTACAAAGCACTGTTGGGTGTTATTTACTAAAGGCAAAGACACTTTGCACTACAAGTGCACTTGAAACTGCACTTGTAGTCCAAAGTGGATTTTCCCTTAGGAAATAACCCCCATTGTCACAGAAAACACCAATTTGAGCACAACAAAATTTTTGGAGCATTGAAACAATAATCCACACATTCTTGAGTATCAATCTTTTTAATACCAGCACAATCACATGTGCATTTGTAAAAGGTTTTTTAAAACAAACCAACATGTTTGTTGTATAACAATTTTTTGGGTCACATTACTAAAAGTAGAAATGTCTATTTAAGATAAAACAGGCATGTTTAAAACCAACAAGAAATACACAAATCTTCAACTTTTAAAGAAATTGAAGGCAATATCAGAAATGAGTATTTAGAAACTGTGTTTGATATTGCGTTCAGATGGGGTGAAGTCACCCCTGGAAAAGCCAAATTTTGAAGATGCACACAAATTGGCAAATGTCAACATGTGCTAGCTGCCAGCACGGGGGATCAAGGGACGTGTTTTGGGGGTGCAACCCCTTCCTCCCATCTACTTTATTATTGAGGAAGGGGTTGCACCCCCAAAACGCGTCCATTGATCTCCCGTGATGGCAGATAGCACATGTTGACAAACTGTGTGCATCTTCAAAATTTGGCTTTTCGAGAATATGTCAAAAAATGTAAGAAATTTTTAGAGCCCAAAAAGCACAAAAAGGAAGGGATTTGGAGGGGTTTTAAACTCTCCCTAAAACATCCATGATGTTCTTCTTTTTTTTTTTTAACATCATTGATGTTTTTCTGGATGTTTTCCAAGTCCCTATTACACCCCATAATCTCCCCGATCAGGATCTGTGCACTTTCAGAGGTGAAATGATCTGGATCCACAACATCACGATCACCTAAAAAGATAGAAACAAAAACACACCATGTATTATAAATATGCCGGCATCCATCTCTTACCTGAGCCTGTGGTCGCAGGCACTCACCTGTTGTGGTGACTATTTCCACCACATCTCCTTCCTCCTCCTCCTCCTGTCGTCTTTGGTGGGTCTCCGCTTCTTCCTGAGGTGGGGGGTCTGAGGTCTCCTCGGATGAGGGGTGTCCTCCGACTCTTTTATCCCCTATGTAAAAAAAATAGGTATACTTAGCAATACTTAGCAATTTTTAGGTGGTTACATTTGTATAAAAACACATTTTTATACACATTTTTTTTCTTTGTTAACAACAATGTTTGAAGCATGTTGGGACTGATTTAAGAATAGATGTTCTAATTTTCTTCACTAAGTTTCACATATGAATTTTTTTTCACATTAATAGTGTTGATAACACAATATCTGTCAGATACGGTATTGCACTAAATACTTTGTTAGGATGCGCGCTTGTCACTTTATATGATTAGTTGTTGGGTCTTTTTTGTATTTTTGGCTTACACAAGTGGCTGCACCGTTTTTATATGGTTAGCGCAAAATATTTCTTTTGGATTTAGTTATACTTAGCACACAGATATTTGATAGCAGAAATAGGAATATGAAACATTGCTTGGAAGTAGGGTACAATTGTCTATTTTGGCAGAGTTCAAAGATGAAGACTTTTTTTGTCCTTTGTCAAGCTTGAATACTTACCTGTTTTTTACGAGCTTCACAGATGGAGACCCCCCTATAGTATACACTGGAGCACCTGTGTGGGACCCCCTAATAAAAAGGGTGTTCTTGTGTCCCACACTAGTGCTCCAGCGTTCAGATGTGAAAACTGCTGCTGAGTGTCCTCTCCTTACCCAGAATCTAGTTTGCATTTCATTCTAGTTACAAATCCATCTACACAACCAAATTATTTTAAGAGAAGTAGGCCATAAAAAATCTATTCAAATGCATACGGCCAAAAAAATGGTGTTTTCTAGGCCGAACGAACAATGTTTCATACGAACGAATAATGTGCCCATGAACATGAAAGTTGCCATTTTAAACTGTACAACAGTAAAGAAAAGCAGATGGAGCAGCACGAACGTAATAAAAAGAAAGAATAGGAACACAGCACAACTACTTACTTTTTTGCAGCACTCTCCTAATCCTTCTGTACTGCTCGTGCTCCCTTAATTTCAGGTCCGACCACCGCTTCCTGAGCTGATCTTTGGATCGTCCTACCCTAAAATTCCGGTGCAGACTCTTGACTACTTTCGCCATGATCTTGGCCTTTCTGACATTGGGGTTGGGGTAAGGTCCATACTTCCCGTCATAGTCGGCCTTCTTCAGGATGTCGACCATCTCCAACATCTCCCCAAAGGACATATTTGAGGCCTTAAATCATCTCCTCTGGGATCGGGACGTTTCAGGGTCCGGGCTTTCCTCCTCCTCGTTGCTGTAATTAGCACACACCTGCTCTGTCTCCGCCATGTGCTCTTCCCCCACTGCGCCGAATGAGAAGGGGCAGGGAATAGACTAGAAAGAACATCAGGGGCGGGCAGAGTTTCACGCATGCGTAGTGTATATAAAACGTGACACGTGTGCGTAGTACGTACGATCTGTGAGCAGAGGAAGGAGTATCGGAGGCGCCAATCATGATAACGAAGGTAAGATCTAAACTTGGGCCTATACTGCTTCTAGATTGAGGCCTATATTGTAACAAGATTAGGAGAGTTTTGCCTGACATTAGGGTTTGTCTTGTGTCTTGCAGATAAAATGGATGGCTTCAATGACCACAACTTCCTCCCCCTGTTCATAGACAAGTACAGGGAGCTGCCCTGTCTGTAGCAGGTGAAACATCCTCATTATAATCATAAACAAAAGAGGCAGACAGCGCTGGAGAAACTGCTGGAGTTGGTGAAGCCGGTGGTGCCCATGGCAACCATCCCCTATTTAAAAGCCAAAATTGGTGGCCTGAGGAGCACTTATCTTAGGGAGCCCAAGAAGGTCACGGATTCCCAGAGATCCGGAGCTGCAGCAGATGACTATTATGTCCCCAGGCTGTGGTACTATGAGAGACTGCGATTTCTGTCAGACCAGACTGAAGTCAGGGAATCCCTCTCAAACCTTCCTTCCACTCTTCCTTCCACCCCAGCTGAGGCTTCCGATGTCCAACCTGGGACTTCCAGCCAGGAAGAAGTGGAGGAGCCCAGCTGGAGCCAGGTATAGCATTGTTCTACAGATTTCTGGTCAATAAATAAATGATGTTTACTAGATGTTATTATTGATCACTAATTGCTGATTTAATAAAGTGTTTTACATATCAATAGATAGTAGTAGGCAAAAATAATTGGGACAAGAATGAAAAATGCTGGCCTCATAATGATCATCTGTTATATTTGTTAACATTCAATTTGCAACAATCATGAGGTGAAAATTGTGTGTGATTGATGAATAAAAAATTAAAACTATGTCCCTTTTTCATACACAGAAGGACCTCAGCCAGGACGAGGCTGTGGAATGTGGCACACAAGAGGAGGCTGTGGAATGTGGCAGCCAGGAGGAGGCGGGGGTTAGTGGCAGCCAGGAGGAGGCAGGCCTAAGTGGCAGCCAGGAGAAGCCTGGGCCCAGTAGGAGCCTGACCGAATCGCAGGTTCCTCCCCTCCGCCTTCCAAACAAAAGACCCAGGAAGGGGAGTCACATGCAGGATTCAGCACTCAGGCTGATTCAGGAGGCTTCTGCATCCCTCAGAGCCACCCCCACTCCTGAAGAGGCCTCTGCCTGCATGGCTGCCACCAAACTGCAGGGCATGCAGGAGGGCCAACGCCTCCTGTGTGAGGACCTTCTTTATAAAGTCTTAACTAAGGGGGTTAGGGGCGAAATCACACCCAATACCCACCTGAATGAGTTGGACCATCCTCCTCCTCCTGCCACAACTCCACCACCACAGCCACAGCGTGGAAGGAAGTGTGGAAGGAAGACCAGAGAGTGATGGCCTGGGTTCAGTCTGGTCTGGCAAAAGATGCAGGCTCTTGTATGACCACAGCCCTGGGACACAGATGTCATCTGCTGCTTTCATGATCTCTGGGACTTCTGGACCAGACTGTACTCCCTTAGATATGGACTCCTCAGGCCACCAATTTTGCTGTTAAATAATTGATGTCTGCCCTGGGGGCCAAAGGCTTCACCAATTTCTGCTGTTTCTCCAGCATTGCCTCCCTCTTTGTTTGGTTATGAGCCCTTAATAAAGGAATTTTTGTTTCAATTATAATCGCCTATATGTGTTTTCCTTCAAAAAGGACAGTTTGTTTGTGAGGAGGCAGGTACATTTGTAAACTACAATGTGAAATTAACAAGAGACACCAACACCAAACAATCTCCTTGAGATTAAAGATTAAATAATACTAGATAATAATGGTGTTGTGGTAACTTGACACACAAAACACACACAAAAATATTCAGGATGTAAAATAAAAAAAATAGAAAATAAAAACCAAAAAAAATATATATATATATCTTTTTTGTCAGATGTGACAAATCTAAATATATTGATGAAATCACGATAAATAATAAAGAAAGAAGTTTGTGAGAAGTCTGTGTGAATATGAGCAGCAAAAATACTTCATTCTTCTAGCATTATAAAGAAGAAGAGCGTGCGCTGTATTAAACAATTTTAAACACTGCAGCCTGACGAAAGTGCTCTATCCATTCCGAACGCTAATTTTACCAGACCGAGCTGTTCCGTCTCAAAATTTCTTCTGAGCATACATGGCACTTTGTGCGTCGGAATTGGCCACACACGGTCGGAATTGACGCGATCGGATTTTGTTGTCGGAAAATTTTATAGCCTGCTCTCAAACTGTGTGTCGGAAAATCCGATGGAAAATGTCTGATGGAGCCCACACACGGTCGGAATTTCCAACAAGCTCCGATCGCACATTTTCCGTCAGAAAATCCGACCGTGTGTGCAGGGCATAAGAGGAATAAGCTGGCCATACACTGATAGGATTTTTTTTTAGCAGGGACTAGGCAAATTTTGATTAGTGTATGGTCATCCCCATACAACAGAAATCAATTGTTTGATCAACTTAAAAGAGGAGGTCTGCCCACCCCTGCAAAAATTAAAAGCCAGCAGCTACACATACTGCAGCTGCTGACTTTTAATAATAGGACACTTACCTGTCCTGGAGTTTAGCAATGTCAGCACCGCAGCTGATGTTTCTATCAGCTGTTGGGTGCTGCCGACACTATTGCAGGTAAGGGAATCCGGCAGTGTAGCATTATGGCTTCATGCTGGGTCCCTACTGCGCATGTGTGAGGCACTGCTGTGCTCTCCTAATGGCCCGGCAGCGGGGGAAGGAGGAGGGAAGAGGAGGGTGCCGAGCTGTGAAGTAATGCGATGTGGCCCAGACTCCCGGAAGTGGGGACAGGGTACCTGTCAAAGATAGGTATCCACTCCCCGCCAAAAGGAGCCAAATGTGAGGGGGGAGACAAATGAGCGGAAGTTACACTTTTGGGTGGAACTTTGCTTTAAGGGACATATTGGAAGTTTTTTTCAATCAGCAGTTGCCTCAAATCAGGATTAATATATAATGGCTGCTCTTAGGGCAATAATTAGGTGTGCAGCCCCCCTGAAAGGATCTTCCCTAAGGATCCTCCAACTAATTGCAAATATATCTATATTGGGGTGTGGCGCTACCTAATAAGTTATATGGGATAAAGAGCTAAATGGAGGAGGGGGCTGACTACTGTCTGAAGTGGTGAGCGTGTCCCTTCTATGCCCAAAATAAGTGATAATTATAAATTAAATATTACCCAGTGAAGCTTATGAAAAACAACATACAATTGTACCAAAGTGTAAGCTTCTCTATGTTCACCACCTCCACATGTATTCCTTTCAGGAAGCTCAGAGTTGAAAGAAATACATGTGGAGGTGGTGAACTACAAGTCCCAGCGAGCCAAACCACTGCCTGAACACACAAAAACATGGAAGGAGAGAGTGCCAGCACCTGCCTAATGAAGGGAGTCACCATGAATATGATTTAACTATCCATACGGAGGCCGGAGATTACCCTGGGTGCTCTGATAACTACGGTGGTGAGGAGATCGTGGAGGATATACCCATACGCACATTGCCCCTTTTGGGGTGATTGGATCTGGTGAGTGGGGACCCTTGAGGGGGAGCACAAAAGTCACCAAGAATTTTGAGAGCACTCCAGTCACGGTTCTGTTTGAAGAATTTTAACACGATTTTTGTAGAAATCTTATTATTTATGGACTATGAACACTACATGATCCTGTTTGATGCTATGTGTATATGTCTGAATTGATATGTAGAGGTTGCAGTTTATGGCCTCGCACAGTGTAAACCCACAATGTTATATGTATAATGTTATTTTTTGATGTTATTTTTTGATGGTACACTATTATCTATAGGGGACTATTAGAGTTCTCTAGTTTCACATTATTTAATACCAAAAGGAACCATATGTCAATGTGCACGGTACCTATCACGATTTTCTTTATCACATAGAGAAGCTTACACTTTGGTACAATTGTATGTTGTTTTTCATAACCTTCACTGGGTAATATTTAATTTTGTAATTATCACTTATTTTGGGCATAGGAGGGACACGCTCACCACTCCAGATAGTAGTCAGCCCCCTCCTCCATTTAGCTCTTTATCCCATATAACTTATTAGGTATTAGGTAATCCCTATTAGGTTGCCTCCAATCAGCTATAGCGGCTGATCGGTGTATTCTGACAGCAATACAATGTCCTGGCAAGGGGGATTCCTCAATCCACCTAATTTTTGTGGAAGGAGAAATTTGCTTTTTTCATTTTTTTTTTTATTATTAAATATTGCAGCTGCTTTGTTTTCACTAAGTGAATGGGACCAAATTACGTTACTGGTTACTAAGGATGTGTCGGGTGCTGACACCCACTGCTTCCTTAACCTTCAGAGTGGAAGGAAGAAGCTGAAAGCACTGCGCCCTGAGTCCACCCAGTTATAGGTAACCAATTTCCCCCCTAATAGAAAAGGGACCTTTTAAGCTCAAAAAGTGTACATTTGTATTTAAAAAGATCAAATGTTTATTGATGTATGAAAAAATTATGCAATTAAAACTTTTACATGAATGTCAAAAACGTACTATAAGAATGGAAAGTACAAATTACCACACAGTACCAACAAGAATAACTTGTAATATCATTTACATATAATTGTATGCGATAACCAATCCAAAAATGAAAAACATATTAGAACATATAACAACATTTGTGTATACAAAGCATCATCTCAGAGCGAGAGTGGATACATCCGCAGTACTTACAGTGTCTCCATTAACATTGGTAAAAAACAGTCACAAGATTCAAATCAAAGTTGAAGATGATAAATGTCAGTCCGGCAGAAGGTATGCAGAGTCAGATGAGTACAGTGGACAGAAAAAGTGGATGAAGGCCTCATCAGACAACAGGGTGATCCAAGCCAGTATGTACTGGGATCACCTAGCGCCAATGGAAGGAGACGTACAATTCAATAAAGAGTATATTTTTTAGGTAATGATGTCTAGCATAATGTCATTAAAAGTTTGCAAAAAAGGGGGATGAATAGTTTAGCCTGGACACCTACTGTACCAAAAAACTCAAATGTGCTCTGATGTCGCAGTAAGCCTTCATCAGAGTGTCCCAGTAGTTTAGCAAATGCTGGCAGTTCACAGTCCAGTTTAGGATAGGAGATATTGGTCACTATGTATGTATGTTTTCAAAGATCATATCAAGCTACTAGAAGCAATAAGAGGCGATCAAGAATCATAAGTATGCAAACTGGCCACATGCACAAGTATATACATAGCTGTATAAACAATAAGAGAAATATACCTAGTGGTGCAATGAGTCATCCACACTCTGCAGCAGTAGGAAAGTAGGAACTGGATACTCAGTCAGCCTGGGTCTTGCCATCTATTTATAGAACGGCTAGATTCCATTGCTCCTCCCCTCAAAAGGGAGGGGATCCAGCATCTCAGGTTCCATCGGTGCCATTGCACAAGATCCCCCAGAAATCCGGCACATGGTGTCACCCCACCATGCACACTAAGACCTCATGTTGCGTGCGGGATGACGTCACTCATAGGGGATCCGCCGACATGCAAACGCCGGCCCACCAGCGAACGCCAGCGCAGCCATTGCCTAGGCAATGGAGGAGGAGATGTGAAACATGCCTGCTGGACATGGGACCAAGGACGAACCCGCCCATCCCAGAAGTGCCAGAAAAAGAAAAGGCCAATGCGGCTGTTAATAATGGACGGCACAGGGAGACAGAATATCCTCAATTGCCGATTCTAATGACACAGCCGAGCAGCCCACGCGTGCTGGGCCCACACTGATTCAAACAAAACCTGCATGGGGCCAAAGAGGGAAAGATGGAAATACAATTGAATACAGAAGGTGGCGAAAAGGCGAAAAGGAACAGAATACAGAAAAACAAAAACAAGAAATTTAAAAAATAAAACAAAACAAAAAAACAAGACAAAACTGAATGAAACAAAAAAAAAAAAACCACAAAATAAATAAATAAATAATTAAAAAACTGGAGAAAGAAAGTTGGACTGATTGAGCCGTAGTTCAGGGCACCTGCAAACAAGTACATGTTATATGTTCACAGGAAATAAGAATACAGTGAAAACAGAAACTGAGATACTGATGATGTTGCAAGAATGGGCGCAGTAACACTTCAGGAGCTGGGATGGATCCGATTGAGAGACAAAAACTTGACCTTGGGAAAAATCACACCATGCAGAGCCATGATATGTCTACCCAAGGGTAATTCTGGATTGCAAGTTTGCATGCTGTGTATGTGTCTATAGAGTCTCCTCCAGAATTCAATCTTGATCTTGCCAACATAATAAGAACCGCAGTCACAGAGGATTAGACTACCCCACAAGTTTTACAATTAGCATAATGTTGTGCCTTGAACATTTGCCCATTTGGTAGTGTAATAGAGGGACCCGTATGGATGTATCTACAATAATTGCATCCTCCACAGGTGTATGTACCTTTGTATTTACATGGATTCTGTCTATTTTCCACCTTGTGCTCACTCTGAATGATGCAGTCCCTTATTGAAATGGCTCATCTTAATGTTATCTGCGGAGTCTGAGAAACAAATCTACCTACATTCGAATCCAAAGATAATAAATGCCAATAATTTTGAACGATTTTTTTAATTTTGGAATGCTGGTTTGAGAATTTCATAATGATTCTAGTACAGTTTTCCTTATTTTTATCCATTTTATTACCATGCAGTAATTAGTTTCTAGTGCTCCTTATTGCTGTTTTATAGGCTATATTAAGATACGTTTTTGTATACCTCTCGCCAGCATTCTCTCTTTAAGTGTACGGACTTCCTGTTGGAAGGATGATTCATCCGAACAGTTTCTCCTTGTCCTTAGGTATTGGCTGTATGGAATCAAATTTATCAATGGTTTTCAGATGGAAACTAGAGGCATGTAAGATTGAGTTACTTGCCTTTGGTTTGCGCTAGAGACGGCTCTTGAGTAGGGAGGAGCCGAACACCCCCCCCCCCCGGTTCGGTTCGCACCAGAACATACCGAACAGGCAAAAAATTTAGAAGAACACACAAACACCGTTAAAGTCTATGGGACACAAATTATTATCATAAAAAGTGTTTGGGGACCCGGGTCCTGCCCCAGGGGACATGAATTACTACAAAATTGTTTTTTAAAAACGGCCGTTTTTTCGGGAGCAGTGATTTTTTTAATGCTTGTGCCTGGGGGGTGTCTATAGTATGCCTGTAAAGTTGCACATTCATCCCGTGTTTAGAACAGTACGACAGCAAAATGACATTTCTAAAGGAAAAATTGTCATTTAAAACTGATCGCAGCTGTAATGAATTGTCGGGTTTTGGCAATATAGATAAAACTCATTGAAAAAAAGAGCATGAGTCCCCCCCAGTCCATTACCAGGCTCTTTGGGCGTAGGGGTCCCTCCAAAATCCATACCAGACTTCTATCCGAGCACGCAACCAGGCAGGCCGCAGGAAAAGAACCGTACCAGGTCACATGCCCTCAACATGGGGAGGGTGTTTTGGGGGTCTGACCCATGGCTTCCCTGTGGCGTCAGGGGGGACGAGGTCACCCATTTATGTCAGCGGGTGGCCCTGCCCTCAACTATATAAGAACTGTCAAAGAGAAGAAGCGTCAGTCAGCGGGAGCCTCCCATGGAGGCAGAACGGTTGCGGCTTTTTTTTTTCTTTTTCGGTCGGTTGGGCAGCGTGAATTTACATTGCGGGACATTTTTATTTTTTTATTTTTTAATAAAAATGTGCCACTTTACAGGCATACTATAGACACTCCCCAGGCACAATATTTAAAGGAATATTTCATTTTTATTGTTTCACTTTAAACATTAAAAAAATCACTGCTCCCAAAAAAATGGCCGTTTTTTTTTTTAAATTTGCATTGATACATGTCCCTTGGGGCAGGACCCGGGTCCCCAAACACTTTTTATGACAATAACTTGCATATAAGCCTTTAAAATGAGTACTATTGATGTTAGTGTCCCATAGACTTTAACGGTGTTCCCGTGGCTTTCGAAGTTGCTGCGAACACCGCATATTATTCGCTGTTCCATGAACAGGCGAACACGCAATGTTCGAGTCGAAACTTACGTTTGACTCGAACATCGGGCTCATCCCTACTCTTGAGCATATTGTTGTCACGAACATGTCACCGTGATGTCAAGGAATGTAACCTCATTAAGATGATATGACATGGTAAAGGTGAGGCTGAAATAATTTTTATTGAGTTTCTCTAAGCAGATGTGAAGTAACTCATCAGGGCCATCCCAGTTGTGTGACAATAGCGAATTAATATTCGCTATTGTCTTCCTGATTCTCCTCCCAGCCGATCAGGAAGCCGGTCCTGAGACCGGATTGGCCAGGGAGTCTTAGGACTCCCTGGCCAATCGGGTATCAGTCACAACACACTTCCTGTTCAGCTGGGATGAGAAGTAACTGCCCAGCTCTTCCTCCCACCGCCTCCTAAGGTCAGTTAGTCTAACACCGGGGGGGTGGGTGGGTGCTTGCAGTGATCACAGCTTTCCCATCTGCCATCCATCTCCCATGGGGGGGTTCAGGGTGCTTGCGGCGACCGCCACCTTCGCGTCCGTTTCCCCTGGGGAGGGGGTTTGGGTGGCTGGCGTTAGTTTGCACCAGCCACCACTGCTGCCTGCCATTTTGAAAAGCCTGCTCCGCCCATCACATAGCCAGCAGTGCAGATCATAATAAATAAAATAATTATTTAATAAAATAAATAAAAAATAAATTTTCCCGCCGAGCTCGCGTGCAGAAGTGAACGCATACGTGAATAGCACCCACATATGAAAACGGTGTTTAAACCACACACGTGAGATATCGCCATAATCGGTAGAGCGAGAGCAATAATTCTAGCCCTAGACCTCCTCTGTAACTCAAAACATGCAATCTGTAGAATTTTTTTAATGTTGCCTATGGAGATTTTTAAGGGTAAAAGTTTGTCGCCATTCAACGAGCGGGCGCAATTTTGAAGCGTGACATGTTGGGTATCAATTTACTTGGCGTAACATTGTCTTTCACAATACAAAAAAAATTGGGCTAACTATACTGTTGTCTTATTTTTTTAATTAAAAAAAACGTATTTTTTCCAAAAAAAGTGCGCTTATAAGACCGCTGCGCAAATACGGTGTGACATAAAGTATTGCAACAACTGCCATTTTATTCTCTAGGGTGTTAGAAAAAAAATGTATACTGTTTGGGGGTAAGTAATTTTCTAGCAAAAAAAAAAACTGTTTTTAACTTGTAAACAGCACATCTAAAAAAGAGGCTTGGTCCTTAAGTGGTTAAAAGTGCTTTCTAAAAACATTTAAGTTTAAGCACATAATGTCCTCCACAATCCCTTATAAAGCATACAGTAATACATAAATATAAACTATACTAATTTCCACTGTCCCCAATTTGATGCTTTAAAGGTGACTTTTAAAGGCTTTTAAAGGTAAATGTAATGGATACGAATTTATCCGAAGTTACGAATTATTCGAAATAAATAAATAAACAAATGGAACGAAATGAAATAATAATAACTAGAAAAGCTACAATTTCTGGGGAAATTGTGTGAAGTGTTCTTGCCTCCACCAGTAGTCTACAAGCATTATCAAGCCTAGCAGATGAAGGTATGACCACATGCATTTGGGGGGTCTCAGCATCTTGTGTTTACAACCACTGTTTCCTAGCAACGCTCATGTCCTGTTTATGCTTCACAAATACTGCTCAATACACAATACACAGGTTAATGATAGCTGTAATAACTGTGCAATAATTCAAATGGCCGTATTTTAAAAACTATAAATCCTACAGCGAAGATCTTTATATTGTGAGAATCACAAGACCCAGACCTAGATTTTGATACATAGTATGTCTCTGAAATATCAAAATTAAAGGCACAGTTGCAGTTTAGATATTGCCCTTCAAATTTGAAGGGGCTAGAGTGTAGTTTCAATCAATGTCAATGGACGGTGTGAGCTACAAACAAATGGTCATATTATGAAAACTATCAGGGCTATGGCTTAGCTGTGGACATGTTTAGTGGCAGCAGGGATAGCTGAACGTTTTGATATAAGATTTGTGTAGGTGGGCTTGAAAATGAGGGAGTGGTGGCAGTTTAGAAATCATGTTCTGATTTTTCAGCTTTTGTCACCTCCCACTCTAGTTTTGAACATTTCCCCATTCATTTCTATGGGACAAATTTTGCCGCAAAAATGACGATATTTTGTGAACCATTTGGCGAAACGTTCCACACAAAGTAATAGCACACCATTCGGGAACAATCTGCATGTTTCGGTATATTACTTGTCTATGTAGTGTAAAAGCTGTGGGAGGAGTTAGGGTGGTAAATTTGGCTATAATAATAAGAATAATATATATGTGAGATAACAGTAAGTGGTCTTGCTATGCAAGAACACTTAATAACAAGTTTTCATTATTATTATTGTTATTCATTATTATTAATTCATTACGTTCCATTTGTTTAGATACGGCATTCATTATTACAGATAACTCGTAACTTCGGATAAATTCATATCACTAACGGCCAAATTTGAAAGGAAATTCCAATATCTATAATTTAATAGTTATTATTAGTTAGTTAGTTAGTTAATTAGTTAGTTAGTTAGTGTCATAGATCCACCATGACTCTCTTCTGCTAAGTTGTCTAATGAAGTTGCCCCCTCTCCAGTGTTTATTGACCTTTACAACTTCCCAAAACTGTTCTTTGTTTGGGTCAGGATTTTGTACTAAACTAAAATGTTTAGACACACTATGGTTAGTGAATCCTTTTTTTATTGTTGTAGATGTGTTCTCTCAAGCATGTTGAAAGATTTCTGGAGGTTATAGGCATAATATTTTTTTGCATTGTTATGGAGGCCTTTATTATTTATTGCACCTTGGAATATACTTATTTGGAGCAAGGAATGTTTTACTATTTTGGAATTAGTATATATTTTTACTGTGGTGTGTTGAGTAGACATGTGCACTGCTGAAAAATTTGTTTGTTTTCATTTCACTCCTTTTTTGTTTTTCTTGGAAATTCGAAAATTGGTAAATTCGAAAAATTCAAAAAATTGGTACATTTGAAAATTAGTAAATGCAAAAATTCGGAAATCAGAAATTTGAAAATTTGAAAATTTGGAAATTCGAAAATTTGGAATTCGTAAATTCATGATTTAGAAAATGCATAAATTCGTTTATTTGAAAATTTGGAATTCGTAAATCCATAAATTCGAAAATTCGTAAATTCAAAAATTCGTAAATTCGAAAATTTGGAATTCGTAAATTCGTAAATTCCAACTTTCCGAAATTCGATAAAATTGGAATTTGAAAATATGAAAATTCGACAATTTGGAAATTCAAAAATTTGGAAATTCAAAAAACCAGAATGCGAAAATGTGAAAATTCGACAATTCGGAAATTCGAAAACTTGAAAATCCAAAAATTTGAAGATCCGAAAATAAGAAAGGAAAATCCAAAAATTAGAAAGAAAGAAAATCCAAAAATCCAAAAATTCTAAATAATAACTAGCTAACTAATTAACTAATAATAACTATTAAATTTTAGGTATTGGAATTTTGTTTCAAATGTGGCTGTTAGGGAATGTAACAAATACGAGTTTATTCGAAGTTACGAATTATTCAAAATAAATAAATAAACAAATGGCACAAAATGAAATAATAATAATAATAATAATAATAATAATGATACGTTTTCGTCATTATTATTGCTATTTATTATTATTAATTCATTATGTTCCATTCATTTAGATTCGGCATTCGTTATTACGGATAATTTGTAACTTAGGATAAATTTGTATTCGTTACGTTCACTAACAGCCAAATTTGAAAGGAAATTCCAATACCTATAATTTAATAGTTATTATTAGTTAGTTATTATTTCAGATTTTTTAATTTTCGTGTTTTTCAAATTTTCGGATTTTTGTTCTTATTTTTGGATTTTTGTTCTTTTGAATTTTCGAATTTTCATTCTTATTCTTGGATTTCAGAGTTTCTGAATATTCTGATTTTCGAATTTTGAATTTCCGAATTTCCAAATGTTCGAATTTATGAATTTTTGAATTACCGAATTTACGAAATTTAGAATTTTCGAATTTCCAAATTTTCGAATTTCACTTCTATCACTATCACATATCACTTCTTCACTATTAAGAGGGATGACATCACTGCTCCCCAAATACAATTCTCCTTATTAGTATGCAGGATGACATCACTGCTTCACATTAGCACAACACTGGCCCAATGCACGTCAGTTAGGCTATGTGTTGGGGAGGCCAGGAGGTGACCCTGCTACATACCCAAAGACCAAGTCTACTGCTTTCCCCCATTGGAAGGCCAAACTCATACCTCTGGCTGGGGCAACTCAGCTCTCTAGTCCCAGCTGCTTTCAGCTGCTTACAGAGCTGCCAGGAGAGGGGCAGGGCCAATGCCATCAAATTGATGGCATTCTTGTCCAATCAGAGTGTCCCTCCCTCTGCCCACAGCATGGTAAACAAAAGAAAAGCTTAAGTGGTCAGTTAGGTAGGCTGTCACTGGAGAGTTGCAAAGGCATGCTGCATGTCTGCCTAATTTGCTTGCCTTAACCTTCACTTCAGTGACAACCAGCGAGTTAGGTGGATGTGCAGCATTCCCTTACAATCCTTTGACAACTGCAGAGAGATGCCTGAGCTCTGAACTATACACTCTGTGCTGTATTGTACTTATCCTGGTCCAAACCAAGCCCAGAGCCCCCCTGCTGATCCAATGGAACCTAGGCCCTGTATGGGAGGGTTAGAACAAATGAAGACAAAGAGTCTACATATATAGTCACATAGTGGATCACTCAGTTGAAAATGATAAAGTCACAACTTTATTGAAAAATACTAAATTGTAATTAACAAAAACAATTAAAAAAGAAGAAAAGTGTAAAGTGGACATTAAACGGTCAACTCCAGACGTATGTATAAAGACACAGATATATATAAAAATGAGAAATAAACCACAACAGATATACAAAGGAAAATATATATCATAAATATACATAAAAAGGGGAAAAACTAATCCCCAAAAAATACAGGACAGTGATACACATACAGTATATATTGCATAAGAGCAAATGATGGCCCACATGTTTCACAGTTATAATCTATAGCCGCTTCATCAAGCCTTGGTTACTGTATAGTTTAGTCAACATCTAAAACAAAAAATACAAAGTGCATACATATATACATTACAATCCATACACAAAAAAAGAAAAGAAAAGAAAGGGGGGAAGGGGGAAAAAAGCAGTTAAAAGATAAACAAAGCAAAAAAGCAAAAATATTTACCTAGTGGCCATTTGAGGCGTCCGGACTAGGGGGAGACCAAAACGCACAATACATGCCATTAGGAATGAGCTTTGAGTTCAAGTCGAACTCATGTTCGACTCAAACATCGGCTGCTCGCAAGTTCACTGAACAGCGAACACTTTGGGGTGTTCGCTGCAAATTCAAAAGCCGCGGAACACCCTTTAAAAGTATATGGGAGAAATCAAAAGTGCTAATTTTAAAGGCTTATATGCATGGTATTGTCATAAAAAGTGTTTGGGGACCTGGGTCCTGCCCCAGGGGACATGGATCAATGCAAAAAAATGTTTTTAAAATGGCCGTTTTTTCGGGAGCAGTGATTTTAATAATGCTTAAAGTGAAACAATAAAAGTGTAATATTCCTTTAAATTTCGTACCTGGGGGGTATCTATAGTATGCCTGTAAAGGGGCGCATGTTTCCCGTGTTTAGAACAGTCTGACAGCAAAATGACATTTCAAAGGAAAAAAAAAGTCATTTAAAAGTACTCGCGGCTATATGAATTGTCGGTCATTGTTCATTGATAAAAACGGCATGGGTTTTCCCACAGGGGAACCCCGAACGTAACGGGTGATCCCACCCCCTCTGACGTCACGGGGAAAGCCTCGGGGAAGTCCCCGTCAAGTCCCTGTGCATTAGAGGGGGCGGGGCCACCAGTGACCCCGCCCTCTGTTATTTAAGAACCATCAAAAGACGAGAAGCGTCACACAGAGGGAGCCTCCCATCATGGATGCGGAGCGGCCCGAGCACAAAGAAGGGAAGAAGATGCCGAGGAGGAAGATGCTGGACGAGAACACCGGAGCAAGAAGCAGAGGATCGGAGGAAGAAGAAAAAGAAGATGGAGGAAGAAACCGAAGGAAGATAGAAGATAGAAGAAAGAAGATGGAAGAAAGAAGATAGAAGAAAGAAGAAGCATTTAAATAAAGGGATTGTCAAAAACTGTCTCTTGTCATTTTTAGCATTTTTTACACTTTTTTTGTGAAATGGTAGGGGCACTTTTGTACCCCCTTACCTTTTCACATGGGGGGTCGGGATCTGGGGGTCCCCTTGTTAAAGATTCCGATAAGCCCCCTGCCTGCAGACCCCCACAACCACCGGGCAAGGGTTGTGGGGATGAGGCCCTTGTCCTCATCAACATGGGGACAAGGTGCTTTGGGGGAGACCCTCAAATCACCCTCCCAATGTTGAGAGCATGTGGCCTGGTACGGTTCAGGAGGGGGGTGCTCTCTCGTCCCCCCTCTTTTCCTGTGGCCTGCCAGGTTGCGTGCTCGGATAAGGGTCTAGTATGGATTTTTGGGGGGACCCCACGCCATATTTTTTTTTTAATTTTGGTGCGGGGTTCCCCTTAAAATCCATACCAGACCTGAAGGGTCTGGTATGGATTTTGAGGGGGACCCCCACGCCTCTTTTTTTTTGGCCCGGGTTCCCCTTAATATCCATACCAGACCTGAAGGGCCTGGTATGGAATTTAGGGGGACCCCCACACCATTTTTTTTTTTTAAAACGGAAGTGACATTGTGAAGCCGCATGTGGGTCTAGAGGCTAACATTGCATTCCAGCACTGGCTACCACCCACTCAGAGACAAAAGGGCATGCACAGACAGCTTGGCATAGGAATGCAGCTAAAAGAGGAGATTGGAGGGGGTGGAGAGGAACGAGCCAATCCAGTTTAGAAGACGCCACATGGGAACATGTCCTGGAAGTTACGTCAAGCTGTCACATATGAATATGAGGGCTGGTAATGCGGTGTTGGCCACCGCCCAGACCCAAAAAGGAAGGCATGCCCGAATGATGGTGCACAAGTCACCAACCAGAAAGACACAACAAACACAGGAGAATAGAACAAAAAGGACCATCTCAACAGACAAAGGAAGCACCGCCCATATGTCCACCACCCACAGACCAAAAATCATCCACAAATAGGCATATGTGTCAAATGAATAAAACAACACCCTCTAAGTTCTGCACATGGCCAGAGCATAAGCCCATATCTGCTAGGCAAAAAAAGGAAAAAAGAAAAACAGAGAACAACAACAAAATACAAATAAAGGCACCACAGCAATAATAATGTTGTAGGGCATGCCAAAATTCCCTAGCAACCCAGGGAGAATGGGCCCATATGCCTAAATTCAAAAATAACCCATGGAGACCTAGTCCCAAGACCTCAAAGGGCCAAACAAGCAAAAAAAAGGGGGGGAGGGGAAAGAGAAAAAGACCAAGAAAGTTGGAATAGTGTCTATACAACCTCAGTTGGAAAGGAAAGGAGCATAGCTAATAAACCCATTAAGGCCTGGGGCATGGTTACCCTCTCCACCCCCCTCCAACCTCCTCTTTTAGCTGCATTCCTATGCCCAGCTGTCTGTACGCGCTCCTTTGTCTCTCTAGCCAGTGCTGGAATGCAATGTTAGCCTCTAGACTCATGCGTGGCGTCACAACGTCACTTCCGGTTTGACATCACTTCTTGTTTGACGTCACTTCCAGTTTGGCATCACTTCCGGTTTGAGGTATGGCATCGGTGCACATGGGCGGACCCACTATGCACAAACAGTAGAGCTCTGGGCTCTAGGCCCACCTTACTTAGTTTTGGCGCCCTTTTTCCTTATTCTGTGATACTATTGGTCCTATGGAGAGAGGACCTGCCCAGCATCCTGTGGATCCTACCTATGTGTACTGCTTATATAGAGATAGAGGTCTGCACTGGGACCCCATGCTGGGGTTCAGGATCCCCAGGCGACCCAGACCCATAACATGCCTGACTGAGTCCTTGCTGGAGTGAACAGCTCCTACGTGGCTGGCATATTACTCAGGTGATAGCCTAAAGACCACCTGTTTTTGGCAGGTAAGCCTGACTTTCTTTTATATAGGAATAGATCTGGCTTTTGAACCTTAACTGCGTTTTTTCAATACCTTTTGTTTTTTTTTGCCTTTGTTTATGTGTGCCCCATTCATGTTATAGGATTCACCTCTGTTTGGAGGCTGCTGGATCGTCGTGAATACTGTGTGGACTTATATTTTATCATTTCTGGAAACGCAGTATCAGACTACTATTGTCTGTCAAGGTTGGCATATTTTACTATTACCGGATACCTGCAATCTACATATATGTATTAGTATTGTCATTACCTTATGGCTTTCTGGATTTATGCTTCAGGGATGACCCCAATGGCCTTATTACTTGGAGGTATTGTCCGTGAAGTGCGAAGACTCTGAGCATGGCATGTATTGTGCGTTTTGGTCTCCCCCTAGTCCAGACACCTCAAATGACCACTAGGTAGATATTTTTGCTTTTTTGCTTTGTCTTTTATCTTTTTTCTCCTTTTCCCCACCTCCCTTTTCTTTTTTCTTTTTTTTTGTGTAATGGATTGTAATGCATATACAGTTGTGCTCATAAGTTTACATACCCTGGCAGAATTTATGCTTTCTTGGCCATTTTCCAGAGAATGAGAGTGGATGGTTTGGCAAAATTTAAATAAATAAAAAAAAAATAGACTTTATTTAGATGTCAGTAGTAGTTACCTGTAGTTGGTTAAAGGTGGTTTCTAACTGTCAGGGCTGGACTCAGCCCTTCCTTCTCTGAGCTGGCTGCTCAGCTGTCAGCTAAGTGCCAGTTCCCATCTCTCTCCCCGGTTACTCAGCTGTTGTTGATATCCTGCTCATCAGTCCTGCCTACTTAAGCTGTCCAGTCCAGAAGAGCTCTGCTTTTGCCTTGGTCAATATCACAAGAAACATCTCCTGCATTCCTGTTTAAAGACTGGCTTTGCTGACATCCCTTCTGGCTCCTGCTTGCTGTTCCACTACTTTGGTCCCTGACTTCTGGCTTGGCTGACTATCCATTTCGGTTACTGAACTTTGTCTATGTTTTTACTAAGTTTGTTCTTTTTACTTTTATTATTAAACAGGTGTGATTTAACTGTACTTCTGTCTCGGTCTGATTTCATGGTTTCTGACACTAACGGTCCTGGTGCTAGTCAGTACCTATAAAAAGAAAGAAAATGCCTCAGTACTAGCAGCAGTTGGCGGGGATTGAAGAAAGAAGCACATCTTTGGCTGTCTTGTGCTTGGCTATGGAGTCCTTATTGAAGAGGATTATGAAGCGAGCTAGCCTTGGGGCAGAGAAGAGTGGATGCTACAATGCTTGTCACTACCTCAGGCTTCCTCCATTTCTACCCCGGCTCTCCTTAATAGTATCGTGTTCCCCAGCCACAGCCGTCCATTGATTTTATGGCCCCACCGCTGCTTCCAAGAACTCACCTGGATGACGCTGTTTCCTCCTGTGATGTCACTCCAGTCTCCTCCGATTCATCGGTCTGCTATAGCCGCCGTGATTTCGCTAGGCCGGCCCCTTTGACTGTTGCTTCTGATCGACAAGTGATGCAGCAGAAGAGAGTAACAAAGTGGCTGTGCAGATTCGATTCCCCGTCCCAGCAAACGAACAAGGGACAGGGGAGAGGAGCCACCTGTAAAAGAAAAGGTAATAGAATTCAACAACAACACACTGCAGTGAATAATGATGAATTTACAATGGATGCACATATCGCTGAGACACATAACTCTGGGGTTGCTGTGGTTAATAACTTCATGCCGGGCGGGGGGAGGGGCTATGGTTGGAAGCAGGAGGGAGTGAGAGTGTTGGAGTGAGAATGTCGGTGTGAGCGTGGGAGAGCTTCCGCTCCTACCCCCCCTTCTCTGACTGAAAAAATGTCTCATACAAGCCCTGCTATGTAGTCCCGTAGCTATGGGTATCTATCATCATATTATAGCACTGTGATTGCAGTTCTTCTATTGTGTCTTACCTCTTACCGTGGGATTGGATGAGCTGAGCTGTGCCGGATCAGAGATACGAGATCTGGGCTGGAGTATCGTGGAGACCGCCGTGTGTGGACGAGGCGCTGACTGCTGCCACCTAGCTGCATAGACAGAGACCGGCCGTGAGAGGACTGGGAAACACTGTGCCAACTTGTCAACTTGACAGCTCAACCTGGGTATGCGGGACTGAGGGAGGGGGACCGGGTTTGGCCCGTGACGGTTATGTCGGCGGTGGCGGCAGGGGGCCGAAGTTGAAGCAGGGAACCGAAAGATCTCGGGACTCTCAGTAATCCCTGTAGTCTCATGGGATCCTGCAGCCCCACGTGACCCCACGCTACAACCCGGGAGATTGAAAGATTGAAAGAGATAGAGCGCAAGGGAAACTGAGCTCAGTGCAGGGGGGAGTGTGACTAGAGGCACACAGTTGCATGGTTGCACGGTTCCCCGGAGACATCTGCTCCCCTCCTACTCCCCCCTTCATTAACAATACTAATACCAAGGGGGCTCTTCTATCAGCTAATAGTTACATGGCGTACTGCCTACTACCCGAATAGAGCAGTAGAGGGAGTAACAAATTGTTTAGATCTCTTTATTTATTAAGCCAGTATCAGCAAACCAAAGGCCATTATAGGAAGAAAGTCAGGGCAGTTAATCTGGAAAAGACCTGGGCAACGGAGATTGAGGCGGCAAAAAAACTCCCTTTTTTTTTTTCTTATTTTATTTTTCTGATTATAACATCCATAAAATATTTTTTCTTTTCTCTGTGACACCTTATCATGCCTGGGAAACGAGGAACGGAGGAGCAGGCAAATCAGCAACAGCCACAACAAGAAGGAGCTCAGGTTACACGCTCAGCAAAGAGCCAGGCAAAGCAAGCAAAGGCCGCAGCGGCAGCAGCAACGGCAGCAGCAGCAGCAGCAGCAACAAAGCTTGAGCGATTTGCTTGAACCACCCTTTCACCAACAAAGTCTCAACAGCCAGTTCAAGCAGGAACCTTGGTGGCCAGGAAAAGTTAAGGCAGTGGTCAGGCATCAGTATCGGCGAGCCTGGCAGTAGCACTGAGCACAAAAACAGTGGTTACAAAAGAGCAAGGGGTGGGAAAACTCAATATTATAACTGTTGTAACTGCGACAATAAATCCCGCCAATACAGCTGAGGCGAATATGAAGGGGGGCCCTAAAGGAGGAGAGGGAGAGCCCTACAATGAGGGACCTTCTACATGCCATAAATGCATGTAAGGAATTGATTACCGGCCTGGATACCCAGTTGAAGGGTATTAAAGAGTAATTAGCAGTAATGGGAGGCAGGCTGAAAGAAACAGTGGAAAGAACCACAGTTTTGGAGGAAAGACCAAGCGCAGTTGAAGATGTGTTACTCCCACTTAGACAAGACATAACTGGGATGAAGAAACAAATGGACAATCAGGCTGCCAAAATAGATGAATTAGAAAATAGGAACCGTAGAAGTAATGTAAGAGTAATAGGTATGCATGAACGGAGCAAGGGATCCGATCCTATAGAATTCCTGGAAGGGTGGTTTAAGGAGAAATTTGGGGCTGCATCTTTTTCCCCTTTCTTTGGCATTGAACGTGCCCACCGAGTCCCCTTTAAGCCCCACAAGGAAAGTGAGTATCCAAGACCCTTACTCATAAAAATTTTCCTTGTCAAAAGAAGTTTATTGAGTATACAATGTTATAAAGATACATAAAGTAAGTTTACAAGGATCTATAAAGTAAGCTCATTGTTTTACAGTAGGGTTTATATAGGTAAATATCATGAAATTTCAAATATTAAACATTGGGTTCACGTAAACCTAAATTAAAGATATATATAATTTCCTTTGTTACTTTTATAGGTATTTAAATGATTTATACCTACTATACATATTGTTTACAAGTAGAGTGTATATAGGTCAAATAAATTCTGATAATAAGCTTTAATCGTAAGGTGGAGAAAAGGAAAGAGAAAGAAGAAAAAGGGTTGAAAGGTAGAGGTATGGTCCACAAGGTTGTCCCGCTCGTCAGTTTATTATTCTTTTTAGTTCTCTTTGAAGCCTTAGAATGGGTGTCTCTGTAAGTCATTTAATCTGTTACCATGGCAACAGGACAGAGTCATTGAAGTTTGACAGGAACTGTTGTTTTATCCAAGGATGCCAAAGTTTTTCAAATTTTGGAATTTGATTTTGATCGATGGCTACCATCTTAGCATGGGACATTGTATTATTCATTCTCTGAATTGTTTCTGCTAGTACCAATATAGGAGATTTCCATGCCTTGGCCACTGTTTGTTTTGCAGCCGTTATTAGTTGGATCATAAGTTTGAATTGAGAGAGTGTTAACCATTCCGGTTTTAGATTAAGTAAAGTTAAATATGGATCTGGTTGTATTATTTTTTTAAATATTTTAGATGCAATCACGAAGACTTCCTTCCAGAAGGTTTGGATTACTGGGCACGTCCACCATATGTGTAAATATGTGCCTATTTCTGGGCATCCTCGAAAACAAAGAGCTGAGGTATTAGGTGAATATTTTGCCACTCTAGCGGGTACAAGGTACCAGCGAGTTAGGACTTTATAATTTGTCTCCAGTGCTAAGATGTTGGGTGAAGATGACTTAGATGTGAGCCATATGCTAGACCAGTCCGTGTCTTCTAAAGTTCGCCCCAGGTCCTCCTCCCACCTCTGAACGTAAGAGGGTCTATTAAGATTTGCTACTCCATATAATTGATTATAAAGTGATGAAATTGTACCTTTAGCAAATGGATCTTTTGTACAGATTGATTCAAAAATGGATAATTGGGATAATGGTGTATCCCCCTTTAGGAATGGTGTATAGAAATTTTTGATTTGGAGATATCTAAATATCTCAGAGTTTGGTAGATCATATTTTTCTCTAAGCGATGGGAATGAAAGGAATGATTTAGATGCTATGAAGTCATTTAGTGTCTGAATGCCTGATGTTGTCCAAGCTTTAAAAGAATTTGGGTAGATCCATGCCGGATAAAAGGCCGGATTTCTGATAAAAGAAAGGAGAGGATTGTGTGGAGATTGTAACTGATATTTGGTTTTTAGTTTATCCCAGAGAGATAAGAAGTGTTTAGTTATGGGATTATGAATTTTAAAGCGGTCTTTAGGATCAAGCCATAATAAATTTGATATTAATAGAGGGTCATTTTCTGAAGCCTCTATAAATACCCATAATGGGATTTCCTGTTTTGCATGGTATTTGGACAGACTGGCCAAATGTGCTGCTCTGTAGTAGTTAGTAAAATTAGGGTATCCCAGGCCTCCTTTATTTTTGGGAAGATGTAGTGTGTGTATAGGTATACGTGGTTTAGAAGAGCCCCATATAAACGAAGTTGCTCTTTTTTGTACTATTCTCAAAAAATAGGAAGGAATTGGAATAGGGAGGACTCTGAATAGATAAAGCAATTTGGGTAGAATAGTCATTTTGATTGCATTAATCTTCCCCATCCAGGATAAAGGAAGTTGCGACCATTGTTTTATTAGATTTGTGATCTGTCTTAATACAGGAGGATAATTGGTTGAGAATAAGTCAGAATGAGATGCTGTTAAATAAATTCCAAGATATGGGATTGATTTTTCTGCCCATGTGAATGGGAGTGCAGCCCTAGCCGGGATCAATTCCATGTTTGTGAGTGAAATATTAAGCACTAGGCATTTCTTAGGATTAATCATAAGGCCGGATAGGGCTGCAAATCCATCAAGAGCTGGTATTAAGTTAGGACCAGAGACCTGTGGTGATGATAGAAAAAGTAATATACCGTCTGCAAATATACATAATTTGTGTGTAATACCTCCTACTTCAATGCCAGTTATAGTTTGGTTTGTTCTGATGTATTGGGCCATGGGTTCGAGTATAAGGGCAAATAATAAGGGAGATAATGGGCAACCCTGTCGGGTACCTCTTTCGATATTAAAGGCTTCAGATTTGTATCCAGCATATTTTATATAGGCTTTGGGTTTATTATATAATGCTTTGATCCATGTTAAAAAGTGGGGTCCAAAACCCCATTTTTGTAATGAATATTGCATATATTGCCAGGATACTGTGTCAAATGCCCTCTTAATATCGAGAGATAGAAAACATAAAGGGATTTTCCGTTTTTTAGCAATATGTGCCAATAACACTGCCCTGCGTATATTATCGCCTGCCTGTCTATTTGGCATGAAGCCTACTTGATCTCTATGTATTAATTTTCCTATAATGCTATTGAGGCGTTTTGCTATTATTTTTGCTAATAATTTAATATCGAGGTTTAACAGAGAGATAGGCCGATAATTCACACAGGAAGTATCATCAGAAAGGGGTTTTGGGATCATACAAACAATTGCCATTAGTGTTTCTTGCCGAAAAGAATGTCCATCTAGAAGTTTGTTAAAAGTTTCAGTGAGAATGGGAGAGAGTATTTCTGAGAATGTTTTATAGTATAAAGCCGAGTAGCCGTCTGGGCCTGGTCTTTTTTTAAGTTTTAGGTCTTTTATGGCGTTAGCAACTTCATCTATAGTTATAGGCTCATCCAAACTGCTTTTTTGATTCTGAGATAACTCAGGTAAGGTTATTTTTGAGAAGAAGGATTCAGCCTCTGTAGGATTAAATTTATTGTTTGTCTTGTATAAAGTTGCGAGATGTGAGTGAAATTTATGGACTATTTTAACTGGATTACAAGTGTAAACATTTTTTGATAATTTCATACGTATTGGTTTGAAAGATTTGTTAGTTGAATTTAATGCCCGAGCCAAATATGTACCTGGTTTGTTTGTATTCATGTAGAAATTGTGTTTGGAGCGTTTGAGGGATTTATCAACTGACTTAGTGAGAAATAGATCGTATTCCAATCTAGATTTTTCCAGATGAGATTTTGTACTCTGAGATGGATTATCTTGAAATGATATGTAGGCTGCATTAAATTTGAGTTCTAGTTTTTTTGCTAGATTTTTGCGTTCCCGTTTAAATAGTGCCATTTGTCTTTGTATTGTACCACGCAAGACAGGCTTATGAGCTTCCCACAGTGTTATTGGGGAGATGTCTGTTGTATTATTAATTGATATGTATTCCTTTAAAGCTTGTTCAATGGCCATCTGATGTAGTGGGTGTTTGAGCATTATGTCCGGTAAGTACCACGTTGGGTCATGCGCTTTTGGTATGGCTGAGGCTATAGTAGTGTATACTGCATTATGGTCAGACCACGGAATCGGAATTATATCTGATGCAATAATTTCTGGTATCATTCCTATTGTTAGAAAAATATGATCTATTCTGGTGAAGGTTTGATGAGGGTGCGAGAAATAAGTGAATTTCTTTTTCATTGGGTTACTTTCTCTCCATGAATCTACCAGATTGTATTTGGAAAGAAGTTGAGAAAAAGGTAATCTAGAGGTTATTTTGGATGGTGTAAAAGGTGATTTATCTAGAAATGGGAGGAGGACCTGGTTCGAATCCCCACACATTATCACTGTTCCTATTTTGTGTGTATTAATCACTTGTAATATATGTGAGAGGAATGGTGTAGGTTGTTTGTTAGGGGCGTAGTAGGAAATCACCGTGATTGCTGTATCCATTATATAACCCATGAGTATCAGGTATCTACCTTCTGGGTCTTTAATTTCTGATGATAAGGTGAATGGTGTGGATCGGTGAAATGCAATTAGAGCAAAGGAGAAATATATTTTGGAGTAGAATCTTTGGTGAAGTGAGTCTCTTGGAGGCATACTATGTGAGCCTTCTTGTTATGGAAAGTACGGAAGGCTTTGGTCCTTTTTTGAGGGACATTTATTCCCTGAACATTCAGGGAAAGTATATTCAGTGGTGCCATGGCAATAGATCAAATAGTTTTGACTTACTTTTTGTTATGCAGAGCTGACTGCGCAGATCAACCTGTGTGGACTGAAGAGATGAAGAGATAGAAAAGAAACCAGTGAATTCTGGAGTAAAGAGTAAACAAAAAACATATGAGATTAAATGATACATTGTATAAATTATTTTTTGCAAGTAATCACAATTTACCCATGAAAGAGAATAAATATCTCTCTCAGGGGAATAAGTGCCTTCGTCACACTCCCACATAATATGGTTGGGAGAATGAGGAGGGCTGATGGGGGTACACGGATCTTCCGCTTACAGGAGAGAAGTGCTATGTCAAAAGACATCAAAATGATGTTTCATTAATTGGAGTGCAGAATATAGTTTTTGTTGAAATTATTTATTCCAGGGTGGTTGTATATGGTTAGTCTTGCCCTAGGCTAAATAATTCAGTTAGAAAGGTACTGTTAATAACTTTGGTATTGATGAAGATAGTTTGAATTATTTGGGGATTTTAACCCTTTTAGAGTAAACAATTACATATTTTATTCATATGTAACTGTTTAGATATGTTAACTCATAAAATTGAGGTTGTATTGCTTCAGATTAGAATAAACAAAAACATAATTCTAGGAACTAGTTAGGTAATAATATATTTGTTTTAAGAAAAGAAAGAAAAAGCTTCCATTACTTCTGGATTATTGAACATATTTGTCCTAAAAAGTAATAAATCTATTGTTATTACCTGATAATATATAACTGAACAAGAATTTCCTTATTTCACTTATATATTCTAAGGCTATATGAATCAGAAGTAATAAGAAATATAACTGGAATGTAACATGATCCCACACAGTGTGTGACTATCAGAATGCAGTTACATTCAGTTATAAATGTAGGTTTTTTTTATAGAGAACCATCTCTTAGTATAATAAATGAAGAGATATCAGGAATTAGGATGTCAGTCCATTGAATCTTCTTGGTCCATGGATGATGTGGCATAACGGCCTCTTTTGTGAGAATGATGATTCCCATTTTGTTCTGAAATTTTCTGGGTGCTGCCTGAAGGTGAAGATGATGCCATTCTTCTGCGTGTGGGAGTGTTGCTGCTTGTGGGTTCTGTCAGATTTAATTTTAATTCAATCTGATTTTATTGAAAAAGAAAGAACATACAAGAAAAAGTACTTCACATAGACATCATTAGTAGTAGTAGTGTTGATAACAATAGATCCAATGTAGTCGCAGGATACATATTGTAGTACGTTATGTGTGCAGATCACAAGGAAAAAACATTGTTTAATTAGCATAATGAAATATAACAAGGATAATCAGAGAGCCCTCACTATATACTGGAGGGGATTACAGGTAAACTTCGTGTGTGTTTACAATCAACTTATTCCAGGAATCTGTTACGTTGTATAGGATTAGCTTGTGCGGGCCGTATTCTGCGTCTAAATTTTAAGGAATACATTGCTATGCAAAGGAGAAGGGTTTGGGGGAAAGTAGAGAAACAGAAAGGTTAGGAACTGGAGTCGCTCCAGCATGGCCATGGGGCGGTACCGTCCAGGTTGCCCTCTGCCCAGGGGATGAAGTCCGATGAGTATCGGAACATAGACCACGAAGTCCATGTAAGAGAGAACTGGTTGTCTTTATTAGATTCCTCAGCCAACAGGCGTTCAAGGTCCCTGATGCGGTCCACCTCAATAGCCCACTCCCCCAGGGAAGGCACAGTTCTTGACTTCCAATATCTTGGGATCACCATTCTAGCAGCAGCCAG
This sequence comes from Aquarana catesbeiana, assembly GCF_042186555.1. Classification (NCBI taxonomy): domain Eukaryota; kingdom Metazoa; phylum Chordata; class Amphibia; order Anura; family Ranidae; genus Aquarana; species Aquarana catesbeiana. Next base: position 201,915,226 of record NC_133334.1, read on the forward strand.
GAAATGGCGTAATACATCTTTTTTAATGGATTTGAGTGTGCCCGGAAGTATGGACAAGAGAGCTATCTCGGGTGAAGGAGAGAGAGCCGTTGCCATCAGCCTGCAGTATAGTAGGAAGATCTGTTGCCAGAATTTTTGTATGGGTGGGCATTCCCACCAAATGTGGAGCATGGTGCCCCTGGAGTTTAAACATCGCCAACAAGTATCTGGATTTGTCAAGTTGAAGCGATGTACTGTCGAAGGGCATCTATACCACCTCGTCACCAGTTTAAACCCCTTTTCTTGAGTTTTAGTGGCTAGGGAGAGCTTGTGTGTTAGAATAAAGCATTTTTGCCAGTCAATGGGGGAGATGGAGTGTTGGAGATCTTTTTCCCAAGCCTTTGTGTAGGGTGGGAGATCAGGGTGAAGAGCATTCAACAAAAGGGAATAAAGCTGTGATACCATGTGTGTTGGAGGATCGTTTTGGAGGAGCATATCCTCGAATCCTGTGGGTTCAGCTAGAATATCTTGTATTGAATGGAAGGTTTGGATATAGGAAGTCAATTGTTGTTTCTGAAGCCATTGCATAGGGTATCTAGAGAGCGATTCGGGGGGAGTATCTGGCATTAGAGTGGGGTCTGTATGGAGAACCTGAGAAAGCCTCCTATGGTCTTCTTTCCGCCAAGGTCCAAAGCTTGTCACGTGCATAGCCGGTGGGAAGGCTGGGGTCCCAAATAGGGGGGTCATAGGTCCCGAAGGATTGGATATGTTACCTCCAGAGTTTAGGCGATCCCAAATTTGGATCGTTTGGCGGGTGAGGTCACAGAGGGGGAGTGAACCCCTACGAATTGCGGGTGTGGTCCATGGAAGAGCTGAGAGATCAATGGAGTTCATATGGCTTTCCAAGTGAACCCAGAGCTTAGTCGTATGGTTATGGAACCAGTCCAATATGCGAGTAAGTATTGCTGCCTTATGATACAATGAAGCGTCCGGGGCCCCAGCTCCCCCTCTTGCTTTCGGAAGAGATAACGTTTTGTATCTAATTCTAGGACGAGCTGAATTCCAAATAAATTTAGAGAACAGCTGGCGCAATTTCCGAAAATAGGAGTTAGGTATGTATATAGGGATTGTCTGAAATAGGTACAAAAATCGGGGAAGGACATCCATTTTGAGGGTGTTCACCCTACCAAGCCAGGAGAGCCGTTTAAGTGTGTAGTTAGACAAATCGGCCTGAGTTCTGAGGAGTAAGGGGGTAAAATTCTTGGAAAAGAGTTGGGATACATCCTCCGGTATCTGAATACCGAGGTATCTGATGGAGGTGGATCCTGTTTTAAAGGAAAAGGCAGTAGAAAGCCTGCGTAGGTCCGACTTTGGCAGAGAAATATTGAGAATTTCCGATTTGTTATAGTTTACCTTAAAGTTACTGACTTCCCCGAATCTCTGGAACTCCTGCATCACCGAGGTTAAGGACAAGTGTGGACGTGTCACAAATAGAAGAAGGTCATCTGCAAACAGAGCAAGTTTAGTTTGAGTGGGTCCGACTGTTATTCCGTGTACAGAGGGATTGTTTCGCAAAGCAATGGCTAAATGTTCCATGGTGAGAACATACAGGAGGGGAGATAGGGGGCATCCCTGTCGTGTCCCGTTAGAAATAGAGAATGCCGACGACAAAGTACCGTTCAGTCTTATCCTAGCAGATGGAGAGGAGTATAGGGACATTATCCTTGAGATCATGTGGGCTCCCAGTCCTATTTGTTGTAGAGATAACCGAAGGAATTGCCAATCTACTCGGTCGAATGCCTTCTCTGCATCGAGTGTTAAGAGGCATAAGGGAATATCGTGGGTTCGAGCATAGTTGGATAAAAGAAGGGTTTTCAGGGTGTTATCCCTTGCTTCTCGGCCACTCACAAATCCTACTTGATCCAAGTGGATCAAACTGGGCAACAATGGTTGTAACCTGTTGGCTAATACTTTAGCGAAAATCTTTAAATCCACCCCGATCAAAGATAGTGGCCTATAATTTGTACATAAAGTCGGGTCCTTCTCTGGTTTTGGAATAAGGGAAATATGAGCCTCAAGTGTTTGTGGGGGAAACACTGAGCCCTCTGATACAGAATTGAATACTTTAGTGAGGAAGGGAATAAGGAGGGGAGCAAATAATTTATAAAACTTTGGGGTAAAGCCGTCCGGCCCTGGGCTCTTGCCAGTTGGTGTACTTGCAATGGCTTTCGCAACTTCATCTGCTGTTATAGGTGTTTCAAGTTCGGTAATGGTGTCCTCATCCAAAGTGGGGAGCGCGGTTTCCCTGATATAAGAGGACTTGTGCTCCTCTGTAGTAGAGGGGGAGCCTGACGATTGGGCCATAGGTATGTTGTATAGGGATTGATAAAAATCCCTGAATGTCTGCGCAATCTTAGAAGGTGAGGAGATTAATTCTCCATGTGGTCCTTGGATATGGGGGATGAAGGTAGAGGATTTTTTTGGGTGTAGGGAGCGGGCCAGTGACCTGCCACACTTGTCTTGGAATTTATACTGATGGAAAGCAAGTTTGTCCGCAAATGTACGTGCAGATGTCTCATATAGTCCTCTGAGGTGTAATCGGGCTTTGGAAACCTCAGTGAGCGTTTCGGTTGTTGGGAAACGCTTATGGTCAGTTTCCAGGTTTCGGAGCTTCTGGATTGCATCCACTATAGCGGCTGAGCGTTCCCTTTTCAGACGAGATCCTAATTGAATGAAGGTTCCACGTAATACTGCTTTCAGTGCCTCCCATTGGATGGGGAACGACGTGGTATCTTGTGCGTGGTCCCCAAAAAAGTTAGAGATTGTTTCCGAGATATGTGTAATACAGTCCGAGTTAGCTAGCAGTGAGTCATTTAAGCGCCATGTCCACTCCTTGATAGGTGAGGAGGGGAGCGAGAATGTCAAGTATATAGGGGAGTGGTCTGACCAGATCATAGAATCTATTTCACACTCGGGAGACCAGTCTAGGCAACTGTGGTCACTCAATAGATAGTCTATGCGACTATAGGTCTGGTGTACCTGAGAAAAATGTGTGTAGTTACGAGTCTTGGGGTATAATACCCTCCAAACGTCTACAAGGCGTAAGTCGTATAGTACTCGTTTCAGGGCCCTCAATTTGGGGAATGAAATACGTGACCTTGAAGTGGAGGAATCTAAGGCTGGCTCCAGGGGAGTATTAAAATCTCCACCGAGGATGAGTTTGCCCTCCATGAATTCAGATAGGATCCTCAGATACTGCAAAGCTGATGGAACTTGGTTAACATTTGGCAAGTATATATTAGCTACCGTAAATTTGACTCCCCACAGCAAAAATTTCACAAAGACATACCTTCCCTGAGGGTCGGAGAGGTGATCGAGCAATTCAACGGGGAGGCTTTTGTGGAAAGCTACAGATACTCCCTTAGTTTTCTGAGATGGATTAGTACTATGGATCCATCTGTTAAAATATCTGTTAGAGCAAGGGGTGGAGGCTGATTGAAAGTGCGTCTCTTGCAAGAGGAGTACATTAACTTGGCATTTGGTATAGTATTTGTCCCCGTTTAGAGGCAACATTGAGTCCATTTACATTGTATGAACATAATTTAAGTCGAGGGTGAGACAACACTGTATAGGCCATGGTGGAGCGAAGAAATAGGAAAGAATTTGAAAGTCTAGAACAAGAGGGGGAGGCGGTTGGGGAAGATACGGAAAAGAGAAGGTAGTTGCAAAAGGGGAAGAGGAATGGAGAATGGCTAGTTAGAGGACACCTGGGAAAGGTGTCTCAAAACAAAATCTAATGTGTTCGCAACAGCAAAACACTCCGTGAAATATCACGTGCTAGGCACAAATCGTGCCAAACCTATTTGGGGGGGGAGGTCGGATTAGAGAGGTCTGAGTTGTGATCCCGACAACATAGCAGGCATATATAACGTATATGTATGACACCCGTCAATCATAGTATATTGAATACTTGATATTTTAGATTATAGAAGAACATGTCATATATCTAATCAGTGTTCAAAAAAAAAACAAAAAACACTTAAACACCCATAATCAGTCAGCAAGCAATAGTATGTATAATAAACATTTAAATGATGTAACATTGAGGAATTCAACTAGTTCTATGGTGTAGGATAAGTTAGGCCCTGGACTGAGAGGAGACCAAGAAGCCCATAACAGGTAATAAGGTATCTTCTGGAAGACTCCCAGTCAGTCAGCGGGTCCCCAGGCCCAAAGAGCTAGAAAGGCACATTGGTTACAGGTATCACCCCAGAGACTTAGTGGTGGGCTCCACTCGGGCCAGGCCGCATCCCAAATAAAAGAATCATAGGGTTCTGGAGAATTGTATAACAGAGCAAGGTCTCTTAAGGAAACTATGCTCCTAGCATTCAATTTGGTCGTAGTATGGTCCATGTGTGGATAAGTGTACATTTAAAGCTAGGGACGTCCGGTGTCGAGTGGAGCTCCCACGCAGCCATAAAAAGCAGTAACATTACCACCGTCTAATCTACACCCTTTTTTAAATGTAACTGTAACTGTCCCATTAAGGGCAACATAGCACCCCCCCACCTCCTGAGCTTAGTAGACTTCTATACTATCCCTGTAAATGGAGTGGTATAGTTAGTATGAGTTCATAGGAGGGTACAGAGAAAACACGGTATCATTGAAAACCTGGACCAGTCCCTTAATGAAACTGTGGAGTGAAAGGTGTAGATCCATTGTAAAACATTGAACAGGTAGAACAAGTAACAGTGTTGACTCACGTGGGGAGCCAAATCAGTCTTCCGGGGATGTTGGACGTCTTGCTCTAGGACCAAAAGAAGCAGATCTAGATCTTGAGCGTCTGTGACGTTGTGGGAGAGGGCCATGTAGTCGTTGACGATCCTCTGGAGGGTCTAAACAGTTCGGGATGCTGATAGGGTCTTGTGCGAGGAAGGTGAAGAAGGCAGGAAGTTGTTCAGGGTCTGACAGAACAAACTTACAGTTGTCGTCTCGGGTTACCTTGATACTGAATGGATGGCCCCAGGTGTAGGAAGCCCCTGCTTGACGTATCAAATCCAAAAGTGGGCGGACCGCCCGTCTCATGTATAAGGTGTTGCGGGAGAGGTCCGGATAGAGGTGTACTGTAGATCCATCGAATTCTACAGGACCTAAGCGCCAGGCCTTACGCATAATCTCTTCCTTGAGGGTATAGTAGTGGACCCGGCATAGGACATCGCGGGGGCGGTCGCTGCGGTCTCCCCCCATGCCTCCCACTCTATGTACTCTGTCCAGTTCAATAGGGGATGTAACTTCCCTGCCCAGGACCTGGTTGAGGATAGAAACGACAGTGGGTTTTAGATCAGTACCTGAGGTTGCTTCCGGCACTCCCTGTATCCTAATGTTGTTCCTGCGGCTCCTGTTTTCGCTGTCCTCTATGCGGAGTTGGTGTTGCCGCAAGCGGGATAAATGTGAGGTGGTTACAGATTCGAGGGCCACAATATGAGCCGCATGGTCATCTTGGGTAGTAGCCAGAACGGATACAGCATTCTCTGTCGTTGAAACCCGATGCTGAAGGGCTTGTAGTTCTACATGGAGGGAGGCTTCCATCTTGGACGCCCAGGATTCAAAGTCCGCCCTAAAGGCAGAAAGAAGGGCTGTAGTCGAGGAGGAAATAGCTCCGCAGGGCCATCTTCGGAGGGGGTGTCAAGGGGCATAGCGGCCATTGAAGGGGCCGAGGGCTCACCCGTAGCGTCCTTGTATTTTGAGGAGTCCATGTGAGCCAGAGAAGGAGGTTTAGGCTTGCCTGGGGTGCGACTGGCCGCCAGCTTGTCTTTTCCCGTGCGGGAGTCGAGCGATGATGTACGTAGTAGGTAGCGCTGGATTGTACCTTGCTGCAGCTCAGCGGAGTCAGAGGAGTGAGAGCTTGAGGATGACATAGAGATTCCGGGTGTAGGTAATTTGCAACACAGCCTGATAATGTCGGGAGAGCACAGAGCTCAGTAGCCCATTTCTTCAGCCGTCCATCGTCAGCCAGTAAACATGATATCTACTATGGGGGATAGGACGGTCGCCACCTGCGACTCTGGAGCCAGGACTGCTGGTTTTTACACCACAGTATGAGATGGAGATGTGTTGCAGAACTATGGCGAGGTAGCAAACTGTCAGCCAAGGAGTATTTATTCTGGGAGAAGGGTTACAGGTGGCAGCTGGGTCCTCTGGGCAGTTCTTGTGACAGTGTAGATACACAGTGATCCAGGAGCTGTTTAAGGAACAAGTGCCTACACTGCAGCAGTATGAAGCAAGATGGCCGCTCCACGTGGCCTCAGGGTTATTGTTATAATCCACCCCACGAGTGGGGGTAAATATTAGTTTAGTCCCTTTCTGAGGTCACAGTCTGCTATATCAGGGCACCCTGGTGTTTAGATTGGCCCTGGATTGAGCACAGGAGAGATGAGGAGGCTACTGAGGTGTAGTAAGATGGCCGCCACTTACTGTGTGAGATGGTAGTCTTCCAGGCTGGCATGCAGGAGTGGCACAGGGGAGAGTGCAGGCTTCGGTCAGTAGGCTGGGCTGCTCTGGTGTCTGTGTGGAGGTAGACCCAGGTGCGGAGTAGCCAGGAAGGCCTGGATGTGCAGGCCGGGTGCACCAATATGGCCGCCGCTCCCCCTGCCAAGGCCGAAGCTGCGGCCTGTAGTTAAAATGGCCGGACCACGGGACCGCCGTGTCAGCGGCCCCAGGCTAAGCCGTCCCGGTGTTCGTGTAGGGGGAGAGCTAAGCGTTGTGCGGCCAGGAAGATCCGGATGCGGCCTGTGCGGGCTGGGTGTACCAATATGGCCGCTCCCCTTGTGAAGGCCGAAGCCGCGGCCTGTAGTAGATTCGGCCGGCTCTCGGGATCAGCGTGTTGGCGGTCGCAGGTGACACCTCGGTGTGCAGGGGGACCCCCGGTTCAGTGGCAGTGGTGAGGTGGTCCTGCTAGGGGGAAAAGGATGAGGTTATTCCCCAAAACGGCAGGAGCTCTCACTGGGCACGTCTGATCAGGTCTCCAGCCGGCCACGCCCCCCCCCAGATTTAATTTTAAAAGGGTTTGTTGTAGTTCATCTGCTGATCTGTTTCTGTAAATTGTACCTTGGTAGTTAAATCTGACTGAAAAGGGGAAGCCCCATTGATACATAATGTTGTGGCGTTGCAGTTCCATTAGTTGGGGTTTCATGGATCGTCTTTTAGTAATAGTAAGTTGGGATAGGTCAGCAAAAATTTGATAATTGTGTCCTTGAAAATTAAGTTCCTTTTTTTCTCTTGCAGCAATTAGTATTTGTTCTTTCGTTCTGTAATAATGAAATTTTGTGATTATATCACGTGGGGGTCCATCTTTCTTTTTGGCTGTGAGGGCTCTGTGTACTCTGTGTCCAGTTCTAAACGTTCAATAGGGATATCTGGCTTTAGTTCTTGTAATAGAGCAGTAATAGTAGATTGCAGAGCTGTCACAGTTTCAGGTATTCCCCTTATGCGCAAGTTTGAACGTCTGGCTCTATTTTCGTAATCTTCGAGCTTAGTTTGAAGTATTAAATTCTCTTTTTTTAATTGTTCCAATTCTGTTATATTTTCTTGGGTTGTAATTTCAATTTCATCCATTTTTATTTCTAAGGCTGCGGTGCGGTTTCCCAGCTCTCTTATTTCTTTGGTTAGGCTGTTTGTTATTTGGTCTGAGGTTTGTTTTAAAGCCTTATGAAGCATCTTTTCAAATTGTAATAATATTACTGGGGATACTGAGGAGGCTTGTGGAGAAGTTTGTGAGAGGATTTGTTCTGTATCTGACTCAAATGGAGAGTCTTGCTGTGACATTTTCTGTCTGTGAGAGCGCCCTGATGCTGTATCTTGTGAGGTGACTGGAGCTGCTTCAGCTGCAGTGAGTGCCTGTGAGCTCTTTGTGAGGTGATTTTTATTTCTGCCACGGTTTCTTCCCAGTACCATATTTCCTGCCCAAACTTTCACAGTTTGTTCCCTGGGGCAAAAAGGTTCAAATGGATACCTTTTGAGCCTGCAGGCTCCGCTTTGTCCTTCTCTTCTCTCCTCAGCGGTGTGGAGCTCTAACAATGCATGTCTGCTCCGCTAGGCTCCGCCTCCTGCCCCCCACTCTCATAAAAATTTTCAACTATAGAGATAAAGTGACACTGCTCCGGAAGGCCAGAGAAATGGGAGAAATACTCTATAGAGGGACAAAAATGTCATTTTATCAGGACTTCTCCCCAGACCTTCAAAAGCGGCGAGCGGCTTTTAGGCCGATCAAACGTACTTTACAGCAAAATAAGATGGAATATTCACTGCTTTACCCCGCCTACATGCGGGTATCTACAATGAACGGTATACTTTTTTTGATTCCCCATTGAGCGTCGAGAGGTGGCTGGAGGATAACAGGAAAACCCCACGGAATACTGCGGAACAAGAGACTAGAGACTAATTAGACTTTTTTTTTTTTTTTTTTCTTTTCTTGTCTCCTCCCGCAGAGTTCGATGTTTTTTCATACAAAGACAATTTTTAAGCACTAGGGTAAAGGAGAGGGAGAGGAAGGGAGAGGGGAAAATAATAATAATAATTAAAACACTAATTGAAGCACTAAGGAGAGAAGGGGGGAAGAGAAAAGAGGAGAGAAAAATATACATTCATTTGATTAAAATGGGGCTGGCTTGATATATTTATCTAAATAGTAGACACAAGGACTAAAGCACATGAATAGCACTAAAAGGTTGTCAGGGGGGGTGGTTTAGGACCCCTGGAGGAAGGGTGGAAAGAGATGTATGGTAGAGAGGAGGCTATAGGGAAGGTGTGTAGTGTGTAGGCCATAGGTAAAGCCCCTAAGGTAGGCCAAGCTGGGCTAAGAGGGAGGGGGATGGGTAGGGGGGATAGGGGACGGAGGGTAGAGGGGAAAGGGGGGAAGGGGTTTAGAGAGGGAGGATGGGGGGGAGGGAGAAGGGGGAGGTAGGGTAAGGGAGGGAAAGGGAGGTACATCACAAATAAATAGTGGAACATATCACAAACACAAGTTTTGCTATATATTTTTTTAATGCTCCACCGCCGATAGGCGAGAAAAAAAGGGGAATCTATATGGATACATATCTTATGCTTGCATGCTCTGCATGCTCTGTAAGTGCTCGGGGACAGGCGCCACTCAGAAGGGTAAAATGTGCTCTGACCCATTTTTTATTTTTTATATTTTGCACAGTTCCTGTCTTGTTCCTTGCAATGGTTAATGTGAAGAGTAGGGGTATAATACTAATGACATGGAATGTGAGGGGTTTGGGGGATAAGGATAAAAGAAGTGCAATGTTTAAATATTTTTAAAAAATGAAACCCCAGATAATCTGTTTGCAAGAAACGCACATGTGCCCCGACTCTGTCCACCTCCTGCATTTATGGAAATATCCGATACAGTTTCATTCCATGCACACTTCATATTCAAGGGGAGTCAGTGTAATGATTTCCACTGATGTTTCCTTTGAGTGCATTCAACAGAGGGTGGACAAGGAGGGTAAATTTCTTTTTCTGCTTTGTAAACTCAATGGATTAGTATGTATCATCGCCTCAATTTACCTCAATACAATGGCCTCCACCGTTTACAATGATCCCTCTTAGACGCTTAGAGCAATTTATGGCCCTATATCCGGATGTTCCGGTATTAACGTTGGGAGACTATAATAAAATCTTGGACAATTGCCAGGATAGAATGTCCTTGACATCCAGAGCGGTGAGACAGATAGCTGGCAAGACGGCTTTCGCCTCCTGACTCTTGGAACTGGGACTCCGTGATGTCTGGCGAGAGAGGCATGAAGAGGACAGATGTTATTCATGCTACTCTGCTACACATGATGGACTCTCCCATATTGATCTGGGTTTGGGGAATGAGGTACTTATGCAGCGGGTGGTGGACTCGGCCTATGAGCCGCATCTACTATCCAATCACTCTCCATTCTGGGTACGGCTGGATGTCACTGTAGCATCAGGCCGCCCATTGTGGAAAGTGAACCCCTTTTGGTTAACCCTGTTCCCGTCTGCGGACAGAACGAGGGGGGCATTGTAGGAATTCCTGCACTTTAACAGGGGATCCGCTAGTGCAGCGGTAGTATGGAATACGCTTAAGGCATTCTTAAGGGGATGCCTTATTAGAGAGATTGCGGGAATTAAAACTTGGTCCAGGGAATGGGAGAATAGGGTACGGGACGAAATGAAAGTGAGAGAACAGGCCTTAATAGCTGATCCCTCCCAATCTAACCATGACTCCTGGACGGAGGCACATGCAGTGTACAATTCGGTTTTGCTGTCTGCAGCGGAGAAGAGGAGATATTTTCAGCAGCAGAGCTATTTTGAAGAGGGGGAAAACACTGGCCACCTTCTTGCTCTCATAGTTAGAGAGCAGCAGGAATCCGCTAATATCTCGGCTGTAAGGGCAGAATCTGGGGAGAAGCATACCCTTAGCTCGGATATTTTAAATAACTTTCAGCGGTTCTATAAGGACTTATACTCCTCCAAAACTAGCTATATTCCATCTGATTTGGCTCTGTTTTTACAAGCTTGCCCCTTTCCACGGCTATTCGAGGTGGACAGGGAAATGTTGAATTCTCCAATTACATTGGTGGAACTGGCAGAGGCATTGGAGGGGGCACCACATCATAAATCCCCGGGCCCGGATGGGATACCGGTGGAGGTATATTCCCATTATGGGGAGGACCTTTTACCACCCCTATTGCAGGCTATAACGGAGGCAGAGGAAGTAAGCAGCCTACCAGATAGCATGCAAGAGGCAATAATGACAGTACTCCCAAAACCAGGAAAGGATAAGCTCCTATTGGACTCTTATCGCCCAATATCTTTACTAAATGCGGATGTCAAGCTCTTTGCTAGAGTCTTGGCTAAGAGACTTTTCCAAGTAATTGGCAGGTTGGTCCATTGTGACCAGTCTGGCTTTTTACCCACTCGTTCTACGGCCGATAACATTAGGCGACTATACATGAATCTACAGGTGCCGGTGGATAAACCGGGGGGGAGGGCCATTCTGTCACTGGACGCTGCAAAGGTGTTTGATAGTGTGGAGTGGCCCTACCTCTTGGAAATATTGGCAAGATTTGGCGTGGGGAATAAATTTATAGCGTGGGTAAAGGTGCTTTATTCTAAGCCTAGAGCCAGATTGCGCATCAATAATAACCTTTCCTCTCCATTTGAGCTATACAGAGGTACCCGACAGGGATGCCCACTGTCCCCATTGCTGTTCGCTCTGGCGGTAGAGCCTCTGGCCATATTGATCCGCAATGCCCCAGAAGTGGCAACTGGTCAAAATCAACCTTAATGCCCATAGATCAGTTGAAGGAACAGTTACCAGAGGGGGCAGAGCAAATAGTTATAGCCAACAATTTTAAATATCTGGGAGTGGTGGTATCTCCGGATCCGGCTGAGTATCTTCAGCTGAATCTGGGACCACTGTTGGTTAGAAAGTGAAATGTAACAGTTGGTGTAAGCTTCCACTGTCAGTAATAGGACAGGCAAATTTAATAAAAATGGTATGGGCTCCACAGCAACTGTATGTTTTTCACAATTCCCCAATGTGGATCCCAAACAAATGGTTTAACCAGTTGCCGACCGCCGCACGACGATGTACGTCGACAGAGCGGCACGGGCAGGCAAAAGGACTTACAGGTACGTCCTTGCCTGCCCGCGGGGGGGGTCCGGTCGGACCCCCCCCGGTGCCTGCGGCGGTCGGCAAATCTCCCCCGGTGATCGGTGGTGAGGCGGAGGCCATCCATTCGTGGCCCCCCCCTCGCGATCGCTCCCAGCCAATGGGATAATTTCCCTGCCTCTGTAGTGTACACAGAGGCAGAGGAAATGATGTCATCTCTCCTCGGCTCGGTATTTTCCGTTCCGGGCCGAGGAGAGAAGACTGTAATGTGAGTTCACCAACACACACACACACAGTAGAACATGCCAGGCACATAAAACACCCGATCCCCCCCCGATCGCCCCCCGATCCCCCCCCAATCACCCCCCCCCGTCACAAACTGACACCAAGCAGGTTTTTTTTTGGCAAGCGCCAGCGGCCTAGTACACCCCGGTCGTAGTCAAACCAGCACTGCAGTAACACTTGGTGACGTGGCGAGTCCCATAAGTGCAGTTCAAGCTAGTGAGGTGGCAAGCACAAATAGTGTCCCGCTGCCACCAAAAAGACAAACACAGGCCCGTCGTGCCCATAATGCCCTTCCTGCTGCATTCGCCAATCCTAATTGGGAACCCACCACTTCTGCAGCGCCCGTACTTCCCCCATTCACATCCCCAACCAAATGCAGTCGGCTGCATGAGAGGCATTTTTATGTCCTCCCGAGTACCCCTACCCAACGAACCCCCCCAAAAAAGATGTTGTGTCTGCAGCAAACGCGGATATAGGCGTGACACCCGCTATTATTGTCCCTCCTGTCAATCCTGGTCTTTGCATTGGTGAATGTTTTGAACGCTACCATTCACTAGTTGAGTATTAGCGTAGGGTACAGCATTGCACAGACTAGGACACACTTTCACAGAGTCTCCCAAGATGCCATCGCATTTTGAGAGACCCGAACCTGGAACCGGTTACAGTTATAAAAGTTACAGTTACAAAAAAAGTGTAAAAAAAAAAAAAAACACAAACAAAAATATAAAATAAAAAATAATAGTTGTCGTTTTATTGTTCTCTCTCTATTCTCTCTCTCTCTATTCTCTCTATTGTTCTGCTCTTTTTTACTGTGTTCTATTCTGCAATGTTTTATTGTTATTATGTTTTATCATGTTTGCTTTTCAGGTATGCAATTTTTTATACTTTACCGTTTACTGTGCTTTATTGTTAACCATTTTTTTGTCTTCAGGTACACCATTCACGGCTTTGAGTGGTTATACCAGAATGATGCTTGCAGGTTTAGGTATCATCTTGGTATCATTCTTTTCAGCCAGCGGTCGGCTTTCATGTAAAAGCAATCCTAGCGGCTAATTAGCCTCTAGACTGCTTTTACAAGCAGTGGGAGAGAATGCCCCCCCCACCGTCTTCCGTGTTTTTCTCTGGCTCTCCTGTCTCAACAGGGAACCTGAGAATGCAGCCGGTGATTCAGCCAGCTGACCATAGAGCTGATCAGAGACCAGAATGGCTCCAAACATCTCTATGGCCTAAGAAACCGGAAGCTACGAGCATTTTATGACTTAGATTTCGCCGGATGTAAATAGCGCCATTGGGAAATTGGGGAAGCATTTTATCACACCGATCTTGGTGTGGTCAGATGATTTGAGGGCAGAGGAGAAATCTAGGGTCTAATAGACCCCAATTTTTTCAAAAAAGAGTACCTGTCACTACCTATTGCTATCATAGGGGATATTTACATTCCCTGAGATAACAATAAAAATGATTAAAAAAAAAAAAAATGAAAGGAACAGTTTTAAAATAAGATAAAAAAGCAAAAAAATAATAAAGAAAAAAAAAAAAAAAAAAAGCCCCTGTCCCCCCTGCTCTCGCGCTAAGGCGAACGCAAGCGTCGGTCTGGCGTCAAATGCAAACAGCAATTGCACCATGCATGTGAGGTATCACCGCGAAGGTCAGATCGAGGGCAGTAATTTTAGCAGTAGACCTCCTCTGTAAATCTAAAGTGGTAACCTGTAAAGGCTTTTAAAGGCTTTTAAAAATGTATTTATTTTGTTGCCACTGCACGTTTGTGCGCAATTGTAAAGCATGTCATGTTTGGTATCCATGTACTCGGCCTAAGATCATCTTTTTTATTTCATCAAACATTTGGGCAATATAGTGTGTTTTAGTGCATTAAAATGTAAAAAAGTGTGTTTTTTCCCCAAAAAATGCGTTTGAAAAGTCGCTGCGCAAATACTGTGTGAAAAAAAAAAATGAAACACCCACCATTTTAATCTGTAGGGCATTTGCTTTAAAAAAATATATAATGTGTGGGGGTTCAAAGTAATTTTCTTGCAAAAAAAATAATTTTTTCATGTAATCAAAAAGTGTCAGAAAGGGCTTTGTCTTCAAGTGGTTAGAAGAGTGGGTGATGTGTGACATAAGCTTCTAAATGTTGTGCATAAAATGCCAGGACAGTTCAAACCCCCCCAAATGACCCCATTTTGGAAAGTAGACACCCCAAGCTATTTGCTGAGAGGCATGTCGAGTCCATGGAATATTTTATATTGTGACACAAGTTGCGGGAAAGAGACTTTTTTTTTTTTTTTGCACAAAGTTGTCACTAAATGATATATTGCTCAAACATGCCATGGGAATATGTGAAATTACACCCCAAAATACATTCTGTTGCTTCTCCTGAGTACGGGGATACCACATGTGTGAGACTTTTTGGGAGCCTAGCAGCGTATGGGAACCCGAAAACCAAGCACCGCCTTCAGGCTTTCTAAGGGCGTAAATTTTTGATTTCACTCTTCACTGCCTATCACAGTCTCGATGGCCATGGAATGCCCAGGTGGCACAAAACCCCCCCAAATGACCCCATTTTGGAAAGTAGACACCCAAAGCTATTTGCTGAGCGGTATAGTGAGTATTTTGCAGACCTCACTTTTTGTCAGAAAGTTTTGAAAATTAAAAAAAGAAAAAAAAATTTTTTTTTTTTGTCTTTCTTCATTTTCAAAAACAAATGAGAGCTGCAAAATACTCACCATGCCTCTCAGCAAATAGCTTGGGGTGTCTACTTTCCAAAATGGGGTCATTTGGGGGGGGTTTGTGCCACCTGGGCATTCCATGACCTCCGAAACTGTGATAGGCAGTGAAGAGTGAAATCAAAAATGTACACCCTTAGAAATCCTGAAGGCGGTGATTGGTTTTCGGGGGCCCGTACACGGCTAGGCTCCTAAAAAAACCCACACATGTGGTTTCCCCGTACTCAAGAGAAGTAGCAGAATGTATTTTGGGGTGCAATTCCACATATGCCCATGACCTGTGTGAGCAATATATCATTTAGTGACAACTTTGTGCAAAAAAAAAAAATAAATTGTCACATTCCCGCAACTTGTGTCAAAATATAAAATATTCCATGGACTCAACATGCCTCTCAGCAAATAGCTTGGGGTGTCTACTTTCCAAAATGGGGTCATTTGGGGGGGGTTTGTGCCATCTGGGCATTTTATGGCCTTCAAAACTGTGATAGGTAGTGAGGAGTAAAATCAAAAATGTACGCCCTTAGAAATCCTGAAGGCAGTGATTGGTTTTCGGGGCCCCGTATGCGGCTAGGCTCCCAAAAAGTCCCACACATGTGGTATCCCCATACTCAGGAGAAGCAGCTAAATGTATTTTGGGGTGCAATTCCACATATGCCCATGGCCTGTGTGAGCAATATATCATTTAGTGACAACTTTTTGTAATTTTTTTTTTTTTTTTGTCATTATTCAATCACTTGGGACAAAAAAAATGAATATTCAATGGGCTCAACATGCCTCTCAGCAATTTCCTTGGGGTGTCTACTTTCCAAAATGGGGTCATTTGGGGGGGTTTTGTACTGCCCTGCCATTTTAGCACCTCAAGAAACGACATAGGCAGTCATAAATTAAAGGCTGTGTAAATTCCAGAAAATGTACCCTAGTTTGTAGGCGCTATAACTTTTGCGCAAACCAATAAATATACACTTATTGACATTTTTTTTACCAAAGACATGTGGCCAAATACATTTTGGCCTAAATGTATGACTAAAATTGAGTTTATTGGATTTTTTTTAGAACAAAAAGTAGAAAATATAATTTTTTTTCAAAATTTTCAGTCTTTTTCCGTGTATAGCGCAAAAAATAAAAACGGCAGAGGTGATCAAATACCATCAAAAGAAAGCTCTATTTGTGGGAAGAAAAGGACGCAAATTTCGTTTGGGTACAGCATTGCATGACCGCGCAATTAGCAGTTAAAGCGACGCAGTGCCAAATTGGAAAAAGTGCTCTGGTCAGGAAGGGGGTAAATCCTTCCGGGGCTGAAGTGGTTAAACAGATCGATACATTGATGAGGGAATTAATATGGAAAAAAAGGCAGCTAGGATCAGCCTAGCTACACTGCAATATGGAAAGGACAGAGGAGGACTGGCAGTACCTCATTCCAAAATGTATTTTTTGGCCTCACAGCTACAGCAGATGGCAGGGTGGGGGCGGGAAAGAAATGAGGACCCTATATGTAAAATAGTGACTGTATCGGCCCCCGCACTAGAGGCGGCCTCCCATATGGAGATGGATCTGCCAAGCATGACAGGTTTGGCACCTACGTGTGTTCTCCTCAAAGGGTATGGGGTGAGGTCTGGAAAATGCTGAAAATATCGGGTTTGTTGCCCTTTACCCTGATATGGCACAATAAAAGATACCCAGAGGTACAGGAAGTGCAGGGCTTCACCCCATGGAAAGAGAGGGGGATCTGTTTTTTTGCACAGCTATATGAGGGGGAGGTGCTGAAGACATATGAATAACTATGTAGGGAATTCCAGTTAAACCCCAGGAGCTTCTATCAATATCTCTAACTTCGTCACACGTTGCAGGTACAACAAACAACACACTCTTTGACACTAGGAAAGGATTAACATCAAAAATCTATAGGGAATTGCTGTCTTCAGTTCAGGACCATGCCTCGCTAAAATGCCGAAGCAAATGAGTGGAAGATATAGGGGAGATAGATGGGAACCAGTGGGAAATGGCACTTGAATCTATTCCAGCGGTATTGGTATCCACATCCCCTAGATTGTCACAATTATTTATTTTGCATAGGGCATATAGAACATCAGTGCAGCTATATAAATGGGGAGGAAGAGACTCCCCCTTGTGCCCAAAATGTAGAATACATAAGGGGGACTTTATACACCTAATTTGGAGGTGTCCAAAATTACACAGGTATTGGGAGGAAGTCTCCCAGTGTATTACTAGACATAGCCATAGATGCAGAAATGTTCCCAAGAGGAATGTATTACATGTTAACCAGACTGATGTATCTAGCCAGAAAACTCATTGCAAAATACTGGATGGCACCAGCGGTACCCACGGGGAAGCAGTGGATTTCCTATGTAAACTCCTTGCTCCTTAGAGAGCGATTGACGTATAGCCGCAGAAGAGAAGTGGGTAAATTTGATACTATATGGCAAACATGGCCGGGGGATGCGGATCTAGCACCATCTCAACTGGTAGTGGAAAGACTCCAGATGTAGAAATCTGGGGGAGGCGCAGGGGAGGGAGGGGCAGAGAGGAGAGGGAAAGAACGGCCTGAAGGAGTAAAGGTTGAACATCTAGATAGGAGAGAACATCGGTGGTGGAAAAAATGATTTGTGGTGATTAGATATTAGGAGGCATAGGTGATGGATGTATCAAAGTGAAGAAGTGCAGCGCTAATATATGAACAAAAATGAGACTCTATATAATAAGTGATAAAGGCCCAAAAAACAATAACATAACAGGAATGTGCAAATTAATGTCTCTGGAAAAAATGACAATCCCAAAAGTCTATATATAATAAATCAGAGGATCCTCTCCCAAGCAGGGGAGTAACAGTGTCTTGAAGAGGCTGTGGACACTGTAAGGAGGTGACCACACACTAAAATGACACTCCAATCTTCAAGAAACAAGGTGGGTACTCTTACCGGATCAGTAGGACGCATCTACCGTATAGCAGTGCGTCAGTAAGGCAAACAGGAGATGATCATCTAGGATGTCCAACCAGGTAGTGTCTTCCGGGTCCCGACCACCAATGGAGGGGTGGTGTCCTAGGCAGGCTGTGAATCTCCAATGCACCCGATCACCGATAACGGAATTGAGCGATCACAGGCAGATGATACGTAACAGTGGTGTAGCGTGGGTTGTCAGCACCCGGGGCAAGGCAAGTAATTTGTGCCCCCTATCATGCGGACTTTTAGCACTCCCCGAGTCCCTTCCAATACAATAGCCCTGACCTACCTGATTCCTATACTGACCACTATGCTAACCTACTTGATTTCAACACTGACCAACCTGATTCCTTTACTGACCATTACACACTACACTGACCACTCTACTACACTGTCCACCATACTACACTACATTGACCACTATACTACACTGACCGCTATACTGTCCACTACGCTATACTGTCCACTATGCTATACTGTCCACGACACTATACTGTCTACGACGCTATACTGTCCACGACGCTATACTGTCCACTACACTATACTGTCCACTACGCTATACTGTCCACTACTCTATACTGTCCACTACACTGACCACCATACTATACTACACTGACCACTACACTACACTGACCACTACACTACACTGACCACTACACTACACTGACCACTATACTACACTACACTGACCACCATACTGTACTACACTGACCACTATACTACACTGACCACTATACTACACTACACTGACCACACTACACTGACCACCATTCTACACTACACTGACCACCATACTACACTGTCCACTATACTGACCACCACACTACACTATACTGTCCACTACACTGACCACCATACTAACCACTATACTACACTACACTGACCTCCATACTAAACTACACTATACTGATCACTATACTAACCACTATACTATACTACACTACACTGACCACTATACTACACTACACTGACCACCATACTACACTGTCCACTATACTTACCACCACACTACACTATACTTTCCACTACACTACACTGACCACGATACTAACCACTACACTACACTACACTGACCTCCATACTAAACTACACTATACTGACCACTATACTAACCACTAGACTATACTACACTACACTGACAAATATACTAACCACTATACTATACTACACTAACCACTATACTGTCCACTACACCACACTGACTTCCATACTAAACTACACTATACTAACCACTATACTATACTACACTGACCACTATACTGACCTCCATACTAAACTACACTATACTGACCATTATACTACACTACACTGTCCACTATACTGACCACTATACTACACTACACTGACCACTACACTACACTACACTACACTGTCCACTATACTGCCCACTATACTACACTACACTGTCCACTATACTACACAGCCTACACTATACTGTCCTGCCTACAGTGTCTCTCTCTCGCCCCCCCCCCGGGGCCAGTAACACGACTCTCACGAGGGAGTCTCACTCACCTTCTTGTCCTGGCCTGCATCGGTCTGGAGGAGAAGACAGCGGTGGCTCACGTTTTTGCTTCACTCCCCCGCGCTCTGGCTGCTGCCATGTTCAGTGTCCATCGCACTGTGATTGGGCGTATGGGGGTCATGTGCAGAGGCGGGACTTCAGGAGCAATCGAGGACAGGCCAGACCTACGCCTCACATGACCCCCATACACCCAATCACAGGGCGCTGGACACTTAACATGGTGGCTGGAGCGCAGGGACACAGGAACTTGAAATTAGGAGAAGGCAGCCAGTAGTGACACATACTGGCGCCCCCCTAAATGTCGCGCCCGGGGCCATGGCACCCCCTGCACCCCCCACGCTACGCCACTGATACGTAATAGGCCCATGGAGGAAAAGAAAGAGGAACTCCACATAGTGCAGATCAATGAGATTTAATACTCCAAAAAGTGGTACAAAAGGTAAGTGATCACGAACAAATAAAAAGCATAAAAATGGCAATGTGGGAAGCTGAGGTAGCTGGCCCTACGCGTTTTGACCACACAGTCATCAACAGGGGCATAAAACAGCCTCCCCACATTGCACTACTATATATACTGTATCTGGCTTACAACTTGAACAAGCACCGCCCCCGTCATGGCGGAAGCGGAAGTGGATGTGATAAGATAACATTAACAGGTCTATTAAATACACTTATCATATAGATCCTATTGCAGATGTAAAAGAAATTCCGACTTAATTCATAAGGCAAGGAAATGGGGCAGTGAAAACGCCGTATCCCGCAGAAAACTGTAGGCATCGGCATCTCCGCTCCCCTGCGTCCCAACGTCGGAATAGCTTGCGTTCCAAGCCTCATAGGAATCACACTGTGGGGGGATGACAGCTGCCAGCCAATCAGCAAACGGCATCGCATCACGCCTGAGTCCGGAGCATGCGCTCCAAGACTCCTACGTGCCAGAGGACGTGGACGGCCCCCTGACGTCATCACAGCCGCTGACGGAAAAAGAACCAATCAGCAGCTGGTAACAAAACAGCTAACAGAGCAGGAGCTTGCGCTCCAAACCTTCGCAACAAGGGGGGGCGGAACCCAACCGGGATATCGACTCAGTAGTTGGCTGCCTATGTTCATAGGGCAGAATCTACACCCCCCGGTCAGCAAGGACAAAATCCGGGATCCATAGTGTCCTGAATTGTCATCAAAAGGGAAATAAAACCAAATACTTCAAGAAACCTGGGGGAAAGGAACATCCCAGTCTAATATCAAATTTTAATAATGCCAGATCTCATCTTATCTCTCCGGTACAACAACGTCACAATTGTCCAGACCACCCCCATAGGGAAAGTAGGGCAATGTCACAATGCCGATCAAGAGGGACAAGGGGACCATCGAAACAAAAATAATACAAACGGAACAGCTAAAAACAATACTAGAGGTGTGTGAAGGATAAAATCTCCTACCTGGCCACACACCCAACAGGATAACAAACTATAAGGAGATATCTTGGTAATTGTCTAAGAGTACCCATGGTGCCACATCAATATGGGTCGGCGGAGTCAAACGTGCCCCAGCCTCATCAAAGAATGCTGGGCAACGTCACTACGCCAATCCAAAAGGAAAGACACACAGGGGAAACATTTTTTTTTGGTTAGAAATACATAATCAGACTAAAAAAATTTTTAAAAATATATAAAAAATATACCCATCCAAAAAAATAATGAGAAATGTACAAGGCATACATCCACATGGGTGGTCTCTAGCATCCCAGGGAATCAAAAACAATTAAAAACCCAAAATAAAGCTAGACCAATAATCAGATCTTCCAAACAAGTATGGGAATAAGCCCCTCTACCCAAACCAAGATGTTTTTTAGAAACAGGGGTGTGCCACGGATAGAACGAGGAGGTGTATCTCACGCACGGTTGATGAAGCAGTTAATGTCCCATTCAACGTTCATGCCGTGCGGTGAGTAACATCTCAACTCGTATATCCAATACGTTTCAAGCCGTGACACACCCCTTAGGCGAGATTCACCCCTCCAGTGAGGGACAAACTTGTCAATAATCAAAAAAGAGGTACCCGTAGGGTTCTTATTATGACATTCCCGATAGTGACGGGGCACACTGTGCTTGATACAGCCCTTTTTAATTTTTGCAATGTGCTCATTGACTCTAGTTGAAAATGCCCTAGTGGTGCGCCTGACATATTGTCTCTTGCAAGGGCAAGTAATGAGATATACAACGTGTCGGGTAGCGCACGTGGTAAAGTGCTTCATCTCATAATCCATAAAGGTGATCGTAGAACTAAAGGTCATAGTTCTACGTCTCCCACACGTATTATGTAAACATACGTTGCACTTTCTACAAGGGAAGTATCCCTTGCAGTCTTGGAAGAAAGAGACCGACCTAGGAGGATCCACAATATTGGGAGCAATTTCCCCCCTGACTGAGCGTGCGCCACGATAGATGACAGCAGCCCGCTCAGGTAGGACCGGCCCCAATACATGGTCACTCTTCAGCACCTTCCAATGCCTGTTAATAATCCGCTTAATGTCTTTATGCTGTACCGAGAAAGAGGTAAAAAAAGACCATTTGAATTGGTTCTCTTTTTGTATTTTGGGGCGATCAACCAGGAGTGAATTCCTCTCTACTGTACTGATCTCCGCAATGGTGGTGTCCAAAACCGAGGGTCTATATCCTTTCTCAACAAACCTCTCCTTGAGCATATGGGACTGGGACTGGAAATCTCCGATGTTAGAGCAGTTTCGTCTCAGTCGAAGGAACTGTCCCTTAGGGACCGATCTAAGCCATTGTTGATGGTGGCAGCTGTCTACCGGGATATACCCATTGCGGTCCGTGGATTTAAAAAAAGTTTTAAGGGTCAGTTGTTGATTAACTACAGACACCTCTAAATCCAAGAAGTGGATGGTTTCATAACTTGCCTCAAAGCTAAGTGAAATGTTCCTATTATTTGTGTTCAGAAACTGCATATACTCCTCAAGAGACCTAAGGTCACCCTTCCACAGGAGGAGGATGTCATCAATGTACCTAGCCCACAGAACCAACTGAGGTGGTCTGTGGGCATAGACGACATCCTCCTCCCATAGGGCCATGAAAAGGTTGGCCAAACTAGGGGCATATTTGGCCCCCATGGCCACGCCCTTAATCTGAGAATAGTAAGTTCCATGGAACCAGAAATAGTTGTGTTCTGTAGCGAACCTCAGGACATAATTCCGATGGATTGGAGGCAATCCCGAGTTTCTGCAGAGAAAAAATTCTACTGCAGCTACACCTTGTTCCAATGGAATAGATGTATACAGGGCAGATACATCTGCGGTAGCAAGTAATAGGCCTTCTTGGTATTCTACTCCCTCCAGTAGATTAATCACAGCTCTGGTGTCCTTCAAATAAGAGGGCGTAAGCTTAACCAAGGGCTGGAGATAGAAGTCAATGTATCGACCGATCCGTGAGGTGACTGAGTCGATCCCACTCACGATCGGGCGGCCAGGAGGTTTAGTGGGGTTCTTGTGGACCTTGGGGAGATAATATATCACCGGTATTCGGGGAGCTACAGGTACAAGAAACTCTTTTTCTTTTTGGTTAAGGATTTTCAAAGAAAAGCCCTCATCAATAAGGGCCACTAGGGCACGTTTATATTCCCTCGTAGGATCGTTGGGAAGGATGTTATAAGTGGAGCGATCACTGAGTAATCTGTTCATTTCAGCGATGTAGTCCTCTTTATCCAAGACAACTATACCGCCGCCTTTATCGGCTGGACGGATGACAAGACTATTCCTGTCACAGAGCGCCTCAAGACCGGCTCGAATGGCCGGATCTTGGTGCATCCTCTTGACAGGAATATTCTCAAGATCGTGTAAAACCAAATCTCTAAAAACATTAATAGAATGGGAGGTATTATTTGGGGGGTTAAAAAGTGATGGATTTGCAAGGCCAGAATGTGTAATACCACTCTGTATGATGCCTCTAGGATTGGGGGCAGGGGTAGATAAGAAATGTCTTTGTATATTCAATTTGCGGATGTACTTGTGTACATCCACAAAGGTGGAGAATTTATTAAGCTTCCTGGGGGGGACAAATTTAAGTCCTTTGTCTAAGACATATTTCTCATGGTCTGACAAATTGACTTTACTTAAATTGAAAATACCAGCACCTAGTGCAACCTTTTTCTTTTTCCTCCATTGTAATCGCCATCCCCCTCTACATCCTCTTTTGTTTTTGGACTTCGGGGGGGGGGTAATAGGTGGGTTTGGGAAAACCCGAGGGCTGAGAGGGAGCCGAGTGATTATACTGATAAGGAGTTCTAACATAATCCTCTTCTCCTCCATTATAGTAGGGGTGGTCATACTGTGCAATTCGGGTATCTTCATCACGAAGTGCCCCATAACGGTTATCACCATAAGTGGGGTCATTGTACCCATACCTTTCACTAGGGTAACCCAATGCGGCATCATACCTAGATCCCTGATAAGGCCCTTTACTCCTATCACTTGTATTTCCTCTACCCTTAACGTTAGGCTGTCTACCCCTCCTTCCCGAAGGATGTCGCCCGCGATATGCCTCAGCATTGCGACCCCTAGGGGCAGAGGGGTATCTTCCTCGACTCTGCTGTCAAAGTGGGTAATTATAATGAGGTGAGTTCCTAGTGACAGGAGTATTGTTCCCATGATCTATAGGTCCACCCACTCTAGGGGGGGGGAGGAGGATCATATATTAATCTCCTATCTGGATTAGGGATGGCCTGCTCAGTGTTCTCAATGGGTAAACTAACAGGCCCCGGATCAGCACCCTGGGCTAACTTTTTTTGCTAACCAAACACCAAACCGTTTTTGTAGTCGGTGACATCACAGTTGTATTTTTTTTGTTTTTTATTCCGTTGATCTTTCTCTTCTTTCTCTAGAAAGGTCCTAAGATTGGTAGAGTGGGAAGTATACTCAGGCAATCCATTGGATGGTACCAATTTGTCCTTGAGGTCTCTGATTTCTAAATCAAGTACGGCAAGTCGGCTCTGCTTTCTTTCTAGCAGGAAGCCTATCAGCTTGATACCTGCCTCATTGAAATAACGAAACCAGGACTCAAGATCAGTGTCGCCTTGTTGGGGAGATACATCCCACCTTAGGCCTCTCGGAACCATCTTTTCTTTAGTATACTGTTCCAAAAAGGCGATATCCCATTGGATATGTAGTTCAGTAATCATTAGATTTTTAAGTCTAAGAAATAACCCACTCATTTCAGTGTCCATATTGTTAACAACAAAGACTCCATTAGTATTTATGGACCTAGTGGTCCTATATTCGAACACATCCATAGTGAAATGAAAAAAGCAGAAATAAGATGGCTGCAGCAATCGAAAGGTCAAAAATATAGAATAGTGGAAAAGAAAAAAGCTGCGCTATCAGGTGTACCAAACTTAAAACAAAAGCTGCTAGCACACAACGAACCAAGTTGCAAGTAGTATCAAAGTAAAGAAGTGCAGCACTAATATATGAACAAAAACGAGACTCTATATAATAAGAGATAAAGGCCCAAAAAACAATAACATAACAGGAATGTGCAAATTAATGTCTCTGGAAAAAATGACAATCCCAAAAGTCTATATAAAATAAATCAGAGGATCCTCTCCCAAGCAGGAGAGTAACAGTGTCTTGAAGAGGCTGTGGACACTTGTAAGGAGGCGACCACACACTGAAATGACACTCCAATCTTCAAGAAACAAGGTGGGTACTCTTACCGGATCAGTAGGACGCATCTACCGTATAGCAGTGCGTCAGTAAGGCAAACAGGAGATGATCATCTAGGATGTCCAACCAGGTAGTGTCTTCTGGGTCCCGACCACCAATGGAGGGGTGGTGTCCTAGGCAGGCTGTGAATCTCCAATGCACCCGATCACCGATAACGGAATTGAGCGATCACAGGCAGATGATACGTAATAGGCCCATGGAGGAAAAGAAAGAGGAACTCCACATAGTGCAGATCAATGAGATTTAATACTCCAAAAAGTGGTACAAAAGGTAAGTGATCACGAACAAATAAAAAGCATAAAAATGGCAATGTGGGAAGCTGAGGTAGCTGGCCCTACGCGTTTCGACCACACAGTCATCAACAGGGGCATAAAACAGCCTCCCCACATTGCACTACTATATATACTGTATCTGGCTTACAACTTCAACAAGCACCGCCACCGTCATGGCGGAACCGGAAGTGGATGTGATAAGATAACATTAACAGGTCTATTAAATACACTTATCATATAGATCCTATTGCAGATGTAAAAGAAATTCCGACTTAATTCATAAGGCAAGGAAATGGGGCAGTGAAAACGCCGTATCCCGCAGAAAACTGTAGGCATCGGCATCTCCGCTCCCCTGTGTCCCAACGTCGGAATAGCTTGCGTTCCAAGCCTCATAGGAATCACACTGTGGGGGGATGACAGCCGCCGGCCAATCAGCAAACGGAATCGCATCACGCCTAAGTCCGGAGCATGCGCTCCAAGACTCCTACGTGCCAGAGGACGTGGACGGCCCCCTGACGTCATCACAGCCGCTGACGGAAAAAGAACCAATCAGCGGCTGGTAACAAAACAGCTAACAGAGCAGGAGCTTGCGCTCCAAACCTTCGCAACAAGGGGGGGGCGGAACCCAACCGGGATATCGACTCAGTAGTTGGCTGCCTATGTTCATAGGGCAGAATCTACACCCCCCGGTCAGCAAGGACAAAATCCGGGATCCATAGTGTCCTAAATTGTCATCAAAAGGGAAATAAAACCAAATACTTCAAGAAACCTGGGGGAAAGGAACATCCCAGTCTAATATCAAATTTTAATAATGCCAGATCTCATCTTATCTCTCCGGTACAACAACGCCACAATTGTCCAGACCCCCCCCATAGGGAAAGTAGGGCAATGTCACAATGCCGATCAAGAGGGACAAGGGGACCAGAGAAACAAAAATAATACAAACGGAACAGCTAAAAACAATACTAGAGGTGTGTGAAGGATAAAATCTCCTACCTGGCCACACACCCAACAGGATAACAAACTATAAGGAGATATCTTGGTAATTGTCTAAGAGTTCCCATGGTGCCACATCAATATGGGTCGGCGGAGTCAAACGTGCCCCTGTTGGGTGTGTGGCCAGGTAGGAGATTTTATCCTTCAGACACCTCTAGTATTGTTTTTAGCTGTTCCGTTCCCATACTTGTTTGGAAGATCTGATTATTGGTCTAGCTTTATTTTGGGTTTTTAATTGTTTTTGATTCCCTGGGATGCTAGAGACCACCCATGTGGATGTATGCCTTGTACATTTCTCATTATTTTTTTGGATGGGTATATTTTTTATATATTTTTTAAAAAATTTTTTAGTCTGATTATGTATTTCTAACCAAAAAAAAATGTTTCCCCTGTGTGTCTTTCCTTTTGGATTGGCGTAGTGACGTTGCCCAGCATTCTTTGATGAGGCTGGGGCACGTTTGACTCCGCCGACCCATATTGATGTGGCACCATGGGTACTCTTAGACAATTACCAAGATATCTCCTTATAGTTTGTTATCCTGTTGGGTGTGTGGCCAGGTAGGAGATTTTATCCTTCACACACCTCTAGTATTGTTTTTAGCTGTTCCGTTTGTATTATTTTTGTTTCTCTGGTCCCCTTGTCCCTCTTGATCGGCATTGTGACATTGCCCTACTTTCCCTATGGGGGGGTCTGGACAATTGTGGCG
Source organism: Aquarana catesbeiana (assembly GCF_042186555.1). NCBI lineage: Eukaryota > Metazoa > Chordata > Amphibia > Anura > Ranidae > Aquarana > Aquarana catesbeiana. Next base: position 201,942,051 of record NC_133334.1, read on the forward strand.
TTGTTGTACCGGAGAGATAAGATGAGATCTGGCATTATTAAAATTTGATATTAGACTGGGATGTTCCTTTCCCCCAGGTTTCTTGAAGTATTTGGTTTTATTTCCCTTTTGATGACAATTCAGGACACTATGGATCCCGGATTTTGTCCTTGCTGACCGGGGGGTGTAGATTCTGCCCTATGAACATAGGCAACCAACTACTGAGTCAATATCCCGGTTGGGTTCCGCCCCCCCTTGTTGCGAAGGTTTGGAGCGCAAGCTCCTGCTCTGTTAGCTGTTTTGTTACCAGCCGCTGATTGGTTCTTTTTCCGTCAGCGGCTATGATGACGTCAGGGGGCTGTCCACGTCCTCTGGCACATAGGAGTCTTGGAGCGCATGCTTCGGACTCAGGCGTGATGCGATGCCGTTTGCTGATTGGCCGGCGGCTGTCATCCCCCCACAGTGTGATTCCTATGAGGCTTGGAACGCAAGCTATTCCAACGTTGGGACGCAGGGGAGCGGAGATGCCGATGCCTACAGTTTTCTGCGGGATACGGCGTTTTCACTGCCCCATTTCCTTGCCTTAAGAATTAAGTCGGAATTTCTTTTACATCTGCAATAGGATCTATATGATAAGTGTATTTAATAGACCTGTTAATGTTATCTTATCACATCCACTTCCGGTTCCGCCATGACGGGGGCGGTGCTTGTTGAAGTTGTAAGCCAGATACAGTATATATAGTAGTGCAATGTGGGGAGGCTGTTTTATGCCCCTGTTGATGACTGTGTGGTCGAAACGCGTAGGGCCAGCTACCTCAGCTTCCCACATTGCCATTTTTATGCTTTTTATTTGTTCGTGATCACTTACCTTTTGTACCAATTTTTGGAGTATTAAATCTCATTGATCTGCACTATGTGGAGTTCCTCTTTCTTTTCCTCCATGGGCCTATTACGTATCATCTGCCTGTGATCGCTCAATTCCGTTATCAGTGATCGGGTGCATTGGAGATTCACAGCCTGCCTAGGACACCACCCCTCCATTGGTGGTCGAGACTCAGAAGACACTACCTGGTTGGACATCCTAGATGATCATCTCCTGTTTGCCTTACTGATGCACTGCTATACGGTAGATGCGTCCTACTGATCCGGTAAGAGTACCCACCTTGTTTCTTGAAGATTGGAGTGTCATTTCAGTGTGTGGTCGCCTCCTTACAAGTGTCCACAGCCTCTTCAAGACACTGTTACTCCCCTGCTTGGGAGAGGATCCTCTGATTTATTATATATAGACTTTTGGGATTGTCATTTTTTCCAGAGACATTAATTTGCACATTCCTGTTATGTTATTGTTTTTTGGGCCTTTATCACTTATTATATAGAGTCTCATTTTTGTTCATATATTAGCGCTGCACTTCTTTACTTTGATACTACTTGCAACTTGGTTCGTTGTGTTCTAGCAGCTTTTGTTTTAAGTTTGGTACACCTGATAGCGCAGCTTTTTTCTTTTCCACTATTCTATATTTTTGACCTTTCGATTGCTGCAGCCATCTTATTTCTGCTTTTTTCATTTCACTATGGATGTGTTCGAATATAGGACCACTAGGTCCATAAATACTAATGGAGTCTTTGTTGTTAACAATATGGACACTGAAATGAGTGGGTTATTTCTTAGACTTAAAAATCTAATGATTACTGAACTACATATCCAATGGGATATCACCTTTTTGGAACAGTATACTAAAGAAAAGATGGTTCCGAGAGGCCTAAGGTGGGATGTATCTCCCCAACAAGGCGACACTGATCTTGAGTCCTGGTTTCGTTATTTCAATGAGGCAGGTATCAAGCTGATAGGCTTCCTGCTAGAAAGAAAGCAGAGCCGACTTATCGTACTTGATTTAGAAATCAGAGACCTCAAGGACAAATTGGTACCATCCAATGGATTGCCCGAGTATACTTCCCACTCTACCAATCTTAGGACCTTTCTAGAGAAAGAAGAGAAAGATCAACGGAATAAAAAACAAAAAAAATACAACCGTGATGTCACCGACTACAAAAACGGTTTGGTGTTTGGTTGGCAAAAAAAGTTAGCCCAGGGTGATGATCTGTTAGTTTACCCGTTGAGAACACTGAGCAGGCCATCCCTAATCCAGATAGGAGATTAATATATGATCCTCCTCGCCCCCCCCCTAGAGTGGGTGGACCTATAGATCATGGGAACAATACTCCTGTCACTAGGAGCTCACCTCATTATAATTACCCACTTCGACAGCAGAGTCGAGGAAGATACCCCTCTGCCCCTAGGGGTCGCAATGCTGAGGCATATCGCGGGCGACATCCTTCGGGAAGGAGGGGTAGACAGCCTAACGTTAAGGGTAGAGGAAATACAAGTGATAGGAGTAAAGGGCCTTATCAGGGATCTAGGTATGATGCCGCATTGGGTTACCCTAGTGAAAGGTATGGGTACAATGCCCCCACTTATGGTGATAACCGTTATGGGGCACTTCGTGATGAAGATACCCGAATTGCACAGTATGACCACCCCTACTATAACGGAGGAGAAGAGGATTATGTTAGAACTCCTTATCAGTATAATCACTCGGCTCCCTCTCAGCCCTTGGGTTTTCCCAAACCCACCTATTACCCCCCCGAAGTCCAAAAACAAAAGAGGATGTAGAGGGGGATGGCGATTACAATGGAGGAAAAAGAAAAAGGTTGCACTAGGTGCTGGTATTTTCAATTTAAGTAAAGTCAATTTGTCAGACCATGAGAAATATGTCTTAGACAAAGGACTTAAATTTGTCCCCCCCAGGAAGCTTAATAAATTCTCCACCTTTGTGGATGTACACAAGTACATCCGCAAATTGAATATACAAAGACATTTCTTATCTACCCCTGCCCCCAATCCTAGAGGCATCATACAGAGTGGTATTACACATTCTGGCCTCGCAAATCCATCACTTTTTAACCCCCCGAATAATACCTCCCATTCTATTAATGTTTTTAGAGATTTGGTTTTACACGATCTTGAGAATATTCCTGTCAAGAGGATGCACCAGGATCCGGCCATTCGAGCCGGTCTTGAGGCGCTCTGTGACAGGAATAGTCTTGTCATCCGTCCAGCCGATAAAGGCGGCGGTATAGTTGTCTTGGATAAAGAGGACTACATCGCTGAAATGAACAGATTACTCAGTGATCGCTCCACTTATAACATCCTTCCCAACGATCCTACGAGGGAATATAAACGTGCCCTAGTGGCCCTTATTGATGAGGGCTTTTCTTTGAAAATCCTTAACCAAAAAGAAAAAGAGTTTCTTGTACCTGTAGCTCCCCGAATACTGGTGATATATTATCTCCCCAAGGTCCACAAGAACCCCACTAAACCTCCTGGCCGCCCGATCGTGAGTGGGATCGACTCAGTCACCTCACGGATCGGTCGATACATTGACTTCTATCTCCAGCCCTTGGTTAAGCTTACGCCCTCTTATTTGAAGGACACCAGAGCTGTGATTAATCTACTGGAGGGAGTAGAATACCAAGAAGGCCTATTACTTGCTACCGCAGATGTATCTGCCCTGTATGCATCTATTCCATTGGAACAGTGTGTAGCTGCAGTAGAATTTTTTCTCTGCAGAAACTCGGGATTGCCTCCGATCCATCGGAATTATGTTATGGAACTCCTGAGGTTCGCTACAGAACACAACTATTTCTGGTTCCATGGAACTTACTATTCTCAGATTAAGGGCGTGGCCATGGGGGCCAAATATGCCCCTAGTTTGGCCAACCTTTTCATGGCCCTATGGGAGGAGGATGTCGTCTATGCCCACAGACCACCCCAGTTGGTTCTGTGGGCTAGGTACATTGACGACATCCTCCTCCTGTGGAAGGGTGACCTTAGGTCTCTTGAGGAGTATATGCAGTTTCTGAACACAAATGATAGGAACATTTCACTTAGCTTTGAGGCAAGTTATGAAACCATCCACTTCTTGGATTTAGAGGTGTCTGTAGTTAATCAACAACTGACCCTTAAAACTTTTTTTAAATCCACGGACCGCAATGGGTATATCCCGGTAGACAGCTGCCACCATCAACAATGGCTTAGATCGGTCCCTAAGGGACAGTTCCTTCGACTGAGACGAAACTGCTCTAACATCGCAGATTTCCAGTCCCAGTCCCATATGCTCAAGGAGAGGTTTGTTGAGAAAGGATATAGACCCTCGGTTTTGGACACCATCATTGCGGAGATCAGTACAGTAGAGAGGAATTCACTCCTGGTTGATCGCCCCAAAATACAAAAAGAGAACCAATTCAAATGGTCTTTTTTTACCTCTTTCTCGGTACAGCATAAAGACATTAAGCGGATTATTAACAGGCATTGGAAGGTGCTGAAGAGTGACCGTGTATTGGGGCCGGTCCTACCTGAGCGGGCTGCTGTCATCTATCGTGGTGCACGCTCAGTCAGGGGGGAAATTGCTCCCAATATTGTGGATCCTCCTAGGTCGGTCTCTTTCTTCCAAGACTGCAAGGGATACTTCCCTTGTAGAAAGTGCAACGTATGTTTACATAATACGTGTGGGAGACGTAGGACTATGACCTTTAGTTCTACGATCACCTTTATGGATTATGAGATGAAGCACTTTACCACGTGCGCTACCCGACACGTTGTATATCTCATTACTTGCCCTTGCAAGAGACAATATGTCGGGCGCACCACTAGGGCATTTTCAACTAGAGTCAATGAGCACATTGCAAAAATTAAAAAGGGCTGTATCAAGCACAGTGTGCCCCGTCACTATCGGGAATGTCATAATAAGGACCCTACGGGTACCTCTTTTTTGATTATTGACAAGTTTGTCCCTCACTGGAGGGGTGAATCTCGCCTAAGGGGTGTGTCACGGCTTGAAACGTATTGGATATACGAGTTGAGATGTTACTCACCGCACGGCATGAACATTGAATGGGACATTAACTGCTTCATCAACCGTGCGTGAGATACACCTCCTCGTTCTATCCGTGGCACACCCCTGTTTCTAAAAAACATCTTGGTTTGGGTAGAGGGGCTTATTCCCATACTTGTTTGGAAGATCTGATTATTGGTCTAGCTTTATTTTGGGTTTTTAATGGTTTTTGATTCCCTGGGATGCTAGAGACCACCCATGTGGATGTATGCCTTGTACATTTCTCATTATTTTTTTGGATGGGTATATTTTTTATATATTTTTAAAAGTTTTTTTAGTCTGATTATGTATTTCTAACCAAAAAAAAAATTTTTCCCCTGCGTGTCTTTCCTTTTGGATTGGCGTAGTGGCGTTGCCCAGCATTCTTTGATGAGGCTGGGGAACATTTGACTCCGCCGACCCATATTGATGTGGCACCATGGGTACTCTTAGACAATTACCAAGATATCTCCTTATAGTTTGTTATCCTGTTGGGTGTGTGGCCAGGTAGGAGATTTTATCCTTCACACACCTCTAGTTTTTGTTTTTAGCTGTTCCGTTTGTATTATTTTTGTTTCTCTGGTCCCTTTGTCCCTCTTGATCGGCATTGTGACATTGCCCTACTTTCCCTATGGGGGGGTCTGGACAATTGTGGCGTTGTTGTACCGGAGAGATAAGATGAGATCTGGCATTATTAAAATTTGATATTAGACTGGGATGTTCCTTTCCCCCAGGTTTCTTGAAGTATTTGGTTTTATTTCCCTTTTGATGACAATTCAGGACACTATGGATCCCGGATTTTGTCCTTGCTGACCGGGGGGTGTAGATTCTGCCCTATGAACATAGGCAGCCAACTACTGAGTAGATATCCCGGTTGGGTTCCGCCCCCCCTTGTTGCGAAGGTTTGGAGCGCAAGCTCCTGCTCTGTTAGCTGTTTTGTTACCAGCCGCTGATTGGTTCTTTTTCCGTCAGCGGCTGTGATGACGTCAGGGGGCCGTCCACGTCCTCTGGCACGTAGGAGTCTTGGAGCGCATGCCCTGGACTCAGGCGTGATGCGATGCCGTTTGCTGATTGGCCGGCGGCTGTCATCCCCCCACAGTGTGATTCCTATGAGGCTTGGAACGCAAGCTATTCCGACGTTGGGACGCAGGGGAGCGGAGATGCCGATGCCTACAGTTTTCTGCGGGATACAGCTATTTCACTGCCCCATTTCCTTGCCTTATGAATTAAGTCGGAATTTCTTTTACATCTGCAATAGGATCTATATGATAAGTGTATTTAATAGACCTGTAAATGTTATCTTATCACATCCACTTCCGGTTCCGCCATGACGTGCTTGTTGAAGTTGTAAGCCAGATACAGTATATATAGTAGTGCAATGTGGGGAGGCTGTTTTATGCCCCTGTTGATGACTGTGTGGTCAAAACGCGTAGGGCCAGCTACCTCAGCTTCCCACATTGCCATTTTTATGCTTTTTATTTGTTCGTGATCACTTACCTTTTGTACCACTTTTTGGAGTATTAAATCTCATTGATCTGCACTATGTGGAGTTCCTCTTTCTTTTCCTCCATGGGCCTATTACGTATCATCTGCCTGTGATCGCTCAATTCCGTTATCGGTGATCGGGTGCATTGGAGATTCACAGCCTGCCTAGGACACCACCCCTCCATTGGTGGTCGGGACCCGGAAGACACTACCTGGTTGGACATCCTAGATGATCATCTCCTGTTTGCCTTACTGACGCACTGCTATACGGTAGATGCGTCCTACTGATCCGGTAAGAGTACCCACCTTGTTTCTTGAAGATTGGAGTGTCATTTCAGTGTGTGGTCGCCTCCTTACAAGTGTCCACAGCCTCTTCAAGACACTGTTACTCCCCTGCTTGGGAGAGGATCCTCTGATTTATTATATATAGACTTTTGGGATTGTCATTTTTTCCAGAGACATTAATTTGCACATTCCTGTTATGTTATTGTTTTTTGGGCCTTTATCAGTTATTATATAGAGTCTCATTTTTGTTCATATATTAGCGCTGCACTTCTTTACTTTGATACTACTTGCAACTTGGTTCGTTGTGTGCTAGCAGCTTTTGTTTTAAGTTTGGTACACCTGATAGCACAGCTTTTTTCTTTTCCACTAGGTGATGGATGTAGCCATGGGGTTAGGGGGGAGGGGGGAAAGGGAGAAAAAGGGAAAGGAAGATAAAGTGATATGATATAGATGCAAATGCACAAGATTGACATAAAATGGTACATGGATGTAACATTAGACATGTTTATTCTATGTGTAATGTTTTATTGAACAAAATGCATAGATTATATGTATTATGAGAATAATTTTCTAAAATAAAAACATTTTTGAATCAAAAAACTTCATGCCAACAGCTTCCTCTTATATTAATTAATAAATGACTTTGGAATTAAGTGAGCAAAATAATGCTGTTTATATTGACAATATGACTGTTTTATCTAGTGTAGCCTCCCTGGCGGTTTTCCCGAGTGTGGCTCGGGGTTAAAATTCAGTACCATTAGCGGTAACCCCGAGCCACACTCGGGATCGCATTGCAGGATCTTACTTACCTTGTCCCCGGGATCCTGCGATGTCACCCGCAGTGTCCGAGGGCTCCGTCCTCCTCCGAAGCCTCTCCGTGCCAGGCTCCGTTCCCTGCGAGTGGCGCGACGCACGGGGGCGGAGCCTGGCGGCAAATTCAAAAAAAAGTAAAAATCATAACACATACAGTACTGTAATCTTACAGATTACAGTACTGTATGAAATGATTTCACATCCCTTTTGTCCCCAGTGCTTTGTCCCATGCCCTGCATGCAGTTTTACATGATATACACTGTTCTTTCTGCCTGGAAACTGGAGATTGTCCATAGCAACCAAAAAGTGTCCCTTTACGTCAAAAGTGGCTTTAGACCAGCTAGAAAACAGCGATAGTAAATTAGAACACTTGCAGAATTGAGCGATAGTGAATTGTGGGGAAATTTATTTTATTACTATTTTTTTTTTTTTTTTAATTATTTATTTTATTTATTATATTATAATTTATGTTTTTGTGTTTCAAACTTTATCATACCCGGGATATCTACTAGACTCTGGTTTGGACAGATTTAAGTGTGTTATTGTTAAGATTTACAGACCTACAATATAAAACGCCAAATTTCCATGCAAAATAATGGTACCGCTTTCAGCACCTAAAATCCGAAATAATCATACCGCCAGGGAGGTTAACTCCTTTGCCTTTACCTACCCTGTCAGTTGGCAATACCATTGCTGCCCAGCTACTTCATCCACTGCAGTTGCTCCTGCTCCTATACAAACGGTTAGCCCTTCAATGGCTGCTACAAACATAGCTAGAGGTGAGTTTATTGATGCCTCTGTATTACAAGAATTTGCTGTGTCCATGTCCAATTTGTTGTCAGAATTGTTGTCTTCTTCCTCGTTGTCACAAGCTTCTGATCTGGGGCTTGCTTCAGTCTGGAAAGACAACTGAAATTGTGCAGCTAGTTTGCCCTTGACACATAATGTTTCATTGGCCACACCACTGGTGTTGACAGGGCCTTTACCTTCTCCCTCTTCACTTGTCCCTGAAGCATGTCAGCGCGAGGTTCTCTCTTGTGTATTGTCTCCACTAGGATTTCACCTTCCTAACACTGTTATAGGGCATACACACGGTCGGACTTTGTTCGGAAATTCCGACAACAAAATCCTAGGATTTTTTCCGACGGATGTTGGCTCAAACTTGTCTTGCATACACACGGTTACACAAAGTTGTCGGAAAATCCGATCGTTCTGAACGCGGTGATGTAAAACACGTACGTCGGGACTATAAACGGGGCAGTGGCCAATAGCTTTCATCTCTTTATTTATTCTGAGCATGCGTGGCACTTTGTCCGTCGGATTTGTGTACACACGATCGGAATTTCCGACAACGGATTTTGTTGTCGGAAAATTTTATCTCCTGCTCTCCAACTTTGTGTGTCGGAAAATCCGATGGAAAATGTCCGATGGAGCCCACACACGGTCGGAATTTCCGACAACACGCTCCGATCGGACATTTTCCATCGGAAAATCTGACCGTGTGTACGGGGCATTAAAGAGAGGATATGGAAAGGCGATTATATAGATCTCCTTTCATTATTCCCATCGGCTAAGAAGAATAGAATAGAAAAGAAAGATGATAAATTTATGAATGATGGACATAAATACTCTATTCCTCATAGTTTCAATAACTGGCTTCAATCTTTCATTATTTTTGCCAGTGTTCTTGGAGAAAGATTTATGTAGTGGGCTCTTCCAACATGTAGAAATTATCTTAGAAGCATACAAAAATTTCCCAGGACTTTCCTGGTTTTACTATGATTAGTCTTTCCAGCAAAAACTTTTGGTATATAGTTCTTTGAAATGGGGCATGAAAGACATTGGCCTTTGATTAAATCTATTATTGCCTCAGAAACCAATTTTTAAACCATCTACATCTACAGCTGGACAATACCGCAAAGGTTTTCGTTTTAATTTTAATGAAGATCAATGTAAATGGCCTAATAATTGCAAACACAGGCATGAATGTGGTCATTGTAACGAAGCACACCATGCTGTATGTTGCTTTAAAAAATCAGCTTAGAAACCGGTGCCTACTTCTAATAAGGATCTTTTTCTTAAAAGCGGAAACGCCAGTGAACTTGGTAAACATGTTACCATGGCTTCACCTTTACCCAGATCGCAAGGCAGCGGGCATGTTAATTGAAGGTTTTAGTTATGGTTTCAAATTGCCTTCGTTTTCAGGTTCTGGTTGTGTAGTTCTTAGGAATTTAGCTTTGGTTAATGTAAATATGGATGTGGTTAGAAACAAGATTTTAAAAGAAATTGCTGAAGGTAAAATTGCCAGTCCTTTAGCTATTCCACCATTTGCAAATTTCCAGTTTTCCCCATTGGGAGTCATCCCGAAGAAAGGACAAAATACGTTTAGATTAATTCATCATTTATCGTATATTGATGGTTTTTCTCTTAACCACTTCAGGCCTGGAAGGATTTACCCCCTTCCTGACCAGAGCACTTTTTACAATTTGGCACTGCGTCGCTTTAACTGCTAATTGCGCTGTCATGCAATGCTGTACCCAAACGAAATTTGATTGGTATTTTATCACCTCTGTGATTTTTATTTTTTGCGCTATAAATGGAAAAAGACCGAACATTTTTTTAAAAAAGGATATTTTCTACTATTTGTTATAAAAAAATCCAATAAACTCAATTTTAGTCATACATTTAGGCCAAAATGTATTCGGCCACATGTCTTTGGTAAAAAAAATGTCAATAAGCATATATTTATTGGTTTGCGCAAAAGTTATAGTGTCTACAAACTAGGGTACATTTTCTGGAATTTACATAGCTTTTAGTTTATGACTGCCTATGTCATTTCTTGAGGTGCTAAAATGGCAGGGCAGTACAACCCCCCCCTCAAATGACCCCATTTTGGAAAGTAGACACCCCAAGGAAATTGCTGAGAGGCATGTTGAGCCCATTGAATATTAATTTTTTTTGTCCCAAGTGATTAAATAATGACAAAAAAAAAAATTTACAAAAAGTTGTCACTAAATTATATATTACTCACACAGGCCATGGGCATATGTGGAATTGCACCCCAAAATACATTTAGCTGCTTCTCCTGAGTATGGGGATACCACATGTGTGGGACTTTTTGGGTATCCTAGCCGCGTACGGGGCCCCGAAAACCAAGCACCGCCTTCAGGATTTCTAATGGCACACCCCCCCCCTCCAAATGACCCCATTTTGAAAAGTAGACACCTCAAGCTATTTGCTGAGAGGCATGTTGTGTCCATGGAATATTTTATATTTTGCCACAAGTTTCAGGAAAATGACAAACTTTTTTTTTTTTGCACAAAGATGTCACTAAATGATATATTGCTCACACAGGCCATGGGCATATGTGGAATTGCACCCCAAAATACATTCTGCTGATTATCCTGAGTACAGGGATACCACATGTGTGGGACTTTTTGGGCGCCTAGCCGCGTACGGGGCCCCGAAAACCAAGCACCGCCTTCAGGATTTCTAAGGGCGTAAAGTTTTGATTTCACTCCTCACTACCTATCACAGTTCTGAAGGCCATACAATGCCCAGATGGCACAAACTCCCCCAAATGACCCCATTTTGGAAAGTAGACACTCCAAGCTATTTGCTGAGAGGCATGTTGAGTCCATGCAATATTTTATATTTTGACACAAGTTGCAGGAAAGTGACAATTTTTTTTTTTTTTTTTTTTTGCACAAAGTTGTCACTAAATTATATATTGCTCAAACATGCCATGGGCATATGTGGAATTACACCCCAAAATACATTCTGCTGCTTCTCCTGAGTACGGGGATACCACATGTGTGGGACTTTTTGGGAGCCTAGCTGCATACGGGGCCCCGAAAACCAACCACCGCCTTGTTTACATGAAAAAATTATTTTTTTTGCAAGAAAATTACTTTGAACCCCCAAACATTATATATATTTTTTTTAAAGAAAATGCCCTACAGATTAAAATGGTGGGTGTTTCTTTTTTTTTTTACACAGTATTTGCGCAGCGATTTTTCAAACGCGTTTTTTGGGAAAATACACACTTTTTTAAATTTTAATGCACTAAAACACACTATATTGCCCAAATGTTTGATGAAATAAAAAAGGTGATCTTAGGCCGAGAACATGGATACCAAACACGACATGCTTTAAAATTGCGCACAAACGTGCAGTGGCGACAAACTAAATACATTTTTAAAAGCCTTTAAAAGCCTTTACAGGTTACCACTTTAGATTTACAGAGGAGGTCTACTGCTAAAATTACTGCCCTTGATCTGACCTTCGCGGTGATACCTCACATGCATGGTACAATTGCTGTTTACATTTGACACCAGACCGACGCTTGCGTTTGCCTTTGCGCGAGAGCAGGGGGGGACAGGGGTGCTTTTTTTTTTTTTTTTTCTTTATTATTTTTTTGCTTTTTTATCTTATTTTTAAACTGTTCCTTTCATTTTTTTAAATCATTTTAATTGTTATCTCAGGGAATGTAAACATCCCCTATGATAGCAATAGGTAGTGACAGGTACTCTTTTTTGAAAAAATTGGGGTCTATTAGACCCTAGATCTCTCCTCTGCCCTCAAAGCATCTGACCACACCAAGATCGGTGTGATAAAATGCTTTCCCAATGGCGCTGTTTACATCCGGCGAAATCTAAGTCATGAAATGCTCGTAGCTTCCGGTTTCTTAGGCCATAGAGATGTTTGGAGCCACTCTGGTCTCTGATCAGCTCTATGGTCAGCTGGCTGAATCACCGGCTGCATTCTCACGTTCCTTGTTGGGACAGGAGAGCCAGAGAAAAACATGGAAGACGGTGGGGGGGCATTCCCTCCCACTGCTTGTAAAAGCAGTCTAGAGGCTAATTAGCCGCTAGGATTGCTTTTACATGAAAGCCGACCGCTGGCTGAAAAGAATGATACCAAGATGATACCTAAACCTGCAGGCATCATTCTGGTATAACCACTCAAAGTCCAGCAACGTACTGGTATGTTGCTGGACTTTGAGTGGTTATACCAGAATGATGCCTGCAGGTTTGGGTATCATCTTGGTATCATTCTTTTCAGCCAGCGGTCGGCTTTCATGCTTGTGGGCTGAACGAAAAAAAAGAGATTGATCGGTGGGTATGCCCACCATTAGAATACCTCCCTTCATCCACCCACTTCTAATGATGGACATACATGCACCGTATATATATGCCGAAGCATGGGGGCATCCTCCCGCAAAAGGCAGGAGCAAATCGCTCCTCCACCCACTGCTGCCCCCATGCTTCGGCATATATGCTGAAGTATGTAACTGTGGTGGTGAAATCACCTCCGACAGCGCTGGAGTCACGGCTTTATGTATCGTGGGAGCAAACGCTGTTGCTGTCAAGATAAATAAATCCGCTCTGCAGCTGAATGGCGTACCTGAAAACAAAAAAATGGTTACCAATAAAACACAGTAAACAGTAAAGTATAAAAAAACTGCATATCTGAAAAGCAAACATGGTAAAACATAATAACAATAAAACATTGCAGAATAGAATACAGTAAAAAAGAGCAGAACAATAGAGAGAGAATAGAGAGAGAGAGAGAACAATAAAACAACAACTATTTTTGTTTTTTTAATTTTATATTTTTTTGTGTTTTTTATTTTTTACACTTTTTTTTGCAACTATAACTTTTGTAACTGGTACCAGGTTCGGGTCTCTCAAAATGCGATGGCATCTTGGGAGACCCTGTGTTAGTGTGCCTAGTCTGTGCAGTTCTGTACCCTACGCCAATACTCAACTAGTGAATGGTAGCGTTCAAAACATTCACCAATGCATAGACCAGGATTGTCAGGACAGTAGGGACAATAATACCGGGTGTCACGCCTATATCCGCGCTTGCTGCAGACACAACATCTTCTTTGGGGGGCTCATTGGGTAGGGGTACTCGGGAGGACATACGGAAAATGCCTCTCATGCAGCCGGCTTACTGCATTTGGTTGGGGAAGGTGAGGTGGAGCACCGTCTGGATACAGAAGGGCTCTGACAATCTCTTCCTGGAATTTAAGGAAGGATCCAGTCCGTCCTGAAGCTCTGTATAGTACATGAGCATTCAGCAAAGCCAATTGAAATAAGTATACAGACACTTTCTTGTACCAGCTTCTGGCCTTATGGGCAACTAGGTATGGCACCAACAACTGGTCGTTGAGGTCCACCCCTCCCATATTTTGGTTATATTCGTGGACACAGAGGGGTTTCTCCAGAACACCAGTCACCGTAGTAATTTGGACCGTCGTGTCTGCATGAAGGGAGGTAAGAACGAAAACATTATTATTATCCCTCCACTTCATAGCTAGCAAGTTATTACACTTGAAGCAGGCTCTCTCCCCCAGCCTAAGACGGGAATCTACAAGCCGCTGGGGAAAGCCCCGGTGATTAGGTTGCACAGTGCCACATGCTTCAATCTGTTGATCAAAAAGGTGACTAAAAAGTGGCACGCTCGTGTAATAATTGTCCATATACAAGTGGTACCCCTTTCCGAATAAGGGTGATACCAAGTCCCACACAATCTTGCCAGCGCTTCCTATGTAGTCAGGGCAGTTTGTCGGCTCTATGTGACTATCTTTGCCCTCGTAAACCATAAAACTACATGTATGTGGCCCTGTCACAGAGCTTATACATCTTGACCCCGTATCTGGCACGCTTGCTGGGAAGTTACTGTTTGAATGACAAGCGGCCAGAAAATGTAATCAGGGACTCATCAACGCAGACAACTTGATGGGGAGTAAACAAGTCTGCAAAACGTTTGTTGAAGTGGTTTACGAGGGGCCGAATTTTGTAGAGCTGATCGTATTCAGGGTCTCCACAAGGACGACAGAGTTAATTGTTGTTGAAGTGCATGAACCGCAAAATCTGCTCGTATCGTGCCCTGGTCATGGAGGCAGAGAACACAGGCATATGGTGAATTGGGTCAGTGGACCAATATGACCGCAACTTACTCTTTTTAGTTATGCCCATGTTGAGGGAAAGGCCCAGAAAGAGCTTAAATTCGGAGACCATAATTGGTCTCCAATCTCTGGCAAGGGAGGACTGGGGAATAGTGGCGATGTGTACAAATTGCTTTGGTCCACAATAGATCTATAGAGATCTTTGGTGAAAAACAGCGAATAAAAATCCAGTGGTGTAAAATCAACACCACATGAATGCCGGGTTGGCCAGTGAATGGGGGAAGTACGGGTGCTGCAGAAGTGGTGGGTTCCCAATTTGGATTTGCGAATACAGCAGGAAGGGCACTATGAGCACGATGGGCCTGTGTTCGTCTTCTTGGTGGCAGCAGGACACTACTTGTGCTTGCCACCTCGCCAGCTTGAACTGCACTTATGGGACTCACCACGTCACCAAGTGTTACTGCAGTGCTGGATGTATGACCAGGGTGTACTAGGCCGCTGGTGCTTGCCAGTTCACCAGAAGGAATAGCAGCACTATGACTGCTCTGCTCCATACGAGGGACCTGCGGTTCTTGCACATGAAGGACAGAAGAGGAAGTTCGGGGTCTGGTACACCTGACCTTGGCAGGGACCACAACTCCATTGTCAGAGCTATCTGTCATGGAGCCGCTGTCCTCTACAAGATCGTATTCTGAGCCTGAATCTGACAGATGAGTGACTTCCTCTTCACTATCTGTCATGCTCAGAAACGTGTAGGCCTCTTCACTAGTGTACCTTTGATTTGCCATTTTGGGCTCTAAATTTAGTGGTACACTAGTGAGACTCACAGGCAAAAAAGCTCCTGACTGTTAGAGACTGTATCAAAACGCTACCAACAAAAACTGTAAGCGATCGCAGGGATCAAGCCTGACTCTGCGAATGCTGCAGTTATGTGTGTTTAGTGTTTTGTAAGTGACAGTGATCGATCGATACTGCACTTGGGTGGGCTGGGCAGGGCTGGGCCGAGGGGCAAAACGCAGGTGCTAGCAGGTATCTGGGCTGATCCCGCTAACACTGTGTTTTTGGGAACCCTAAACTGCTGGGGATGCTAGTATAGATCTGATCGGATCAGATATTGAGGTATATGCTGCGTGCGTGGGTGTTTGCGGTACTGGCACTAACCTGATGCTGCCTGGGGTGACGTAGACCTTATCTGACCCTAAAACTTAACTTATATCACAGCCGGGCGATTAGGGGGTTAAACATTTATAAGGTAATAAACGGCGGGTGCCCTGAAACTATAATAAACAAACTAACTAACCAGCGTCACCCGTAACAGTTATACTGTGATCGCTGGTGAAATGGTTAACTAAGGGGCAATCAGGGGGTTAAAACCTTTATTAGGTAGTATATGGGGGTTCCTGTCGCTATAAAACACTGACGGCAAACCTATATACTTACCTCCCTAACTAGCGCCACCTGTGTCACTAATACAGCGATCAGAAAAATGATCGCTTAGTGACACTGGTGACGGGGGGTGATCAAGGGGTTAACCTTTATTAGGGGGGGTTAGGAGGGTATCCTAGACCTAAAGGGGTCTACCACTAACTGTCCTACCACTTATAACTGTCACAAACTGACCCCAATGCAAAAAAAAATCTGCTATTGGTGTCACCATGACAGGGGGTACAGAGAGGTGATCGGGGGTGAAATGTGTGCCTAGAGTGTTCTACTGTTAGTGTAGTGTTTGGTGCACTTACTTGATGTCTTCTCTCCTCGGTGCTGGAACGAAAAGACAGGCTCGAGGAGAGATGACATCACTTCCTCTGCCGCTGTTTACATTACAGCAGCAGAGGAAGAACGTCATTGGCTGGGAGCGATCATAAGGGGGTGGCCACGAATGGATGGCCTCCCCCTCACCTCTGATCGCTCCGGAACAGAAGCCGACCGCCTCGGGCACGGGGGGGGGTTCGATTGGACCCCCCGCCCGTTGGAGGCAAGTAACCTACCCATACGTTACTTTGCCTGCCCGTGCCATTCTGCCGCAGTATATCTGCATGAGGCGGTCGGCAAGTGGTTAATGATGACATTGATCCTAATATGTGTTCAGTTACTTACTCATCTTTTGATGATGCTCTAGTTAAAATTCGGAATGTTGGTGATTCCGCTCTTTTAGCGAAAGCTAATATAAAATCAGCTTTTTGTTTATTTCCCATACATCCATCGGCTTTCAATTCTTTAGGTTTTGTTTTTCAAGAAGAATATTTTTTTTGACAAATGTCTCCCGATGGTCTGTTCCATTTCTTGTAGTTACTTTGAGCTTTTTTCTACTTTTCTGGAATGGGTTGTATGTTATCGATCTGGTTCTGTTAATTGTATACATTATCTTGATGATTTCCTATTTATTGGTAAAGCAAACTCTTTGGATTGTCTTACTTATTCACAGATTTTCAGATAATTTGTCGATCATTCGGGGTTCTTTTGGCTCCTGAAAAATCTGTGCCTCCAACCCATTGTTTAGAATATTTAGGTATTCAGATTGACACTGTGACTATGGAATTTAGGCTTCCTATGTCAAAAGTGGTTAAGATCAGAATTTTTTTGGATTTTGTTTTATCTAAGAGGAAAATTAAATTACGTTCCATTTAGTCTTTATTAGGATTATTGGCTTTTGCATCTAGAGTGATGCCTATGGGTAGGGTTTTCTCTAAACGAATGTACAGAGTTATATCTGGTTATTCTTTCCCCATTCATTTTGTTTAGATTACTACAGATATTCGGGATGATTTGATTGTGTGGCAAAAGCTCTTGTTGGAATTGAATGGTTGCTCTTTGTGGCAAGCCCCTTTGTGTGTTTCATCTGCTCTAAATCTTTTTACTGACGCCTCTGATTCTTGTAGATAAGGGATATTTTGGCAAGGACATTGGTATGCGGATGTATGGCCTACATCTTGGATCCAGATAGGTTTTACAACTAATATAGTACTTCTGGTGATATTCCCGGTTCTTGTGGCACTGGAATTTTGGGACCATCCATTTCTAAATAAGAGAATTCTGTTGCATTCGGATAATAAAGGTGTTGTTTATGCCATAAATTGTCTGGTTTCTCGGTCTTTGCCGGTTATTGCTATTCTGCATCATCTGGTTTTTCAATGTTTAGATCTGAATATATGGCTGTCAACTCCAGGAACAAATTTAGCTGTCAACCATATATTCAGATCTAAGCATTGAAAAACCAGATGATGCAGAATAGCAATAACCGGCAAAGACAAAGAAACCAGAAAATTTATGGCATAAATAACACCTTTATTATCCAAATGCAACAGAATTCTCTTATTTCGAAACTGATGGTCCCAAAGTTCCAGTGCTACAAGAGTCATCGCTGACTCTCTGTCTCATCAACAGATGAAAAAAATTTGAATGTTGGTTCCAGATGCAGATCTAATTGGCCTGTCTACTGTATGGACTCTGATACGAAAAATGTGACGCTTTCCGTTAAGAACTCGTTGGCTCCTTCCACGTAGGCAGGATATAGTGCTGTGTGCAATTTATTGTGTTCCTTTTTGCATTATCGAGAAGTTTCATATGATCGTTTTGGGGAAAGTCTTGTGCTGTCCTTTTTGAATTATTTAATGAGCTGCAAATACTCTAATTTCCATATCTTGAAAACTCTGTCAGGAGTGTCTTTTTTTCTACGTTTGCATGGGGCACCTTCATGCATTAGTTTCTTTTCTGTGCAGTGTGCCTTGAAAGGTTATCAAAAGGCACACTTTGTTCGTGATCAGACTTCCAATCTCTGTAGATCTGTTACGAAAGTTGTGTTTGTCAACTACAAATGTATGCTTTTCTCCTTATAAAGTATTATTATTCACACTTTCTTTTTGCCTTTTTTTGGTGCTTTTAGGAACTCAGAGCTGCTTCCTATCAATAAACAAGGGCATACTGGTCTAATGTTTTATGATGTGGTTCTCCAATCAGAAATGCTTTGTATCCTACTGTGCAAAAGTAAAACTGATCAATTTGGACGTGGTCGTGTGATCACCATGCACAAATACTTGGCTCATTCTACCTGTGCTGTGTCATTATCTCAACAGTATTTGCGGTACCGCTCATTGACTAATGGATTATTTCTGGTTCATGCTAATAATTATCCATTAACCATATATCAATTTAATTCTATCTTGATGAAAATGTTTGGCTTTTTTGAAGATTGGCCACCTTTCCATATCCTCGCAATCCTTCTGGATTGGGGCTGCTACTGAAGCAGCTAATTTAGGTCTTTCTGAATCAGTCATCAAGGGTATTGGTAGGTGGAAATCCAACTTTTATAAATGTTATATATGCCCTAATGTTTCCATTCAATTTTCTCTACATGCGTAGTATGGATCATTGGACATTCATATGTGTTTTGGGCACACAGAAGAGCCAAATACAGATGTTATGGTCCTTCTTTAGGTTTTCCTCCATCTCAATTTAGTATATATTGGTATGGCCTATGGAGCATGAAGTGGACTGATCTACGCAAATCTTTGTCTATGTTATATTTACGGTGGCCTGTTCCAAATTTTATCGTTTTTCATTTAGTTGGCAGTGATATCGGTATCTGAACAACTTTGGACATAATTTCAAGTGTTAAATATGATTTATCTTGCCTTCATGCAATTCTTCCAGATTTTTTCAGAAATCATGCTTCGATTTCTTTGGCTTAGCCCAGCATTTAAGCATTGTGAGAAAATTTGTAAGAAAATTTACCGTGCGATTGCCAAGTTCATGCCTACGTTGAATGGATTATCTTTCAGACATTGGACTTGGAAGGAGGTATTGAGGGTTTTTACCAACATGACCAAGTTCACCTGTCTGATATTGCTTTGCACATCTTCAATCTTAATGTGCAATCCCATGTGGAGATGGCTGTGGGCTGGGTGGGGTGCCATGCTCCTTGTGTATGAGCATGGCGTTTGGGACTTTGAAGTTAAAATGTTTAATATCTTGAGCTTGTAATAGCTAAGCTAAATACGTTGTTGGTTTTAAAACAAAGATTGCTAGTACATTTATGCTGTTAATAAATTTTGAATACCTTTAATAAAGGGCCGCAGCCAATTGAATCCACAATAACAACTGTGTCCAAAGTTATATCTTTTATATAAGTTAGTATGTTAAAATATGTTCTGAGTCCTGTCCCATGAGAGTGTATGGTTGGGCAAAATTTACCACCCATCCACATGGGATAGGGGCAGACAAAACAGTTTTAAATAACAATATATATATATATATATATATATATATATATATATATATATATATATATATATATATATATATATATATATATATAAATATATACACACACTTTATTTAGATGTCAGTAGTACTTACCTGTAATTGGTTAGTTTCTAATGCTGGCACAAGTCAGTACCTATAAAAAGAAAGAAAATGCATCAGTACTAGCAGCAGTTGGTGGGGATTAAAGAAAGAAGCACATCCTGCCCTCCCTCCCATGTCATGGCTCGAGTTATGAGGTTTTGTCCATTTCTTGCGTAATGGGACTTTGAAGTTAAAATGTTTAAAGTGGTTGTAAACCCTTACAGACCACTTTAACCTACAGGTAATCCTAGATTAAGGCTTACCTGTAGGGGCAAGAAATATCTCCTTAACCTACACGGTTAAGGAGATATTTTCCTAAAAACGGGCACCGATGTCTACGGCGCATGCGTGCCATAGACAACGGCACAGGCGCACTGAGCATGCCGTTAGTGAAGGCGATCATGCTGTCACTGACGGCTCCCATGCACATGCGTCGGAGTGACGTCATCACTGCTCTGGCCAGTCACAGCGCCGGAGCAGCAATACCCGTAAGTCACTCCAGGTATCATGGCGGTGACGGAGGAGGTGAAGGAGGGTCGCTTTGGGGGCTTCGATCTCAGGTAAGTAATTCATAATGAGCTAGTATACTATGCATACTAGCTCATTATGCCTTTGTCCTGCAGGGTGTTTTGTTTTTTTGTTTTTTAGAGAGGTTTACTTCCTCTTTAATAGCTTGAGCTTGTAATAGCTAAGCTAAATATGTTGTTGGTTTTAAAATAAAGATCACTAGTACATTTATGCTGTTAATAAATTTTGAATTCAAGTATAAATGTAGAATAAAGGGCCGCGGCCAATTGAATATACAATATACAATACAATACAATATACAATAGCAACTGTGTCCAGAGTTATATATTTTATATAAATTAGTATGTTAAAATATGTTCTGACTCCTGTCCCATATGAATGATAACACAAAAACATTTCTTTAACTGATGGTTAGTGTTTGGCTGAAGCCATTTATTATCAATCAACTGTGTTCTCCTTTTAAATCATAATGGCAACAGAAACTACCCAAATGACCCTGATCAAAAGTTTATTTTTATTATGATTTTGGCCTGATAAGCTAACATGCACACAAGTTGACACAAAGGGGTTTGAATGGCTATTAAAGGTAACCATCCTCACCTGTGACCTGTTTGCTTGTAATTAGTGTGTGTGTATATAAAAGGTCAGTGAGTTTCTGGACTCCTAACAGACCCTTGCATCTGTCATTCAGTGCTGCACTGATGTTTCTGGATTCTGGGTCATGGGAAAAGCAAAAGAATTGTCAAAGGATATGCAGGAAAAGGTAGTTTAACTGTATAAAACAGGAAAGGGATATAAAAAGATATCCAAGTTCACCGTTCACCGAATTGCTAACGATATGGGCCGTTCGCACCAAATTCGTGTGGCGCGTCACGGCCCATAATTCACTGCGGCATCGTAGTGCATTGCTGGCTGATGATTGGCCAAGCATGCACTATGGCCCGCATACTTGGCCAATCACAGCGCCGTCAGTAGAGAGAGCTGTAATTGGCCAAAGCCAGGGTGGCTTTGGCCAATTATGGCTCAGGGGGTTTAGAATAGAAGGGCCCTGTGTAGTGTGTTCCGGCGTGCTTAGAGAGAGAGAGAGACAGTGTCATTTCATTAGAGTTAGCTAGATTAGGCAGGACAGTCAGTGAGTTAGCTGCACTTACAGTGTATTGTGTACATATTACTGTACATATTGTGGACAGATTACTGGGAGGGGCTGGGGAAGACCCGGCTGTCATGGTGCACGTTGGCACCAATGACAAAGTCAGAGGCAGATGGAGAGTCCTAAAGAACGATTTTAGGGATTTAGGTGCTAAATTGAGGAAAAGGACCTCCAAGGTAGTGTTCTCAGGAATACTACCGGTACATCGAGCCACACCAGAAAGGCAGAGGGAGATTAGGGAAGTAAACAAGTGGCTGAAGAGCTGGTGTAGTAAGGAGGGGTTTGGGTTCCTGGAGGACTGGGCCGACTTCTCAGTCGGTAACCGGTACTATAGAAGGGACGGACTGCACCTAAATGAGGAGGGTGCAGATCTGCTGGGAATGAAGATGGCCAAAAAGTTAGAGGGGTTTTTAAACTAGGCGATGGGGGGGAGGGTTCAGAGACAGTGATAGCCAGTGTGGAAGATATTCCAGAGGGTAGTATTGGGGGCATTAGTGGTAGGTTAACCAAAGCACAAAAACACAAGGTGAGTATAGTAGCAAGTCCTAGTTGCAATCTTGAAACACCCAATACGAGGACAATATGCGACCGGTCTAAACTATGTGGCATGTTCACTAATGCCAGGAGCATGGCGGACAAGATGGGTGAACTAGAGATACTGTTGTACAAGGAGGATTTGGATTTTGTGGGAATTTCAGAGACCTGGTTCAACAGCTCTCATGATTGGCTGGCAAACATTCAAGGGTATACCCTATACCGCAATCATAGAGAGGGTAAAAAAGGGGGAGGGGTATGCCTATATATCAAGAATAATGTACAAGTGAATGTGAGAGATGACATCACTGAGGGAGCTAGGGAGGAGGTGGAATCTTTATGGGTAGAGCTCCAAAGGGATGAAGCTAAGGGGAAAATAATACTGGGAGTATGCTATAGGCCCCCTAACCTGAGGGAGGAAGTGGAGTCGGATCTCCTATCACAAATTGGATTAGCAGCAAGGATGGGAAGTGTTATCATAATGGGGGATTTTAATTATCCAGACATAGACTGGGCGGAGGGAACCGCGCATTCATTTAAGGCTCGCCAGTTCCTTAATGTCTTGCAGGACAATTTTATGGGTCAGATGGTAGACGCACCAACTAGAAATAAAGCATTACTGGATCTACTGATTACCAACAATACAGACCTGATCACAGATGTGGAAATACGGGGCAATTCAGGTAACAGCGATCACAGGTCAATTAGTTTCAGTATAAATCACACAAATAGGAAACATGAAGGGAACACAAAGACACTGAATTTCAAAAGAGCCAACTTCCCTAAACTACAAACCTTGCTAAAAGGCATAAATTGGGATAAAATATTAGGAACAAAGAATACGGAGGAGAGATGGGTTTGCTTTAAGAGCATATTAAACAAGGGCATTAGCCAATGTATCCCATTGGGTAATAAATTTAAAAGAGTGAACAAAAATCCTGGATGGCTTAACTCCAATGTAAAAATGCATATAAAAGCAAAGGAGAAGGCCTTCAAAAAATACAAGGTTGAGGGATCATCCTCAGCATTCAGACTTTATAAAGAATGCAATAAGAAATGTAAGGGTGCAATTAGGACGGCTAAGATAGAATATGAAAAACACATAGCGGAGGAGAGCAAAAAAAATCCCAAGAAATTCTTTAAGTATGTAAACAGTAAAAAAGGGAGGACAGACCATATTGGCCCCATAAAGAATGAGGAAGGACATCTGGTTACAAAGGATGGGGAGATGGTAAAGGTATTGAATTTATTCTTCTCCTCAGTCTTCACGAGTGAATCAGGGGGCTTCAGTAACCAAAACTGCAGTGTTTATCCTCATGACACAACACAGGAAGCACCTACATGGTTAACAGAGGACGGAATTAAAACTAGACTTGAGAAACTTAACATTAATAAATCACCGGGACCAGATGGCTTGCATCCGAGGGTACTTAGGGAACTCAGTCAGGTGATTGCCAGACCGTTGTTCCTAATTTTTACAGACAGTCTATTGACTGGAATGGTACCAGCTGATTGGAGAAAAGCCAATGTAGCACCAATATTTAAAAAGGGCCCAAAAAACATCCCTGGGAATTACAGACCAGTTAGCCTAACATCAATAGTATGTAAACTCTTGGAGGGGATGATAAGGGACTATATACAAGATTTTAGTAATAAGAATGATATCATTAGCAGTAATCAGCATGGATTCATGAAGAATCGTTCTTGCCAAACCAATCTATTAACCTTCTATGAGGAGATGAGTTGCCATCTAGATAAAGGAAGGCCCGTAGACGTGGTGTATCTGGATTTTGCAAAAGCATTTGATACAGTTCCCCATAAACGTTTACTGTACAAAATAAGGTGCGTTGGCATGGACCATAGGGTGAGTACATGGATTGAAAACTGGCTACAAGGGCATGTTCAGAGGGTGGTGATAAATGGGGAGTACTCAGAATGGTCAGGGGTGGGTAGTGGGGTTCCCCAGGGTTCTGTGCTGGGACCAATCCTATTTAATTTGTTCATAAACGACCTGGAGGATGGGATAAACAGTTCAATCTCTGTATTTGCAGACGATACTAAGCTAAGCAGGGCAATAACTTCTCCGCAGGATGTGGAAATCTTGCAAAAAGACCTGAACAAATGAATGGGGTGGGCAACTACATGGCAAATGAGGTTCAGTATAGAAAAATGCAAAATAATGCATTTGGGTGGCAAAAATATGAATGCAATCTATACACTGGGGGGAGAACCTCTGGGGGAATCTAGGATGGAAAAGGACCTGGGGGTCCTAGTAGATGATAGGCTCAGCAATGGCATGCAATGCCAAGCTGCTGCTAATAAAGCAAACAGAATATTGGCATGCATTAAAAGGGGATCAACTCCAGAGATAAAACGATAATTCTCCCGCTCTACAAGACTCTGGTCCGGCCGCACCTGGAGTATGCTGTCCAGTTCTGGGCACCAGTCCTCAGGAGGGATGTACTGGAAATGGAGCGAGTACAAAGAAGGGCAACAAAGCTAATAAAGGGTCTGGAGGATCTTAGTTATGAGGAAAGGTTGCGAGCACTGAACTTATTCTCTCTGGAGAAGAGACGCTTGAGAGGGGATATGATTTCAATTTACAAATACTGTACTGGTGACCCCACAATAGGGATAAAACTTTTTCGCAGAAGAGAGTTTAATAAGACTCGTGGCCACTCATTACAATTAGAAGAAAAGAGGTTTAACCTTAAACTACGTAGAGGGTTCTTTACTGTAAGAGCGGCAAGGATGTGGAATTCCCTTCCACAGGCGGTGGTCTCAGCGGGGAGCATTGATAGCTTCAAGAAACTATTAGATAATCACCTGAATGACCGCAACATACAGGGATATGTAATGTAATACTGACACATAATCACACACATAGGTTGGACTTGATGGACTTGTGTCTTTTTTCAACCTCACCTACTATGTAACTATGTAACTATGTAACATATATGCATCCCAGGTATTGTGTGTGTGTATATATATATATATATATATATATATATATATATACACTGTATTCAGCTTAGCTAGATCTGTTCCTGTTATCTTCCTACTGACAGGCTTGTCTTGTTACAGTATTTACAGCTACCTGAAGAAAATTGCTGGTGTTCTTTTGATCCTATTAGTACCACAGTCAGGCAGCTAGACTACTTATGCCCCGTACACACGGTCGGACTTTGTTCGGACATTCCGACAACAAAATCCTAGGATTTTTTCCGACGGATGTTGGCTCAAACTTGTTTTGCCTACACACGGTCGCACAAAGTTGTCGGAATTTCCAGTCGCCAACAACGCGGTGACGTACACCACGTACGACGAGAATAGAAAAGGCCAGTTCAGAACCAAGCGCGGCACCCTTTGGGCTCCTTTTGCTAATCTCGTGTTAGTAAAAGTTTGGTGAGAGACGATTCGCGCTTTTTCAGACTCGTGGCTTTCAGATCGTTTTCTGACATTCAGTTTGTGCTTGTGGGTTTGTATCTGCTCTTCAGTGCGTGCAGTCAGTTCGTATCGGAGTTTTCTGTGTGATCTTGCCTGCTCGTTGCTGTTTTTCAGGTCGCTCTTCACAGGCCTTGCTGTTCTTCAGTGCGTTCTGTTACTTCGTTCTGAGCAGCCGACCGTTTTCTAGCCATGTTTCGTATGCGTACTCCTCGTAGAGTTCGTGCTGTGCGGGGGCTTGGTGTTGGGGTCCTGACCTTGACACAAGTCCAGTCCATAAACAGGGTGGGGAGGAGTTCATGGACCAAGAATTGGTTGCTTCAGCGTGACCAGTTCTGTCACATGCCTTTGCTCCGTGAGATCCGTGAGAATAATCCTGATGATTTCAGGAACTTTCTCAGGATGACGGACCCCGTGTTTCACCGTTTGTTGGCTTCGCTGACCCCCTATATCAGCAGGCAGGATACCTGCATGAGGCAAGCCATCACTCCGGAGCAGAGGTTGGTCGCTACCCTGCGGTATTTGGCCACAGGGAGAAGTCTGCAGGACCTCAAGTTCTCGACAGGCATCTCCCCCCAGGCTCTGGGGATCATTATCCCAGAGACCTGTTCTGCCATCGTACAGGTCCTGCAGAAGGAGTATATGAAGGTAAGATTTTTATCCTTTTATATCACATTTTATTGTATTGAATGTTTGATAATATATTGTATTTCTTTCCTCATTCCCTAATTACCATGATTGTAATATGCTGTGAATGTCCCCTTTGTTCTCATGCATGCTGAATTTTTATATAATTATTATTTTAGGTCCTTCATACATATTTGCCCTTCAATAACCTCCCCAGCATGGTGTCTCCTGGCCTATATTCACCTCATGTAGTCACATAACAATGTATTTTATCAGCTCCATAGTAGTGCTTTACCCCAAACACCCCCTAAAATGTTTGGAAATGTTATTTTTGATTTAAATTCAGGCAGAGGGCCAGAGGCTTTTTTTTGTGGTGTCCCCAAATTTTTTGTAACCCTCCCTCCCCCAACTGCTAAGTCAGCTGATCCCAATTCTCTATCCTCAATCATCTATCTGCTGACTTTGCCAAACCCATACACACTATACCCACCTCTTTAGTGCTCAGATTTATGGATGAATTCCCCAAAGCATGTAGTGCAAGGGCCTGCCTGTATACTTTCCAATGGTACTGTTTAAAGTTCTTGTATCCTATTATGATCTTGATAGGTAATAGCAGAATGTCCAAATGTGCTCAAATGTGTACAGTGTGTATTTATATCTTTGTATTATGACACTTCTTACCTGTCCAGTGGGCTGCCAATAGTGTAACTAAGGAGGGGCTGTTCCAAGTAATACCCTGTATTTAGGCATTCATCTCTCAATGAAGTGAAGAGGGTTACCTGTCCAAGAGTCCCCCCCCTATAATGTTAGAAATGGCCCATGAGAGGGGGGGGGAGGGGGAATATGATAGGTGTACCTTATACTTTGTTGTTGTAAAATTCCCCTTAATAAATGCTATCTGGAGGTTGACCCATAATGTTTGTGTCTAATCTGCTTGCCATGTTTCTGTGAAAAAATAGTAATGTTTATTGTTTTTTCCTCAACAGTATCCTTCCACGCCACAGGAATGGCAGACTGTGGCCTCCCACTTTGCCCAGCGGTTGGACTTTCCTAACTGCGGAGGGGCAATTGATGGTAAACACGTCCACATCGTCCCACCACCCAACTCGGGGTCGTACTATTATAATTACAAGGGGTTTAATAGTATAGTGATGTTGGCGGTGGTGTCGGCTAATTACGACTTCTTGTATGTGGACGTGGGGAAGAATGGCCGGATGTCCGATGGTGGAGTGATCGCCCAGACGGAGTTCTACAGGCGTCTCCAGAATGGCAGCTTGGACTTGCCACCTCCAGAGGACAATGTTGAAGGTCTCCCATTTGTGTTTGTTGCTGATGAAGCGTTTGCGCTGGGGGACCACCTGATGCGGCCATTCCCGATGAGGACCCTCACCCCGGAACAGAGGGTTTTTAATTACCGGCTGGCCAGAGCCTGAAGAGTGGTGGAGAACACATTTGGAATCCTGGCCAGCCGGTTCCGACTATTTCTGACACCCATCCATATGGCGGAGTATAAACTGAACCATATTATACTGGCGTGCTGTGTTCTCCATAATTTTTTAAGAAAACATTCAGCCAACTATGCTGGCTCAGTTGGGCCTGAGGCCGGAATACCAAATACATCAACAATGACGGCGCTTGAAAGCGGCCGTCCTGGCTTGCCCTCCCTGAGTGCCCGTGATGTCCGGTTATGATACCTGGAGTTCTTTGCGGGTAGGGGGGCTATCAATATGCCAGACAATCTGTGACACCTTTTTCAAATAAAAAACAACCAAAAGCAATTCTTGGTGGACATTTACTGCTTGTGTTTGTTTGAGCTGACCCTGACAGAAATGTGTTGAGTGCAGAAAATGTCGTGATTGGGTAACCTTATAAAGAATAGTGTTGGCTGGTACTTCCTAAATGCAAAAACACATTTCACTACAAGTGCACTTGCAACTGCACTGAACCTGCACTTGTAGTGCAAAGTGTATTTTCCCTTAGGAAATAACCCCCATTTTTGCATAAAACAGCTATTACATCACCCCAAAAGTGTTGTAGTGTTGAGACAATAATCCACACATTCTTGAGTAAGGCACTTTTTTATACCTGCACAATCACATGTGCATTTCCCAAAGGGGTTTTTAAAACAAAACAACATGTTTGTTGTATAACAATTTTTGGGGGGGGCATTATCAAAAATCGAAATATCCATTTCAGATAAAACAGGCCTGTGTAAAACCAACAAGAAAGCCAAAAAACTTGAACTTACAAAGTTCACATTGGGTAAAACCTGAAGGCTATATCAGACATCAGTATTTAGGAACTGGGTTTGATATTGCGTTCAGATGGGGGGAAATCACACCTGGAAAAGCCAAATTTGGAAGATGCACACCAATTTACGAATGTCAACATGTGCTATCTGCCATCAGGGAGGATCAAGGGACGTGTTTTGTGGGAGCAAGCCCTTCCTCAACGCTACTTTATAATTGAGTAAGGGGTTGCACCCCCAAAACGCGTCCATTGATCTCCCGTGATGGCAGATAGCACATGTTGGCACACTGTGTGCATCCTCCAAATTTGGCTTTTCTAAACATTGTAAAAATTTTAGTAAGATAAAACAGGTGATTTTGTGGGGTTTAAATTCGCCCCAAAACATCAATGATGTTATTATTTTTTTTAATAACATCACTGATTTGTTGCTGGATGTTTTGCAATTGGAGATTACACCCCATGATCTCCCCGATCAGTATCTGGGCACTTTCAGATGTAAAGCGTTCTGGATCACGATCACCTAAAAAGAGATAAAGAACAAAAAAAACAGGTCTCAAAAATCTGCCAACATCCATCTCTTTTACCTGAGCCTGTGGTTGCAGACACTCACCTGTTGTGGTGCCAATCTCCACCACATCTTCTTCTTCCTCCTGCTCAGCTTGGGTTGGGGGTATTTCCCCTTCTTCCAGAGGGGGGGGGGGTCTCTGGTCTCCTGGGATGAGGGGTGTCCGAGTCTTTTCTCCCCTATGTAAAACAAAAATGGTATAATTAGCACACAGATATTTGATGACAGAACTAGAAATAGGAAACATTGCTTGGAAGTGGGGTACAATTGTCTATTTTAGCCGAGTTCCAAGATGTATATTTTTTATTGCCCTTTGTCAAGCTGCAATACTTTACCTGTTTGGTACAAGCTTCACAGATGTAGCCCCCCCTATAGTATACACTGGAGCACCTGTGTGCCCCCCCTAATAAAAATGGTGTTCTTGTGTCCCACACTAGTGCTCCAGTGTCCAGATGTGAAAACAGCTGCTCAGTGTCCTCTCCTTACACACAATCTAGTTGGCATTTCATTCTAGTAACAAACCCATCTACACAAACAAATATTTGGCATCCAAGTAGGCCCAAAAAAAATGTGGGAAAATGCATATGGCCTAAACAATGGTGTTCTAGAGGCCGAAAGAAAAATGTTTGATACGAACGAATAATGGGCCCATGAACATTAAAGTTGACCTTTTTAAACGTTACAATTACTAAAAGCATATGGAGCAGAACGAACGGAATAAAGACAGAAAGAATATGAACACAGCACAACTACTTACTTTTTGCAGCACTCTCCGGATCTTTCGGTACTGCTCTGGCTCTCTCAACTTGAGGTCCGACCACCGCTTCCTTAGCTGATCTTTAGATCTTCGTACCCCGAAATTCCTCTCCAGACTCCGGACCACTTTACCAATGATTTTGGCCTTTCTGATGTTGGGGTGGGGGTAAGGCCCATATTTTCCGTCATAGTCGGACTTCTTCATGATGTCTACCATCTCCAACATCTCCCCAAACGCCTTAAAACGTCTCCTTCTGGATCGGGAGGTGCCTGGATCCGGGCTTTCCTCCTCCTCCTCCTCGTTGTTAGAATTATCATGCACCTGTTGTAACTCCGCCATCATGCTCTTCCCCCACTACGCCGAACGAAAAGGGGCGGGGAATAGACTAGAAAGAACGTCAGGGGCGGGCGGAGTTAAACGCATGCGCAGTGTGTATAAAGCGTAACACGCGTGCGTATTACGTACGATCTGTGAGCGGAGGAAGGAGCATTGGACGCTCCGATCGTAAGAACGAAGGTAAGAGACAAACTTGGGCCTATATTGCTTCTAGATTGAGGCCTATATTGTAACAAGATTAGGAGAGTTTGGTCTGACATTAGGCTTTGTCTTGTGTTGTGTCTTGCAGTGAACATGGATATCTTAATGAGAGATACTGACTTCATGTCACTATTCATTGATATGCTAAGTGAGCTGCCCTGTCTGTGGGAGATTACCCACCCCCATTTCAAGAACCAAGCAAAGAGGAAGGCAGCACTGGAGCAATTGTGTGAAATTGTGAAGCAGGTGATCCCCACGGCAGACATCACTTATTTAAAGATTTTCATTGGTGGCCTGAGGAGCACATATCTAAGGGAGCGCAAGAAAGTCCTGGATTCACAGAGATCCGGAGCAGCAGATGACATCTATGTCCCCAGGATGTTGTACTACGACAGGCTGCACTTTCTGGCAGGCCAGACTGAACCCAGGCCATCCCTCTCCAGTCTTCCTTCCACGCTTCCTTCCCCCCCGGCTGAGGCTTCTGACGCCCAACCTGGGCCTTCCAGGCCATATGTGGAGGAGCCCAGATTGAGCCAGGTATAGCATTCCTCTAAATATTTCTGCTTGTCCAATCAATGATGTTACCTAGATGTTAGTTGGGAGTACTAATTTAGGATTGTGATTGATGATGCAAAAACTAAAACCATGTCCCTTTTTCATACACAGGGAAGTTTCAGCCAGGAGGTGGCCGGGCCGAGCCGGCTGGCTGATAT
The DNA here is from genome assembly GCF_042186555.1 of Aquarana catesbeiana. Lineage (NCBI taxonomy): Eukaryota > Metazoa > Chordata > Amphibia > Anura > Ranidae > Aquarana > Aquarana catesbeiana. The sequence goes on from NC_133334.1 coordinate 201,972,908, forward strand.
CAAGGTCCCTCCACCCCCCCTGAAAACAGAAAGTGGCAGTAGGATGAGTGCCCTAGAGGAGGCGGCTATCAGATTCTTTTGGAGGGCTACAGAGGTCCTGGGAGCCCCCCACACCAGGCAGGAGAACATTGCTGCATTCATTGCCTTTAAAATGCAGAGGATGGAGGAGGGCCAAAAAGCCATGTGTCAGGCCCTCATATCAGAGGCTCTGGAGAAAGGTATGAGTGGCCAAATTACACCTCACACACAGCTTTGGGATGGTCCTCCTCCTCCTCCTGCAGGTCCTCCTCCTCCTCCCTCTCCTCCAGGTCCTCCCAGTCCTCCTCCAGGTCCTCCCAGTCCTCCTCCTCCTCCTCCTCCAGGTCCTACTCCTCCTCCTGCCACATCTCCAACTGCACAGCCACAGCCCGGAAGGAAGTGTGAAAGGATGAATATAGACTTCTCCAAGATTAGTGTGAAAGAGTTGCCATCATCCCATAATAGTGGAAACTAGAAACCTCATATGGTTGGGATTTTTAAGGCAACAAACAATAGAAATATTTAAAAATTAAATAAATTTTATTATACAAAAATAATTAAAAAATATAATTAAACACACAGAAAAATATACATTGAAAGAGAATAAATAGAATACACTACAGAGGTGGCAAAAAGGTCATATAATCCGACGCGTTTCAAAATAATTAAATTTCTTCTTCAGGGATAAATTTTTGCCATTGTCTGAAAGGCACAAAAGTAACATAAGTATACATGCATATATATTTAATTTAAAATACCAACAGAAAATGATATGAAAAAAGCTTACAGTGATCATGATTGACCCAGCGAGTTCTCAGCGTGACCTTCCAAAAACCTCCCAATCCAGTCAGTAAACGGTCTTTTATCGTGCAGAGGAGCCCCCAGATATTAAAATCCAAGGAGAGACGCCAAGTTGCCCCAAGCAAAAAGAAAACGCTAGGGGAAAAAAGGGGGATGTGGAATCTGAAAAAATAACATATATATCATCTGTAAGGGAGATATAGCATCTGTGGATCCCAGAAAAAAAAAAAAAAAAAAAAAGCAAACATCAAAACCAACCTTGTATGGAAGATACGGGTTTGTGTGCCGTCAAATGCGAAAAAATTATTTTCAGTATGCAATAAAGAAGGAAAATTTTTCCTTCCTAAAAAAAGGAAACAAAAATGAAAAATGAAAAAATGCAAAACATAAAAATATAAAGTATGAAAAAAATAAATAAATGTGAAAAACAACAAAAAAATGCATGAAAATAAGAAAACAATGTACAGGCACTAAGGCCTGAGGGTACAATGAAGAAGCGGGGTTTGCCCCCCAAAAAAAGGGGGAAAAATTCCACTCTTCAGTGATTTAAGTGAATTATATGCAGTGAATGAGAAACACGCACCTATTGGCCATGTATTCATGGCCAAAGAATAGCCATATAAAAAAGCCATATAAAAAGGCCCCATAAAAGGAAAAATATTTCACTCCCCAGATAATGTCCACAAAATAAGGAAAAAGGATCTGGAGAGGAAAGGTAATTAAAAATAGCGTGTATCATTCAATCAAAAAAAAAAAAAAAAAAATAATAAAATAAATTAAAAATTAGGGCTTACCACAGTTTTACAACATATCTCCCACAGATGAGCATAGGTAAATGCAAGTCCAAAAGAGGTCCAGGAGGGACAAAGATCCGTCCCGAGCCTAAGCACAAACCCAAAGATTATCTAATCTCATCAACAGGTAACAGAGAAATGACGCTGGCGGCTCAGGGGCTCCCGGCGTTCTCCTTATAAGCCCGTGCTGTCAATTTGCTTAACGAGCGTGGGGAGATGACGCCACCCCGAAAGGCAGAGCTGACGTCACTTCCCCCGCTCACATTATACGTCGAACAAGCGCCCGTATATCCGGAACGTGGCGAGAGACAGGCCGGCGTTCCGCCCCGCCCCCCCAAACGTCAGTAACCTGAAGGACGCTAAGAGAGACATACATTGCTGACACTCCAGGAGCGCCCGCATGTCAGGACGTAGGAGGAGAGACAGGCCGGCGCTTAGCCCCGCCCATCCCCAACGTCCATGATCAGAGGACGCATATGAAAATAAAGACTGCTAATGCTGTTGGAAAAACAGCCAATGCAAATCCCGGAGGAAGCATAGATGCCCTCCATTGGATCCGCGCATGTGAGGGGGCGCGTCCAAAGACAGTTCCCACCCCTATAAATCAAAAATTCAAAAATGAGATGTGCAGCATGGTCTCAAATAAAAATAACTAATAACAAATAATTCAATAATTGCCATATATAACTGGACATGTGGGAAAAAAAAAAAAAATTTTACCCCATATCCAGTGTTAAAGCAGAGACTTATTTAAAGGAGAAAAAACCCAAAGAAAGGTGTGAAAGGAAGACCAGAGTGATTGCCCTGGATCCAGTCTGGTCGGCCAAAAGATGTAGCCTCTTGTGGTACCACAGCCTGCGGACACAGATGTCATCTGCTGCTATCCAAGTCTCTGTGAATCCCGGACCAGACTGCCCTCCCTTAGATATGGACTCCTCAGGCCACCAATTTTGATGTTTAAGAATTGATGTCTGCCGTGGGGGTCCCAGGCTTCACTAATTTCTCATGTTGATCCAGTGTTGCCTTCCTCTTTGTTTGGTTCTGATCCCTTAATAAAGGATTTTTGTTTTGAATTATACTCTCCTATGTGTTTTACTTCAAAAATGACAGTTGGTTTGTGAGGATTCAGGTACATTTCTAATATACAATGTGAAATGAACAAGGGTCACCAACAACAATCTCCTTGAGATTAAATAATAAAAGATATCAATGGTGTTGGGGTAACTTGACACACAAAACACACCCAAAAATATTCTGGAGTAAAAATAAAAATAACATTGAACAAAGATCAGCCTTGGAAAAAATCCAAACATTAAAGAAAAAAAAAGGCTTAAAATCAAAAAAAAAAAAAACATAAAAAATATAAAACTGTCAGATGTGACAACTAATAACAATATATTCAGGGAATCCCACTAAAAAAACACAAATAAAACTTTGTGAGAAGTGTGTGTGAATATGAGCAGCAAAACTACTTAATTCTTGTCACATTATAAAGAAGAAGAGAGTGCGCTGTATTAAACCATTTTTTACATTGCAGCGTGACGAAAGTGCTGTATCCATTGCGAACGCTAAGTTTACCAGAACGAGCTGTCCCGTGTCGGAATTTCTTCTGAGCATGCGTGGCACTTTGTGCATCGGAACAGGCCACACACGGTCGGAATTGACGCGATCGGATTTTGTTGTCGGAAAATTTTATCTCCTGCTGTCCAACTTTGTGTGTCGGAAAATCCGATGGAAAATGTCCGATGGCGCCCACACACGGTCGGAATTTCCGACAACACGCTCCGATCGGACATTGTCCATCGGAAAATCCGACCGTGTGTACGGGGCATTACAGTTAGTGTAGTGCGTCCTCCTCACAGTGTTCAGTTAAAGCTACAAGTTAGTTTAGTGTGACCTCTGCACAGTGTTCAGCTAAAGCTACAAGTTAGGGTAGTGCGTCCTCCTCACAGTGTTCAGCTAATGCTACAAGTTAGTGTAGCGTGACCTCTGCACAGTGTTCAGCTAAAGCTACAAGATAGTGTAGTGCGTCCTCTGAACAGTGTTCAGCTAAAACTACAAGTTAGTGTAGTGCGACCTCTGCACAGTGTTCAGCTAAAGCTACAAGTTAGTGTAGTGCGTCCTCCTCACAGTGTTCAGCTAAAACTACAAGTTAGTATAGTGCAACCTCTGCACAGTGTTCAGCTAAAGCTACAAATCAGTGTAGTGCGTCCTCCTCACAGTGTTCAGCTAAAGCTACAAGTTAGTTTAGTGTGACCTCTGCACAGTGTTCAGCTAAAGCTACAAGTTAGGGTAGAGCGTCCTCCTCACAGTGTTCAGCTAAAGCTACAAGTTAGTGTAGTGCGTCCTCCTCACAGTGTTCAGCTAAAACTACAAGTTAGTGTAGTGTGACCTCTGCACAGTGTTCAGCTAAAGCTACAAGTTAGTGTAGTGTGTCCGCTGAACAGTGTTCAGCTAAAGCTACAAGTTAGTGTAGTGTGTCCTCCTCACAGTGTTCAGCTAAAACTACAAATTAGTTTTTTGCGAGCTCTGCACAGTGTTCAGCTGAAGCTACCTGTAGAAGGTTGGTGGTGTTTTCCTGATCCTATCACTACCGTAGGCAGCTAAATAAGCTACAAGTTATTTTTTTGCGAGCTCTGCACAGTGTTCACCTAAAGCTACCTGTAGAAGGTTGGTGGTGTTTTCCTGATCCTATCACACCTGCAGGCAGCTAAATAAGCTACAAGTTATTTTTTTGCGAGCTCTGCACAGTGTTCACCTAAAGCTACCTGTAGAAGGTTGGTGGTGTTTTCCTGATCCTATCACTACTGCAGGTAGATAAATAAGCTACAAGTTTTTTTTTGCAAGCTCTGCACAGTGTTCATCTAAAGCTACCTGTAGAAGGTTGGTGTTTTCCTGATCCTACCACTACCGCAGGCAGCTAAATAAGCTACAAGTTAGTTTTTTGCAAGCTCTGCACAGTGATCAGCTAAAACTACAAGTTAGTGTAGTGCGAGCTCTGCACAGTGTTCAGCTAAAGCTACCTGTAGAAGGTTGGTGGTGTTTTCCTCATCCTATCACTACCGCAGGCAGCTAAATAAGCTACAAGTTAGTTTTTTGCAAGCTCTGCACAGTGTTCACCTAAAGCTACCTGTAGAAGGTTGGTGGTGTTTTCCTGATCCTATCACTACTGCAGGCAGCTAAATAAGCTACAAGTTAGTTTTTTGCAAGCTCTGCACAGTGTTCACCTAAAGCTACCTGTAGAAGGTTGGTGGTGTTTTCCTGATCCTATCACTACCGCAGGCAGCTAAATAAGCTACAAGTTAGTTTTTTGCGAGCTTTGCACAGTGTTCAGCTAAAGCTACCTGTAGAAGGTTGGTGGTGTTTTCCTGATCCTATCACTACCGCAGGCAGCTAAATAAGCTACAAGTTAGTTTTTTGCGAGCTCTGCACAGTGTTCAGCTAAAGCTACCTGTAGAAGGTTGGTGGTGTTTTCCTGATCCTATCACTACCGCAGGCAGCTAAATAAGCTACAAGTTAGTTTTTTGCGAGCTCTGCACAGTGTTCAGCTAAAACTACAAGTTAGTGTAGTGCGAGCTCTGCACAGTGTTCAGCTAAAGCTACCTGTAGAAGGTTGGTGGTGTTTTCCTGATCCTATCACTACCGCAGGCAGCTAAATAAGCTACAAGTTAGTTTTTTGCAAGCTCTGCACAGTGTTCAGCTAAAACTACAAGTTAGTGTAGTGCGAGCTCTGCACAGTGTTCAGCTAAAGCTACCTGTAGAAGGTTGGTGGTGTTTTCCTGATCCTATCACTACTGCAGGCAGCTAAATAAGCTACAAGTTAGTTTTTTGTGAGCTCTGCACAGTGTTCAACTAAAACTACAAGTTAGTGTAGTGCGAGCTCTGCACAGTGTTCAGCTAAAGCTACCTGTAGAAGGTTGGTGGTGTTTTCCTCATCCTATCACTACCGCAGGCAGCTAAATAAGCTACAAGTTAGTTTTTTGCAAGCTCTGCACAGTGTTCACCTAAAGTTACCTGTAGAAGGTTGGTGGTGTTTTCCTGATCCTATCACTACTGCAGGCAGCTAAATAAGCTACAAGTTAGTTTTTTGCAAGCTCTGCACAGTGTTCACCTAAAGCTACCTGTAGAAGGTTGGTGGTGTTTTCCTGATCCTATCACTACCGCAGGCAGCTAAATAAGCTACAAGTTAATTTTTTGCGAGCTCTGCACAGTGTTCAGCTAAAGCTACCTGTAGAAGGTTGGTGGTGTTTTCCTGATCCTATCACTACCACAGGCAGCTAAATAAGCTACAAGTTAGTTTTTTGCGAGCTCTGCACAGTGTTCAGCTAAAGCTACCTGTAGAAGGTTGGTGGTGTTTTCCTGATCCTATCACTACCGCAGGCAGCTAAATAAGCTACAAGTTAGTTTTTTGCGAGCTCTGCACAGTGTTCAACTAAAACTACAAGTTAGTGTAGTGCGAGCTCTGCACAGTGTTCAGCTAAAGCTACCTGTAGAAGGTTGGTGGTGTTTTCCTGATCCTATCACTACCACAGGCAGCTAAATAAGCTACAAGTTAGTTTTTTGTGAGCTCTGCACAGTGTTCAGCTAAAGCTACCTGTAGAAGGTTGGTGGTGTTCTCATACTACAGGCAGGCAGTTGATTTTGCTAGCTGCAGTATCAGTATATCTATCTATATCCCAGCTTAGTGCAGCTACAGGCCATTAGTATGTCTGGAAGGCCAACAAGGAGAGGCAGACAGTCACAAGCCAATAAAAGAGGGCAAGCAGGCTCTGTGTCTAGAGGCAACAGTGCTGGTCGTGGAGACGGTGCATCCTCATCGGCAGCTGGCCGTGTTGAGCCGCAACATGCGGAAGACTTGGTCAAGTGGATGACCAAGCTGTCCTCATCCTCCTCATCCTCTCTCACCCATGCTCAGGGTACTTTGCCTAGCAAAGCAGCTGCCAACACGGCCTCTTCCCTCGGCTCAATGGCATCAGTGACTCTTTCCCTAGCCCCACCATGTCCTCCTGAGGAGTCCCTCGAACTGTTTGACCACAGTGTTGGGTACATGCTCCAGGAGGATGCCCAGCGTTTAGAAGGCTCTGATGATGATACTGAGCTAGATGAAGGCAGTAACGTGAGCACAGACAGAGGGGGTGCCCAAGAAGGACAGCCATCTGGCAGTCATGCTCCCCCTGCAGCAGCATACTGCCAGGTTTGCTCCAGTGATGAGGAGGGAGGGGATGATGAGGTCACTGACTCAACGTGGGTGCCTGATAGGAGAGAGGAGGAGAGGGAGGAGGAGGAGACACATCACCAACGAGGCAGGATGCCCTCCAGGGGCCAGCCTAAGGGCAGCACACTGACTGCATCACACCCCAAAGCTCCGCATGTGCAGCATATGTCTCAAGCGTATCTTGCGTGGCCCTAACATCTCCCGCTTGGGCACCACATGCTAGACCAGACATATGTTGACCTGCCATGCAGTTCGTTGGCAAGCGTATCTAAAAGACCCACACCAAAGAACAAAGAGGACCTCTCCTTGCTCCTCATCAGCTGAGATCGCCAACTCCACTATACCTTCAGTCCTCTCTGAGACCTGCACTTAGAGGAATGAAGGTGTAGAATTAGGTGTGTCACAGCCAAGTACTTGTGGGCAATCTGCTTTCGGTACACCGACGTCAGATTGTACCAGGCAAATTTCCCTGCCCCAGCTGCTGCACCGCCGAAAGAAGTTCGCTCCCAGCCATCCACATGCCCAGCGGTTGAATGCTAGCTTGGCAAAATTGCTAGCACTTCAACTGCTGCCTTTTCAGTTGGTAGACTCTGCCCCCTTTCATGTTTGTGGAATGTGCGGTTCCTCAGTGGCAGGTACCCAAATGCCACTTTTTCTTACGGAAGGCGATTCCGGCTCTCTACCGGCATGTGGAAGGCAATGTTTTGGCCTCGCTGGTGCATATTACCGCTGACGCATGGTCCAGCAGGCATGGACAGGGACGTTACCTAAGTTTCACTGTGCATTGGGTGACTCTGCTGGCAGCCGGGAAGGATGCAGGACAAGGTGCAGTAGTGTTGGAGGTTGTTCCGCCACCACGCCTCCAAAATGCCACTACTAATGATTGTGACACACCTCTCTCCTCCACCCCTCCTCTTCTTCTTCCTCCATGGCCTCTTCCTGTGCTTTGTCCTGGGAACCAGCGGTGCTCCGTAGCCGTTCAAGGGGCTATGCAAGTATGCAGGCCAAAAGATGCCATGCAGTGCTTGAGCTGGTGTGCTTGGGGGACAGGAGCCACACTGGGGCAGAGGTTCTGTCAGCTCTGCAGGGGCAGGTTCAGAGGTGGTTGACACCATGCCAACTTAAGGCAGGAATGGTGGTTTGCGACAATGGCACCAACCTCCTCTCTGCCCTCCAACAGGCACAAATGACCCATGTGCCATTTCCGGTCATATAATGCCAGTGCTCGGCTGGCAGACCTCCAAAAGGAGTTTAACCTGCCCAAGAACTGCCTAATCTGTGACATGCTCACCAGGTGAAACTCAACGTTGGCCATGCTGCAGTGGCTGCACACGCAGCAGAGGGCCATCAATGAGTACCTGTGTGACTATGGCACCAGGACAGGGTCAGGGGAGCTTGTTTTTTTTCCCCATGCCAGTGGGCCATGATCAGGGATGCATGCACTGTTCTGTCACCATTTGAGGAGGCCACGAGGATGGTGATCAGTGACAGTGCATGCATCAGTGACACTGTCCCCCTTGTCCACCTGTTAGAGCACACGCTGCGTGGAATAATGGACAGGGCACTTGAGGCAGAACAGAGGCAGGAAGAGGAGGACTTCCTTAGCTCTCAAGGCCCCCTTTATCCAGACAGTGTTCCTGCATGCCCGCCGATCACACAGGAAGAGGACGAGGACGAGGAGGACTAGGAGGAGGATTGTGTCAGTATGGAGGTGGAGCCTGGCACTCAGCATCAGCAGCTGTCTTTAAGGGATTAGTCCCAAGAAACACATGGATTTGTACGTGGCTGGGAGGAGGTGGCTGCGGACCATGTCGTCCTTAGTGACCCAGAGGACTCCGGACCAAATGCCTCAGCAAACCTACGCTGCATGGCCTCCCTGATCCTGCAAAGCCTGCGTAAGAATCCTCGTATTCGTGGTATCAAGGAGAAGGACCAATACTGGCTGGCAGCCCTCCTTGATCCACGTTACAGGGGTAAGGTTGCGGACCTTATCTTGCCATCGCAGAGGGAGCAGAGGATGAAACATCTTCGGGAGGCCTTGCAGAAAGGTCTGTGCAACGCGTTGCCAGAGACTGGGAGGTTACAAATTCCTTTTTCTGGACAACGTGTTGCTGAGGCTTCGGTCAGTCAAAGAAGGAGCGGTGGAGAAGGTGGCCGTCTGATTGATGCGTTCAGACAATTTTAGTCCGCAGCCCCAAGGTATGATTGGTTCCAGCAACCATCACCAGCGTCTGTTTTACATGGTGCAGGAATACCTAGGGGCTAGATCTGACTTGGACACCTTTCCCACCAAAAATCCTCTGGGTTACTGGGTCTTGAGGATGGATCACTGGCCAGAGCTTGCACAATATGCAATTGAGCTACTGGCCTGTCCTGCATCCAGCGTTCTTTCGGAATGCACATTCAGTGCTGCTGGAGGCTTTGTAACCGATCACAGGGTGCGTCTGTCCACCGACTCGGTCGATCGACTGACCTTCATAAAAATGAATCAGTCTTGGATCACCACCAGCTACCAAGCAGCTGATGCTGATGTAACCGAATCATTTTTTTTGAAATCTCAGATCCCTTCAAAGACTGCCTATGCTGATGCTGAGTGACTATCCTGAGTAATTATCCTCTTCCTCCTCAATGATCACGCTGATAGCTTGTAAGAACATTTTTGGTTCTGGGCGCCGCCACCAGTGCCTAAGGCCCAATTTTTCAGCCCCTGTTTAACAGGGGCGTGTAATTACAATTTTTGATGCAATACTTTCAGCAGGGCTCGTTCCTGCGTTCCAACTAGAGTATCTGTGAGGGGTTGCAGTGTTGTGGCACCAGCACCAGTGCCTAAGGCCCAATTTTACTGCCCCTGTTTAACAGGGGCGTGTAATTACAATTTTTAATGCAATACTTTGCAGCAGGGCTCATTCCTGCGTTCCAACTAGAGTATCTGTGAGGGGTTGCAGTGTTGTGGCACCAGCACCAGTGCCTAAGGCCTGATTTTTCAGCCCCTGTTTAACAGGAGAGTGTAATTACAATTTTTGATGCAATACTTTGCAGCAGGGCTTGTACCTGCATTCCAACTAGAGTATCTGTGAGGGGTTGCAGTGTTGTGGCACCAGCACAAGTGCCTAAGGCCCAATTTTTCAGCCCCTGTTTAACAGGGGCAAGTAATTACAATTTTTGAGGCAATACATTGCAGCAGGGCTCGTTCCTGCATTCCAACTAAAGTATCTGTGAGGGGTTGCAGTGTTGTGGCACCAGCACCAGTGCCTAAGGCCCAATTTTTCTGCCCCTGTTTAACATGGGCGTGTAATTACAATTTTTGATGCAATACTTTGCAGCAGGGCTCGTTTCTGTGTTCCAACTAGAGTATCTGTGAGGGGTTGCAGTGTTGTGGCACCAGCACCAGTGCCTAAGGCCTAATTTTTCAGCCCCTGTTTAACAGGGGTGTGTAATTACAATTTTTGATGCAATACTCTGCAGCAGGGCTCGTTCCTGCGTTCCAACTAGAGTATCTGTGAGGGGTTGCAGTGTTGTGGCACCAGAACCAGTGCCTAAGGTCCAATTTTTCAGCCCCTGTTCAACAGGGGCATGTAATTACAATTCTTGATCTAATATTTCACAGCAGGGCCCTGTGAGGGCTTACAGTGTTGTGGCCACAACAACACCTAAGGCCCAAATTTCCTACTTTCAAACATCCAACTTACAAACAACTCCTACTTGCAAACAGAAGGAGACAACAGGAAGTAAGATGAAATCTACCCCTAGGAAGGGAAATTCTCTCCTGTAAGAGTTAATATGGGAAAAACATTTCTCCTTTCCACTGATGCTTTATCACCAATCCTGGTTTCACAAAAAAACCCAAATTTTCAAAAAACATTTGTCATTGGGACAAAAAGTGAGGTGAAATCTTTTGAAGAGGAGCACAGACAGCAAAACAAATGTCACAGGGGTGATAACCCTTCCCTATGTTTTCTAAAACGCTTAAAATAGATTTTTTGGCTGGAGCTAAACACGTTAAAAATGTACCAGTTCAAAATTACAAACAGATTCTACTTAACAACAAACCTACAGTCCCTGTGTTGTTTGCACCGCCTGTATACTGCTGTTCAGAGTACAGAGCCTGTATACTGCTGTTTCCTTTTTTAATTTGGGTGCGGGGTTCCCCTTAATATCCATACAAGACCCAAAGGGCCTGGTAATGGACTGGGGGGTACCCATGCCATTTGTCTCACTGATTTTCATCCATATTGCCAGGACCCGACATTACATTGAAGTCGCAAGCAGTTTTGAATGACTTTTTTTCCTTTAAAAATGACATTTTGTGCAGGGACTGTTCTAAGCAAGGGAAACACGCGCCACTTTACAGGCATACTATAGACACCGCCCAGGTATGATATTTAAAGAAATAATTCACTTTTTTTTTTTTTTTTTCCTTTAAGCATCATTAAAATCACTGCTCCCGAAAACGGCCGTTTTTAAAAGTTTTTTTGCATTAATACATGTCCCCTGGGGCAGGACCCGGGTCCCCAAACCCTTTTAGGACAATACCATGCAAATTAGCCTTTAAAATGAGCACTTTTGATTTCGAACGTTCGAGTCCCATAGACGTCAGTGGGGTTCTAATGTTCGTGCGAATTTTCGGTCCTTTCTCAGGTTCTGGTGCGAACCGAACCGGGGGGCGTTCGGCTCATCCCTAATTGAGAATGCCAATCAGCAGTGTTTAATCAAGAAGTGGAAAACGAGGGGTTCTGTTGAAACTGCGTGGGCTGCGTGGTCAAGTCACCAGAAGAAAGCCATTACCTGCAAATGCCACAAAGTATCCCGCCTACAATACACCAAACAGCACAGAGAGAAGCCTCAGACCTTCTGGCACAAAGTCATTTAGAGTGATGAGACCAAACTTGAGCTTTTGGTCCACAAGCATAAACGCTACATTTGGAGAGGAGTCAACAAGGCCTATGATGAAAGGTACACAATTCCTACTGCGAAACACAGAGGTGGATCGTTGATGTTTTGGGGATGTGTGAGCTACAAAGGCACAAGCAATTTGGTAAAAATTGATGGCAAGATGAATGCAGTATGTTATTAAAAAATACTGGTGGAACATTTGCATTTCTGGAGTGGCCATCTCAGTCTCCTGACCACAATATCATTAAGCCACTCTGGGGATATCTCAAATGTGCAGTTCATGCAAGGCAGCCCAAGAATTTACAGGAACGGCAGGCTTTTTGCCAAGAGGAATGGGCAGCTTTACCATCTGAGAAGATAAAGAGCCTCATCCACAAATACCACAAAAGACTTCAAGCTGTCATTGATGTCAAAGGGGGAAATACACAGTATTAAGAACTGGGGTATGTAAACTTCTGATTAGGGTAATTTGGGTAGTTTCTGTTGGCATTATGATTTAAAAAGAGTAAACACAGTTGATTAATAATAAATGGCTTCAGCCAAACACTAACCATGAGTGAAAGAAAAGTTTTTGTGTTATCATTCATGTTCTCTGAAAAATGGACAAGAAATCATAAATTCTGCCAGGGTATATAAACTTATGAGCACAACTGTATGTACTGCCCTTTCCCTCAATCCCGAAATGGTGACATACCATACGTGGGGATCAATCCTGAAATGGTGACATGCAGTGCATGGGGATCAAGCAAACTTGGCACTATGCTGCAGCTGGGGGGAACATGACTGCCAGTTTCTTGTCCTTCTTGGACACCTCCCTCTCTAGGCTCACGTTACTTCCTTCCTCAACCTGGGAACCAACATCGGAGTCTTCAAATAGCTGCGCATCCTCCAGCAGCATGACCCCGACACTGTGGTCGAATAGTTCAGGGGACTCCTCCGTGCATGATGGTGGGGCTACGGAAGGAAAGACTGTGGACAAGGAGCCGGTGGAATAGGCCGCTTTGGCAGCTGCATAGGAAGGCAAACTACTCTGAGCCTGGGTGACAGAGGATGAGGAGGATCAGGGTGGATTTGTTATTCACTCTACTAACTCTTCTGCATGTTCTGGCTCAATAACACGGCCAACAGGAGAGAAATAGGACAAGCTTGCCCCACGGCCACCTACAGAGGATGCACCATGTCCACGACCAGCACTGTTGACTGTAGACACAGAGCCTGCTTGCCCTCTTTTATTGGCCTTTGAGCGTCTGCCTCTCCTTGGTGGCCTTCCGGACATGATGTATATTTTCTTTTGCAACACCACGCTGCACTGTATTGTGTACTGTGTACAAAACCAGAAAAGTAGTGGCAACTGCACTATGGCTGCACTGTATTGTAATTAAAATTTTTGATCTAATATTCACAGCAGGGCCCGTTCCTGCGCTCAATAAGAGTATCAGTGAGGGGTTACAGTGTTGTGGCACCACCACCACTGCCTAAGGCCCAATTTTTCTGCCCCTGTTTAACAGGGGCATGTAATTACAATTTTTGATATAATATTTAACAGCAGGGCCCATTCCTGCGCCCACCAAGAGTAACTGTGAGGGGTTACAGTGTTGTGGCACCACCACCCAAGGCCAAGCCCCTGTTTAACATGGACATGTAATTACAGTTTTTTAAATAATATTTAACAGCAGGGCCTGTTCCTGCGCCCAACAAGAGTAACTGTGAGGGGTTACAGTGTTCTGGCACCACGTCACCTAAGGCCCAATTTTCTGCAGAGTATATAGGGCAGGCTGTATAGTATATATACTAGTATATATAGTATATATAGTATATATAGAGAGTACATAGTGCCTGGGGGCCGCCCATGCCATTTTTTTTTAATTAAAAGCACCCTTTTGATCTAATACAGCCATGAGTCTTTTTGGGAAAGATGCAGCAAGTTTTTCACACCTGGATTTGGGGATCCTCTGCCATTCCTACTTGCAGATCCTTTCCAGTTCTGTCAGGTTGGATGGTAAACGTTGGTGGACAGCCATTTTTAGGTCTCTACAGAGATGCTCTATTGGGTTTAAGTCAGGGCTCTGGCTGGGCCATTCAAGAACAGTCACGGAGTTATTGTGAAGCCATTCCTTCATTATTTTAGCTGTGTGATTAGGGTCATTGTCTTGTTGGAAGGTAAACCTTCAGCCCAGTCTGAGGTCCTGAGCACTCTGGAGAAGGTTGTCGTCAAGGATATCCTTGTACTTGGCTGCATTCATCTTTCCCTCAAATGCAACCAGTCGTCCTGTCCCTGCAGCTGAAAAACACCCCCACAGCATGATGCTGCCACCACCATGCTTCACTGTTGGGACTGTATTGGACAGGTGATGAGCAGTGCCTGGTTTTCTCCACACATACCGCTTAGAATTAAGGCCAAAAAGTTCTATCTTGGTCTCATCAGACCAGAGAATCTTATTTCTCACCATCTTGGAGTCCTTCAGGTGTTTTTTAGCAAACTCAATGCAGGCTTTCATGTGTCTTGCACTGAGGAGAGGCTTCCGTCGGGCCACTCTGCCATAAAGCCCCAACTGGTGGAGGGCTGCAGTGATGGTTGACTTTCTACAACTTTCTCCCATCTCCCGACTGCATCTCTGGAGCTCAGCCACAGTGATCTTTGGGTTCTTCTTTACCTCTCTCACCTAGACTCTTCTCCCCCGATAGCTCAGTTTGGCCGGACAGCCAGCTTTAGGAAGGGTTCTGGTTGTCCCAAACGTCTTCCATTTAAGGATTATGGAGGCCAATGTGCTCTTAAGAACCTTAAGTGCAGCAGAAATTTTTTTGTAACCTTGGCCAGATCTGTGCCTTGCCACAATTCTGTCTCTGAGCTCTTCAGGCAGTTCCCTTGACCTCATGATTCTCATTTGCTCTGACATGCACTGTGAGCTGTAAGGTCTTATATAGACAGGTGTGTGGCTTTCCTAATCAAGTCCTATCAGTATAATCAAACACAGCTGGACTTAAATGAAGGTGTAGAACCATCTCAAGGATGATCAGAAGAAATGGACAGCACCTGATTTAAATATATGAGTGTCACAGCAAAGGGTCTGAATACTTAGGACCATGTGATATTTCAGTTTTTCTTTTTTAATAAATCTGCAAAAATGTCAACAATTCTGTGTTTTTCTGTCAATATGGGGTGCTGTGTGTGTGTACTTTAATGAGGAATAAAAAATGATTTTAGCAAATGGCTGCAATATAACAGAGTGAAAAATTTAAGGATTTAAGGGGGTCTGAATACTTTCCGTCCCCACTGTATATATATATATATATATATATATATATATATATATATATATACATATACACACACACATATATATATATATATTTATATATATATATATATACCTTTTGGTTTCTTTTGCCTGTCTTTATGTGTGCCACATTCATGTTATAGGATTCACCTCTGTTTGGAGGCTGTTGGATCCTCGTGAATACTGTGTGGCATTATATTTCGTCATTGGCAACGCAGTATCGGACTACTGCTGTCTGTCAAGGTTGGCCTATTTTACTATTACCAAATACCTGCAATCTACATATATGTATTAGTATTGTCATTATTTTATGGCTTTTTGGATTTATCCTTTCAGGGGTGACCCCAATAGCTTACTACTTGGAGGTATTGTCCAGGAAGTAGGACTCTGAGCATGGCATGCATTGTGCGTTTTGGTCTCCCCCTAGTCCAAACGCCTGAAATGGCCACTAGGTAGATATTTTTTGCTTTTTTGCTTTGTTTTTTATCTTTTTTCTCCTCCCCCCTCCCCCCCCTTTCCTTTTATTTTTCTTTTTTTTGTGTATGGACTATGCTGCATGTCTGTATGCTGATTGGCGTATGGATAGGAGCCTGAGTGCATATATAGTGGGAGTAGTCTAGTATATGCAGTATATAGTAACAGGTCTGGGTGTGGAGGTATGTCGGATGGATGTCTCACCACTAGGGATGAGCTGAACACACCCCTGTTCGGTTAGCACCAGAACATGCGAACAGGCAAAAAATTTGTTCGAACCCGCGAACACCATTAAAGTCTATGGGACTCGAACAGGAATAATAAAAATTGCTAATTTTAAAGGCTTATATGCAAGTTATTGTCATAAAAAGTGTTTGGGGACCCGGGTCCTGCCCCAGGGGACATGGATCAATGCAAAAAAAAGGTTTAAAAATGGCCGTTTTTTCAGGATCAGTGATTTTAATAATGCTTAAAGTGAAATAATAAAAGTGTAATATTCCTTTAAATTTCGTACCTGGGAGTGTCTATAGTATGCCTGTAAAGGGGCGCATGTTTCCGTGTTTAGAACAGTCTGACAGCAAAATGACATTTCAAAGGAGAAAAAGTCATTTAAAACTACTCGCGGCTATTTATGAATTGTCGGTCCGACAATACACATAAAAGTTCATTGATAAAAACTGCATGGGATTTCCCCTCAGGGGAACCCCGAACCAAAATTTAAAAATTAAAAAAAAAAAAGGCGTGGGGGTCCCCCTCAAAATCCATACCAGACCCTTCAGGTCTGGTATTGATTTTAAGGGGAACCCTGTGCCAAAATTTTAAGAAAAAATGGCGTGGGGTCCCCCCAAAAATCCATACCAGACCCTTATCCGAGCACGCAACCTGGCAGGCTGCAGGAAAAGAGGGGGGGACAAGAGAGCGCCCCCCAGAACCGTACCAGGCCACATGCCCTCCAAAGCACCTTGTTCCCATGTTGATGGGGACAAGGGCCTCATCCTCACAACCCTTGCCCGGTGGTTGTGGAGGTCTGCAGGCGGGGGGCTTATCGGAATCTGGAAGCCCCCTTTAACAAGGGGACCCCCAGATCCCGGTCCTCCCCCTGTGTGAAATGGTAAGGGGGTGCAAAAGTACCCCTACAATTTCACAAAAAAAAGTGTCAAAAATGTTAAAAAGGACAAGAGACAGTTTTTGACAATTCCTTTATTTAAATGCTTCTTCTTTCCATCTTCTTTCTTCTATCTTCCTTCGGTTTCTTCCTCCATCTTCTTCTTCCTCTGGTTATTCCTCTGTTCCTCTGCTTCTTGCTCCGGTGCTCTCGTCCGGCATCTTTCTCCGTGGCGTCTTCTTCCCTTCTTCGTTCTTGGGCCGCACCGTATCCATGATGGGAGGCTCCTGCTGTGTGACGCTTCTCGTCTTCTGACGGCTCTTAAATAATGCAGGGCAGGGCCACCCTGGTGACCCCTCCCCCCTCTGACGCACAGGGACTTGATGGGGACTTCCCTGAGGCTTTCCCCGTGACGTCAGAGGGGGCGGGATCACCCGTTACGTCCCCGTCAAGTCCCCGTGCGTCAGAGGGGGGCGGGGTCACCGGGTTTTAGTTTTAGTAGGTGTTCCGCGGCTTTCAAATTTGCCGTGAACACCCCAAATTGTTCGCTGTTCGGCGAACTCGAAGCTCATCCCTACTCATCACCTCAGGTCTTCATCGTATCCAGCTCACTGTACTGTGTTCGCCTGGGTTCAGAATCACCCAAGTGTTGCCAGCATCAAACTATCCAACAGTCCATAGTAAACACAGCCCCCACCGGATCATTTGCACATACCCACAGCGGGCATCCTGTGGAAAGACGTCACATGCATGATGATGCCACACTGATGCGTTTCGTTAGCCAATCACATCTAGCTTCCTCCTGTATAGGAGGGTTGGCTGTACACTCCGGTGGCCCTGCCACTCCTAATGTTAGCATGCTTTGAAAAACAATTTACGTTATTGTAGCATATAAGTCTGAAGGGCTAATTATATTTTTTTATACTATACTTATTTTAATTGATCCCACTTACCATGTTAATCAAATCCCCTTGCACTTACTTTCAGTAGACAATATGTTCCAGGAGCCTACACAATGAATAGTGGTGCACTTTTCAGTAAGATAAGCCTTCCTACTTCCAATTAGACAGCCTATGATCAATAAACATAGCTTTAAAAAAAAGACAGCCTATGAAGAGCCCAGCACTTCTACCTAGCAATCATGATATGGCACCTCATTGCCACCCACCACCACTAGCAAATTCCCCTCCTTGCACCCAGCAGCCCTGCAACTACACCACCCCGCTACGCTTCAGCCCCGACATTGCAATTTTCATGAACTCTGACACTACACCATGTTACTAAGCACCCCTTACTCTGCACACCTATTACTGTCTGCTCCTTCCCCCATTTACAGTAACAATGAGTAGGATAGTCTGGGCCTGGAGTTCCTAGGCTCTCTGTACACTCAGCATTTGTTTTACTAACTCTTCCTCCCTTTACTGCCCTCAATTCTGGATCAGTGCAGCCTGTATCTACAATCTCTCTAATCTCTGTGAGATGCAACACGCCACCTGGGACTCCGGAGATTTACCTCAAACTTTGCACCAGCAGACCTGAGAGCGGACCCTAAAAATGTAATGTCTCCTAAACATCCTGGGTTACTTGGCAGGTATGCACAATAACTTTGACACTCTATTTTGGTAAACAGTGCAATGAGCAAAATTCTAGGCACAAATAAATCCAGAGCAATTAATTTGAATTCAGTTCACTAAGCAAAACAAGTATAGATGGAATCTGGTTGCTATGGATCTCATATTTCTTTGCCTGTATTGCTTTCTAGGATTTGTTGTGTGTGTGTGTGTGTGTGTAAAACATTCAGATTTATGCTAATAATTGTTGTGATATGTGGTGGAGATTTTTGTATTTCATATTTATATCATGAAGCTTCAAAGGAACCATTGCAAGGACTCTAAGCCCCGTTTTATGTAGAGTATATATATTTATATATATATATATATATATATATATATATATATATATATATATATATATATATATATATATATTAAGGTATGTGTGTATATGTATATATTTTATAGGAACGTGTGTACTTAATATTTTATGGCCCAGCTTACTTCTTTTCACTGCCTCTCAAAAGCTGTTTGATGTCTTCAATGGTCATTTGAGAACTACTCTATTGTTTAAAGAGATAGCCCTATCAGATGTTGTATCTCCACTTGGTCTTAGAGGCTTGATATGCTAATTTCAGAACTGGTTAAGATTAAGATCAAAGAGGGCCAACTGTTTTAAGGCAGACACAGAGGCACCGGAGATAGCCTCTTGCTTGTGAGGGAAGCATGCTTAAATTTCAGCCAATCAGGATTCATTGCCACTTCTGAACCAATGAGGTGGTCCAGGGTTTTGGCAGGGATGGATAGAGAGGGAACAGAAAAACCAAGCTCACAGTCTAGATGAAAGATGGTCACTCATAAGAATGTCTGTGTAATGTATTATATTATTTCTCTTTACTTTTTCCCTAACTTTTTCTATCGTAGGCTTTTGCCTTAATATATTATTAATCTCTCGATACCATGTGTATGACCATTATAACAATATTTTGTATCATTGGTAACATCGTTGTTTAAAGGTTGTATCATTTATGTTATAATTGCTAACCTCTGATTAATACAAGTATCTTTCATGTACAATAGTAAGTAATAAATTAGATTGTTATTCTTTTTGCACAGGTATCATTCGTTCTTAATTTTCTAGGGGTGACTCATATAGATAAAAGGTTTTAATCACTTATGTTATGTATCATTAACCATATAAGTGAGGTAGGTAGAAATAGCCATGTCAGATGGGACTCTCTTCAGATTAAAATGAAACAGTGTATATAGAAATATTTTTTAGAGGTTTTTTTTTACCCACCTGGCTTTATGGAAAACCATTATTTCCATGACTACTAGTCTGCTAGTGTATTATAGCATAAAGTAAGAAGGATATATTAAAATCAGAATCCCCATGCAATCTTATCACCATTCCCTTGCCGCATATGTTTTCCTTTATCTACTCTAAATCTAATAAGTAATTCTATCTCAATCCCAGTGGAGACAACATTTAAGTCATTGTTTTCTACTTTGCATCTAGACTGTAATATTGAAACAGAAAAATTCCCTGTAGTAAATGCAAGGAGTGTATTTATAACTCAAAAAATACAGTACAGGCATACAAATTTGTAAAAATCTGTAAAGGACATAAGGTCAATCAAGTATTTTTTATGACTGCCTGTGCCTTAAAAATGATGAAACAAATACATTCAGGGTATATAACCTATAAAAATGAGGCAGATTTATTAATGATGTACACAAGGAAACAAGCAAAAAAAGTGGAGTTATTGCCCTAATGACCAAATAGAATTCATGCTTAAAGCTGAACTCAGGGATGAGCAAATACTGTCTAAATACAAGAGATGTGAAGTACTTACAGTACATACAATAAATAGTAAATGAAAGCAATATCACCATGAGAACTGTGTATGTGGCTAGCAGGCTCTTGCATTTATTATATTTTTGCCAGAAATCACAGTTTTGTGGGATAATAATGCAAATAAAAGGGGCATAGGACTTCCAAGTAGGGATGATGAGCTAGATGGTTCAGTGAAGAACTCCTTCCCTCTACCTGCTAACCTGCATGACAGAGAGGACCTTGATGGATGAATTTGAGGCTACAATGCAATTTGCAAAACAGACAGACCCGTGCCTAGTGTTAGATGTGACTTTTAAATAAGTCACTTTATGTTTATATTGCTTTGTCAAATCTTAACCCTTAAAGGAATAGACACGGAGCCAAATTCATCTGTGTCTCATTCCACGGTCTATGAGCCCGCAGTGAGATAACTGTCTTGTTTTATTGGGTCTTATATATATATTTGGTTTATACAATCATGAATATCAAAGTGCAAAATAGTTATCAAATAATAAAAAGCAGTTTTTGACTAATAATGTCGTATCAGCAGCCAAAGGTTACAATACACGCAGTTTCGGCGAGAATAATGTTGTCAGCAGGCAAAGGTTAGTTTCATAAGATATTGCTACGCAGGCATTTCAATTTAAGTAAGAACTCTGAATCAAATCCCTAACCCTATCAATTTCCCCCTTTGACATCATCCTCTCCTTCCCCCTGGGTCCTCATGAATAAGTTCTAGTCAGTTTTCCCCAGAGTGCTTTCCCCGACCGCGAGTTGTCAGAGGGGTAAAACCCATCCCCCTAGGTATTACTAACATCTTAAATTCAAGAAGAGGAGTTTAGTAGGAATAGGGTGATGTCAATACACATTTTATCAGTAGGCCCTGTCTATTCTCCTAATTTTCCTATTTATTTTCCTGTATACACATATATTTGTGATTGTAAGTGAAATTAATATTAAAATAATAATTACCATTGGACTTAACAACCAGTGAAAGGTACTAGTCGCTGTAGAAGACATTCCACTAAATATATCCCACCAATGTGGTGCAGTATCCTGTTGTATCTGTGATGAAAGATGCACTAGTCTACCTTTGTCAATTATTGCAGATACAAGGTTATTCTGTAAGGTATGTTCTAGTGTTTCTATGTGTCGTCTTAACAAATCTGATTGTTCCAAAACCTGTTTTAGTGGGTCTAAAGAAATTATAAAGGGTGTAGTGTCAGTGAGATTATGTACCTCATAAACTGAAGAGAATACCTTATCGGCATCTGGTTCAAAAAGATAGGTGTGGTTAGCCCATTGTAATATTTTAATCTTTTTTATACATCCTGCAAATGGCGCCGATTTATTTAATGCTAACATGGTGCGGTTGTCATTAGTAATGATACAAATATGCTGGGGTCCTATTTCTATGAATCTATTGTTCACATTTATTGGTGTTCTTTGCATTTTGCATATGCTAGTTTGGTATTTTAACAAGCAAGGTTCATATACTGGGGAACTTCTGCCACATACCATTCCCTTATTAGTTCCTTCACATAGAGTTAAATCATGGGTTCTGTTTCCTTTATCTACATATTTCCCATATATTTCTGGATACCAAAACTCGTCTTTAATTACTAGTGGCATAACCACTATTTTACACATCTCCATTACATCTGCTACCCGGTATGCTTCAAACCTTCCTACACACCATTTCTCCTCACATTCTATCTTATCCCCTTTTACTTGGAACCATACACCATCGTCAGTTAGACCTTTAAAGTATTTCATCCAGGTATGATAATTTCCCAACTGTAGTTCAGTCCTGGCCCTATTTATTTGTATATGATAGGATAAAAGGTTAAAAGAGCACTGTGTGAAATTTACAAACTGTTGACTTTGATTCCACAGCTGGAGCTCTGCTCCTATCGTGTGATTTATTAACCCTCCCAAAAATTGTAATAGGGGTATTTCTTGCAGTTGGGTTTCAAAAGTGGTGGGTAACCATTTGCTTGTAATAATCAAACTGTCAGCTATGTGTCCCCCTGCATGCTTCCATCTGTTGTTCATTTCTTCTATCTCGACCGAGTTTAAAACTCCCATTCCTGTACCCGTTAATCCCAATAGAGTATCATACCATTCTCGTTTATACCTACACTCTGGTATTGGGGGAAAGGTGATATTGAATTTTATTTTTGTTTTCTGTTGTGATGTTGATACATTTATGCAAGTGTTTGGTACGGGTGTTAATATGGAAGATTCAATTATTGGTGTTACTTCTTCCTCCATTTGTATGTGAAATCCATAGGCCTCTGCATTCCAATACCACCCATCATTTCTCTCTTCCCTCCACCAAGAGGCACAGAGGAAAGTACTTGATTGATTAACGGTAATATCTGTCAGATTGAACATCCCTTCCGATATATTTTCTCCCCCTGCTTTATGGACTAATATTTGGTACATTTGTCCTACCACCCGTTCCCGGGCTTGTTTCCACGTCTGTGAAAGGGATATTTTATGGCACCTATGATTTTTACTGTTATTGAAAGGAAAGCGCATATTGTCATTCCACTGGAAAGTTATAGTTACTTCTGAGAGTGGGTCTGCCTGTATCCATGCAATACCTACATCTATATGAAATGGTCGCCTGTGTCCTTTAACAGTGTAATTACCTACATCATAATACTTATTCATCTCATATCCTGAATCATTTGCTACTTTAGGATCATCTATAACCCATTTAAAATTTGCTGTTTCCTCTACCTCAATTACATTAATACCAGGAGTCCATGCATGTATTTGTAAAACAACAACTTTCAGCAGAAAATATGTAAGTAGATATTTCATCATGTTGTTTTCTCGGGTTGTTTCTTGCAGTGTGATGCGTGTATCCAGGTAGGTTTTCCTTCCAGCTTTACTGAAGTGGCTGTGGTCATGAGCACTTGATAAGGACCTTCAAACCTTGGCTCCAATGTCTTTCTGGTGTGTTTCTTTACATATACATAATCCCCTGGTAGCAGAGTATGTGTACCTGCTATTGAATTAGGGTCTGGAAGAGAAGAATACACACTTTTGTGGATCTTAGTTAGACGTTGTTGTAATTGTATTACATATGCAGTCAAACTATCACATTGCAATTGCATACTCTGTGGAAAGTATAGACCTAATCTAGGTGCACTACCAAAAAGTATCTCATATGGGGACAATCCTGTTTTTCCTGTTGGAGTGTACCTTATAGAGAATAAAGCCAAAGGCAGACATTCAGGCCGTGGCTTGTTTAACTCTTGCATTGCCTTTTGTATTTTTAACTTTATTGTCCCATTTACTCTCTCCACTGATCCTGAACTCTGTGGATGATAAGGGGTGTGGAAACTTTGTTGAACCCCTAACATGGTCATCACGTTCTGCATGATTTCTCCTGTTAAGTGTGTTCCTCTATCTGATTCTATGGTTTCAGGAAGACCAAACCTAGGTATTAACTCAGTGATCAGTTTCTTAGCTGTGGCTTTAGCTGTAGCTGATTTTACTGGATAACTTTCGGGCCAACCTGAGAATAAATCGATACACACGAGAACAAATTCAAAGGGGCCGCTCTTGGGCATTTGTATGTAGTCAATCTGCAGTCTCTGGAAGGGGTATTGGGCCCGGACCTGGTGTTTCCGTGGGGTTTTTACTCTCTGTCCTGGGTTATTCAGGAGACAGATTGGGCAGGCTGCACAGTAGTTTCTTGCAGTACTACTGAATCCAGGGGCGAGCCATCCTTGGTTCACAATCCTATACATGGAATTGGAACTGACATGTGTGGGTAGGTGAACTGCCGCTGCCATTGCTGGGTACAGAGAGGCAGGCAGGCATATTTTGCCCCCTTCCCTCCATACATTGTCAAGGTCTGGTGCTGCTACCATCCTGACCCACTTATCTTTCTCGCTCTCTCCTGCTTGCTTCTGTAATTTACTCAGCTGCTGCCATGTTGGTTCTGGGATACTCACCTCTACCGCTGCTAAGGTCTCAGGGCTTCCTCCCCCTAGAGCTGCCTGTTTTGCAGTCAAATCTGCAAATGCATTTCCTTTTGCCTCAATTGTTTTTGCGCTCGTGTGTGCCGCTATCTTCATAATGGCTACTCGTTTAACCTTTTGAAGATTGTTCAGGACTCTCTTAATCCCTTCTCCATGTTTTACATGTGTACCTGCTGCTGTCAGATAACCTCTAGCCTTCCATATATGGCCATAATCGTGCGCTACACCATAAGCGTAGGCAGAGTCAGTGTAAATATTCCCTTCTCGTCCTTTTAAGTATTCTAAGGCTTGTTCTAAAGCTTTTAATTCTGCTTCCTGTGCTGACATGTGGGCTGGTAAGGGCTGTGCGTCAATTACCTGTGTATCAGTCACTACGGCATAACCTGTGTGATATTTACCCTTGTCATCAGCAAACCTGCTACCATCTATGTACAAAGTGTGCTCAGCGTTTAAAATTGGTGTATCTGTAACATGTGGGAATCCCATTGTCTCCTGTTCCATGAGCTGAAAACAATCATGTTCATTTACTTCCTCAAACAGAAGAGTGTCAGTGTCCTCATCTCCTTCCTTATTAGCACTATTATTCCCCCTTGCCAAATCTGATGACTGAAAAGGCAAAAAGGTGGCCAAATTTAAGGTTGTACAGCGCTGAAAAGTGACATTTGGAGGTAAGAGTAAAGTACACTGTAACCTTAATTGCCTAGCCATGGAAATGTGTTTGGGCTGTACCTGAGACAAGATTGCATGTATGTCATGTGTTGTATGCACTACAACTGGATTGTCTAGAACAATCTCTGATGACTTATCTATGATGATTGACACTGCAGCTACCGCCCGTACACAGGACGGTGAACCTCTGGACACTGGATCTAGTGCTGCTGAAAAGTAAGCGATTGGTCTTTGTTTTACATGTGCCTGTGTCAGAACACCTGTGGCGTGTCCAGCAATCTCAGCAACGTATAGATTGAATTTCTTGGTGTAATCTGGTATACCAATGGCCGGGGCAGAAATCAATAGCTTTTTCAAGGTGATAAACGACTCATAAGCTACTTCTGTAAGCATATACGGTACAATTTTCAAACAATCGTATAATGGCTGCATCAAAGCGCTAGCATGTGGTATCCATTGTCTACAATATGACACAATACCTAAAAACATACGCAATTGTTTGAAATTCCGTGGGGGTAACATTCCCTTTATCACTTGAACCCTCTCCTCAGTGAGATGTCTTGTACCCTGTGATATACAATGTCCCAGAAAGATAACTTTTTCCTGACACATTTGTAACTTTTTCCTATTAACCTTGCAACCTTTTTCTGCTAAAAATCGCAACAAATTAAGGGTGGTGGCCAAACAAGTTTCTTTGTCAGGGCAGCATAACAATAAATCATCCACATATTGTAGCAATACACAAGAATCTGGTGGTACCCATTCTCCCAACACCGTTTGCAATGCTTGCGAATATAAGGTAGGTGAATGCGCCATACCCTGAGGTAGGCGTGTCTAGGTTAGTTGCCGATTTTTTATTGAAAATGCGAACCATAGTTGGCATTCTTCAGCAAGTGCAACAGAAAAGAAAGCATTCGCTAAATCTATAACCGTAAAGTACATACTAGTTGAGGGTATTTGTGACAGTAACGTATGTGGATTGGGCACTAAAGGTGTCATTGGGGCTAGTATTTTGTTGACTGCTCTGAGGTCTTGGACCATCCTATACTTAACCGGACTACCGGCTATCGTTTTCTTTTTAACCGGGTACAAAGGAGTATTTGCCGGCGATTTTACTTCTTTTAAAACTCCACTTTTTAAGAAGGATTGGACCTGCATTTCAATGGCCGCCTCTTGGGGTGCACTGAGTGGATACTGTTTCTGTTGGGGTAGCACCGCTCCTGGAATCAGCTGTAGGGTGACCGGAGGTATGGGCAAAAGTCCAACATCAGCTGGATGTTTTTCCCATAGTTCTTCCGGAAGGGAGGACAAGATCTGATCCAAATCTGGAGGTGGTGGACCAGACAGTTCCGATTCCTCCTCCAGGTATTGTATCAGGTTACACATCTCCATGTGTTCTTGATCATCGCTTATAGCTAAGGTGACAGTGCCATCGGGGTGATAGGTAATGTTAGCTCCTATTTTCTGTAAAATGTCAGCTCCTAGTAAATTAGTGGGGGCTCCTCTAGATACCAGAAAACGTGAAAGGAACATATGGTTCCCTACTTTAACTTTTAAAGGTTTTGTGAGCGGGGCGTCTGCTAAGATGCCATCATATCCAGTTATTAATATAGTGTCAGGTGATTCTTGCTCAGGGAGTAGTTCAGAATCAGAAAGTAACGAGCGTGAAGCGCCTGTGTCAATTAAACAAGAAACCTTCTTATTACCAACAGTTATAGTAGTCTTAAGCATCTTAGTTTTGGATCTTTCTAAAACCGGGGCGAGTCATGCTCGTGGACCATCTCCCTGTCGCCTAACATCACCATTATTGTTGTCCCTGGGCCAGTTCCTCCTCTGATTAACTGGGTAATCAACACCCTCCTTTCCTTCATCCCTTATTCTCTTTCTGCAGTGGCGTCTGATGTGGCCAGTCTTGTTACAGTAATAACAAGTAAGGGGTTTGCGATAGGAACCTCTGCTTGGGTCTTGGGGATCTACAACCATATTGATTGCCGGATGTTTTCGACTTTTGTTTTCTGCTAAATCTGCTTCTATACCTTGTGCCTTTTGTAACAACGCCCCTCTATCCCTAATTGCCCTCCACTCTGGTGTGCAGGCTTTCAGTTTTTCACTTATCTGTGGAATCAATCCTTCCATAAACTGTCTGTTGAAGGTTCGGATTGTAATTGGCAGGGCTAAATCCATTCCCTCGTCTGCCATCATACTTTCCATTGATAAGTAAAAGTCTGATACCGTCTGCCCTGGCAGTTGTTTCATGGGTGAAGTGGATCCCCTCTCTTGCTGTTTTGCCTGACAAAAAGCGTCTAACAAAACAAGAAAAGGCTCCCTTGAGCCGATATGCCTGACATGTCCGTCTGCTAAATTGCCGTGTTCATCGGATTGTTCTACAGGTCTATGCGGACCTATCTCTGTCATAAACTGATTAAACATAGTTAGGGTCATTTTATGTCTACACAAATCCTCCCCGTCCTGCCAAGCCGCTCTATGTGTATTCATTAACTGGGTCACAAATCTACTAAAAGCAGCCGGCTTGGCTACTGGATCTGGGGCATTCTGAATTAGAGCCATGAGTGTGTCTGCCAACCATGGTTTCCAAGTATGTATGGCCACGTTGCGATTAACCACGGCTGGCGCATTGGGATGCTGTGGGTTCCCGTGTTGGGGATTTGGTAATGTTACCGTTCGTGTGGTGACGTGTACTGGGGCTAGAGGTTCTGGGTGAGGTTTTTGTGCTCCACAATGTACACATTCTTGTGCCCACTCGGGATTTTGTGATCCACAAATCTGGCAAACCCATCCTCTACCCTCAAGTACAGGATATAACCCTGATTTATGTGAATTTTTCTCTATATCAGTGTATGGGGGTGGGATGGTTGAAGTAATTTTATTTAAGGTTTCAACATTTTTTGTTCTTCTATCTTTCATATCCCAACCATCACAATCTGCATTATATTTCCACCCCTCTTCTTTTGCTCTATTTGAAACCTTAATTAAGCATTGAACCTGACGCATCCATTGCTTCTCTAACACCTCTCCTTGTCTGTCCCTTTTTATTTCACTCCATACATCCGGGTCTAAACCCGCTGCTCCTTTCACCTTAAATTTATGAAGGACATAATTTAAGTCCCGCGCTTCATCTTCCCCACAGATGTTTTTAATTATCTGTGGCACTGTGTAATGTGCCACAATTCCCTGACGGGGTTTTGTGTTCCTCTGGCCCATTCTGACAGTCCAGCCTAGGTAGCGTGTGGGACACTTAGTGTACAATATAAAACACTTAACCAAGTTACACTAGTTCCTCGTTGCCTTTTCCTCCTAGGATGCCAGAATACTAAAAACCTCTCCTATATGAGATTCTTGAAACCGAATTACTTTATATGCTAGCCAACTGACAAAATTTTATGATCAGACTGACGGCTACAACATATACAAGCATTCCTTAAAGTGACCAGGTATCCGACTAGATCTCCGGGCTTTATGGAGACCTCATTACCCTCCCCGTATCTAGGGTCCCTCTCATACACTCTTATCCCTGCTTTTTGGAGCAGACAGGGTTTACACTCTCAACCCGCCTATGGTTTATGAATTAAATTGAATATCAAACTTAAGCGGCAGACCTCCAAAGTCCTCTTGCGAGGTAAGGGCGCATTCCACTGCTCATTGGGATGATATTCTTTCAATTCATACCAGCCTAGGCAAGGCTCGTTCACTTTCTCAACAAGACAGACAGACAACAAAAAAAAACTAAATAATGCCAGCAATATAAACCACAATATGCAGTAAATTCTAGACTCACCACTACAGAGGCTGGTGTTTTAAAACCAGGAGAACCATAACTGACAGAACGGATAGGCACAAATCAGGGGAGCACAGAATATAAGAGAAATAAAGCTTTTTCTTACCTGGCCAGGTTTTTTGATCTGTGGTTCCCGGAATGCCTGTCCTTTCGTTCCGTCAGCGTAGCTCAGCCACCTCTTGTAGTATCACCGGTGTGTCCCTGCTATTCGGGCGCCAAAATGTTAGATGTGACTTTTAAATAAGTCACTTTATGTTTATATTGCTTTGTCAAATCTTAACCCTTAAAGGAATAGACACGGAGCCAAATTCATCTGTGTCTCATTCCACGGTCTATGAGCCCGCAGTGAGATAACTGTCTTGTTTTATTGGGTCTTATATATATTTGGTTTATACAATCATGAATATCAAAGTGCAAAATAGTTATCAAATAATAAAAAGCAGTTTTTGACTAATAATGTCGTATCAGCAGCCAAAGGTTACAATACATGCAGTTTCGGCAAGAATAATGTTGTCAGCAGGCAAAGGTTAGTTTCATAAGATATTGCTACGCAGGCATTTCAATTTAAGTAAGAACTCTGAATCAAATCCCTAACCCTATCACTAGAAATCTCAAATGGCTGCCACCTATAATAGCAGATAGGGGAATCTCACTGGCTAGTGTACATGAAGAGTCAAATGGAGAGTCTGTTTCATCCAACCTATGATCTTGACTATAAAAAAATAGCTACTGAAGCAGTCTTTTACTACAAAGCAGACATATCAAATTTGATCTATACGTTTGTTCAACAATATTTAGTGCCCTTAAAAGTTGATCTGCACACACTTTTTGAAAGCATTGTGGAGCTATAGCACAGCGTCATTTCTTTAGAGAACTGCCTGAGAACCCAGTAGGTCTCATTTTATGCTCAAAAAACATATAAATCATGCACAATAGTCTGACTCTCACCAGTTTTTAAACCAAGCACCCAGGGAAACCTATACTCTATTGTTATTCCTTAGGCCTTTAAAGAAGAGAAAGTAAACTGATTAGGCTTGCCTAGATAGGATAAACCTCTACAGCCAGTTATCATTGTAGTCATATGTGTCATACCTAAGCATATTTGTCTAGCATAATCTCATATACATCTGATATGCACATACATTTGCAAAATGTGACAATGAATTAAAGTATTTGTTCACCAATGCCAGAAGTCTGCCAAGCAAAATAGGTGAATTGGAAGCTTTGGTGTATGAGGAGAACCATGATCTAATTGGTATTGCTGAATCTTGGCTTCATTTTTCTCATGACTGGGCTATTGATATTCCTGGCTATGCTCTCTTTCAGAAAGACAGGGTAAAATGGAGGGGTGGTGGTGTCTGTCTCTATGTTAGAAGTGATCTCAAATTGAGTGTGACCTAGTTGATGGAGAGTGTGATGAGTCTGAAGCCTTATGGGTGCAACTGTACATGGGTGTGTGTGTACTACAAAGGTTATCGTTGGAATTTGTTAAAGACCTCCCAGTGTTAAAGAGGTGGTGGAGACTCAAGTCCTTGCACAGATAGAAAGGGCTGCAAGGGCTGGGACAGTGATAATAATGGGGGATTTTAACTACCTGGAAATTGACTGGAGTAATGGCACTGCTGGGACAGTTAAAGGACAAAAATTTATAAACGTATTACAAGACAATTTTTTGGTCCAGTTTATTGAGGCCCTCACTAGGAATGAAGCTCTGCTGGACCTGGGAATCTCAAACCATGCAGAGCTTATTACCAATATTCACATAAAAGAACATCTGGGTAGCAGTGACCATAACATTAAATCTATTTAAAACTCGTGCTGAAGTACTAAATCAAAATAAAAATTAAAATTAAAATGAGACTGCAGCCGCTGTGCAAAGGTGCTACAACCTTAAAAGTGATAGAAAGTATAAAACAGCACTGGCAGCTTATATTGTACAATACACATCCTGGTGATTAGTGCCATATACATCAATGTTTTTGTGTGACATACAAAATCAAAATACAACAAAATTATATATAATATAATATGCATAAATCTGTAAAGTGCTTGGTGCTTCTATAAAAAAAAGTGCAATGGTGCATGGTGCTCCAATACTTTGCAAAGTGTGAGTTGACTCCCCCTTCAGTGACCCCACTCACCAGAAGCAATCTGGGATCAAAAAAGGCAGTGATCTATTGATCTGGGGATATGTAGGATGGTTCCGCAACAAACTCTTCCAAGAGGGTGCTTTACGACAGAAAGAATATGTCACACTCCATAGATGGGAAAATAGAGCAAAAACTCATAGTGAAATACCGCTTAACATAAATTATCAAGCGCATTACAAGCACCACTTACAGAATATTTGGCAAAGACAAGCATCAGTAAAAAACATCCCAGTTTGCCGCTGTATGGAGTGCGTTCCACAGAGGCAGAAAATGCGTCAATAGTTAGCATGAACCGGAAGTATGTCAACGTGTTTCACCCCTCCTCCAGGGCGTCATCAAAGGACATGAAACTTTGATGACACACTGTAGGAGGGGTGAAACGCATCAACGTACTTCCGGTTCATGCTAACGACGCAATTTCCGCCTCCATGGAACGCACGCCATACAGCGGCGAACTTAAAGGTTTTTTACTGATGCCTGTCTTTGCCAAATATCCTGTAAGTGGCGCTTTTAGTTCGCTTGATAATTTATGTTAAGCGGTATTTCACTATGAGTTTTTTCTCTATTTTGCCATCTATGGAGTGTGCCATATCCTTTCTATCGTAAAGCACCCTCTTGGAAAAGTTTGTTGAGGAACCATCCTACATATCCCCAGATCAATAGATCACTGCCTTTTTTGATCCCAGATTGCGAAGCTGAAGGTCTACTGTTTCTGGTGAGTGGGGTCACCGAGGGTGGAGTCACCTCACATTTTGCAAAGTTTTGGAGCACCATTGCACTTTTTTTTATAGAACCACCAAGCACTTTACAGATTTGTGCATCTTATATTATATATAATTTTGTTATATTTTGATTTTGTGTGTCATAAACACATTGATGTATATGGCACTAGTCACCAGGCTGTGTAATGTACAATATAGGCTGCCAGGGCTGTTTTATAGTGACCATAACATGATTTCATTTAATGTTAGCTGTAAACAGCAAACACATACGGGTAAGTTAAAAACACGTAACTTTAAGAGAGCAAATTTTCCAAGGATGAGGGCTGCTCTCCATGACTTATACCCCGTACACACGGTCAGATTTTCCGACGGAAAATGTGTGATAGGACCTTGTTGTCGGAAATTCCGACCGTGTGTGGGCTCCATCGGACATTTTCCATCGGATTTTCCGACACACAAAGTTGGAGAGCAGGAGATAAAATTTTCCAACAACAAAATCCGTTGTCGGAAATTCCGATCGTGTGTACACAAATCCGACGGACAAAGTGCCACGCATGCTCAGAATAAATAAAGAGATGAAAGCTATTGGCCACTGCCCCGTTTATAGTCCCGACGTACATGTTTTACGTCACCGCGTTTAAAACGATCGGATTTTCCGACAACTTTGTGTGACCGTGTGTATGCAAGACAAGTTTGAGCCAACATCCGTCGGAAAAAATCCTAGGATTTTGTTGTCGGAATGTCCGAACAAAGTCCGACCGTGTGTACGGGGCATTAGACTGGGAGGGAATATTGGCATCAATGGACACAGAACAGACATGGGAATTCTTCAAAGTGACTGTATGTAAACTCACTGCAAAATATATTCCCATGGGCAATACGTTTAAAAAGCTAAAAATAAAACCTATGTGGCTCACGGCCAAAGTTAAAATGGCTATAAAGAATAAAAAAGAGTTTTGAAAAAATATAAAAACAAAGGCATGCTATCATTGTTTATATGTTACAAAGAATAGAACAGAATATGTAACAAGGAAATCAAAGACACAAAAATTCAAAACGAATGACAGATTGCAAAAGATAGTAGAACAAACCCCCAAAAAATTCCTCTCATATATTAATAGTAAAAAGGTCAGGTCTGAGCATGTAGGCCCTTTACAAAATAATCTAGAGTGGGTGACTGGGACAAAGAGAAGGCAAATTTATTAAATATTTTCTTCAGCTGTGTATACAAAGGAGCATGGGGGAGCTCATGTCCAGAACCGATCCGCCCTATACGCTCACTACGCAAGCTGTGTAGGGCCCCACAAATTACTCGAGGCCCCACCTCCCCCTCGTGTCATAGCACGTCAGTTAATGTTTACAACATCCAGTGGCGAACTTTAGGGGTCGCTGCAGTCGCATTTGCGACTGGTTCCGTTATACCGCTGTGGGGGGGCCCCCAAGACCCAGCATCCCCCCTGCACCTCTGGCTGGCTGTTTAGAGTGCAGTGGAGAGAGGTGGGCGGAGATGGAAGGCAGCTATCGGGAGCTCTATGGTGCCTGTGTGGGCGGCGGGATCTCCCTGGGGCTTGTAGTACTCTCTTGAGTGTCAGTGTATACAGTGGAGAGGAGAAGGGAGGGGCCTCTGAGCCTGGGCAGGTATCAGTTTCACTATCACTCACTTGAACACTGTTGCTGATGCCCGGGTCAGAGGCCCCTCCCCTCTCCGCTGTATACATTCGGAGATAGAACTACTAGCCCAAGGGAGATCTCCCTGCCTGTGGACACCATAGAGCTGCCGATCGCCGCCTCCCACCTCCACCAGCCAGGTACAGGGGGACCTCTGCAGGGGGGGAGTCAGCTGTTTGGGGACCCTGATGTAAGAGGCGGGGCTTTCTGGGGACACTAATGTAAGGAAGGGGCCCTCTGGGGACACTGATGTAAGAGGGGGCCCTCTGGGGACACTGATGTAAGAGGAGGCCCTCTGGGGACACTAATGTAAGAGGGGGGCTCTCTGGGGACCCTGTGTAAGGAAGGGCTCTCTGGGGACCCTAATGTAAGAGGGGGGCCTCTGGGGACACTAATGTAAGAGGGGTGCTCTCTGGGGACACTAATGTAAGGACGGGGCCCTCTGGGGACACTGATGTAAGAGGGGGCCCTCTGGGGACCCTGTGTAAGAAGGGGCTCTCTGGGGACACTAATGTAAGAGGGAAGGCTCTCTGGGGACACTAATGTAAGAGGAGGCTCTCTGGGGACCCTGGTGTAAGGGAGGCTCTCTGGGGACCCTGGTGTAAGTGGGGGCTCTCTGGGGACCCTGATGTAAGGGGAGGCTCTCTGGGGACCCTGGTGTAGGAGGAGACTCTCTGGGGACCCTGATGTAAGTAGGGAGGCTCTCTGGGGACCCTGATGTAAGGAGGTGCTCTCTGAGGACACTGATGTAAGGGGGGCTCTCTGGGGACCCTGATGTAAGGAGGGGCTTTTTGGGGACCCTGGTGTAAGGAGAGGTTCTCTGGGGACCCTGATGTAAGGGGAGGCTCTCTGGGGACCCTAATGTAGGGGGAGGCTCTCGGGGGACCGTGATGTAGGGGGAGACTCTGTCAGGTGTGACTGTGTGGCAATGGCAAATGGTTTACATAGCTCATGACATCACGGGTCAGGTAGAGGGCCCCTTAGCAGAATTTTGCTTAGGGCCCCAGGGAGGTCAGGATCAGGACGGCTCCATTAACGCCAGTGCATTTTAGATGTAGTGCCTTAGAAAATCATCCTTGCCACATATTTGATGCAGTTTCATCAAATATGCAGGTTATTGTATATAGGGCAATGATACTGCATGTAAAATGCACCAAAATCAAAGGTGTAAACCAGTCCTTAATGACGGTTATGCCACATACACACGAGCGGTTTTGCCGTCGGAATAAACTCTGAAGGTTTCTCTGATGGAATTCCGCTCAAGCGGTCTTGCATACACATGGTCACACCAAAGTCCGACCGTCAAGAACGTGGTGACATACAACCTGTACAACGGTACTAGAAAATGGAAGTGCAATAGCCAGCGTGCCACCCTTTGGGCTCCTTCTGCTAATCTCGTGTTTATCTCGTGTTAGTAGAAGTTTGGTTTGGAGAGACGATTCACGCTTTTCAGCTTTCGTGTTTTTCAGTCCATTACTGCTCTTCACTTTGTGCTTGTGGGTTTGTATCTGCTTTTCAGTGCGTGTAGACAGTTTGCATGTGTTTCCCAGTGTGTTCTTGTCCGCTCGTTTCTGATTTTCAGCTCGCTCTTTACAGGCCTTGCTGTTCTTCAGTGTGTTCTGTTAGTTCGTTCTGACCAGCCGACCGTTTCAAAGCCATGTTGCGGGTACGTACTCATCGTAGAGTTCATGCTGTGTGATGGCTTGGTGTTGGGGTTCATTCTTTGACCCAAGCCCAGTCCATGAACAGGGTGGGGAGGAGTTCATGGACCAAGAATTGGTTACTCCAGCGTGACCAATTCTCTCACATGCCTTTGCTTCGTGAGATTCAGGAGAATAAGCCTGATGATTTCAGGAACATTCTCAGGATGAAGGACCCTGTTTTTCACCATCTGTTGGCTTTGCTGACCCCTTATATTAGCAGGCAGGATACCTGCATGAGGCAAGCCATCACTCCGGAGCAGAAGCTAATCGCCACATTGCGATACTTGGCGACTGGGAGAAGTCCACAGGACTTCAAGTTCACTACAGGCATCTCCCCCCAGGCTCTGGGGATCATTATCCCAGAGACCTGTTCTGCTATTATTCAGGTCCTGCAGAATGACTATATTAAGGTAAGATTTCCCCCTTAACATCACATTCTGTGTATTTAATGTTTGCTAATGTAGTGTATTTCTTTCCTCATTCCCTAATTACCATAATTGTAATATTGTGTGAATGTCCCCTTTGTCCACATGCATGCTGTAATCTTTTAATGTTCCTTTTTTGTCCTTCATGCATATTTGCCTTCACTAACCTCCCCAGCATGCTATCCTGGGCCCATATACACCTAGCCTAGTTACTTAACAATGTCTTTTGTCACCTAAAATGTGTACAAATGTTATTGTTGTCCTTAAATTCAGGCAGAGTGCCATAGGCTTTTTTTAGGGGGCCCAAACTCATCTCAAACATTCTCTCCCCTAAAATTTTTACAATGGGCCATCAGAGGGGGGGAGGAATCTGATAAGTGGGCCTTATATTTTTCTCTTTAAATACTCCTTAAAATAAATGTTATACTGATGTTGGCCAAGAATGTTTGTGTCTAATCTGCTTGCAATGTTATGCGCAAAAGTACTAATATTTTTTTTTCTGTTTTGACTCCACAGTTTCCTTCAATGCCACAGGAATGGCAGACTGTGGCCTCCCATTTTGCCGATCGTTGGGACTTTCCCAACTGTGGAGGGGCTATAGATGGGAAGCACGATCACATCGTGCCACCACCCAATTCGGGGTCTTACTATTATACCTATAAGGGGTTTAATAGTATAGTGTTAATGGCGGTGGTATCGGCACAATATGAGTTCCTCTATGTGGACGTGGGTAGTAATGGCCGGATGTCAGAGTCTTCGCCCAGACGGCGTTTTACCAACATCTCCAGACTGGTGGCCTGGGATTGCCACCTGATGCGGACAACGTTGAAGGACTCCCATTTGTCTTCATTGCTGAGGAAGCATTCGGTCTGGGCGAGCACCTGATGAGGCCATTCCCCCAGAGGACCCTCACCCCGGAGAGGTGGGTTTTTAACTACTGGCTGGCCAAAGCCAGAAGAGTTGTTGAGAATGCCTTTGGGATAATGGCCAGCAGGTTCCGCCTGTTTCTGACAGCAATACACATGGCGGACTACAAAATCAACCACATCATCTTATCCTGCTGCATATTGCACAATATTTTAAGAAAAAATGCTCACAATTTTATTGCCTCAGTGGGGCCTGAGGCCGGACTTCCTGCAAATCCCCTGACAGGCCTGGATACTAGCCATCCTGGCTCAGCACCCCAAAGTGCCCGTGAAGTTTGGGAGAAATATGTAAATTATTTTACGGGTAGGGGGGCCATTGCAATGCCAGACAATGTGTTGCTATTTTTTTTAATTAAAAAAAAAAATCTGATAAAATCTTGAATTTTCTTTATTACTTGTGTTTCTTTTTGGCTGTCTCCAAGGTTCTCCTAGTGCACTTGTAGTGCCAAGTGGATTTTCCTTTAGTAAATAAGCCCCATTGTCACTGTAAACACAGAATTACTTCAAAAACTGGTATTGAGTATTGAAAGAAGAAGCCACACATTGTTGATAAGCAAACTTTTTACTCTGTGCACATTCACATTTAGCTGTAAAAAAAAAAATCCTTAATTTTTTTACAATTTTTTTTTCTCAGTTTTTTTACAAATTTGTTTTTTTGTTTTTTTTTATAAAAACGCATGTTTCTAAACATAACATACCCAACTCTGGAACTTACAAAGGGCAATATCCGACATTATAGTGTCAAAAATGTCTTGATATTGCCTTCATCAGATGGGGTGATGTCACCCCTGTAAAAGCCAAATTTTGAAGATGCACACAATTTGGGAGTCAAAATGGGTATTTCCCTCCTGATCCCATGCCTAATGTCAACATGTGCTATCTACCTTCATGGGGGATCAATGGACGTGTTTTGGGGGTGCAACCCCTTCCTCTTATCTACTAGAGTTATGAGGAAGGGGTTGCACCCACAAAACACGTACAAATGATATCCCCTGATGGCACATAGCACATGTTGATACACTGTGTGCATCTTCAAAATTTGGCTTTTAAAATGTAAAAAAAAAGTTTTTGTTTAGTGCAACAAATGGTAGCATTTTGAATAAATTCAGATTCTCCCCAACACATCAGTCACAATCTTCATTTGTTGTTCCATAACATTGAGTTTCTTCCTTATGATGTCAAGTTCAC
The DNA here is from genome assembly GCF_042186555.1 of Aquarana catesbeiana. Taxonomy (NCBI): domain Eukaryota; kingdom Metazoa; phylum Chordata; class Amphibia; order Anura; family Ranidae; genus Aquarana; species Aquarana catesbeiana. Next base: position 202,010,124 of record NC_133334.1, read on the forward strand.
CATTCCATGCCATGATGTATTAGCCTTTGTGCACTGTCACTTGTGAAATGTTCAGTTTGCTCTTCAACAACCAGCATATCACCTAAGAAATTAGAGTAAAAACATGTATTATAAATATGCAGGCAAATATATATTACCTGAAGCTGGGGTGTCAGACACTGACCTGTTGTAGTGACAATCTCCCCAACTTCCTCCACCTCTCCTTCCTCTAAATCCTCGGGGTGTGGTCTTGTTCTGAGTTCACCTCGTTTCTGAGGTGGGGGATTCCTGGTGTCCTCTGAGTGTTGTCCTCCGAGTCTTTTCTCCCCTATTAGAATGAAACAAAAGGTATACTGAGCACACAGATATTTGAGTCAAGAAATAGGAATATGAAACATTGCTGGGAAGTGGGGTACAATTGTCTGTTTTGGGCAGAGTTCCAAGCTGAAGACATGATTTTTTTACCTTATCAAAGATGGAATACTTACCTTTTTGTGACAATTATCACATGAAGACACCCCAAGTATCCACTGAAGCACCTGTGTGGGACACCTTAAAAAGTTTGTTCTGTTGTCCCACACTAGTGCTCCTGCGTCCAGATGTGTAAACAGCTGCTGAGTGTCCTCTCCTTACATTACACTGAATCAAGCTTGCATTTCATTCTAGGTACAAACACATCTAGACAGCAATGTACAAAACTTATTTTTAGACAAATAGGCATGACCAAATGTATTTAACCTGTATCTGCCCAAAACATCGTATTTAATGAGCCTACGATGTTTCTGACAACCGATTACTGTGCCCACGAACATGAAAGGCGCCATTTTAAACGGTACAACAGCTAAGAAAATCACATGGCGCAGCATGCAAGTAATAATAATAATAGGAACACAGGACAAGTACTTACTTTTTAGAAGCACTCTCTTGATCCTTCTATACTGATCCTGCTCCCTTAGTTTCAGGTCTGACCAGCGTTTACCCAATTGCTCCTTGGATCATCGTACCCCAAAATTCCTGTGCAGACTCTTTAAAACTTTAGTCATGATCTTGGCCTTTCTCTCATTAGGGTTGGTGTACAGTTCATGCTTACCATCATAGTCATTCCTCCTCAATATGTCCACCATCTCTATAAAGGCCATATTTGAGGCCTTAAATCTTCTCCTCTAGGATCAGGTTGTTTCGGGCTCCGGGCTTTCCTCCTCCTCATTACTATAATTACCACACACCTGCTCTTTCTCTGCCATGTCACTCCTACTGCACGCCTAAAGAAAAGGGGCGGAGAATAGACTAGAAAGAACATCAGGGGCGGGCGACGCGGGCGGAGTTTCACGCATGCGCAGTGTATATCAAGCTAACATACATGTGTCGTACGTACGTTCTGTGTGCGGAGGAACGTAAGTTGCGAGCGTCCTAAACGAAGATAAAATTTGAACTTGGCCCATCACTGGCCTATACTGCTTCAAGATTGAGGCCTATATTGGGATAAGATTATGAGAGTTTAGGCTGATATTAGTGTTTTTGTCTTGTGTATTGTCTTACAGCAAAGATGAATCACTTTAAGGACCCAGAATTCATGGCCAGTTTCATAGACAGGTACAGGGAGATGAGGAATTTGTGGGAGGTGAAACACAACTTATATTATAATAAACAAGCTAGGAGGTCAATGCTGGAGAAACTTCTGGAATTTGTGAAGACTCGGGTCCCCAATGCAACCATCCAGTTCTTGGAAAAGAAAATTGGGAACTTGAGGAACATGTATAAGAAGGAGCATAATAAGATCCAGAAATTACTCAGATCAGGAGCAGCAGCAGCGCAAGTGTATGTACCCAGGCTGTGGTACTTCAACAAACTGCGGTTTCTGGACGACCAGACTGAAGCCAAGGAATCACTTTCTACCCTTCCCTGCAGCCTTCCCTCCACCCCTTCCCTCAACCCCAGCAGAGGCTGACGAGGAACAACCTGGGCCTTCCATCCTGGAAGAAGTAGATGCGCCCAGATGGAGCCAGGTATATTATTTTTAGACATATTTATTGTCCTAATATTAATGATGTTAACTAGATGTTATAATTGATAACTAATTAATGATTTAAAACAAAGAGATTTACATATCAATAGACAGTAGTGGCCAAAAATGTTTGGGACAAGAATGAAAAATTCTGGGGTCAGAATGATAGTCTTTTCTATTTATTAACATTCAATTTGCAAGTCACAAGCTAAAAATTGTGTGTGATTGATGAAGCAAAAACTAAAACTATGTCCCTTTTTTATACACAGGATGAGCTCAGCCAGGAGGTGGGTCTGGAAAATGGCAGCCAGGAAGAGGCCGTGCCCAGTGTCAGCCAGGAGGTGGCCATGCCTAGTGTCAGCCAGGAGGTGGCTGGGCCCAGTAGGAGCCTCACCCAATCCCAGGTGCCTCCCCTCCACCTTCCAACAAAAAGGCCCTGGAAGGGGACGCTGACGAAGGAGGCAGCTCTGGGCCTCATTAGGGAAGTAAGTGATGTGCTCAGAAGCCCCCCCCCCATGCTGAAGAGGCCTATGGCTGCTATCTAGACACAAGATTGATGAAATTGGAGGAGGGCCAATGCTTCCTCTGTGAGGGATTTTTTGGTGATGCCCTTCAGAAGGGGTTGAGGGGCCAGCTGACAGAGAACAGCCACGTATATGAGCTTGTCCATCCTCCTCCTCCTGCCACAAGTGCACCACCAGAGCCACAGCCTCCAAGGAAGGCTGCAGGGAAGGCTGCAAGGAAGGGTGCAAGGAAGCATGGAGGGAAGACTGCAGTGAAGAGAAGAAAGTGATGGCCTGGGTTCAGTCTGGTCTGACAGAAGTACCACAGTCTGGGGACATATATGTCATCTGCTGCTGGTCCCGATCTCTGGGAGTCCTGGACCAGATTGGGCTCCAAATTATATGGACTTCTCAAGATAACAATTTTTTTTTTACACAGACTTGATGTGTACCCTGGGGGCCAAAAGGCTTTGCAAATTCCAAAAGTTTCTCCAGCGTTGCCTTCCTCTTTATTTTGTTACCCAGAATAAATGGATATTTTATTTTCTGAAAATACTTGCCTATGTGTTTTTCTAAAAATAGGACAGTTTGTTTGTGAGTAGGCAGGTACATTACAAAAAGACAATGTCAAATTAACAAGGGACACCAACCAGCCTCCTTGAGGTTAAAAAATACAAGATGATAATAATGTTATTGTGGTAACTTGACACAAAATTTTTTTTTAAATTATGGAGATCACTAGAAAATAATTTTGCAATAATCCAAAAAAAAAGAGATCTTGATGAAATAAAAAATAATAAAAAAAGATGACTATAAAAAATAATTCTAAACATTATTATGGAAATCTGGCTTTAAAAAAATAAAAGATTATTCATGAGATCACGAGAAATAATAAAGAAATACGTTTGTGAGAACTCTGTGTGAATATCAGCAGTAAAACAAATTAATTATTCTAGCATTATAAAGCACAAAAGAATGCGCTGCTTTAAAAGATCACAGAATGTGCAGCGTGAGGAATGTGCTATCTCCATTACGAACGCTAGTTTTACCAGACCGAGCACTTCCATCTCGTACTTGCTTCAGAGCATGCGTTGATTTTGGTATCTCGGAACAGCATACAGACGAGCGGGTTTCCGGATAGTAATAAGTTCTGTTGGAGAAATTTAGAACATGTTCTCTATCTAAGTCCATCTGAATTTTCGACGGAAAAAGTTTTCTGACGGACATTCCGCTCGTGTGTACGCCGCATAAGTCTGTGTACGGCTGAATGATGAAGATTTAGGACTAAAATATATGTACAATTATGTAAATCACAACAAGAAGCTGTAAAGATTTGTGACCCAGAAGTCTTACCTTAGGAGTCTAAATTGATGTCACAGAAGGAAGACTTAAGGAGACCTAAGAACAGTGACTTCAAGTGGAGAAGTGTGACTGAGTCTGTCGATCAAAGAGGGTAACAAGTATATTTATACAAATCCGCATCACATGAAGCTTGTTGTCCAAAAAGGAGCAGGTGTTACTTCTGGGCGACAAGCTTCGCACAGCGTGCTTTCCAGTGATTGCAGCTTGATTTATCGCACAACAACTGCAGCAAAACCGCACCGCGTGTGAAAATTAATGGCACAAGAACACGTGTGCTGTGTTTTGCCAGCATTGCAGTGAGATTTGGAATCATGGACAGAATCATGGCAATTACGTCCACGAGCCCAAATCGCTAAATGTGACCGAGCCCTGAATGTGTCAGACGGTAAAACTAGTGCTAAGGAAGAAAATGTCAATATATATGTCATATAAAAAATTAAAGTGGGCAGGGGTGGGGGGCATATGAAATCCCACAAGAATGTAACTATTAATGGGTTTGACGTTGAACTAAAGGATAAGCAAATATTCTCTGGAAACAAGAGCCATGTGTTTTCTTACTTGAATCGTGGGTTGTTTTGTGTATTTCTTCCAGATCTCTGCAGTTATGCAGCATAAAATGTTTATTTTGTGCAGAAACTCCCTGTAATAAAGACCATATACTGCTACTCTCTCTCCTTGTGCGGGGTGACTGTTCTTGTATCCACCCCCAGTATTTTTCTGCAGGCAGCTTGTAGTGGATGAGCCTACTGGGTCCCTCCACAGTTCTGCTCTGTACAGTTGATATGCAGTGCAGTGATGATGCCAGTGCTACTTCTGGGTGTGCAAAAGTGTTTGCTGTGCACAAATTAGATTAACATCCTTTGTGGCATGTAAGGAATGTACCTAAATATGCCTGGAGCTCAGCTTGCCTTGGAGATTATGCTTCTGATAAGCCAAAGGAAATTAAATATAAACAAATTGCCATTCAGAGGTTTTTTACTGTAAAAATGGGAAAAATGTATTAAAAAATAAATTAAATAAAAACAAACTGAACAAGGTACAGACACTCAGAGAGTGCTGAATAGGGATGAGCTTCGCGTTCGAGTCAAACCCATGCTCGACTCGAACATCGGCTGTTCGATCGTTCGCCGAATTGTGAACATTATGGGCCGTTCGCGCCAAATTCGTGTGGCGCGTCACGGCCCATAATTCACTGCGGCATCGTACTGCATTGCTGGCTGATGATTGGCCAAGCATGCACTATGACCCGCATGCTTGGCCAATCACAGCGCCGTCAGTAGAGGGAGCTGTAATTGGTCAAAGCCAGGGTGGCTTTGGCCAAATATGGCTCAGGGGGTTTAGAACACGCCCCACACTATATAAGGCCGCCTGCACAGCGGCCCTGTGTAGTGTGTTCCAGCGTGCTTAGATAGACAGAGAGACAGTGTCATTTCATTTGAGTTAGCTAGATTAGGCAGGACAGTCAGTGAGTTAGCTGCACTTACAGTGTATTGTGTATATATATGCATCCCAGGTGTTGTATATATATATATATATATATATATATATATATACACACACACTGTATTCAGTTTAGCTAGATCCGTTCCTGTTATCTTCCTACTGACAGGCAGGCTTGTCTTGTTACAGTATTTACAGCTACCTGAAGAAAATTGCTGGTGTTCTTTTGATCCTATTAGTACCACAGTCAGGCAGCTAGACTACTTACAGTTAGTACCAACAAGTGTCTGGGGAATGCCCAGGAAAAAGCCAAAGTCTACTTACCACCAGCTTGCAGACAACCAAATTGACCTATCTAACAGTAAGCGTTAAAAAAGGGGTTTAGTCCGTACGCATTTGCAAACGCATGCGTGAGCCACAGAGCCACGTCACGGCACCCTTGTATCTGTGGTCCTAACACTAAAGTATGAGTGTCCCCACAGTGGAGGCACATGCATTTAATGGATAAATGAGAGCAGGTGGCTGGAGGGGAGCCCACCCCTCCTTAAAGGTACAGGAGCACAGCAAACACCCAGCAATAGCACAATGGCTGCAAAGGTGTTGGTGCACTGCTGGACCAATACAAACACTCACGTGATAACAAAAGCTTGCCGCCACTCTCATTTATAGCTGGCTATCGCAGTAAGCAGCATTGGGAGGCTAAAAAAGGTACCAACAAGTGTCTGGGGAATGCCCAGGAAAAAGCCAAAGTCTACTTACCACCAGCTTGCAGACAACCAAATTGACCTATCTAACAGTAAGCGTTAAAAAAGGGGTTTAGTCCGTACGCATTTGCAAATGCATGCGTGAGCCACAGAGCCACGTCACGGCACCCTTGTATCTGTGGTCCTAACACTAAAGTATGAGTGTCCCCACAGTGGAGGCACATGCATTTAATGGATAAATGAGAGCAGGTGGCTGGAGGGGAGCCCACCCCTCCTTAAAGGTACAGGAGCACAGCAAACACCCAGCAATAGCACAATGGCTGCAAAGGTGTTGGTGCACTGCTGGACCAATACAAACACTCACGTGATAACAAAAGCTTGCCGCCACTCTCATTTATAGCTGGCTATCGCAGTAAGCAGCATTGGGAGGCTAAAAAAGGTACCAACAAGTGTCTGGGGAATGCCCAGGAAAAAGCCAAAGTCTACTTACCACCAGCTTGCAGACAACCAAATTGACCTATCTAACAGTAAGCGTTAAAAAAGGGGTTTAGTCCGCACGCATTTGCAAATGCATGCGTGAGCCACAGAGCCACGTCACGGCACCCTTGTATCTGTGGTCCTAACACTAAAGTATGAGTGTCCCCACAGTGGAGGCACATGCATTTAATGGATAAATGAGAGCAGGTGGCTGGAGGGGAGCCCACCCTTCCTTAAAGGTACAGGAGCACACCAAACACGCAGCAATAGCACAATGGCTGCAAAGGTGTTGGTGCACTGCTGGACCAATACAAACACTCACGTGATAACAAAAGCTTGCCACCACTCTCATTTATAGCTGGCTACAGTTAGTCTAGTGCATCCTCCTCACAGTGTTCAGCTAAAGCTACAAGTTAGTTTAGTGTGACCTCTGCACAGTGTTCAGCTAAAGCTACAAGTTAGGGTAGTGCGTCTTCCTCACAATGTTCAGCTAAAGCTACAAGTTAGTTTAGGGTGACCTCTGCACAGTGTTCAGCTAAAGCTACAAGTTAGGGAAGTGCGTCCTCCTCACAGTGTTCAGCTAAAGCTACAAGTGGGTGTAGTGCATCCTCCTCACAGTGTTCAGCTAAAGCTACAAGTTAGTGTAGTGCGTCCTCCTCACAGTGTTCAGCTAAAGCTACAAGTTAGTTTAGTGTGACCTCTGCACAGTGTTCAGCTAAAGCTACAAGTTAGGGTAGTGCGCCCTCCTCACAGTGTTCAGCTAAAACTACAAGTTAGTGTAGTGCGACCTCTGCACAGTGTTCAGCTAAAGCTACAAGTTAGTGTAGTGCGTCCTCCTCACAGTGTTCAGCTAAAACTACAAGTTAGTGTAGTACGACCTCTGCACAATGTTCAGCTAAAGCTACAAGTTAGTGTAGTGCATCCTCCTCACAGTGTTCAGCTAAAACTACAAGTTAGTGTAGTGCAACCTCTGCACAGTGTTCAGCTAAAGCTACTGTTGTGATATGTTCACCGATTTATGTGGGACATTATAATATCATACAGTCAATATTAACCAGGCCAGAATGGTCGATTTGTCCAAGCCAACTCAATTTTAATACAACAGCTGAAAACCCTTTGATGTGTTGGTCTTATGCAAGTCTACCTAGGGATGTGAGGTATGGGCTGTTAACCTAATTGAACATTTCAAAGGGTACATTGTTTAAAGGACCATAGAAGAAGTATTTATTGATGGTAATTAGACTTGAGGGGGTAACAATGGGATCAAGGAGTGTTTTGGGTTGGCCTAGCGGAGGCTCCCTGCTGTGGGGCTAATATATCTAAAGGGGCTTGTTGATATGCAAGAATACAGATTAGGAATGTAGGTATTCCAAGGGCTCAAAAGGGTATTCAGGTGGTATCTGTTAATCTAATTACACATATCTAAAGGGGACTTGTTGATGTTGATATGCGGGAGTGCAAATTGGGGTGGTTCACGGCTGTTCACGGCTGGGGGTTGTTGTCTGTTTGAAAGACTAAAGCTAATCAAAGTCCTAACTTGAAACGGCCAATCAAATTGCTCAGCCATTCAATATTTAGTGAATATAACACGGCATTCAGTCTATAGGTTTTAAGTGAGGCTTGTCTGTGTATGGCAGGGAACACACAGGCCTAGGAATATGGATCTCTGAATTATATCTACTCTGTCGGATTTTTTTGTCATCTGTGGACTTTGGACTTTGTTCTGTGTTGGAAGTCAATAAAGTGCATCTCTCTGGAAGAATTGGGTTGCTGCGGAAGAGTACTTACATCATCATTATAATAATACCTAAATATTAATTATCATACCCACTCTACATCATATCACCCAGTATATATTAATATACCCAATCACTACAGCTACAAGTTAGTGTAGTGCGTCCTCCTCACAGTGTTCAGCTAAAGCTACAAGTTAGTGTAGTGCGTCCTCCTCACAGTGTTCAGCTAAAACTACACGTTAGTGTAGTGCGAGGTCTGCACAGTGTTCAGCTAAAGCTACCTGTAGAAGGTTGGTGGTGTTTTCCTGATCCTATCACTACCGCAGGCAGTTAAATAAGCTACAAGTTAGTTTTTTGTGAGCTCTGTACAGTGTTCACCTAAAGCTACCACGCAGCCTCTTCCCTCGGCTCAATGGCATCAGTGACTCCTTCCCTAGCCCCACCATGTCCTCCTGAGGAGTCCCTCGAACTGTTTGACCACAGTGTTGGGTACATGCTCCAGGAGGATGCCCAGCGTTTAGAAGGCTCTGATGATGATACTGAGCTAGATGATGGCAGTAACATGAGCACGGACAGAGGGGGTGCCCAAGAAGGACAGCATGCTCCCCCTGCTGCAGCATATTGCCAGGTTTGCTCCAGTGATTAAGGAAGGGAAGGGATGATGAGGTCACTGACTCAACGTGGGTGCCTGATAAGAGAGAGGAGGAGGCACATCACCAACGAGGCAGGATGCCCTCCAGGGGCCAGCCTAAGGGCAGCACACTGACTGCATCACACCCCAAAGCTCCGCATGTGCAGCATATGTCTCAAGCGTATCTTGCGTGGCCCTCACATCTCCCGCTTGGGCACCACATGCTAGACCAGGCATATGTTGACCTGCCATGCAGTTCGTTGGCAAGCGTATCTAAAAGACCCACACCAAAGAACAAAGAGGACCTCTCCTTGCTCCTCATCAGCTGAGATCTCCAACTCCACTATACCTTCAGTCCTCTCTGAGACCTGCACTGAGAGGAATGAAGGTGTAGAATTAGGTGTGTCACAAGCAAGTACTTGTGGGCAATCTGATTTCGGTACACCGACGTCAGATTGTACCAGGCAAATTTCCCTGCCCCAGTTGCTGCACCGCCGAAAGAAGTTCGCTCCCAGCCATCCACATGCCCAGCATTTGAATGTTAGCTTGGCAAAATTGCTAGCACTTCAACTGCTGCCTTTTCAGTTGGTAGACTCTGCCCCCTTCCGTGAGTTTGTGGAATGTTCGGTTCCTCAGTGGCAGGTACCCAAATGCCACTTTTTCTCACGGAAGGTGATTCCGGCTCTCTACCAGCATGTGGAAGGCAATGTCTTGGCCTCGCTGGACACGGCAGTCAGCGGTAAGGTGCATATTACCGCTGACTCATGGTCCAGCAGGCATAGACAGGGACGTTACCTAAGTTTTGCGCATTGGGTGACTCTGCTGGCAGCTGGGAAGGATGCAGGACAAGGTGCAGTAGTGTTGGAGGTTGTTCCGCTACCACGCCTCCAAAATGCCACTACTAATGATTGTGACACACCTCTCTCCTCCACCCCCTCCTCTTCTTCTTCCTCCATGGCCTCTTCCTGTGCTTTGTCCTCGGAACCAGCGGTGCTCCGTAGCCGTTCAAGGGGCTACGCAAGTATGCAGGCCAAAAGATGCCATGCGGTGCTCGAGCTGGTGTGCTTGGGGGACAGGAGCCACACTGGGGCAGAGGTTCTGTCAGCTCTGCAGGGGCAGGTTCAGAGGTGGTTGACGCCACGCCAACTTAAGGCAGGAATGGTGGTTTGCGACAATGGCACCAACCTCCTCTCTGCCCTCCGACAGGGACAAATGACCCTTGTGCCCTGTTTGGCTCACGTCCTTAACTTGGTGGTGCAGCGGTTCTTGGGCAGGTACCCGGGCTTACAGGATGTCCTGAGGCAGGCCAGGAAAGTCTGTATGCATTTCCACCGGTCATAAAATGCCAGTGCTCAGCTGGCAGACCTCCAAAAGGAGTTTAACCTGCCCAAGAACCGCCTAATCTGTGACATGCCCACCAGGTGGAACTCAACGTTGGCCATGCTGCAGCGGCTGCACACGCAGCAGAGGGCCATCAATGAGTACCTGTGCAACTATGGCACCAGGACAGGGTCAAGGGAGCTTTTTTTTCCCCATGCCAGTGGGCCATGATCAGGGATGCATGCACTGTCCTGTCACCATTTGAGTAGGCCACGAGGATGGTGAGCAGTGACAGTGCATGCATCAGTGACACTGTCCTCCTTGTCCACCTGTTGGAGCACATGCTGCGTGGAATAATGGACAGGGCACTTGAGGCAGAACAGAGGCAGGAAGAGGAGGACTTCCTTAGCTCTCAAGGCCCCCTTTATCCAGACAGTGTTCCTGCGTGCCCGCCGATCACACAGGGAGAGGAGGAGGAGGAGGATTGTGTCAGTATGGAGGTAGAGCCTGGCACTCAGCATCAGCAGTAGTCTTTAAGGGATCAGTCCCAAGAAACACATGGACTTGTACATGGCTGGGAGGAGGTGGCTGCGGACCATGTCGTCCTTAGTGACTCAGAGGACTCCGGACCGAATGCCTCAGCAAACCTACGCTGCATGGCCTCCCTGATCCTGCAAAGCCTGCGTAAGAATCCTCGTATTCGTGGTATCAAGGAGAAGGACCAATACTGGCTGGCAATCCTCCTTGATCCACGTTACAAGGGGAAGGTTGCGGACCTTATCTTGCCATCGCAGAGGAAGCAAATGATGAAACAGGTCTGTGCAACGCGTTCCCAGAGACTGGGAGGTTACAAACTCCTGTTTCTGGACAACGTGTGTTGCTGAGGCTTCGGTCAGTCAAAGAAGGAACGATGCGTTCAGACAATTCTTTAGTCGGCAGCCCCAAGGTATGATCGGTTCCAGCAACCATCGCCAGCGTCTGTTTTACATGGTGCAGGAATACCTAGGGGCTAGATCTGACTTGGACACCTTTCCCACCGAAAATCCTCTGGGTTACTGGGTCTTGAGGATGGATCACTGGCCAGAGCTTGCACAGTCTGCAATTGAGCTACTGGCCTGTCCTGCGTCCAGCGTTCTTTCGGAACGCACATTCAGTGCTGCTGGAGGCTTTGTAACCGATCACAGGGTGCGTCTGTCCACCGACCCAGTCGATCGACTGACCTTCATAAAAATGAATCAGTCTTGGATCACCACCAGTTACCAAGCACCTGATGCTGATGTAACCGAATTTTTTTTTTTTTAAATCTCAGATCCCTTCAAAGACTGCCTATGCTGATGCTGAGTGACTATCCTGAGTAATTATCCTCTTCCTCCTCAATGATCACGCTGACAGCTTGTAAGAACATTTTTGGTTCTGGGCGCCGCCACCAGTGCCTAAGGCCCAATTTTTCAGCCCCTGTCTAACAGGGGCGTGTAATTACAATTTTTGATGCAATACTTTGCAGCAGGGGTCATTCCTGCATTCCAACTAGAGTATCTGTGAGGGGTTGCAGTGTTGTGGCACCAGCACCAGTGCCTAAGGCCCAATTTTTCAGCCCCTGTTCAACAGGGGCATGTAATTACAATTCTTGATCTAATATTTCACAGCAAGGCCCCGTTTCTGTGCCCACCAAGAGCGAGTGAGGACTTACAGTGTTGTGGCACCAGCACCACCACCAAAGAAACTGTCAAACCATCCAATGGCTGGTGTCATAATTGATCACATGTGCAGCATCATGGCAGTTGTGGATTAAACAGAGGCAAAGATGGCAGCTTCCTTGGCTGAAAACAACAGGAAGGTTTACTTACACTTTAAGTAATTACTTAATGGTTATAGGCCACCTTCAGGTGATGGACACTGGTCATACCCAATCCAGGAAGTTCACTCCCTATATAACCCCTCCTCCTTCCAGGAGCACATCGGTTTTTGTAGCAAAGCAGAATACTTACATCCCAAAAAAGAGGGGAGGGACCTCTGTGTCCCGTGATGTACTCCAAGGTAAGCTGTTATAAAAATCCTATTTTCTTTATCGTACATCATGGGACATAGAGCCTTAAGTAATTACTTAATGGGATGTCCCATAGCAATGCTACTTGAGGGGAGGGGAGACACAACCCGGAGGATACCCCCAGACTTGAGGACCTATACTGCTGTCTGCAGCACATTGCGCCCAAAGGCAATATCCTCATACCTCCTTACATCCAGCTGATAACATTTTGGTAATGTATGCACTGAAGACCACGTTGCGGCCTTACAGATCTGAGCCATGGAGGCCTGATGACGAACTGCCCAAGAAGCACTAACCACCCTGGTAGAGTGTATCTTAACTTGACAAGGGGGAATCTTACCCCTTAAATCATAAGTTTGAATTATCACTTGCCGAATCCACTTAGCGGCAGTGTATTTCAACGCTGCCTGTCTTTTCTTAGGACCTTCTGGCAGAATAAATAAGACATCAGTCTTACAAATCTGAGCAGTTGCCTTTAAAAAAAATTTCACTGCTCTCACCACATCAAGACAATGTAGTGACTTTTCTTCTCTGGAACATAGTTTTGGAAAAAACGATGGCAGGACAGTATCTTGGTTCAGGTGAAAACCTGAAACTACTTTTGGCAAAAAGTCTGGATGAGGGCGTAACACCACTCTGTCCTCATGAAAAATCAAATATGGCTCTTTACAAGAAAGAACATCCAATTCCGATTCCCTCCTTGCTGAGGATATAGCAACCAAAAATACCAACTTCCTTGTCAAAAGGACTAAGGGAATATGTTGTATTGGTTCAAATGGCTGTTTTTGTAACACAGACAAAACTAAGTTCAAGTCCCAAGGGTTCAAGGGAGGTTTGACGGGCGGATTAAGCCGTGTTACCCCTTGTATAAAACCCCGGACTAAAGAATGTGTAGCAAGTGGTCTTTGAAATTTCTTACACCAATCCCCTTTCTATTCTTATCTATCCAGGACTGTTTTTTGATTCACCTATTAAGGACATACCATCTCATTAGGCACAGTGCCATACCCAATCTTCAGTCAGTTAGTGTCATTCCCCAATCACCTTTTACATTGACCAACAATTTTTTCTTGATCCAGGGGCATTACTATGCTACCCCCCGGGGGCCATTCACTGTGAAACTGTCACATACACCTTATCCTTGTTGGGATTAGGGATTTGGTCCCTATGGTGTGTTTTATATGCCGCAGTTGCATTGATGCAATTTGTTGCATGTTAGCTCCACCGTGAATGGTTAGTGGGTGTCCAGACTGTTTTTTTTTTTGTTCATTGTTATCAGTGTAATTTCCTACATGTGTGTTTTTTTGTTTTTTTCTGTTTTTGAATGTTTCCACCCTATTATCCTCCTTGAGCAATCTCATTAATTGAGAGAATCTTGAGAGGCATGCTGTATGAAACTGTATTTACATTTGAATTCATATTTTTAAACTCATGTAGTCTGTGTCCGTAACGGGACCAATAAACTTTGTAATTTTATATAGAACCAATTTAGACCCTGATTTTCTGTTGCAGAAGTAGCCGCTTGTGGACCCTGTTAGTAATACCGGGGTTTCCTCCCCCTTTTCTGTACTATTTGTCTGTATGGCTACAGCAACAATACCATACTTATGTAAATAGGATTAAGGTGGTCAAAATTAGTATAATACATCCTTTCACCGTCGACTTTTGGTTCCACAGTGCTGGTTTTCTCTTTCTTTCCTCTTGTTTTGTTAAGGTCTTTGAAATAAGACCGATAAAGCTGAGACTTGGCCTTTAATAGTAATCAAGGCCAATTTCTTTTCTACCCCTAATTGTAGAAAGGCAAGAATTCTGCCTATGATATATCTCCGAGGGTGCCAACCCTTGGATTCACACCAGGAAACATAAGCCCTCCAAACCCTATAATATATAGTTTTGAAAGCTGGCTTCCTTGCATTACCTCAGGGTAGAGATAACAGACCCGGAAAGCCCACGTTTCTTTAGAATGTGGGTTTTAATAGCCAAGCCATTAAATTTAGAGACCGTAAGGAAGGATGGAATATCGGTCCCTGTGAGAGCAGATCTGGCCGTAGTGGGAGGGACCATGGGCCCTTCACTGCCATCTTTACAATTTCTGCATACCATGACCTTCTGGGCCATGCTGGTGCCACCAGAATTACCGGCTTTCATTCATTGATCCTGCAAAGAAGTCGAGGCAGCAACTCAATAGGGGGGAATGCATAGATCAGTGAGAACTAATCCCATGGGGTCACCAACGCATCTGTTCCGCATGCGAGTGGATCCCTTGTTCTGGCCACAAAGTTGACTAACGTCATTTTGAACCTGGACGCTAGAAGATCTACATCCGGAGTCCCCCATTTTTGGCAAACAGCCCGAAATATGTCGGGGGTGAAGAGGCCATTCCCCTGGGAATAACTGCTGGTGACTCAAGTAGTCCGCCTGCCAATTCTCTACTCCCGGAATGAAGACTGCCGATAGGCACGGAACATTCCTTTCTGCTCAAGTTAGAATATGGTTCACCTCTGTCTGCGTTGAGAGACTCTTGGTGCCCCCTTGGAGATTGATATAGGCCACAGCTGTGGCATTGTCGGATTGAATCCTGACAGGACAATCCCGTAACCTGAAAGCCCAGGCCTTTAGAGCCAGACACACTGCCCGAATCTCTAGGATATTGATGGGCAAGGTTCTTTCGGTTCTTGACCACTGTCCCTGGACATGTGTCTTTTCTAGTACTGCTCCCCCAGCCTGAAAGGCTGGCATCCATCATTACCACTTTCCAGATGACTGGTTTGAAGGATTTTCCTTTCAACAGATTCTGTATTAGTAACCACCAAGTGAGGCTTTGGGACACTCTTGGGGATAGCCGCATTGGCAAGTCTAAAGCTTGAATTGTTTTGTTCCAAGCAGACAAGATACTGTTTTGCAACAGTCTTGAATGAAACTGGGCATAGGGAACTGCTTCGAATGAAGCCACCACAGTTCCTAGCAACCTCATGCAAAGGCGAATGGAGGGATTGCCTTTTGACCTGACCATCCGCACCAGCTCTCTTATGGAGTTGATCTTTGCCTGAGGCAAGAACACCTTTTCCTGGGCTGTGTCTATGATCAGACCCAAGTACTCCAGCCTTTTTAGCGGTATTAAGGAAGATTTCTCTAGGTTGAGAATCCAACCCAAACTTTCCAGATAGTTGGTTGTAGTGCGTGCACTTTGCTCCAAACGAGCCACCGACTGATCTATTAGTAATAAATTGTCTAGGTATGCTATGACTGTTATGCCCTGTGCCCTTAACCTGGATAGAGGTGGGGTCAGCACTTTTGTGAATACCCGGGGTGCTGTGGCTAGCCCGAAGGGCAGGGCTACAAACTGAAAATGCTGCTGTTCTAACTCGAATCACAGAAACTTTTGGTGAGCGGGAAATATAGGGTCATGCAGATATGCATCCCTGATATCAATGGACACCAGAAGTTCTCCTCCTAGAAGGATACAGACTACTGACCTGATCGTCTCCATGCGAAAGGAGTGGATCTTCAGGAACTGATTTAGATTTTTTAGATCTAGTATGGGTCTGACATCTCCATTTGGTTTTGGTACCATAAAAAGATTTGAATAAAACTCCAGACTTTGCTCTTTTGTGGGGATATGTATGATCACTCCTTGAGATATTAATCGGTCTAGTGCCTGAAACAGAGATTGTCCTTTCTCTGGATCTTTGGGTACGCATGACCTCAGGAAGTGAGATGGTGGAAAGTCCTGAAAATTCCAGCATGTACCCCAGCATTACGGTGGAGATGACCCATCTGTCCTGAATTTTCTCTTTCCAGACTTCTGAAAACTGCAGAAGTCCCCCCCCCACCTTGGTGAAGGGGGTTGCCTCTTCATGATGAGGCTTTAGGATTCCGCTTTGCAGGTTTCTGACCCCAGGACTTCTTTTGAGCCTGGGTCTGACCCTGAGCTTTTCCTCTAGAGTCTGACGGTGGAGGCCGTCGCCACTGCCTAGAGGCGGAAGCCCCTGGCGCAGGGGAAAGAGCCCGTTTAAATGAAGAGCATTTATACTTTTTTTTGACTGGCAAAAGAGTAGTTTTCCTACTAGAAATAGTTTGGATATATTTGTCCAAGTCTTCTCCAAATAGTCGCTCCCCATGAAAAGGGAACCCAGTTAGAAGGTTTTTACATGGTGCTTCAGCTGACCAATTTTTTAACCACAGGATTCTATGCATATGCACAAGCATAAGCGTAAGGCGGGATGCCTGGTGAATAGAATCTTTAATGGCATCTATGGCAAATCATAATGCTTTTGGTAGTTCAGCCAATTCCCAAGCTTGTTGTGCAGGAAGCTCTCTAAGGGCCTGTTTAAATTGGTCCTTTAGTGATTGACAGACGCCTATTGCAGCGACTGCAGGCTGAGTAACGGCACCTGCCAAGGAAAAAGTAGATTTTAACTGGGATTCCAACTTTTTATCTGTTGGATCCTTAAGCATTTGTGCATTGTCTATAGGACAAGTCAGGCTTTTATTCACACTGGAAATCACAGCGTCAACTGCTGGTATTAAATGAAAAGAAAAAAAAGAGAGCGCACCAGCCTAGTGCATTATCCTTGACAGATTTATTTAATTAAAAGCAAGATAAAAACTACTCACAAAGGTCGAAGAAAAATTCGCATAGCAATGGCGCAGAGGCAATTATTCCAGTGGTAGCAGTTTTCCAGGTCCCAGGAAGGAGGCATACGAACTACTGCTGGCTAACGCATTTCGAAGGTGACCCTTCTTCATCAGAGCCTTAATAGTGTTGATCTCGTGTTGGCCTCTTATACACATGTCAAACTAAACCAGACTGGTCGGGTGGGTTCTAGGGCTCCTCCCTTAATTAGTGGGCGGTCCTCTAGGGAGGGTGGGTCTTGACTCAGTTGTCATTGTTAAAGGGCCATAGTATATTGATTTATTAATTAATTTATTTATTTATTTAGTTGATTGACTACCATTTACATTATTATTATTATTGTTGATGGATTTTATCCAACCCATAACAGGAAGGGTGAAAGGGTCATGCCAGTGGTTATCTATAGACAAACCAAGGCATCCCAGAAGTTCTGCTCCTCTCCCCTCTCATCAATATATCACAGATGACAGAGAACGCTAAACAGTAATCAGAAGTATAAAATTAGGGATGTACCTTATTGTATATAAATCAGATGGCATCTCCTCTACTCGAGTGCGTTGTCTCTGTGGAGGCTGTGACTGTGTGGACTTCTATTTCTGAAAGATCCTGACAGTAGCACGTTCCTATGTCCTGTAGGACCGAGTGGAACGCACGCCGCTACTTTACTTCCGGGTTGCGGTCCACAGGACGGAAGTGCGGTCGTGGTGTCATATCCCGTGCGCCGACTCGATTTGGTAAACAGAGGCCTCCATTTTGCCGTAGGCACAGATAGAGGCCAAAGTCAGACGGAAACCGTCTGACTTTAGGCTAGAAGGAGATGGGCTGATGGAAATAAATACATGTATATAATACATAAAAGAAATATATATATATATATATATATATAATATAAAGATGATAAGGGAACTGGAAAGGGACCAGGGGAGGAGAGGATAAGGGGATAAGAGGATAAACTAGATGGGCCAATGTTTTAACATGGTAATCTAAAAAGGGGGGACTAGATGTAAGAAAAAGGGGAGGAGGGGGGGGGAGGGGGGGGGGCTATTAGAAAAACCAGTCTAGAACAGTAGCTGGAAGATGGCAATGCTCAGAACATATGTATATATGTATTTAGAAGCCAGCAGGAGATACACTAGAATTGATAATAAAAAGTGGTAATATAAATTACATACAATATACATACATTAAAATATACATACATTAAAATTAAATCCGTATAAAAGTACAAGAATCTGTGTACTTTACCAGTGTGATATAGAAAGAGGGGGGGGGGCGAGGGGAGGTCTGTTGTAACCTCATGTATACATTAATATAGTGGTTTTATACATTATTTCAGATAACCCAGAGGTTATTTGGTGGACATCGGCGAACGAGATAATACAAAAAATGTACATAAATAAAACATATGCTATTATATAGAAGTAATAATAAAACCAAAACAGAAATATAAAAATATAAACTGCTGGTATTTTCCATCTTTTGGAGAATTTCTCCTCCAGGGGATAGAGAATTGAAAATCTCTTAGGAGGGAAAAAATACTTATCCGGGTGATCCCACTCAGCAAAAATAAGCTGTTCTAGTAATGCATGTGCAGAAAACGCATGCAAAGGCTGAGATGGTTTTAAGTAACCAAAGGAAGAAACCTAGCTTTCAGGAGACTGCGTTAGGGGCAGCATGAAACTGGAACGAACCATCTCCTTAAGAGTTTGTATCAGAAATTTCTCAGATTGTGAGGCTGAAAAAGGTTCATCTACCGTTGTTTCCTCCACAGAGGAATCATCGGTTTGTTTTTCCTCCTGATCGACTGAGGGCTCATCCTGAGCCCACTGTTCCCCTTGCAAAGGTTCTGAAGTGGAGGAGGGGGATCTAGCATGCTTCCTATCCATTTGAATGGAGGATGTGATTAAAGCCGCTAATCTTCCTTCCAGACCCTGCAGGGAGGAGGAAAGGACATCTTTAGTCACGTATACAGGGGCTGAGATGTGAGAAGTAGTTGCACCATCAATTTGTTCCAATGGCTCACCCTGGCTTGCCATAACTGGTAATTCAGGCGAGGATGACAGCGTGGAAATGCGACTCGAGATCCTAACGCCTGGGAGTGAAACCTTTACTTTTTTGGTTTTTGTGGTGTCTTTTTGGTAGGCATAGTCCTAAGTACAAAAACAGAGGCGCTATACAAATTGCACTTAATCGCTGAATATAGTCATGTCATTTAAAGCCGTTATAAAGTTCAGCCTAGTGCTGGGAAAAAAGTGTCCTTCCTGTATCAGGAATGCCAGTTTGCAACCCTCACGTGTCCCACAGCTCCTGTGTCCCTGTGTTGCAGGCTGATTGTTTCCTCCTTGTCAGCTGAGGAGAGACTGTCACAGCTGTAGTTTTATTTGTTTTAGCCTGCCGTGCGACCTCGTGGATGTTCATGACAACGCGCTTAGGCCCCGCCCCCTCTGAGAAAAATTCCGCCCCTTTTTACTTCTAAAAATGTTCCCGCGCTCGTGGGGAGGCAGAGACCCGTCCAGCAGCAGGCACTTACAACAGTAAAATCAGCCAACAGTAATAAAATTAGCAGTACCAGTGGGACCTCCGTACCCCCCCCCCCCAGCGGTGGGAGGGTAATGTAAGGGGGGTACACTGCTAATGTCCCCCCTAATCGTCTGGTCCCTTCAGGGGGGAGAAACAAAACATTTTGCAGATTTCTTTTACCTTAATAAAAAATCTCCCTGCACACGCTGTTGCGACAACATACAGACTGAACTTTACAGGGAACACAACAGAGTAAGGTATATGCATAGACTCCCTCTAGTGGAGAATTAAGGCATGACAACACTTTTTCCATATTGGAAGAAATCATAGGTGTTTTTAATACCTAAGTTTCTTCCCTTACCTTATCCCCTCCGCAGGATTTGCTGAATTAACAGACAATCCAACCTTCACCCATCACGGCGGGCTGCGTTTAGCAAACCTTCAAGGACCGGGTCCCTAAATATCGGGGGTTCCAACTCCCTTGAACCTGTAAAGCACCCCACCAGGAAAGCTAGGTAATGTAGCAAGACCAAAGCCCTGGGTTCCTGGGGTCCAGCCCTACAAAGAGAGGCGTTACAGGCAAAACCTTGTGCTTCGGATATGAGGCCCCAGGTACCATCCTTTAAGGCCTTAGTGGAACTTTGGATGGATCTGGTCTATGGAGGCTATTTAAATCCAGCTTGGCCCCCTCCTGCAGCTCCTCAGAGCACATCTTCATTCGTGACCAACACCTTAGACACTGGTGAAAAAACTGATGTGCTCCTGGAAGGAGGAGGGGTTATATAGGGAGTGAACTTCCTGGATTGGGTATGACCAGTGTCCATCACCTGAAAGTGGCCTATAACCATTAAGTAATTACTTAAGGCTCTGTGTCACATGATGTACGATAAAGAAATAAAGAGTGTTGATAAGATGCTAGAGGAGCATAAGCATGGTAAAAAACATTCCTTTCAACAAACCAAGAAGAATGTAAGCATTTCTACCTTTAGGATGGTTTATATCTGAACCCCACTAGCAACTCTTTCAACAATAACAAATGTGTTAAACGCTGACAATACAAGTGAAGTGCAGCTAATTACAAAATAATTAAATCCAGAGGAGACTGATGTGATTGTTAAAAAATAGGACAGGGATTGTGCTATTATATCAACAAATTCATGAAATGGTTTTGTGATTTGCAAAGGGTCAAATAGGCATATAGTTTGAATGCAGAAGATATGAATAGGAGATTGTGCAAAGAATTGTGGGAAAAGAGTTGTGAATAAGGATTGTACATAATTGTGGACAACAGAAATATTCAGAAAGAAACCCTGAAAGCAGTGTATAGCATTGCATCAGTTTTTTTTCCAGATGATATGAGAACAGATGAGACTTGGGCATCTTTACACATTGCCTGACAGAATAGCAAAAGTTATGAAACAAGTGGTACTGTAATTTAGCCCTACCCCAGGAGGAGCTGCTGGTTTTATTGGTTCCTACATCAGGATGACCTGCCTTGGAGCTCTGGCACTCACTGACACACCTTTGGCTGGTTAAAATATTAATCGGTTAATGCTGACCAGCAAATAAGGTAACAGTCAATCCCAACTGCAATCGGTAACACAGTGGGTGGCAGACTACGGTACCACCAGGCTATATGCAACAAGCAAAGAGTTCCAGTTAACTAGGTATCCTTACAAGTTGCAAGTCACAGATACGCAAACTGTAAACAGACTTGGACCTGAGAAATGTAACTTTAAACAGAATCCGATATAAAAAGTCCCTTCCTGCACCACTGGTCAGTGGACTCTGTCTATCATTCGCCAGCGTTGGGGCCCTGAACCTCACGTTGGAGTGCTTAAAGTAGATGTAAACCCTCTCCTATACCCAGTGAAGTGAACAGCCCTAGATGATACACAGAGATGAAAGAAATCTCCCTACATAAGTTTTAGTTGTATATCAGCTGTCTTTCACTTTCTGTTTCAATAGTTTTTATTGTTTTTGATAAACAAGTAAAAATTAAAAGATCATTTAGTGGAGCAGCGAACAATCCTTGTCTGCTCCAAACATGTAGCCGGGAAACGTACAAATGCAAGGTTTGGAAGAAACTGGTGAGGACCATAGTACATAGGTAAGAGACATCGTGGGGCCCTCTAGCGTATATAAGTTTGTATTTGAGGAAGACATCAACTTATCATGTACAACTTCTAGAGCATTTGGATAACATAAATAAGAGTTATGCCCAGTTAACCCCCCCCCCCCGATAAAGCATATATTTATCTATATACGAAAGATCATGAACTTGGAAGCATGTCATGTCTTTCAATCTCCATATTCTTTAGAAAGTGCACATCATGTTACAAATTTTTCTTCCTGTTTCAGCAGTGGGAGGGGGCACACCCTCCCCCCTCTCCACATAGGCAGAGGAATGAAGAAACTTGCAGAGCTGCACTGTGAATAGACAAGCTCTCTGCTTATCTACCTGTAAGCTCCCTCCCCGACACGAATTTTCAGCTGCTTTTATCTCCTGTGTCAGAGAAATTGTCAGAGGTTATCATGCTAACAAAAGAACGGAGCAGCAGAATGTAATGGCACTTAGGACTTTGGAGAGAGATAAGTTAACACTACATATATATTTTTAAAAGTTAGATTTCATTGTAGCACTAACTCACGGTGGAGCTGCTGATTTAAAGCGGGCTGTTACCGTCACCTTTTCACCTGTAATTTCACCAACACCGAACTTAGAGTCCACTATAACCTTATTATCAGACAATGTAGGCACCAGTCACTTGAGTACTTTTCCAATGCTTTAATGGGAGATAACTGGAAGAAGTAGCAGGAAAGAGGTAGAAGAAGAGTTGCAGGGAAGTTCAAATACCTTTTCTTGGTGTAGTACTAATTAATTGAAGTCTCAGGGGTGAATATATTCTCCGTTCAGGATTAAATCTTTGCCTGCCCGGATAGGTCTCTCTCACTAACCTAGCAGCCGGAACGTAGCACGAACAAAAAGTCTCTGCCACAGACTTGAGTGAAACAAAACTGTACGATCCTCTGCCACAGGATGTAGTAGTTTTTCGATGAACAGCAAACACAGTACCAGAATCTTTAAGCCAACCCGGCAGTACTTGTGCGGTAGATTAGTTTAAGATGCATCCTCCAATCGAGTCACCAGGCCCTTCTTAAGACCAGCCTTGCATGGTCCCTTCAAAGATGGGTCCTCCCCTGGATCTTCCCAATTGTCTGGCTTCTTCCCGCAGGACAGACAGCACAGGACCATCCCAGTGATAGCAGGCTCCAGACAGGCTTCTGGGCCTACCCGCATGGCTGCCACAATGCAACCCTCCAGGCCAGAGGGCCACGAGGTAGAACTCACGAACACATACCTTTAGGCCAGGAGGGCCACGAGGTAAAGCTCTCAGAAACATGGCGTCTGCCCCATAAATACTTTCTCCCAGAATGCAACCCGGAGGACACCTCTGTTGAGTTGTCTACGGGACAGAAGAGCACTCATATATGTCAGCTTGCTGCTTTCCAACACCGACCCAGAGTGACAACGATACCCACAGGCAGAATGCGGAACTGCAGGCAATACAACCAAACTGGAACAGAGGCTAATCTAACAGTAAATTAAATCTGAACTATGTACAGCCCAGATGACCCACTAAATGTACATATAAGCGGTAGATTGGAAAATCTACCAGCGCTACATCATGAATCTGAAAAACAAAACATCAGGTGGGCATGGGCCTCTCAGCACTCCTAAAGATTTGAGTATGCCCTCTGGAAAGCCAGCACAAATTACAAGGGGCCCAATTCTCAATGTGGTAATGGATGCTGGATAGACTTCCTCACTCTCTGAAGTTTTCAACACTGAAACAGCGGTGGCTTTCCTCCCAGAGAATGATCTCAAACCGGCACAAAAGATTGTCCCACATTGGTCTCTGAATGCCTTTGATGCTCTCCTCCAGTCATGGCTCTGGGACAGCTTACAGTGCCTGGGGAATGCCACACAGTATCCCTGTGCTCACAGGTAGCAAACTTATTCATGAGCTATTCAAAACGCTATGACACAGTCTCTGTCCTTGGGATCAGGAAGCAGCTTTCCTCCAGGCACAGTGATTTGGTTTAGGGTGCACTGGGATGCATAGCTCTCTCTCTCTTTCTTTCTTGGGACCCAGTATACACAACCTCTTCCTGGAAGTTCCTCCAGCCAATACAGATTGAGTAATGTCAGTCTGTTCTCATCATAAAAGAAGCCGTTTATGTTGGGGACACTTTCTAGTTCAGCACTGCCCACAAATGCAAAAAGGAAAGAGCAAAGCTTTAACAACAAGAAATGTTCTGTAGGCAAAGTGAAGGGGTCACAGACCAGGTTACAGTAAGAAAAAAACAATGTTTTTAACACTTCAATTTGGGATCACAGGGTACTGGAAACTTTGGCTAACTATGTTAAATTTTGTCAGTTTCTCTAGATCCTTGTGATATAAATTTGTGCTGATGATTTGTGTCAGAAAAGAAATAGGAAGAAAAATTGCATATTGACATACATTATGTTAAATGCATATACATGTTGCACTAAGAGTCCAAAATAGACAAAATTAGAGGATAAGAAAAAATCTAAATCCATTCAGAAACAATGAATTCCAAATAGGTGAGAACAGTGAAAAAGTAAAAAAGTGAAACAGGTGAAAAAAAGGTTGTAAAATTCTGTATTTCAAAAACAAGGTAAATCTCCTCACCACGTGAGTTAACTGCCTCCATAAGTCAGGATATACTCTTATCACAGAGTATTAACCTATTATTTTGGAAGGTCACACAAATTCTAATGTCTCCTCATACACCGGTCCTATATGGAAGCCAGATGAAAACAGTCCCAGACAGGCCACTGGATAACGTCAGTCCTCAGGACAATCCGTGTCAATGGTAGCAGTCTGTCAGGCCACATGAGTCCAGGTGACAGATGCACCCCATTGGGGTCATAAGTGCACCGCAAGGTAGTGGACCCTACAGCTGACTGCTGCGGATGGAGCTCTAGGTGATTCAGGACAGCAGGTATTCTGGAGCACCAACACAAATCACACTGGGAGCTAGAGAATGAGATTTCCCAGGGCACGGATTCTAAGAGCCAACGGGTGTTCACCAGAGGCCCCTAGTGGTGACGATGTATTTAGCTGCAGTCTGGCTCCAGGTCGCAACCCCCAGAGCCTCCCAGCTTACACTCATGGTAGAGTACAGGAAGGTAGAGAGGAATCAGTAAACTGTGACAACAAAGGATAGTCAGGAGATAGCCAAAGGTCGGGGGAACAAGCAGGTAAGGATAGTCAAGCAACACACCAAGGTCAGGATATGAAGCAGACAAGGACAGTCAAGAACAAGCTAAGATCAGTAACTAGAATCAGACGTAGAACATACAGCAAGGAGCACACGGAAACCAAATACACAATATTGATCAGCAGGGCTGGCTTGCAGTGCACAGGTTAATATAGTGTTCCCTGATAGGGTCTGGGATGGAGCCATGCTTTGAGGAGAGATTACATAAGCAACCAGGTGAAGGGCGACTAATCTCTAAAGCTGAACATATGGAGAGGTAAGCTGACAGACAAACATTATTATGAATCCATGACAGTACCCCCCCCTACCAGGCCTCCCCCGCCTGGGCCCAGGCTTAGAGGGAAACCTCAGATGAAACCTCCTCAACAGACGAGGCGCAAAGACCTCAGATACAGTGAGCCAAGATCTCTCCTCAGGACCAAAACCTTTCCAATACATAAGGTACTGAAGAATGCCTCTACAGAGCCAAGAATCCAGAATTTAACTAACCTAGTACTCCTGATTATCCTCAGAAACCAGGGCGGCAGTAGGGAGAGGACAATAGAACTTATTGAGGACTAAAGGCTTCAGAAGGGCAACATAGAAAGAGTTAGAAATTTTGAGGCTTTTAGAAATCTGAAGTTTGAAACGAACCGGATTTAGTTTAGAGGTTATAGTATATGGACCAATGAATCTTGGGGCAAACTTCAGAGAAGGAACTCGGAGCTTGACGTTCCTGATCGAGATCCAGACTTTGTCCCCTGGCTGTAGAGAAGTCGGTTAACGCCTGCGACGGTTGGCAAAGCCTTTGAATTTGTCAGCAGCTGCCGCAGGGAATCATGAATGTCACCCCAAGTGGAATTGAAAGACTCCTGAGCCGTAGCCAAAGCTGGAATGTCCGGAGAACAGGTCATGGGAAGAGTGAGTTGAGGGTGTTTTCCATAAACTGTGAAAAAGGGTGTTTTCCATAAACTGTGAAAAAGGGTGTCTTCTGGGAACTGGTATTTACATGATTGTTGTGAGAGAATTCTGCCCACAGGAGTAGAGAGGACCAATTGTCATGATGAGTAGAGACTAAGGTGCGGAGAAAGACCTCTAACTCCTGACCCTCTCAGTCTGTCTATTGGAATGAAGGTGGTAAGAAGAGGAAAAATCCAAGACAATATTGAGGGATTTGCAAAAAGCTCTCCAGAAACAAGACGTAAATTGACCGCCCCTGTCGGAAACAATATGTGATGGAACCCCATGGAGGCGGAAGATTTCTCAAACAAAAATGGGAAACAAAGCAGGGGCAGAAGGGAGACCAGGAAGAGGAACAAAATGAGCCATCTTGGAGAACCGATCGATTACCACTCAAATGACCGTATTGTTCTCAGACAGTGGGAGATCGGTGATAAAATCTATGGCAATGTGAGACCAGGGCTCCTTAGGAATAGGCAAAGGGCATGAGAAGAGTATTAGACTGAGCACAGACATGACAAGCTTTAATGAAGTCTTTGACATCTGAGCGGAGATTAGGTGATCAGTAGTGGCGACTGATGAGCAGGAAGGATTGGAGGAACCCAGCATGACCTGCCACCTTGGAATCATGTCCCCAACCGGGGATTTTATCTCTTAGTTCAGTGGGGACGAAGGTCTTGCCAGGAGGAATTTTTGACTCCAGTGTGGTAGAATGGGCAACAATGCATGAGGTTGGAACAATTGGCTCAGGTTCAGGGGTGGACTCCTCGTCCAAAGTGTCAAATGACCTAGAGAGTGCATCAGCCTGACCATTGCAGGGACCAGGTTTGTACATAATCATGAAATAATAATGGGAAAAGAAAAAACTCCACCTGGCCTGTCTGGGATTAAGACGTTTAGCATTCTCTAAGTACTGTAGATTCTTATGATCAGTAAAAATCACCAATAGCATAATTTATCTCTGCCTGAGAATTTTTTTGGGAGAAAAACGCACATGGTTGGCCTCTCTTCTCGAAGGATTGAAGAGGCACAACTCCCACCCCCATTGAAGAAGCGTCCACTTCAATAAAATATGGATCACCAGGGTTAGGTTTCCTCAAGAGAGGTCCAGAGACAAAGACCTGTCGTGAAATGCAGAGACAGCTTCAGGGGGCCAGTCCTTGGCATTGGCACCCTTCTTGGTCAAGGCGATAATAGGCACAGTGATGGAAGAGTAATTCCTAATGAACTGCCTATAATAATTTGTTAACCTAAGAAAGCTCTGTGTGGCCTCGAGGCTAGCAGGAAGAGGCCAGTTGGCCAAGACCTTTCCAGGATCCATACAAAGACAAAAACTCGAGACAAAGCATCCCAGAAACAGGACCTCAGAACATTCAAAAGAACATTTCTCCAGCTTGGCTTACAGATTATTCTCTCTAAGGCACTAAAATACAGTGCGGACATGGTTTCTGTGGACAAGCAGATTTTTCGAAAAGATGAGAATATCATCCAGATAGATAGACAACAAACTGATACAGCAGATCCCTGAAGATTTCATTGACAAAGTTTTGGAACACAGCTGGGGCATTACACTAACCAAAAGGCATAACCAAATATTCATAATGCCCGTTTTCCATTCGTCACCTTCCCGTATCCGAATCAGATTGTATGCACCTCTGAGATCCAACTTGGTAAAAATTGAGGCACCTGTCAAACAGCTCAGATATTAAGGGTAAGGGGTATCGATTTTTGATTATTTATTATTTTATTTTTTTATTTTTTAATAAAGGACTTGTCCCAAGCTGTGTCTTGCCTTTTTTAACATTTTGACACTTTTTTTGTGAAATGGTAGGGGTACAGTTGTACCCCGTTACCATTTCACACAGGGGGGAGGCCTGGATCTGGGGGTCCCTTTGTTAAAGGTGGCTTCCAGATTCTGATAAGCCCCCCACCTGCAGACCCCCACAACCACCGGGCAAGGGTTGTGGGGACGAAGCCCTTGTCCCCATCAACATGGGGACAAGGTGCTTTGGGGCTACCCTCCCCATGTTGAAGGCATGTGGCCCGGTACGGTTCAGGAGGGGGGGAGCTCTCTTGTCCCCCCTCTTTTCTTGCGGCCTGCCAGGTTGCGTGCTCGGATAAGGGTCTGGTATGGATTTTGGGGGGACCCCTACGCCATTTTTTTTTAATCTTGGCGCAGAGTTCCCCTTAAAATCCATACCAGACCTGGAGGGTCTGGTATGGATTTTGGGGGGACCCCTACACCCTTTTTTTTTATTTAGCACAGGGTTCCCCTTAATTTCCATATCAGACCCAAAGGGCCTGGTATGGATTTTAAGGGGACCCTCACGCAATCTTTTTTAAATTTTGGTTTGGGGTTCCCTTTAATATTCATACCAGACCCAAATGGACTGGGGGGGATCCCATGCCTGGTAATGGACTGGGGGGGATCCCATGCTCTTTTTTCCAATGATTCTTATCTATATTGCCGAGCCCCGACAATTCATTACAGCCGCAATCAGTTTTAATAAAAATGTTTCCTTTAGAAATGTCATTTTGCTGCGGTACTGTTCTAAACACGGGAAAAATGCGCCACTTTACAGGCATACTATAGACACCCCCCAGGCACAATATTTAAAGGAATATTTCAATTTTATTGTTTCACTTTAAGTATTAAAAAAATCACTGCTCCCGAAAAAACGGGCGTTTTTAAAAAAAAAATTTGCATTGATACATGTCCTTTGGGGCAGGACCCGGGACCCCCAAAACACTTTTTTTGACAATAACTTGCAAATAAGCCTTTAAAATTAGCACTTTTGTTTTTTTATGTTAGTGTCCCATAGACTTTAACAGTGTCCGGCAGCTTTCGAATTTGCCGTGAACACTGCATATTGTTCGCTGTTCGGCGAACAGGCGACCCAATGTTCGAGTCGAACTTACATTCGACTTGAACATTGGGCTAATCCCTAGCAAAGATGTAAAAGGCCACTGGCCGCTGAAGAAACCCGAGTCGGTTCCTCCAAGATGTTTAGAAAGAGTTTCAATAAGTTAGACAGGCTGGAAACCACAGGATCATTCTTCTCTCACAGGGGAGCAGCCCAGGCTAGAGCTTCACAGGAGAGGAGGGAAATAACATAGGCTACCTTTGCCCGATCAGGCTGGAGTTTAAAATAAATGGTGCATTGGCTGAGGAACCCCCTGCAGGCCTTGGAGTCCCCAGAGAAATTGGACGGAGCTGGCAGTTGAAGTGAATGTGTGGCTGCGACTGCAACCAGAATAAGTACAGCTGCCAATTGTAATTGAGGTTGCTGACTCAGGGTTCCCAAGGAGGCCTGAAGCTTCTCGAAGCAGGAAGCCAGGTGCTGGAGGAATCGCATCACCTGAGCCTGATTCGATTCCTGGGTCTCAAGTCTGTGCACTATGCCCTGCAATGGATCATCTGTGGGTAGTGGCACGTCAGCCGGGTCTATGGCTGATTAAACTGAATCCAGGTGACAGATGCACCCTGTTGGAGCAGGAGTGCACCACAAGGTAGTGGACCCTATGGCTGACTGCTACGGATGGAGCTCTAGGTGATTCAGGAGAGCAGGTATTCTGGAGCACCAACACGGATCACACTGGGAGATAGAGCATGAGATTTCCCAGGGTGCAGAATCTAAGAGCCAGCAGGTGTTCACCAGAAGCCCCTAGTGGTGGCGATGGATTTAGCTGCAGTCTGGCTCCAGGTCGCAACCCCCAGAGCCTCCCAGCTTACGCTCACGGCAGAGTACAGGAAGGGTTGAGAGGAATCAGCAGAGTGCGACAACAAAGGATAGTCAGGAGATAGCCAAAGGTCAGGGCTAGGGATGAGCTTCGAGTTCGAGTCGAACTCATTTTCGACTTGAACACCGGCTGTTCGCCAGTTTGCCGAACAGCGAACAATTTGGGGTGTTCGTGGCAAATTCGGAAGCGGTACACCCTTTAAAAGTCTATGGGAGAAATCAAAAGTGCTAATTTTAAAGGCTTATATGCATGGTATTGTCATAAAAAGTGTTTGGGGACTTTGGTCCTGCCCCAGGGGACATGTATCAATGCAAAAAAAGTTTTTAAAATGGTTGTTTTTTCAGGAGCAGTGTTTTTAATAATGCTTAAAGTCAAACAATAAAAGTGTAATATTCCTTTAAATTTCGTACCTGGGGGGTGTCTATAGTATGCCTGTAAAGGGGCGCATGTTTCCCGTGTTTAGGACAGTCTGACAGCAAAATGACATTTCAGAGGAAAAAAGTCATTTAAAACTACTCGCGGCTATAATGAATTGCCGGACTGACAATACACATAAATGTTCATTGATAAAAACGGCATGGGAATTCCCCACAGGGGAAACCCCGAACCAAAATTTAAAAAAAACTGACGTAGGGGTCCCCCCAAAAATTCATACCAGACCCTTATCTGAGCACGCAACCTGGCAGGCCGCAGGAAAAGAGGGGGGGACGAGAGAGCGCCCCCCCAAACCGTACCAGGCCACATGCCCTCAACATTGGGAGGGTGCTTTGGGGTAGCCCCCCAAAACACCTTGTCCCCATGTTGATGAGGACAAGGGCCTCATCCCCACAACCCTTGGCCGGTGGTTGTGGGGGTCTGCGGGTGGGGGGCTTATCGGAATCTGGAAGCCCCCTTTAACAAGGGGACCCCCAGATCCCGGCCCCCCCTGTGTGAAATGGTAAGGGTAAGGGTACCCCTACCATTTCACAAAAAAACTGTCAAAAATGGTAAAAATGACAAGAGACAGTTTTTGACAATTGCTTTATTTTTTTCCATCTTCTTTCTTCTATCTTCCTTCGGTTTCTTCCTCCATCTTCTTCTTCCTCCGATCCTCTGCTTCTTTCTCCGGTGTTCTCGTCCGGCATCTTCCTCCGCGGCGTCTCCTTCTCTTCATCTTCTCCTCTTCATCTTCTTCTCTTCATCTTCTTTTCGGGCCACTCCACATCCATGATTGGATGGGAAGGCTCCCGCTGTGTGACGCTTCTCATCTTCTGACGGTTCTTAAATACAGGAGGGTGGGGCAACCCGGTAACCCCGCCCCCCTCTGACGCACGGAGACTTGACGGGGGCTTCCCTGTGGCATTCCCCGTGATGTCAGAGGGTGACATCACAGGGAATGCCACAGGGAAGTGCCAGTCGAGTCCCCGTGCGTCAGAGGGGGGCGGGGTCACCGGGTGGCCCCACCCTCCATTATTTAAGAAGTGTCAGAAGACGAGAAGCGTCACACAGCGGGAGCCTCCCATCCAATCATGGATGCGGAGTGGCCCGAAAAGAAGATGAAGAGAAGAAGATGAAGAGAAGAAGATGAAGAGAAGGAGACACCGTGGAGGAAGATGCAGAGGATCGGAGGAAGAAGAAGATGGAGGAAGAAACCGAAGGATGATTGAAGAAAGAAGAAAGAAGATAGAAGATGGAAAAAAGAAGACTTTAAATAAAGGAATTGTCAAAAACTGTCTCTTGTCATTTTTAACATTTTTGACAGTTTTTTTGTGAAATGGTAGGGGTATTTTTGTACCCCCTTACCATTTCACACCGGGGGGTGGGATCTGGGGGTTCCCTTGTTAAAGGGGGCTTCCAGATTCCGATAAGCCGTCCGCCCGCAGACCCCCACAACCACCGGCCAAGGGTTGTGGGGATGAGGCCCTTGTCCTCATCAACATGGGGACAAGGTGCTTTGGGGCCGCTACCCCAAAGCACCCTCCCAATGTTGATGAGGACAAGGGCCTCATCCCCACAACCTGAAGGGTCTGGTATGGAATTTAGGGGGACCCCACGCCATTTTTTTTTTTTTTTTAATTTTGGTTCAGGGTTCCCCTGTGGGGAAATCCCATGCAGTTTTTATCAATGAACTTTTATGTGTATTGTCGGACCGGCAATTCATTATAGCCGCGAGTAGTTTTAAATGACGTTTTTTCCTTTGAAATGTCATTTTGCTGTCAGACTGTTCTAAACACGGGAAACATGCGCCCCTTTACAGGCATACTATAGACACCCCCCAGGTATGAAATTTAAAGGAATATTACACTTTTATTGTTTGACTTTAAGCATTATTAAAATCACTGCTCCCGAAAAAACGGCCATTTTTAAAACTTTTTTTTGCATTGATACATGTGCCCTGGGGCAGGACTCGGTTCCCCAAACCCTTTTTAGGACAATACCATGCAAATTAGCCTTTAAAATGAGCACTTTTGATTTCAAACGTTCGAGTCCCATAAACTTCAATGGGGTTCTAATGTTCGTGTGAAGTTTTGGTCTGTTCGCAAGTTCTGGTGCGAACCGAACCGGGGAGGTGTTCGGCTCATCCCTAGTCAAGACAACAAGCAGGTGAGGATAGTCAAGGAACATGCCAAGGTCAGGATATGAAGCAGACAAGTACAGTCAAGAACAAGCCAAGATCGGTAACTAGAATCAGACGTAGAATACACAGCAAGGCACACACGGAAGCCAAACACAAAATATTGATCAGCAGGGCTGGCTTGCAGTGCATGTGTTATTATAGTGTTCCCTGATAGGGCCTGGGGTGGAGCCATGCTTTGAGGAGAGATTTCTTAAGCAACCAGGTGAAGGGTGGCTGGTCTCGCAAGCTGAACACATGGAGAGGTAAGCTGACAAACATTACTGCGGATCTATGACACAGTCCCAAATGAAGAGATAAACGCTCATAGTGCAAAACCTCATTACGAGTTGCATTTATTAAAAAATATTACACTTACATCGTTCAAGGAAAAAACAGCATAAACGCTAAGATAAAATGGCAATCATTACTGTATCCGGGTATCGCGATGACAGTAACTCCGCCCAACCGGTTTCATCACCAAAGGACTTTTTCCGGGACATGCCATCCATTCACAGTGTCCCTAATCACTGCCACTTACTCAGAGAGTCCCTAATCATTGTTACCCACCCACAGTGTCCTTAACACTGCCACTCACTCACGGGGTCCCTAATCACTGTCACCCACTCACAGTGTCCCTAATCACTGCCATCCACTCACAGTGTCCCTAACCACTGCCACCCACTCACAGTGTCCCTAATCACTGGCACACCAGTCATAATATCCCTGATCAGTGCCACATCAGCTACTGTGTCACCGATCACCTTCACACCAGTTACTGTGTCCCTGATCACTACGGATGGGCGGAATGGACCCCCTGTTCGGTTCGCACCAGAACTTTCGAACACCGCAAAAGTTCAGACCCAAATAAAGAACCCCATTAAAGTCAATGGGACCCGAATGTCAAAAATCAAAAGTGCCCATTTTTTCATCAATAAGTTTTTATTGTTTTATAATTGAAGCAGGAGAGAAACAATGTATACATTGCACGTCGTAATACAAGGTGACCTAAACAATTTAATACTTATATATATGCATTTCGTATTAAACAGAAGTTTCTGAGGTAAGGCCTATACTTAGATACAAATATAATATATGTTATGCATGAAAGTGTGGTTCCCATTCCCCCAGTAACCCCCAATGGGATCTCTTTTGTTGCCTGGGGGAGGTCTGTATCTTGTGTCTTTTGTATAACATATACTGCAGACAATGCGGGAATTCTTGAACATGACCTATTGCTGAATCATGACCAAACTAAGGGTAAGTCATACTATATCATAGGAACTTCGCAACTCCAGACCACTGTTCCCACGGTATCCATGCATCTTTTGCTTTGGCTAGAAGACCTCCACTAGAGGCTATTGCTATCTCATAACTGTAATGGAGGTTTACTAAATCAAGTGTGTGTGTTCAACGGAAGGTGTCCTGTCTGTTTTCCACAGTCTTGTTATGCTCAGTCTTGCAGCTAACAGAATGTGTGTTGTAACATGACAGAAGGGCTGTGGTACCGAATCTATGTTGGGATTTAGGTTTGCCAAGTCAGGTGTAGGGGGTGTAGATTGTTTTATGATGTCCGATAGGACCTGGAAAATGGTTTTCCAGTAGATTTGGATACGGTTGCACTTCCAAAAGATGTGGAACATGTCTCCTTTGGCTTAGTTGCATCTCCAGCACCTGTCTGGGGTATTTGAGCTGAACGATGCTAGCTGTGAAGGGGTTAAATACCACCTGAGGGACAATTTTTGGGTAAGTTCCCATAAAGCAGAACATTTAGTTGCTTTGTAGATTGTTTGTAAGGCTCGTTGACATTGGCGTTCTGTGTACTGATGTCCCAGATCAGTTTCCCAGTGAATGTGGGGGGATGATTTTTGGGGGCGAACGGTTCGACTTGAGCATAAGTTCGGGCCGAAGTTTTGTTGTTCAGTTGTTCAGTGAACAGCCGAACAAACAGGTCATTCGACCATTTGTTGGGCCCCCCGAACTGACCACAATGCATTGCGGCGCTGAACAGTGAATTGCAAGCCCTGATTGGTTGAAGCAGTGAAAGCTTCAGTCAATCAGGGCACAGAGCACTGTCAGAGTCATGATTGGACACCGTCATCATGACCTTATCCAATCATGGCTCATTCCCGCCCCACAGTATAAAAGTATTCTTTCAATGGTAGCCATTTTCAGTGTGATTTTGGTGTGGAGAGAGATAGAACAGGGCTCTGTTCAGTGCTATTAGTTAGTTAGTGTGCTATACTGTGCTATTTTGCTTCAATTGTCAGTGTAGAATATTAGTTTAGTGTCAGTCTAGGGAAAGTGTGAGTGTAGTGAGGATCATCATTCAGGTTTGCATAGTTTGCAGCTAGAGTATGTACAGCTCAAATAGTTTCACTGTAGTGTAGTGAGCCCATGTCATTCATACATACATTAGTGTAGAGTAGGGACAGCTCATATAGTTTCAGTGTAGTGTAGTGAGACCGTGTCAGTAATCTTGACATTAGTGTATAGCTAAAGTAGGGGCAGTTCAGATAGCGTCAGTGTAGTGACGGTTGAACACTGTCTATTTGATTGCGTTACTGCCAGTTTAACACTATATAGTTCTGTGTGCGTTACTGCCAGTTTAACGCCACATTGTTTTGTATGCGTTACTGACAGTTTACCACCATATAGTTTTGCGTGCGTTACTGCCAGTTTAATGCCATATAATTCTGTGTGAGTTACTGCCAGTTTAACGCCATATAGTTCTGTGTGCGTTACTGCCAGTTTAACGCCATATAGTTTTGCATGTGTTACTGCCAGTTTAACGAGATATAGTTCCGTGTGCGTTACTGCTAGTTTAACGCCATATAGTTTTGTCCGTTACTTCCAGTTTAACGCCATTCACTTCTGTGTGCGTTACTGCCAGTTGAACGCCATATAGAATTGCATTCGTTACTGACAGTTTAACACCATACAGTTTTGTGTGCGTTACTGACAGTTTAACGCCATATAGTTCTGTGCGTCACTGTACGTTTGGCGCATTATATTGCAGTATGTTATAGTGTATCCGCAGAGTGTGTCTGTGTAGTGTGAGTATCAAATTAAAGTGCACCAAAGACCTCTTTTCATTGATTAAAGTGCATATACGTACAGATTTCAACTTCTTCTTTAGATTTGCTTATAAGCACCGCCCCCTTCCTCCCAATAATGTCTGGGAGGACAACAAGGAGAGGCAGACGTTCCCTTGGCACTGTAAGGGGGCCAGCAACAAATGTGTCCACAGGCAAAGGTGGACGTGGTGGTCAGTCCTCAGGCAGGGCATCATTTCCTCTGTTTAGTGAGTTTGCCCATGCTATCCAGCCACAGCATGCAGAGGAGGTGGTGGACTGGCTTACTAAACCTTCCTCATCCTCCTCATCCTCTGTCACGCAAGCAGAGAGAGACAAGTGTGCAGTCCACTGCAGTTGCCAGAGTGGATAAACCTGCCTCCTTGTCCACATCTATTCCTGCCATAGCCCCAACATCAGCCATGGAGGAGTCAGCTGAGTTATTTGACCACAGCATCAGCCACTTGCTCCTTGATGATGCCCAGCCATTACTGTATTCAGATGTTGGTTCTGAGGTTGAGGATGACATGAGCATGAGCCTAGAGAGAGGGAGGAACACCGGTAGACAAACTGGCATTCATGTTCCCCAAGCCGCAGTGTATTGCCAAGTTCTCTCCAGTGGTAATGATGAAGATGGAGGAGATGGAGATGATGATGATAATGAGGTCACTGATAATACTTGGGTGCCAGATAGAGCAGAGGAGGAAACTGAAGGTTAGGCGACACAACCCCAAGGAGGCCGACATCAAGAAAGAGTAGAGAGCAGCCACCCTATTCCATCACATTCTGCAGCCATTATCTCCAGACCCACTCCCCAAAGCTCAGCTGTCTGGGCCTTTTTCAGCACATTTGCAGCAGATCACACTGTTGCTATCTGCAAACTGTGTCTCAGGCACATCAAACGGGGCAAAAACCCCAACCATTTGGGTACCACATGCTTAACAGGGCATTTAACGTCCAACCACTAAACGTGTTGGCAAGAGCACCTAAAAGCCTCCTCCTCCTCCTTACCCACTTCAGTCTGCCCCTGCTATACTGCGTCATTACCTTTCATCAGCCTCCACTGACAGGGATGATGGTATAGCACAGGGTGTCCCAGTTCCTAGCAGCACATCTGCCAGCAGCACACCACCAGCTGTAGACTGTAGCCAGCAAATTTCTCATCACGTGGAAGGGAATTTTCTGGCATCGTGGGCATGGCAGTCAGCTGTAAGATCCACCTTACTGCTGACACGTGGTCCAGCAAGCATGGGCAGGGATGATATATTTCGTTCACAGCACACTGGGTAACGCTGCTTGCAACTCAAAAGGATGCAGGACAGGGCTTGGTGCTGCAGGTTGTTGTGCCCCCACATCTCCATACAGTTGGTGGTGATGATGCCAGAGCTGTAAGTTCTAACCCCTCCTCCTCCTCCACCCCATGCCCTCCTCTGCAGAATTGTCCTTTGAACATCAGGTACCCCCTAAGCGTTCAAAGGGCTATTCCATGAGTCTGAGGCTAAAAGGTGCTATGCAGTGCTTCAGCTGGTGTGTTTAGGGGACAGGAACCACACCAGAGCAGAGATTCTTGCAGCTCTGCAGGGACAGGCCCAGAGGTGGTTCACACCACGCCAGCAGGAGCCAGAAATGGTGGTGTCCGATTATGGCTCAAACCTCCTGTCCGCCCTTAGACAGGGAAAGTTGACACATGTGCCATGCCTGACACATGTCCTCAATTTGGTGGTGCAGTGTTTCCTACGTATGTATGCAGGGTTGCAAGATGTACTAAAGCAGGCCAGAAAAGTCTGTAGCCATTTCAGGCGGTCATACACAACCAGTGCTTGGTTGGCTAAAATTTAGCAGGAATTCCACCTGCCTGTAAGCCGCCTGATTTGTGACATGCCCACCAGATGGAACTCAACTTTGGGAATGCTGCAGCGGCTATACATGCAGCAGAGGGCCGTCAATGAGTACCTGTTCCAGTACGGCGCGACGACAGGCTCGAGCCACCTCGGCTTTTTTCCCACATGCCAATAAAAAAGAAAGAAGGACGGCACCCTCTAAGTGCAGCATGTATGTTAAAAATATTTATTACAATAGATAAAAACACTCACATTTGAGTTGCTAAAAACCAACATGTAAAGTAGTTTCATCCGCGTGCTCTCGGGGGATGTGGGTGTCACGGGCCAGTGGGGGGGTTCCTGGGATGTGAGTCCTGTGACCTGGGTCCTGGTAGCTGTTCCGGTGGTGCCGAGAGTCCTCAGAGCCTCCGGGCGGCCAGGATATCGGTCATGGATCCTCCGTAGAGCGCCGTGCTGACCTGTGTCTTCACTCCCGGGAGCGGGGTGAGGCGGGCGGTGCTTCGCGTTCGGAGCATGCGTGCTCCTTCATCAGGCTATGCTGGTGGCCATATTCAGTGTGGGAATTTATACCATAGGCAATGGGAGGGGTGGAGAGGTAATTGAGAGGAGGGCGGGACTATGTATAATGATTGGGCACGTAGGTAACCATGGAGATGGGGTGTACACAATGTGAAAGGGGAGTGAAGGGAGGCGGGGAGTGAGGAGGGGGGAAAAAAAGGAGATATGCAAATGAGTGTGTTGTGGTAAGAACATATATGTGTGTATATGGATTGTGGGGTAAGGAGAAGGCGGTCTATATGAAGAGGAATGTTGTATTGATCATAGTGGATGGGAACAAAAAAAAAAAATATATATATATATATATATATATATACATACATATACACACACATCCATATATATATATATACACACATACATACAAGTCAACATATATGGGAAGTGAATACAAAAATGCAGAAAATGGTATATAATTAAATAGGTATATAATTATAGGGAGAGATTGGTGGTATATATGAGAAGAAATGACGCAATGATGGAAAAGGGATAAAACATGTACAATGTATATACGTGTGTAAACACAAAGAACCGTATAAAAAGGATCCCTTCACACACACATACACATATATACACATAAAGGGGGGGGGGGTTGGGGGGGGTTGTGACCTGTCCAAGCCAACATTATGAACGCTGACATGTCTCCATCCCAATTAGTAATACCAAAAAGATGCGTAGGATTGGGACAAAAGGAGGGGGGGAGTGTGTTTCCAGATGGGTATTTGGGAATGAGAGGAATGTTATGGGAAATACTGGGAAATAAATAAATAAAAGTAAAAATAATAAAAATATATAGAAATATAAATAAAAATAAAGATAAATATAAATATAAATATATATATATATATATATATATATATATATAAATAAAAATACAAATACAAGTACAAATAAATAAAAATAAAAATATAAAAATAAAAATAAAGAAATTAAAAATAAAAATTTTTTAATAAAAATAAAAATAAATATAAATATAAAAATTAAAAATTAAAAATAGGAATAAAAATAAAAATGGTATGTGTTATACACTTGGGCTATGGGATAGGGGTAATGGGTGGGAGACGGGTATACCCATACACGTGTTCCACGTAGACTGTAAGTTAATGGGGTAGTGACTAGATGATGGATAAAACAATAAATGAGACAACAGGTAGGACAATGGATGAAACAATACGTGGTGAATTGAGATGAGATGATGTGATGAGGCAGGGATATGGTTGGGGTCACAGCAAAATGTTAATTTCAATGCCTTCATTGAGGCCTCCTGGCGATAAAGTGTTCAGCGTGTATATCCAGTAGTTTTCTCTTTCACACAACCTTTTGTAGCATGGGCCCACAACACACTCATTTGCATATCTCCTTTTTTTCCCCCCTCCTCACTCCCCGCCCCGCCCACTCCCCGTCTCCCTTCACTCCCCTTTCACATTGTGTACACCCCATCTCCATGGTTACCTACGTGCCCAATCATTATACATAGTCCCGCCCTCCTCTCAATTACCTCTCCACCCCTCCCATTGCCTATGGTATAAATTCCCACACTGAATATGGCCACCAGCATAGCCTGATGAAGGAGCACGCATGCTCCGAACGCGAAGCACCGCCCGCCTCACCCCGCTCCCAGAAGTGAAGATGCAGGTCAGCGCGGCGCTCCACGGAGGATCCATGACCGATATCCTGGCCGCCCGGAGGCTCTGAGGACTCTCGGCACCACCGGAACAGCTACCAGGACCCAGGTCACAGGAGTCACATCCCAGGAAACCCCCCACTGGCCCGTGACACCCACATCCCCCGAGAGCACGCGGATGAAACTACTTTACATGCTGGTTTTTAGCAACTCAAATGTGAGTGTTTTTATCTATTGTAATAAATATTTTTAACATACATGCTGCACTTAGAGGGCGCCATCCTTCTTTCTTTTTTATTGTTCCAGAGCTTCTTCTAGCTTTTATAGACTGGCTGCCTTCCATTTATTCAGCATCATTTTATCCTTACATGGACTAATACCTGAACTTGTTGTGAAACATTAACTACCACCATCAAGTTCCCCCTCTCAGGAACCCCCAACCCACCCACTTCCCCCCACCATTTTTAGTTATATGTACTCGGCTACCTCCATTGTGCGCCATATTAACCCCTTGATCGTTTATTCCCACACGCCAATGGCTGATCATTAAGGATGCATGCACTGTATTGTCACCATTTGAGGAGGCCACAAGGATGGTGAGCAGTGACAGTGCATGCATCAGTGACACAATCCCTGTTGTGCTCCTGCTGGAGCAGACTCTGCGTGGCATTATGGACAGGGCACTGGAGGCAGAGCAGCAGGAGGAAGAGGAGGACTTCCTTTCCTCTCAAGCCCCACTTTATCCAGACACCATCATTCCTATGTCACAGAACACACAGGAAGAGAGAGGGGAGAAGGATGAGGAGGATGATTCTGGCACTTTCATAGGCTTCAAAGAAGAGGAAGACATGCGTCAAACTGTAAGCGATGGCTTTCCAACCCCAGGACCCTTGGGAGTTGTACATGCCTGGGAGTAGGAAGTTCCAGAGTGACCCAAAGGAGCCTGCTTCTCAAGCCTCTGCAAATTTGAGGCGCATGGGCAACCTCATGCTTCAAAGCCTGCGAAAAAAGACCCAAGAATACGTGGCAAAAAGGAGAAGGATGATCACTGGTTGGCAACCCTCCTTGACCACCGTTATAAGGGGAAGGTCTCAGGACTTTATTGAACGTCTTTCCTGAGTCTTCTGCTGGTCAAGAGAGGAGCATTGAAGAAGGCGTCCGTCTAAGTGAGGAATTTTTTAAGTCCTCGCCGCCCAAGAATCCTTGAGGAAGGCTCGCGCCTGTGATATACAGTGCACATGCACCGAAACGTCGTCGCATTACCAGTGACGTCACTACGCCGGAGGCCTGCGTTCCATCACTCACACAGGCCAAGCCTCGTTCTCAGCCTAGGGACGGTACACAAACATCCTGCTGGATGGGATTGTCTCCCCACTCTCCCCTGGATTTGAGCTGACTTGCAGGCACATACACAGTGACAACACTAACTGAGGGATCTGTGCTCAACTTGCCTTTCTTTCATGTAAGCGGATACATTTGTTTTGTACAATAAAGCTTTTAAACTGATTCTGACCTGGAGGCGCTTCTCTTCTGCTTTTTTCCTACATGTTTGGAGCCTGCTTCATGCTTCCCTGGACAGCTGCCCTGGAACACAGACTGTTTTTTAGCCCATACAAAAGGTTTTTTGTTCATCTTATATCCTATTAGGACATTGTTCATCATCATTTAATTATTCTTTCAGAGGTCATTTGCATTGTAATTATTGCATTAACAGCAACAGCGCTACTTACCCACAGGCGGTATACGGGCAGGTGGAAATCCCGCTGAATTTAAGCCAACCGAGCACTGGCTGTGTATGACCACCTGAAATGGCTACAGACTCTTATGGCCAGCTTTAGCACATCTTGCAACCCTGGGTACATATTTAGGAAATGCTGTACCACCAAATTGAGGACATGTGCCAGGCCTGGCACATGTGTCAACTTTCCCTGTCTAAGGGCGGACAGGAGGTTTGAGCCATTATCGCACACCACCATTCCTGGCTCCAGCTGGCATGGTGTGAACCACCTCTGGGCCTGTCCTTGCAGAGCTGCAAATATCTCTGCTCCAGTGTGATTCCGCTCCCCTAAACACACCAGCTGAAGCACTGCATGGCACCTTTTAGCCTGACTCATGGAATAGCCCTTTGAACGCTGAGGTTCATAGGACAATTTTGCAGAGTAGGGCATGGAGGTGGCAGAGGAGGAGTGGGTAGAGCTCACAGGTCTGGCATCATCACCATGACTCGGTATAGCAGGGGGAGACTGAAGTGGGTAAAGAGGAGGAACACACAGGAAGAGAGAGGGGAGAAGGACAGATTTGTGCCCCTTTTGTGTGGCTTTTAGGTGCTCTTGCCAACGGGCTGAGGGGTTGGACATTAAATGCCTTGTTAAACATGTGGTACACAAATAGCTGGTGTTTTTGCCACGTTTGATGTACCTGAGACACAGTTTGCATATAGAAACAGTGTGATCTGCTGCAGATGTGCTGAAAAAGGTCCAGACAGCTGAACTTTGGGGAGTGGGCCGGGAGGTAACACCTGCAAAATGTGATGGAATAGGGTGGCTGCTCTTTACTCTTTCTTGATGTCGGCCTCCTTGGGGTTGTGCCGCCTCACCTTCAGTTTCCTCCTTTGCTCTATCTGGCACCCAAGTCACATTAGTGACCTCATCATCATCATCATCATCTCCATCTCCTCCATCTTCATCATCATCATTACCACTGGAGAACACTTGGCAATACGCTGCCGCTGGGGGAACATGAATGCCAATTTGTCTACCAGTGTTCTCCCCTCTCTCCAGGGTCATGTTCCTGTCATCCTCAACCTCAGAACCAAAATCTGAATCCAGTAATGGCTGTGCATCATCAAGGAGCAAGTGGCTGACGCTGTGGTCAAATAACTCAGCTGACTCCTACATGGCTGATGTTGGGGCTATGGCAGGAATGGATGTGGACAAGGAGGCAGGTTTATCCACTCTGGCAACTGCATGGGACTGCACATTTGTCTCTGCTTGCGTGACAGAGGATGAGGAGGATGAGGAAGGTTTAGTAAGCCAGTCCACCACCTCCCCTGCAACTCACTAAACAGAGGAAATGATGCCCTGCTTGAGGACTGACCACCACGTCTACCTTTGCCTGTGGACACATTTGTTGCTGGCCCCCTTACAGTGCCAAGGGAACATCTGCTTCTCCTTGTTGTCCTCCCAGACATTATTGGGAGGGAGGGGGCGGTGCTTATAAGTAAATGTAAAAAGAATTGGAAAGCTGTACGTAGATGCACTTTATTCAATGTAAAGTGGTGTTTGGTGCTCTTTAATTTGAGTACTCACACTACACAGACACACTCCATGGATACACTATAATATACTGCAATACAGTGGGAACGGAAAGTATTCAGACCCCCTTAAATTTTTCACTCTTTGTGATATTGCAGCCATTTGCTAAAATCATTTAAGTTCATTTTTTTCCTCATTAATGTACACAGAGCACCCCATATTGGCAGAAAAACACAGAATTGTTGACATTTTTGCAAATTTATTAAAAAAGAAAAACTGAAATATCACATGGTCCTAAGTATTCAGACCCTTTGCCCAGCATTTAGTAGAAGCACCCTTTTGATCTAATACAGCCATGAGTCTTTTGGGGAAAGATGCAACAAGTTTTTCACACCTGGATTTGGGGATCCTCTGCCATTCTTCCTTGCAGATCTTCTCCAGTTCTGTCAGGTTGGATGGTAAACATTGGTGGACAGCCATTTTTGGGTCTCTCCAGAGATGCTCAATTGGGTTTATGTCAGGGCTCTGGCTGGGCCATTCAAGAACAGTTGTTGTGAAGCCACTCCGTTATTTTAGCTGTGTGCTTAGGGTCATTTTCTTGTTGGAAGGT
Organism: Aquarana catesbeiana; assembly: GCF_042186555.1. Taxonomy (NCBI): domain Eukaryota; kingdom Metazoa; phylum Chordata; class Amphibia; order Anura; family Ranidae; genus Aquarana; species Aquarana catesbeiana. The sequence goes on from NC_133334.1 coordinate 202,053,028, forward strand.
AAACCTTCGGCCCAGTCTGAGGTCCTGAGCACTCTGGAGAAGGTTTTCGTCCAGGATATCCCTGTATTTGGCTGCATTCATCTTTCCCTCGATTGCAACCAGTCGTCCTGTCCCTGCATCTGAAAAACACCCCCTCAGCATGATGCTGCCACCACCATGCTTCACTGTTGGGACTGTATTGGACAGGTGATAAGCAGTGCCTGGTTTTCTCCACACATACCACTTAGAATTAATGCCAAAAAGTTCCATCTTGGTCTCATCAGGCCAGAGAAGCTTATTTCTCACCATCTTGGAGTCCTTCAGGTGTTTTTTAGAAAACTCCATGCGGGCTTTCATGTGTCTTGCACTGAGGAGAGGCTTCCATCGGGCCACTCTGCCATAAAGCCCTGAATAGTGGAGGGCTGCAGTGATGGTTGACTTTCTAAAACTTTCTCCCATCTCCTGACTGCATCTCTGAAGCTCAAAAATGTATAAAAATATATATAGGCGCTACCTCACCCTAAGTGCAACAACTGATGAACCAATAATATATGATAAAAAATATTGCAATAACAAAGTGAGATAAAATGCAATAATGGATGGTCAATAAATGACATGTGCAATGATCAATGAATATAAAACACTGACAGTGATAAAGTGCAATAGAACAATAAAATCAATCATAAAAGTGCAATGTGCACAAAATGTGCAAAAAATTTATATATATAAATGTATATAAATATAAAAGTGCAAAAAATGTGAACTAAGATCCACAAGAATAGGCTTAAACCTCCGGGCAGGCCCATAGTGAATGGGATCAACTCGGTGGGTGCGCTAATTGGAGAATACATTGATTGGTTTTTGCAACCAGTGGTAAAGAAGACGAGATCGTATTTGAGAGATACGAAACATCCTTTTCAACTCCTGAATGATATTACCTTAATGGGTGGACCCACCTATCTGGCAACAGCCGACGTCGCATCTCTTTATACAATTATAAATCATGATGAGGCCATACAAGCGACCAAATGGGCTCTGAGAAGTCTGAGTGGTTTAAAATGTAAACAGAGGAGGTTTCTCCTAGACTGGTTGGGATACAGTCTAGATTCCAATTACTTTTGGCATAACAACTACTATAAGCAAATCTGTGGAATCGCGATGGGCGCTAAGTATGCGCCTAGCATTGCCAATTGATATATGTCGGAATGGGAAGAGGAAGCACTTTACAACAATGTACCACATCAGCTGACACTATTCAAACGGTATATAGATGATATTATAATTTGGAGTGGGAATAGAGAGAGTCTTCTTGATTTTTGTTTCAACCTTAACACCAACAATAAAAACATAAAACTTACTTGGGAAATAAGCAATGAGAAAATCAATTTACTAGATTTAGAAATAAAAAAGAAAGGGAGTAAATTTACGACTCAGACCTATTTCAAAACCGTTGACAGGAATAGTTACCTGCCCCTTGATAGCTGTCATCATTCCTTATGGCTAGACAATATACCAAAGGGTCAGCTGATTAGATTAAGGTTGAATTGTACCACTAAAGAAGTGTTTTTCGAACAAGCAAAAATGATTGGAGAGCGATTTGTCCAAAAGGGATATCAGGCTGAGTTTATCGAAGAAAAAATACATGATGTTGCATCACTCAATAGAGAGAAATTAATACAAGATAATACTAAATATAGCTCATCAAGATAATATACCCATTATCATGGATTTTAATATTCAGCATAAGCAAATTGAGAGAATTATCAAAAAACATTGGGACATCATTAGGACAGATCGACATCTGGGCACCATCTTTTAAAAAAAAAACAAATTTGTGTACAGAAGAGCCCCTACTTTGAGGGATCGTCTGGCTAAAAATGTCTTGGATCCCCGAACAAGAAAAAGTTTTCTTTCTTTGAGGGTAAGGGATACTATCAGTGTAAAAGTTGTTATACATGTCGACATATGAAAGAAAACAAAAAAAAGAAATCAAGCTTCACCTCAACTGTGACTTTACAGAATTACCCAATAGAAGATTTCATATCATGCCGTAGTGAAGGGGTTGTTTATTTATTAGAGTATTAGAGTGTCTCTGCCAAATCCAATATATCGGTAGGACGAAGAGAGCATTATGGAAGAGGTTGAGGGAACATGTGCAAAATATAAAAAAGAGTTTTGATAAGCATAGCTTATCAAGACATTATGCAAAATATCATAACAGTAATTCCTCGTCATTAAAAGTTTGTGGAATAGAAAAATATAAACCCCATTGGAGGGGAGACAATAAAGTTATCAAGATCAGTCAAGCTGAGTCGAGATGAATTTACGAATTACGTACTTTATCGCCACTAGGGCACAACGTAGAATTCAACCTTAATTGTTTTATTTCTAATTTTTAATATTTATTTTTTACCCTATTTTTAATATACTGATAATTTTTAATATATTCTGATATTTTGAACTATGGTCATCTTTGCACTTGTGGTGAAAGATGTTATATTAATATTTTATCTATTATCATCAGGTATTTCATGCTTGTACTGCCCAAATCTGGTAATAGTTGGATTCGTTTTTCTTCCACCATTTTGTACATTTGAATTATCTGGTTATTTCTTCCCTGTGTGTCATCTCTTTAGATTCCAACTAGATGTCACTAGTGGGGTTGTGAACTTTTCTAGCTATCTGGTCATTTCTTCCCTTATGGCATTATTTTTCCCACTAGGTGTCACTAGTGGGGTTGGAAGTGTGTGGATAGACATTCTCCCCAGTTATTCATGTATATATACAGTTTACTCACTAGATGTCATCAGTGAGTTATATAGTATTTAGGATAGATTATACCTATTCTTTATTTACCACTAGATGGCGCCTGAGACTTGTTCTTTTTAATTCTTCACTAGATGGTACTTGCGTCTATCCACCACCATATGGAGCATGTGAATCTGGTTTATCATTATATTTGTACTTGTATCTTTTCTTGTTTTAATTTTCCTGATGGAGTAATAATTGAGTCTGTCATTAATATTTTTTTATGTGATTCTTATTATTTATTATGCCTTTTGAAGATGTTTTTCCACTGTTCATTATGCACATATTATTTTAATTGGCTTGATTATCCACTGCTGTTATGGCAGCGGCTGCTATTATTTATACTGGCTGTTCGACACCTGATTCCTTGACCCTTTGAAAAAGTCACATGTGTTGTGACGCAACACGTCAGAGAGGAGCCAGGTGCCGCTGCTTCCAGGTACGGCCGAACCCGGATGCCCTTGCTTTTACTGTGGATCGCATCGATCTTTTATGTAAGTTGCTACATCTTTTTTTGAATAAATATCTTAATATACTACACTATGGAGCCACTGTTTCTCTTTTCATCATTCATCTGAGGACATCTGTTGAGTGCGGGAGAGTGTGAACTTGGGTTCGTCTACGTGTGTCCCCCGGGGGCTGTGACAACTACCGGAAGCTTATCCCTTGCATACAGTTTTACCACTTGTTGGTTCATGCCCGATTCGGCCCATTGGGGGCTGCTACTACAGGTGAGGGGCTGGGGGGAACAGTTGCCGCATTCCGGAACAGGATTGGATGAACACACTGAACATTAGACACTTGCTGCCACAGTGTTTGCTCACTGCACTTGCACTTGTTTATCACCCGTAGAAGATTACATTGTGCTGATATTGGGAGTTGCACTGTATGCTTCTTTGAACTGCACTTTTTTACTTTTTTACCCATTATTATCCTGTTTGGACATTCATCACTTGGCATTATGTGTTATTAGTTGACATTTTTTTGCACTTTTATATATATACATTTATATATATTAATTTTTGGCAGATTTTATGCACATTGCACTTTTATGATTAATTTTATTGTTCTATTGCACTTTATCACTGTCAGTGTTTTATATTCATTGATCATTGCCCATGTCATTTATTGACCATCCATTATTGCATTTTATCTCACTTTATTATTGCAATATTTTTTATCGTATATTATTGGTTCATCAGTTGTTGCACTTAGGGTGAGGTAGCGCCACATATATATTTTTATACATTTTCGAGTTATGTGAGTACACTGTTTTGTGTTGGCGGCTCCTCGTTGATTAGACAGTGTGGTTTTTACACACTAGTTTTGTCTTCTGTTGTTATCTCTGGAGCTCAGCCACAGTGATCTTTGGGTTTCTTCTTTACCTCTCTCACCAAGGCTCTTCTCCCCCGATAGCTCAGTTTGGCCAGACGGCCAGCTCTAGGGAGGGTTCTGGTCATCCCAAACATCTTCCATTTAAGGATTATGGAGGCCACTGTGCTCTTAGGAACCTTAAGTGCAGCAGAATTTTTTTTGTAACCTTGGCCAGACTTGTGCCTTGCCACAATTCTGTCTCTGAGCTCTTTAAGCGGTTCCTTTGACCTCATGATTCTCATTTGCTTTGACATGCACTGTGAGCTGTAAGGTCTTATATAGACAGGTGTGTGCCTTTCCTAATCAAGTCCAATCAGTATAATCAAACACAGCTGGACTCAAATGAAGGTGTAAAACCATCTCAAGGATGATCAGAAGAAATGGACAGCACCTGAGTTAAATATATGAGTGTCACAGCAAAGGGTCTGAACACTTAAGACCATGTGATATTTCAGTTTTTCTTTTTTAATAAATCTGCAAAAATGTCAACAATTCTGTGTTTTTCTGTCAATATGGGGTGCTGTGTGTACATTAATGAGGAAAAAAATGAACTTAAATGATTTTAGCAAATGGCTGCAATATAACAAAGAGTGAAAAATGTAAAAGGTTCTGAATACTTTCCGTCCCCACTGTATAATGCAACAAACGTACAGTGATGCACAGAACAATATGGCATTAAACTTGCAGTAATGCACACAGAAGTAAATGGCGCTAAACTTGCAGGAACGCACACAGAAGTAAATGGCGTTAATCTTACAGTAACACACACAGAAGTAAATGGCGTTAAACTTGCAGTAACGCACAAAAATATATGGCCTTAAACTGGCAGTAATGCACACAAAACTATATGACATTAAACTGGCAGTAACGCACACAGAACTATATGGCGTTAAACTGGCAGTAATGCACACAGAAGTATATGGCGTTAAACTGGCAGTAACACACAAAACTATATGGAGTTAAACTGGCAGTAACACACAAAACTATATGGCGTTAAACTGGCAGTAAAGCACACAAAACTATATGGCGTTAAACTGGCAGTAAAGCACACAAAACTATATGGTGTTAAACTGGCAGTAATGCACACAGAAGTAAATGGCGTTAATCTTGCAGTAATGCACAAAACTATATAGCGTTAAACTGGCAGTAATGCACACAAAACTATATGACATTAAACTGGCAGTAACGCACACAGAACTATATGGCATTAAACTGGCAGTAATGCACACAGAAGTATATGGCGTTAAACTGGCAGTAACACACAAAACTATATGGAGTTAAACTGGCAGTAACGCACAAAACTATATGGCGTTAAACTGGCAGTAAAGCACACAAAACTATATGGCGTTAAACTGGCAGTAAAGCACACAAAACTATATGGCGTTAAACTGGCAGTAATGCACACAGAAGTAAACGGCGTTAATCTTGCAGTAATGCACAAAACTATATAGCGTTAAACTGGCAGTAATGCACACAAAACTATATGGCACTAAACTGGCAGTAACGCACACAGAACTATATGGAGTTAAACAGGCAGTAATGCACACAGAACTATATGGCATTAAACTGGCAGTAATGCACACAGAAGTAAATGGCGTTAAACTGGCAGTAACGCACACAGAGGTAAATGGCGTTAAACTTGCAGTAACACACAAAGCTATATGGCGTTAAACTGGCAGTAATGCACAAAACTATATGCCGTTAAACTGGCAGTAACGCACACAAAACTATATGCCATTAAACTTGCAGTAAGGCACAAAACTATATGGCGTTAAACTGGCAGTAACACACACAAAACTATATAGTGTTAAACTGGCAGTAACGCACACAAAACTATATGGCATTAAACTTCCAGTAACGCAATCAAATAGACAGTGTTCAACCGTGACACTGACGCTATATGAACTGTCCCTACTCTAGCTATACACTAGTGTAAAGATTACTGACACGGTCTCACTACACTACAGTGAAACTATCTGAGCTGTCCCTACACTACGCTAATGTATGTATGAATGACACGGTCTCACTACACTACAGTGAAACTATCTGGGCTGTCCCTACTCTAGCTGCACACTGTGCAAAGCTGAATGATGGTCCTCACTACACTCACACTATCCCTAGACTGACACTAAACTAATATTCTACACTGACAATTGAAGCAAAATAGCACAGTATAGCACACTAACTAACTAATAGCACTGAACAGAGCCCTGTTCTATCTCTCTACACGCCAAAATCACACTGAAAATGGCTGCGATTAAAAGAATACTTATATACTGGGGGGCGAGAATGATTGGATAAAGTCATGATGACAGTGTCCAATCATGACTCTGACAGTGCTCTGTGCCCTGATTGGCTGAAGCTTTCACTGCTTCAGCCAATCATGGCTTGCAATGCACTGTTCAGGGGGGTGGTCAGTTCAGGGGGGTGTACAAACGGTCAAATGACTCATTTGTTCGGCTGTTCACCAAACAGCCGAACAAAGAAAGTTCAGCCCGAACTTATGCTCGGGCTGAATCATTCACCCATCCCTACTGATCACCACCACATCAGTCATATTGTTCCTGATCACCTCCAAACCAGCTACCGTGTCCCTGTTCACTGCCAGACCAGTGATATTGTCCCTAATTAATGTCACACCAGTCACATTGTCCATAATCACCACCACGCCAGCCATATTGTTCCTAATTACCACTCACACCAGTTACAGTGTCCCTGATCACTGCCACACTAGTTGCAGTGCCCCTGGACCACTACTTATTTACCGCATGCATTTATTTATTTCCTTTAGCGAATTGACTAATGCTGTTTTGTGCAGTATTTACTGAGCATTTTTGCTTTTTGAGGTAAATACTGCATGAAGGAATAGTGAATTGACATTTTCCATATTGCATGCAATATTTGGGGAAAATGTGTCACATGACCCAAATACCGCATGCAATATATATTTTAGTGAATGAACCCCATGTCCCCTGATCACCGCCACACACCCTCAGTGTCTCTGATCACCACCACAACAGTTACAGTGTCCCTGATCACCGTTTCACCAGTACAGTGTTGCTGCTGCCTGCTGCCTGTACTAACCCTGGCCTGTTTATTGACCAGTTTTCTGGCTTCTGCCTAGACCGATCCTTTGCCTGTTTGCTGACCATGTCTCTGGCTGCGGCCTGAACTGACCCATCTGCACATGGCAATACAATTAAGTCTTCAAAAGACTCATCATGCCTCTTAAGAGGCACTGCCTTGTCCTTGTGCTCCAGGGCCTCCAAAAATGTGATAGGTAGTCCAGAAATTAGATGTGTGATTTATGTCACAGGAACGCCTGAAGGTGCTTCCTTGGATTTTGGGCCCCTCTATATTGCTAGGCTGCAAAAAAGTCTTATACATGGTGATATCACCATACTCAGAAGGAGTGGCAGAATGTGTTTTGGGGTTCAATTCTCAGTATGCCCATGTTTGTGAGAAATATCTTATTAACTAACAACTTTGTGTAAAAAAAAAAATACATTTTCATTTTCTTTCTTTCTTGTTAAAAAATGACATTTTCAAAACACTCACTATGCCTTTCAGAGAACTACCTTGGGGTGTTTGCTTTCCAAAATGGGGTCATTTTGTGGGTGTTTTCATTGTCCTAGTGCTCAAAGGCCTCCACAAATGTAATAGGTAGTCAAAAATCTTCATGTGTACTTTATGTTGCTTAAAAGCCCAAATGTGCTGCTTGGATTTTGGGCCCCTCTATGTATCTGAAAAGAGTTGAAATTGAAGGGCCACACTACTGAATAAAACTTTATTCCATTAAAGGTCAGGGGTAAAATTCAAAAAGTTCCAATGCGTTTTGGGGTCTTTGAATTGTACGCCTGACCTTTAAAGGAACAAAGTTGTATCTGTACATGTTAGCAGTGATGTGGCGCTTCAGTTTTGAGGCATCGGAAGACATCCTTTTGATGACAAAATGTGTCGGGCTGAGCCTCCTTATGACGTCATTGCATACTGGAAGCGAACCTAAATACTATCCAATTTCCAGAGGAGTTATTCTTTTACAATGCACATTGTCTGCGTACTAATGTAAGTGTGTTTTTAATGTACTACCTATGAGTAGCGTACATTTGCTTGTTCCTACATGGATTTGAGCCAATAGAGATCAGGAGGAGTCCATTTGGTGCTGGGTACAAATGTTTATTATGGTGTTCCATGAGGAGAAGTGCCTTGGCTGCTGATGAATAATATTTGAGCTTGGATTGAGCACTGAATAAGGGGGTCATTGAGAACTGATAAGCCTGCACCTTTATAATTTTTTGGTGTTTGTGGATGTTGCTGGCACATCTTGAGAGCAACGAAGACTTGAAAAGGATGCACATATAAATGGGACTTTCTTTGTTTCTTGGACTTTTTAAATCATCTTTGCATGGATACTTTCTTTCACATTTAGTTAATGTTTTCATTTAAGATTTGCACTTTATTCAATTTTCCTTATGTATGATGATTTAGAAAGAAATAATGATTTTCTTTTCACTTTAGTGCAACACATTTATTTTACATGTAAACAATCTATATAAACATTTTCATTGTATTTATTTTTATTATATCTTTTTTTTCTTTTTGTTAACAGGCCTTTAGCCTTTTTGAGTGAAACGTGTTGTAGTTCTTTCATCTATCTATGGTGACCTTTACAGTGTTCGTCAATACTCCCTAATTAAACCACAGGGGATGATGTTGTTGTTCCATTATTCCCTATAGGAGTGCCATGTACCTTTTAATATATGTAAGATTTATAGAGTCAAGTTAGGATATATGGGGGTTTATGTTCTATGTTGGCATACATTTACATATGATATGTGATTGATTTTATATAAAATCAGAACTGTTGGGCCCCTTTGTATTTATGTATAAAAAAAGCTTATTTATTGTTAATGTGTTTGCTGTTGTGAAAATTTCTTTCTCACCTTAAAAATCCTATTTCTTTTTATTTCCTCAGTTGTCCTGGAGGTAATTGTATTTAATGCTTTGGTAGGGATTTGGTGGTATTTCATCCCTGACATGATTTGAACATATTGCAGCACAGAAATGTAATAGGACCCTGAATAAATAATGAGAAAGATTGATTATAGAAGATGATAAATAAATGAAAAAAGAGCTCAATATAATAAAGATGGGGAGAGGGGTCAGGTTAACTGCAGAGGTAGAGGTTGCACCTAGTGTACTTCAGACCCCTGATGATTATTGAGGATCTCAAGCCCCTCTCACCCTATCTTGGCAGAACTTGTCTGACTGAATTTTTGACTCCTAGGGGTGACCCACTGTTATTGCGCTATTAGGGGGGGCAAGCCTGTTAGAGAATAAAGCAGCAATTTATTTCAGCAAAATTGGTGTTCCTGGCAATGTGGGCATTATAATTTCAGGTATCACAGGGCATTACATTGAGGCTTCCTCTGTGCATAGTGTGAAAAAGTAGATAGGAAAGTAGAGGTCTGATGTTTTTTTAGGATCAAGGTGCAGATGTTTATGTTAAGCAGGGCCTACTTTCAAATGTGATATCTGTCACATACAGTCATTTTTGGGTTGTTAGACCAATTTGTTCATGTTCAATTGTTTATTTTGACACATGGTTGTAGCTGCACTTGTATTTACATATATTAAATGAAGGGTAGCACGTTTTTGTATATTTATTTAAATTTTAAGTTGTGGAAAATATCTGGAAATGACAAATTGAGTCATGGGTGGCATCCTCCTATGGAACTGGTGACAGCAGCTGTTCATCCCGCAGTTCAATTACATAGAATTTGGAACCCCACTGTGAATAACAAGATATTATGGCTAAACATAGAAAAGATTGTCGTAGGAATGATACAATGATGTTGATTAAAAAGAGTGGCCCTCCACCCTAGAAGCAGTATCCAGCTCCAAAAGAATAAGTGCAAACCAAAACTGAGACTTTGTAAAGTGAGAAATCTATGGTTAAATAAAATGTAATTTGTATTTTCATTCCGAATGGACAAAGTTGCAAATACCACAAACAATTTTGAAGTGTGTGGAGGGTAGTAAGTGCAGAGAATATGACAGTGGAAAAGGGTGTGCAGGAGAGGAGCGTCAAGAGTATGACAGGGCGGAATGTGCTGGAGAGGAATGTGGAGTATATTATAGGGGCAGTATGTGCTAATGGGGGGGGGCAGAAAGCAAAATAGTAGACAGTATCTGCAAAAAAGGAATGCAGAGGGTATGACAGAGGGTTAGTTTGTGCAGAAGAGGAATGCATTACAACTTCTCTGCAACTGACATTACAGTTAACCCACTAACATGGGATTTTGCAGCAGATGAAGAGAGATAGAAGGTAAAAAAAATGTATCCAGAACAAGGGTCTGCTGAAATTGAAACAGATTATTATTCTAGGACAGTGGAGCTGATTATTATTGGAACTTTAGATATTGGAGGTTGGTGATTTTAACAGGGACTCAGATTGCAATACAAATCTAAAACGAAGTTTAACATTTCCTACTGTTTCAAGATTAAAAAAAAAAGTTTTGGCTTTAGATATACTTTAACAAACTTATGTTGTCGGAAGTTCCGATCGTCAAGAACGCGCTGACGTACAACACGTACAACGGCACTATAAAGGGGAAGTTCAATAGCCAGCGCGCCACCCTTTGGGCTCCTTCTGCTAATCTCGTGTTAGTAGAAGTTTGGTGAGAGACGATTCGCGCTTTTCAGCCTCGTGCTTTTCAGATCGTTACTGCTCTTCAGTTTGTGCTTGTGGGTTCGTATCTGGTTTTCAGTGCATGTAGTCAGTTCGCATCTGTTTTTCAGTGCGTGCTATTTATAGCACGTATTTGATATCCAGTGCATTCTTGTCCACTCGTTTCTGAATTTCACCTCGCTCTTCTCAGGCCTTTCTAATTTTCAGTGCGTTCTGACCAGCTGACCATTTTGAAGCCATGTTGGGGGTACGTACTCATCGCAGAGTTTGTGCTATGCGGGTGCTTGGTGTTGGGGTTCTTACTTTGACCCAAGCCCAGTCCATGAACAGGGCAAGGAGTTCATGGACGAAGAATTGGTTGCTCCAGCGTGATCAATTCTCTCACATGGCTTTGTTGCGGGAGATCCGTGAGAATAATTCTGATGATTTCAGGAATTATCTCAGAATGATGGACCCCGTTTTTCACCGTCTGTTGGCTTTGCTGTCCCCTTATATTACCAAGCAGGACACCTGCATGCGACAAGCCATCACTCCCGAGCAGAGGCTCATCGCCACTTTGTGGTACTTGGCGACAGGGAGAAGTCTGCAGGACATCAAGTTCTTGACAGGCATCTCCCCCCAGGCTCTGGGGATCATTATTCCAGAGACCTGTTCTGCCATCATTCAGGTCCTGCAGAAGGACTATATTAAGGAAAGTTTTCTCCTTTAACATCACATTCTATGTTTTTAATGTTTGCTAATGTATTGTATTTCTTTCATCATACCCTAAATACCATGATTGTTATATGCTGTAAATGTCCTCTTTGTCCTAATGCATCCTGGGTTTTTTAATGCTCTTTTTTTGTTCTTCGTGCATATTTGCCTTCACTAACCTCCCCAGAATGCTATCCTGGGCCCATATACACCTAGCCTAGTCACTTAACAATGTATTTTGTCAGCTCCATAGTAGTGCTTTACCCTAAATGCCCCCTAAAATATGTACAAATGTTAATTGTGTCCTTAAATTCAGGCAGATTGCCAGAGGCTTTTTTTTTGGGGGTCACAAAATCATTTGGAACCCTCCCTCCCCCCCAACTGCTAAGTCAACCGATACCAATACTCTATCTGCTGACTTTGCCAAACCCATACACACTATACCTACCTCTTTTGTGTTCATATTTATGGATGAATTCACCAAAGCATGTAGTTAAAGGGCCTGCCTGAATACTTTCAAATGGTACTGTTTCAAGTTTTGTTCTTCTATTATCTTGATAGGTAATTGCAGAATGTAAAAATGTGCTTCAATTTGGACAGTGTGCATTCATATTTTTGTATTATGACACTTCTTACTTGTCCAGTGGGCTGCCAATAGTGTAAGTAAAGGAGGGGCTGGCCAAAGTATAACACATTATTTATGCATTCAGCTCTCAATGAAGTGGAGAGGGTTACCTGTCCAAAACATCCCCCCCCCTAAAATTTTTACAATGGGCCATCAGAGGGGGTGAGGAATCTGATAAGTGGACCTTAGATTTTTTTTATTTAACCTCTTCCCACCCGCCGGCCGTCATATGACGTCCTTGACTTTGAGCGGGTATATCTGAATGATGTCTGCAGCTACAAGCATCATTCAGATATCGGCTTTTTGAGCCGGTGATTCCCTACACCATAAAAATTATCATAGCTGGTGTTCCACCACTTTAATGTTCTTAAGAAAGGACGTTCCACCCTCCCACCATCCTCCGGTGCTTCTACCGATTCACCGCTTCCATCGGTGAGTCAGAGACAGGATCCGCCAGCCGCCATCCGCCTCTATGTACCATAGAGATTTCCGATTTTTTTGGATTTCAGGCTTCCCAGCCTAGAGGTGAGATGTGGGGTCTTATTGACCCCATATCTCACTGTAAAGAGGACCAATCATGCCATATTCCTATTACAAGGGATGTTTACATGTGTCAAACAAAAAAAATAAAATTAAGAATAAAAACATTTTTTAAAGTGCCCCTGTCCCCGTATACTCGCACGCAGAAGCGAACGCTTACGTAAGTCCCGCCCACATATGAAAATGGTGTTCAAACCACACATGTGAGGTATCATTGCGAATGCTACAGTGAGAGCAATAATTCTAGCCCTAGACCTCTTCTGTAACTCAAAACATGTAACCAGTAAAACATTTTAAAGAGTCGCCTATGGGGATTTTTAAATACCGAAGTTTGGCACCATTCCAAGAGCATGCGCAATTTTGAAGCATGACATGTTAGATATCTATTTACTCGGCGTAACTTCATCTTTCACATTATGCAATTGGGCTAACTTTACCTTTCTTTTTAAAGCACAAAACTTTTTTTATCCCAAAAAAAGGCATTAGAAATATTGCTGCGCAAATACCGTGTGAGATAAAAAGTTGCAACAACCACCATTGTATTCTCTAGGGTCTTTGTTAAAAAAACATATATATTGTTTGGGGGTTCTATGTAATTTTCTAGCAACAAAATGATGATTTTTACATGTAGGAGAGAAATGACAGAATTGGCCTGGTAGACAAGTGGTAAAATACTCCTTCAAATAAATGTTATACTGATGTTGGCCAAGAATGTTTGTGTCTAATCTGCTTGCAATGTTATGTGCAAAAGTCCTAATTAATTTTTTTCTTATTTCACTCCACAGTTTCCTTCAACGCCACAGGAATGGCAGACTGTGGCTTCTCAATTTGCCCAGCGGTGGGACTTTCCCAACTGCGGAGGGGAAATAGATGGGAAACACGTCCACATAGTCCCACCCCCCAACTCGGGGTCATACTATTACAACTACAAGGGGTTTAATAGTATTGTAAAGTTGGCGGGGGTGTCGGCAACATATGATTTTCTCTATGTGGACGTGGGGAAGAATGGCCGGATGTCGGATGGTGGAGTCATCGCCCAGACCGAGTTCTACGGATGGCTTCAGGACGGCTTCAGAGTGGTGGCTTGGGATTGCCACCTCCAGAAGACAACGTGGCTGGTCTTCCGTTCGTCTTTGTCGCTGATGAGGCATTTGGGCTGGGTGATCACCTTATGCGGCCGTTCCCCATGAGGACCCTCACCCCGGATCAGAGGGTTTTTAACTACCGGTTGGCCAGAGCCAGAAGAGTGGTGGAGAATGCTTTTGGGATAAAGGCCAGCCGGTTCCGCCTATTACTTACGCCAATAAACATGGCGGAATATAAACTTAACCATACAATCCTTGCATGCTGCATTCTTCACAGCTTTTTAAGGAGAAATTCTATGAACTATGTGGCCTCAGTTGGGCCTGAGGCCGGATTTCAAGTCCAAACCCTGACGGCGCTTGAAGCTGGCCGTCCTGGCTTGCCCCCCAAAAGCGCCCGCGAGGTCCGTCAAAAATATATGGAGTACTTTACAGGTAGGGGGCCATTGATATGCCAGAAAATGTTTAAGAAACCTTTTTTAAATAAATTTGTTTTTTAAAATGAAATAATAATTCCTTTGATTTACTGCTTGTGTTTCTTTTAGCTGTCTCCTAGGTTATCCAATGTGTTTCTTTTTTTTTGCCCATTTTCTTCAATAGTGCAAACGTAATTTCTTTGATACATGAGGTGACAATCTCTTCTTCAGCTAACTATTATGTTGTGGGTCTGCTACACACACACCTTGTTTTTGTTGTTAATGTATGTAATGCATTAATGCTTAAAATATTCAACATTTTCCACACCATGAATTTATTTTTTGGAGTTACGAAAATGGCCTGATTGATGCAAATTATCAAGCACTGTGGGTGTTATTTACTAAAGTAAAATCCACTTTGCACTACAAGTGCACTGCAAAAGTGCACTTGAAAGTGCACTGAAACTGCACTGAAAGTGCACTTGTAGTGCAAAGTTGATTTGCCTTTAGTAAATAACCCCCATTGTCACTGTAAACAACAAATGCTGCTATTGAGCATTGAAAGAAGAAGCCACACATTTTTGAGTTGAAAATTTTTTACTCTGTTTACATTCACATATGCGTTTAGAAAAGGGTTTTTGAACAAACCAACATATTTTTATTTATTTCAGTTACTTATATAGCGCCGTCAATTTACGCAGCGCTTTACATATATATTGTACATTCACATCAGTCCCTACCCTCAAGGAGCTTACAATCTAAGGTCCCTAACTCACATTCATATTTACTAGGGACAATTTAGACAGGATCCAGTTAACCTAGCAGCATGTCTTTGGAGTGTGGGAGGAAACTGGAGTACCCGGAGGAAACCCACGCAGGCACAGGGAGAACATGCAAACTCCAGGCGGGTAGTGTCGTGGTTGGGATTCAATCCAGAAACCCTTCTTACTGCTAGGCGAAAGTGCTATCCACTACACCATTTTTTAAAATACATTTTTTTTCTGCCAGTAGAAATATCCTTTTTTTGTGGTAAACAGGCATGTTTTTTAAACCATACAACAATACACAACCCAGGAACTTACAAAGTTCAACTTTGAGAAATTGAAGGCGATATCAGACATTATAGTGTGTCCAAACTGTGTTGATCTTGCCTTCAGCAGATAGGGTGATGTCACCCCTGTGAAAGGCAAATTTTGAAGATGCACACAAATTGAGAGTCAAAATGGGGATTTCCCTCCTGATCTCATGCCTAATGTCAACATGTGCTAGCTACCATCATGGGGGATTAGTGGACATGTTTCAGGGGTGCAACCCCTTCCTCTCATCTACTTGAGTTGCGAGGAAGGTGTTGCACCCACAAAATGCGTACATTGATATCCCGTGATGGCAGATAGCACATGTTGACACACTGTGTGCATCTTCAAAATTTGGCTTTAAAAATGTTGGAGAAAAGTTAGAAAAATAGAAACAATTTGATAAATGTTGGTGTGTTTTCGATTCTGCCTAAAACATCAATGAGTCTTTTTTCAACATCATTGATGTCTTCCTAGATCTTCTGTAAATCCCGATTGCACACCATGATCTCCCCGATGAGGACGTGTGCACTTGCACTTGTGAAATGTGTTTCTTCTTTCACAACATCCACATCACCAAAAATTAAAAAACACACCATGTTTTTTTTCCCTTTACAAAGCTGGAATAATTACCTTTTTTGGTAAAGTATCACACATGTAGACACCTCTAGTATCCACTGGAGCACCTGTGTGGGACACCCTAAAAAGTTTGTTCTGGTGTCCCACGCTAGTGCTCCTGCGTCCAGATGTGTAAACAGCTGCTGAGCATGCTCTCCTTACACTGAATCAAGCTTGCATTTCATTCTAGTTACAAACCCATCTAGACAGCAATGTACTAAACTTCTTTTAATACAAATAGGCATGACCAAATGTAGTTAATCTGCATCTGCCAAAAACATCGTATTAGTGAGCGAATGAACGATGTTTACTACGAACGATTACTGTGCCCATGAACCTAAAACTTGCCATCGTAAACTGTACAACAGTAAGGAAAAGCACATGCAGCAGCACAAACATAATAATACTAATAATAGTAACACACGACAAAATACTTACTTTTTTGCAGCACTCTCTTGATTCTTCTGTACTGATCCTGCTCCCTCAATATGAGGTCTGACCATCATTTCCTCAGGTGATCCTTCGATCGCCATACCCCAAAATTCTTCTGCAGACTTTTCACAACTTTAGTCCTGTTCTTGGCCTTTCTCACATTTGGGTTTGGGTAGGCCCGTCATAGTCGGCCCTCTTCAAGATGTCCACCATCTCTACAAAAGACATATTAGAGGCCTTAAATCTCCTCCGGGATCGGGACGTTCTTGGCTCCGGGCATTCATCGTTGCTGCTGCTGTCTTCATGCACCAGTTGTCTCCCCACCATGTGCTCTCCCACTGCACCGAAAGACAAGGGGCAGGGAATATACTAGTAGAAGGTCAGGGGCGGGCGGAGTTTCACGCATGCACAGTGTATAAAAAGCATAACATGCGTGTGTCGTACGTACGATCTGTGAGCTGAGGAAGGAGTAGCGGAAGCGCCGATCGTGATAACAAAGGTACAACTTTAACTTGGGCCTATACTGCTTATAGATTAAGGCCTATATTGGGACAAGATTATGAGAGTTTAGCATGACATTAGGGTTTGTCTTGTGTTGTGTCTTGCAGAGAAAATGGATCTATTGAATGATCAGGACTTTATCCCCATATTCATTGATATGTGCAGGGAGCTTCCCTGTCTGTGGCAGGTAAACCACCCCTTTTATAACAATAAAAGAAAGAGGCAGCGCTGGATCATAGTTTCATAGTTAGGTTGAAAAAAGACACAAATCCATCCAGTTCAACCATAAAAAAAAAATAAATGAAATAAAAGATATCGTACAATCCAATATACCTAATTCTATACCCACAGTTGATCCAGAGGAAGGCAAAAAACCCCAGCAAAGCATGCTCCAATTTGCTACAGCAGGGGAAAAAATTCCTTCCTGATCCCCCAAGAGGCAATCAGATTTTCCCTGGATCAACTTTACCTATAAATGTTAGTACCCAGTTATATGTTATGTACATTTAGGAAAGTATCCAGGCCTTTCTTAAAGCAATCTACTGAGCTGGCCAGAACCACCTCTGGCAGGAGTCTACTCCACATGTTTACAGCTCTTACTGTGAAGAAACCTTTCCATATTTGGAGATGAAATCTCTTTTCCTCTAGACGTAAAAAGAGTGCCCCCGTGTCTTCTGTGTTGACCGTAAAGAGAATAACTCAACACCAAGTTCACTATATGAACCCTTTATATATTTGAACATGTTGATCAAATCCCCTCTTATTCTCCTCTTCTCAAGAGTGAATAAATTAAGTTCCTCTAACCTTTCCTCATAGCTGAGCTCCTCCATGCCTCTTATTAGTTTGGTTGCCCTTCTCTGCACTTTCTTCAGTTCCCCTGATATCCTTTTTGAGAACTGGTGCCCAAAACTGAACTGCATATTCCAGATGAGGTCTTACTAATGATTTGTACAGGGGCAAAATTATATCTATCTCTCTGGAGTCCATATCTCTCTTAATACAAGAAAGGACTTTGCTCGCTTTGGAAACCGCAGCTTGGCATTGCATGTTATTATTGAGCTTATGATCTACCAAAACCTCCAGATCCTTCTCCACTACAGATTCCCCCAGTTGTACTCCCCCTAGCATGTGTGATGCATGCATATTCTTAGCCCCCAAGTGCCTAACTTTACATTTCTCAACATTAAACCTCATCTACCACATAGTCGCCCAATAAGTGCATTAAGGTCAGCTTGTAAATTGGAGACATCTGCAAAGACAGAAATGTTACTTTTGATCCCAGATCCAATATCATTTATAAAGATATTAAAAAGTAAGGGTCCCAGCACTGAGCCCTGGGGTACACCACTGATAACCTTAGACCATTCAGAGTAAGAATCATTAACCACTACTTTCTGAATTCTGTCTTTTAGCCAGTTTTCTATCCATTTACAAAATGATATTTCCAAGCCTGTAGACTTTACCTTACACATGAGCCGTGTGTGTGGAACTGTATCGAACGCTTTTGCAAAATCCAAGTATACCACGTCGACAGCCACCCCTCTGTCCAAGGTTTTACTTACCTCTTCATAAAAAGAAATCAGGTTTGTCTGACAACTTCTGTCTTTCATGAATCCATGCTGTCTGTTGCTTAAAATTTTTTTTCCAGCAAGAACTCGTCTATGTAGTCTTTTATTAAATGCTCCAGTATCTTCCTGACTATAGAAGTTAAACGAATGGGTCTATAGTTACTTGGTAAAGACTTTGATCCCTTTTTAAATATAGACACAACGTTCGCCCTGCGCCAATCCAGTGGTACTATTCCCGTCATTAATGAGTCCCTAAAAATTAGATACAATGGCTTTGAAATTACAGAGCTCAATTCTTTTAGGATCCGTGGGTGGATGCCATCAGGTCCAGGTGCTTTATCCACCTTTATTCTGTCTAAATATTTCTGGACCATATCACTTTTGAGCCAATGTGGATCATTCGGGGCTGTGTCAATACCACCCCCATTATGGACATGAGCTCCCCCATGCTCTTTTGTATACACAGAGCTGAAGAAAATATTTAATAAATTAGCCTTCTCTTTGTCCCCAGTCACCCACTCTAGATTATTTTGTAAAGGGCCTACATGCTCAGACCTGATCTTTTTACTATTAATATATTTGAAAAAATTTTTTGGGGTTTGTCCTACTATCTTTTGCTTGTCAAAAGAAGTTTATTGAGTATACAATGTTATAAAGATACATAAAGTAAGTTTACAAGGATCTATAAAGTAAGCTCATTGTTTTACAGTAGGGTTTATATAGGTAAATATCATGAAATTTCAAATATTAAACATTGGGTTCACGTAAACCTAAATTAAAGATATATATAATTTCCTTAGTTACTTTTGTAGGTATTTAAATGATTTATACCTACTATACATATTGTTTACAAGTAGAGTGTATATAGGTCAAATAAATTCTGATAATGAGCTTTAATCGTAAGGTGGAGAAAAGGAAAGAGAAAGAAGAAAAAGGGTTGAAAGGTAGAGGTATGGTCCACAAGGTTGTCCCGCTCGTCAGTTTATTATTCTTTTTAGTTCTCTTTGAAGCCTTAGAATGGGTGTCTCTGTAAGTCATTTAATCTGTTACCATGGCAACAGGACAGAGTCATTGAAGTTTGACAGGAACTGTTGTTTTATCCAAGGATGCCAAAGTTTTTCAAATTTTGGAATTTGATTTTGATCGATGGCTACCATCTTAGCATGGGACATTGTATTATTCATTCTGTGAATTGTTTCTGCTAGTACCAATGTAGGAGATTTCCATGCCTTGGCCACTGTTTGTTTTGCAGCCGTTATTAGTTGGATCATAAGTTTGAATTGAGAGAGTGTTAACCATTCCGGTTTTAGATTAAGTAAAGTTAAATATGGATCTGGTTGTATTATTTTTTTAAATATTTTAGATGCAATCACGAAGACTTCCTTCCAGAAGGTTTGGATTACTGGGCACGTCCACCATATGTGTAAATATGTGCCTATTTCTGGGCATCCTCGAAAACAAAGAGCTGAGGTATTAGGTGAATATTTTGCCACTCTAGCGGGGTCCTACTATCTTTTGCAATCTGTCATTCATTTTGAATTTTTGCATCCTTAATTTCCTTTTACATATTCTGTTAAATATTTTGTAACATTTAAACGACACTAGTGTTCCTTCTTTTTTATATTTTTTAAAAGGTCTTTTCTTATTGTTTATAGCTTTTTTAACTTTGACCGTGAGCCACATAGGTTTTAATTTTAGCCTTTTAAATTTATTGCCCATGGGAATGTACTTTGCAGTGAGGTCCCAAACAGTCTTTTTGAAGAATTCCCTTTTCTGTTCTGTGTTTATCAATGCCAATATTCCCTCCCAGTCTAAATCCTGGAGAGCAGCCCTCATCCTTGGAAAATTTGCTGTCTTGTTGTTGAAATCAACAACAAGAGAGCAAATAAATTGGATCAATTGTTGGGATTTGTGAAGCCGCAGATCCCCACGGCAAACATCAACTATCTGAAGGCCACAATTGGTGGCATGAGGAGCACTTATAATAGGGAGCGCAAGAAGGTCCAGGATTTCCAGAGATCAAAGCTGCAGCAGATGACATTTATGTACCCAGGGTGTGGTACTACGACAGACTGCATTTTCTAGCAGACCAAAGGGAACCCAGGCCTGCACTCTCCAGTCTTCCTTCAACGCTTCCTTCCACCCCAGCGTAGGCTTCCAACGTCCAACCTGGGCCTTCCAGCCAGGAAGCTGTGGAGGAGCCCAACTTGAGCCAGGTATAGCATTGTTTAACATATTTCTTGTCCAAAAAATAATGATGCTAACTAGATGTTATTATTCACTAATTTCGGATTTAACAAAGTGTTTTACATATCAATAGACAGTAGTGGCCACAAAATGATTGTGACAACAATGAAAAATGCTGGGGTCAGAATGGTAGTCTTTTATATTTGTTAACATTCAATTTGCAACAGTCATGAGCTGAAAATTGTGTGTGATTGATGAACCAAAAACTAAACCTATGTCCCTTTTTCATACACAGGAAAGCCTCAGCTAGGAGGAGGCAGTGGAAAGTGGCAGCCAGGAGGTGGTGGGGGTAAGTGGCAGCCAGGAGGTGGCTGGGCTAGGGCTGGGAGATTTTCCACAAAAAAAAAAAAAATCTGCGATTTTCTTAAAAAAAACTCGATTCACGATTCGAATCGAGTTTTTGTTTTTTTTTGGACACCGCGCTGGTCCTGAAGAGCTGCGGGCAGGAGTTTTTAGGAGAGGCCATGGCTTTGGCCTAGTCCGCGGCGTCCAGCCTCGCGGACTAGGCCAAAGCCGTGGCCTCACCTAAAAACTCCTGCCCGCAGCTCTTCAGGACCGGCGCGGTGAAAAAAAAATCTAAAAAAATCGATTTGCTTAAATTTTGAATCGATTTGACCTCTCAACTCAATTTAAGATTTAAATCGATTTTTTCCCCAACCCTAGGCAGGGTACAGTAGCCTGCCCGAATCCCAGGTCCCTCCCCTCCACCTTCAAAAAAAAAAAGGCCCAGGAAGAGAAGTAACCTGGCGCGGTGTCCGGCCTCGCGGACTAGGCCGAAGCCACTGCCTCGCCTAAAAACTCCTGCCCGCAGCTCTTCAGGACCGCCGCGGTGAAAAAAAAAATCTAAAAAAATCGATTTGCTTAAATTTTGAATCATTTTGACTTCTCAACTCGATTCAAGATTTAAATCGATTTTTTCCCCAGCCCTAGGCTGGGCCCAGTGGCCTGCCCAAATCCCAGGTCCCTCCCCTCCGTCTTAAAAAAAAAGGCCCAGGAAGAGAGGTAACCTGGAGGAGGCTGCACTTGGGCTATTTCGGAAGGCTACTGCAGCCCTCAGAACCCCCCAATATTCAAGAGGACTATGCCTGCATGGCAGCCTGCAAAATGCAGGAAATGGAGGAGGGCCAATGCCTCTTCTGTGAGGAAGTGATCTTACAAGCCTAAATAAGGGGTTGAGGAGTGAACTCACAAGCCAAAGCCAGGTTTGTGAGTTCGACCATCATCCTCCTTCTCCACCTCCAACACCAGAGCCACAGCCTGAAAGCAAGCATGTAAGGAAGACAAGAGAGTGATGGCCTGGGTTCAGTCTGGTCTGACAAAAGACGCAGGTTGTGGAAAAAACCACAGCCTGGGGACATATATGTCACCTGCTGCTGTTCATGATCTCTCCGAGTCCTGGACCGGAATGTGATCCCTATTATATGGACTCCTCATGCTACCAATTTTGGCTGTAAAATAGTTGATGTGTGCCCTGGGGTACAAAGGCTTCGCCAATTTCACCAGTTTATCCAGCCTTGCCTTCCTCTTTATTTTGTTATGACCCATAATAAATGGCTATTTTTTTTCACAAATACTTGCCTATGTGTTTTACTTCAAAAAGGACAGTTTGTTTGTGAGTAGGCAGGTACATTTCAAAAATACAATGTCAAATTAACAAGGGACACCAACAAACAACCTCCTTGAGGTTAAAAAAATGCAAGTTAATAATGGTGTTGTGGTAACTTGACACACAAAACAACAAAAAATATTATGGAGATCAGTAGAAAAAAAATATCTAAAAAAAACAGGAGCTCTTGATAAAAAAAAAAATAAGTAGATCACTATAAAAAAAATGTAAAAAAAAATGGAGATCTTCATAAAAAACTAAAAAAAAAGAATGGAGATCTTCATTAAAAAAAAATTAAAAAATAAATGGAGATCTTCATAAAAAAATAAATAAAAAAATGATCACTATATAAATAAATTAAAAACATTATTCTGGAGATCTGGCGAAAAGAAAAAAAAATTATTAATGAGATCACAAGAAATAATAAAGAAATCAGTTTGTCAGAACTCTGTGTGAGTATCAGCTGCAAAACAACTTCATAATTCTAGCATTCTAAAGAAGAAGAGAATGCGCTGCATTGAAAGATTACAAAATTTGTAGCGTGAGGAATGTGCTATCTCCATTACGAACGCTAGTTTTACCAGACCGAGCGCTTCCATCTTGTACATGATTCAGAGCATGCGTGGAATTTTGTGCGTCGGAATTGTGTACACACGCTCAGAATTTCCGACAATGGATTTTGTTGTCGGAAAATTTGAGATCCGGCTCTAAAATTTTTGTTGTCGGAAATTCCGAAAAAAATGCTCAATGGAGCCTACACACGGTCGGAATTTTCGACAACAAGCTCCCATCAAACATTTGTTGTCAGAAAACCCGACCGTGTGTACGCAGCATTACTGTTAAGGAATTAACACACATTCACTTGAGACCGGGTGCTTAGGGGTTAATACACTTGAGCTTAGGATTGTTTGCTGTGTTACCATATATGTGCAGCCTAAAGGGCACTGTGTGGTTAACACATATGAGCTTGGGATTGGTTGCTAAGAGATTAATACATACATTGTGGAAAGGTCGCCACAAAGACACATAGAAAACAATGTTTTTCTACTGTATGTGCCTGTTAACACCACAAAGCTGGTGTGATGTGCAGTGCAGAAAAAATGCAACCTTGTTACATTTTTCCACAGCACAGTGGATGGCACTGCAAGTTGCCATGCATGCTGTTCAGAAATATGCTATATATACTATTGCACACTTCAGATAAAGTTAAAAAAATAAAAAGTAAACAGTTTCAGAGCATTGCACCATGATAGCAATATGCAAATTTGAAATTTTTTTGCTCTAGACGCAAGGGACTCAAACTGGCGGCCCTCCAGCTGTTGCAAAACTACAAGTCCTATGAGGCATTGCAAGGCTGACAGTTACAAGCATGACTCCCACAGGCACAGGCATGATGGAACTTGAAGTTTCGCAACAGCTGGAGGGCCGTCAGTTTGAGACCCCTGCTCTAGAGGTAGTACGTGTCAAAGTAACAACCACATGAATGGCAGGACCCAAAGTTTCCCAGCAGAACATTGCACAATGCATCAAACTGCCTCTGCCAGCTTGTCTTCTTCAAATGCATTCTGGTACCATCTCTTCCCTAGGCAGGCACACACACCTGGCCATCCACATGATGTAAAAGAAAACATGATTCATCAGGCCACCTTCTTCCATTTCTTCGTTGTCCAGTTGCGATGCTCACATACCCATGGTAGGCACTTCTGGCTGTGAACATGGGTCAGCATGATCACCCTGACCAGTCTTCAGCTATGCAACCCCATAAGCAACAAACTGCAATGTCCATTTTGTCTGCTTTCAACACAGCAACTTCAGGGACAACATGTTTACTTGCCGCCTAATATATTCCACTGACTTTCAGATGCCATTGTAATGAGATAATCAGCGTTATTCACTTTACATTTCAGTGGTCATAAAGTTATGGCTGGTCAGTGTATACATATATATATATATGTATTTATTTATTATTATATAAAATATTTATTTTTCTGGCTAAGTCAAGTGCAGAGATCAATCCATAAAAGATTTAGTTGTATATCTAAAGGGTGCAACCCCTCACAGATACTCTAGTTGGAACCCAGGAACGAGCCCTGCTGCAAAAGAATTGCATCAAAAATTGTAATTACACGCACCTGTTAAACAGGGGCTTAAAAATTGGGCCTTAGGCACTGGTGCTGGTGCCACAACACTGCAACCCCTCACAGATACTCTAGTTGGAATGCAGGAATGAGCTCTGCTGCAAAGTATTGCATCAAAAATTGTAATTACACGCCCCTGTTAAACAGGGGCTGAAATATTGGGCCTTAGTCACTGGTGCTGGTGCCACAACACTGCAACCCCTCACAGATATTCTAGTTGGAGCGCAGGAACTAGCCCTGCTGCAAAGAATTGCATCAAAAATTGTAATTACACGCCCCTGTTAAACAGGGGACAGGGGCTGAAAAATTGGGCCTTAGGCACTGGTGCTGGTGCCACAACACTGCAACCCCTCACAGATACTCTAGTTGGAACGCAGGAACGAGCCCTGCTGCAAAGTATTGCATCAAAAATTGTAATTACACGTCCCTGTTAAACAGGGGCTGAAAAATTGGGCCTTAGTCACTGGTGCTGGTGCCACAACACTGCAACCCCTCACAGATACTCTAGTTGGAGTGCAGGAACTAGCCCTGCTGCAAAGAATTGCATCAAAAATTTTAATACAGGGGCTTTAAAATTGGGCCTTAGGCACTGGTGGCAGCGCCCAGAACCAAAAATGTTCTTACAAGCTATCAGCATGATCATTGAGGAGGAAGAGGATAATTACTCAGCATAATAGTATAGTCACTCAGCATCAGCATAGGCAGTCTTTGAAGGGATCTGACATTTCAAAAAAAAATATTCGGTTACATCAGCATCAGGTGCTTGGTAGCTGGTGGTGATCCAAGACTGATTCATATTTATGAAGGTCAGTTGATCGACCGAGTCGGTGGACAGACGCACCCTGTGATCGGTTACAAAGCCTCCAGCAGCACTGAATGTGCGTTCCAAAAGAACGCTGGATGCAGGACAGGCCAGTAGCTCAATTGCATACTGTGCAAGCTCTGGCCAGTGATCCATCCTCAAGACCCAGTAACCCAGAGGATTTTCGGTGGTAAAAGTGTCCAAGTCAGATCTAGCCCCTAGGTATTCCTGCACCATGTAAAACAGACGCTGGCGATGGTTGCTGGAACCAATCATACCTTGGGGCTGCGGACTAAAATTGTCTGAACGCACCAGTCAGACGGCCACCTTCTCCACCCCTCCTTCTTTGACTGACCGAAGCCTCAGCAACACGTTGTCCAGAAACAGAAGTTTGTAACCACCCAGTCTCTGGGAACGCGTTGCACAGACCTTTCTGCAAGGCCTCCCGAAGATGTTTCATCCTCTGCTCCCTTTGCAACGGCAAAATAAGGTCCGCAACCTTACCCCTGTAATGTGGATCAAGGTAGGTTGCCAGCCAGTATTGGTCCTTCTTGATACCACGAATACGAGGATCCTTACGCAGGCTTTGCAGGATCAGGGAGGCCATGCAGCGTAGGTTTGCTGAGGCATTCGGTCCGGAGTCCTCTGGGTCACTAAGGACGACATGGTCCGCAGCCACCTCCTCCCAGCCACGTACAAGTCCATGTGTTTATTGGGACTGATCCGTTAAAGACTGCTGCTGATGCTGAGTGCCAGGCTCCACCTCCATACTGACACAATCCTCCTCCTCCTCCTCTTCCTGTGTGATCGGCGGGCATGCAGGAACACTGTCTGGATAAAGGGGGCCTTGAGAGCTAAGGAAGTCCTCCTCTTCCTGCCTCTGTTCTGCCTCAAGTGCCCTGTCCATTATTCCACGCAGCGTGTGCTCCAACAGGTGAACAAGGGGGACAGTGTCACTGATGCATGCACTGTCACTGCTCAACATCCTTGTGGCCTCCTCAAATGGTGACAGGACAGTGCATGCATCCCTGATCATGGCCCACTGGCATGGGGAAAAAAACAAGCTCCCCTGACCCTGTCCTGGTGCCATAGTCGCACAGGTACTCATAGATGGCGCTCTGATGCATGTGCAGCCGCTGCAGCATGGCCAACGTTGAGTTCCACCTGGTGGGCATGTCACAGATTAGGCGGTTCTTGGGCAAGTTAAACTCCTTTTGGAGGTCTGCCAGCCCAGCACTGGCATTATATGACCGGCGGAAATGCACACAGACTTTCCTGGCCTGCCTCAGGACATCCTGTAAGCCCGGGTACCTACCCAAGAACCGCTGCACCACCAAGTTAAGGACGTGAGCCAAACAGGGCACATGGGTCAGTTGTCCCTGTCAGAGGGCAGAGAGGAGGTTGGTGCCATTGTCGCAAACCACCATTCCTGCCTTAAGTTGGCGTGGTGTCAACCACCTCTGAACCTGCCCCTGCAGAGCTGACAGAACCTTTTCCCCAGTGTGGCTCCTGTCCCCCAAGCACACCAGCTCGAGCACCACATGGCATCTTTTGGCCTGCATACTTGCGTAGCCCCTTGAACGGCTATGGAGCACCGCTGGTTCCGAGGACAAAGCACAGGAAGAGGCCATGGAGGAAGAAGAAGAGGAGGGGGTGGAGGAGAGAGGTGTGTCACAATCATTAGTAGTGGCATTTTGGAGGCGTGGTAGCGGAACAACCTCCAACACTACTGCACCTTGTCCTGCATCCTTCCCAGCTGCCAGCAGAGTCACCCAATGCGCAAAACTTAGGTAACGTCCCTGTCTATGCCTGCTGGACCATGAGTCAGCGGTAATATGCACCTTACCGCTGACTGCCGTGTCCAGCGAGGCCAAGACATTGCCTTCCACATGCTGGTAGAGAGCCGGAATCACCTTCCGTGAGAAAAAGTGGCGTTTGGGTACTTGCCACTGAGGAACCGAACATTCCACAAACTCACGGAAGGGGGCAGAGTCTACCAACTGAAAAGGCAGCAGTTGAAGTGCTAGCAATTTTGCCAAGCTAACATTCAACTGCTGGGCATGTGGATGGCTGGGAGCGAAGGGAAATTTGCCTGGTACAATCTGATGTCGGTGTACCGAAAGCAGATTGCCCACAAGTACTTGGCTATGACACACCTAATTCTACACCTTCATTCCTCTCAGTGCAGGTCTCAGAGAGGACTGAAGGTATAGTGGAGTTGGAGATCTCAGCTGATGAGGAGCAAGGAGAGGTCCTCTTTGTTCTTTGGTGTGGGTCTTTTAGATACGCTTGCCAACGAACTGCATGGCAGGTCAACATATGTCTGGTCAAGCATGTGGTGCCCAAGCGTGAGATGTTTTGGCCACGCGAGATACGCTTGAGACATATGTTGCAAATAGCAGCGGTGCAATCTGATGCACTCATCCCAAAAAAGGCCCACGCCAAAGAACCTTTAGAATAACGCGCAAACACAGCAGCTCCCTGCACATGCAGAGCTTTGCAGTGTGATGCAGTCAGTGTGCTGCCCTTAGGCTGGCCCCTGGAGGGCATCTTGCCTCGTTGGTGATGTGCCTCCTCCTCTTCTCTCCTATCAGGCACCCACGTTGAGTCAGTGACCTCATCATCCCCTCCCTCCTCATCACTGGAGCAAACCTGGCAGTATGCTGCAGCAGGGGGAGCATGACTGCCAGATTGCTGTCCTTCTTGGGCACCCCCTCTGTCCGTGCTCACGTTACTGCCTTCATCTTGCTCAGTATCATCATTAGAGCCTTCTAAACGCTGGGCATCCTCCTGGAGCATGTACCCAACACTGTGGTCAAACAGTTCGAGGGACTCCTCAGGAGGACATGGTGGGGCTAGGGAAGGAGTCACTGATGCCATTGAGCCGAGGGAAGAGGCCGCGTTGGCAGCTACTTTGCCAGACAAAGTACCCTGATCATTAGTGAGAGAGGATGAGGAGGATGAGGACGGCTTGGTCATCCACTCGACCAAGTATTCCGCATGTTGCGGCTCAACATGGCCAGCTGCCAAAAAAAAGGCCAAGCGTGTCCCACGGCCACGTGCTGATGAGGATGCACCGTCTCCACGACCAGCACTGTTGCCTCTAGACACAGAGCCTGCTTGCCCTCTTTTATTGGCTTGTGACTGTCTGCCTCTCCTTGTTGGCCTTCCAGACATACTAATGGCCTGTAGCTGCACTAAGCTGGGATAGATATATATATATATATATATATATATATATATATATATATATATATATATATATATATATATATGATACTGCAGCTAGCAAAATCAACTGCCTGCCTGTAGTATGAGAACACCACCAACCTTCTACAGGTAGCTTTAGCTGAACACTGTGCAGAGGTCGCACTACACTAACGTGTAAATAATTTAGCTGCCTGCAGTAGTGATAGGATCAGGAAAACACCACCAACCTTCTACAGGTAGCTTTAGCTGAACAATGTGCAGAGCTCGCAAAAAACTAACTTGTAGCTTATTTAGCTGCCTACGGTAGTGATAGGATCAGGAAAACACCACCAACCTTCTACAGGTAGCTTTAGCTGAACACTGTGCAGAGGTCACACTACACTAACTTGTAGTTTTAGCTGAACACTGTGAGGAGGACGCACTACACTAACTTGTAGCTTATTTAGCTGCGTGCGGTAGTGATAGGATCAGGAAAACACCACCAACCTTCTACAGGTAGCTTTAGCTGAACACTGTGCAGAGCTCGCAAAAAACTAACTTGTAGCTTATTTAGCTGCCTGCGGTAGTAATAGGACCAGGGAAACACCACCAACCTTCTACAGGTAGCTTTAGCTGAACACTGTGCAGAGGTCACACTACACTAACTTGTAGTTTTAGCTGAACACTGTGAGGAGGACGCACTACACTAACTTGTAGCTTTAGCTGAACACTGTGCACTACACTAACTTGTAGCTTTAGCTGAACACTGTGAGGAGGACGCACTACACTAACTTGTAGCTTTAGCTGAACACTGTGCAGAGGTCGCACTACACTAACTTGTAGTTTTAGCTGAACACTGTGAGGAGGATGCACTACACTAACTTGTAGCTTATTTAGCTGAACACTGTGCAGAGGTCGCACTACACTAACTTGTAGTTTTAGCTGAACACTCTGAGGAGGACGCACTACACTAACTTGTAGCTTTAGCTGAACACTGTGCACTACACTAACTTGTAGCTTATTTAGCAGAACACTGTGCAGAGGTCGCACTACACTAACTTGTAGTTTTAGCTGAACACCGTGAGGAGGACACACTACACTAACTTGTAGCTTTAGCTGAACACTGTGCAGAGGTCGCACTACACTAACTTGTAGTTTTAGCTGAACACTGTGAGGAGGACGCACTACACTAACGTGTAGCTTTAGCTGAACACTGTGCACTACACTAACTTGTAGCTTAAGCTGAACACTGTGAGGAGGACGCACTACACTAACTTGTAGCTTTAGCTGAACACTGTGCAGAGGTCTCACTAAACTAACTTGTAGCTTTAACTGAACACTGTGAGGAGGACGCACTACACTAACTGTAAATAGTCTAGCTGCTTGACTGTGGTACTAGGATCAAAAGAACACCAGAAATTTTCTTCAGGTAGCTGTAAAATACTGTAACAACACAAGCCTGCCTGTCAGTAGCAAGATAACAGGAACGGATCTAGCTAAACTGAATACAGTGTGTATATATATATATATATATATATATATATATATATATATATATATATATATATACACACACACACACACACACACACACACACACACACACACACACACACACACAACACCTGGGATGCATATATATACACACAATACACTGTAAGTGCAGCTAACTCACTGACTGTCCTGCCTAATCTATCTAACTTAAATCAAATGACACTGTCTCTCGGTCTGTCTACCTCTCTCTCAACGCTGTAACACACACTACACAGGGCCGCCGTGCAGGTGGCCTTATATAGTGTGGGGCGTGTACTAAATCCCCTAAGCCATAATTGGCCAAAGCCTCCTTGGCTTTGGCCAATTACGGCTCTCTGTTCAGACGGCGCTGTGATTGGCCAAGCATGCGGGTCATAGTGCATGCTTGGCCAATTATCAGCCAGCAATGCACTGCCGCAGTGAACTATGGGCCGTGACGCGCCACACGAATTTGGTGCGAACGGCCCATATCGTTCGCAATTCGGCAAACGGGCGAGCAGACGATATTCGAGTCGAACATGGGTTCGACTCAAACACAAAGCTCATCCCTATTAGTGAGTAGGGATGAGCTTCGAGTTTGAGTCGAACTCTTGTTCTACTCGAATATCGGCTGTTCGCAAGTTCGCTGAACAGTGAACAATTTGGGGTGTTCGCGGCAAATTCGAATGCCACTGAACACCCTTTAAAAGTCTATGGGAGAAATCAAAAGTGCAAATTTTAAAGGCTTATATTCATGGTATTGTCATAAAAAGTGTTTGGGGACCTGGGTCCTGCCCCAGGGGACATGGATCAATGTTTTAAAAAAGTTTTAAAAACGGACGTTTTTTCGGGAGCAGTGATTTTAATAATGCTTAAAGTGAAAAAATAAAAGTGTAATATCCCTTTAAATTTCGCACCTGGGGGGTGTCTATAGTATGTCTGTAAAGGGGCGCATGTTTCCCGTGTTTAGAACAGTCTGACAGCAAAATGACATTTCAAAGGAAAAAAGTCATTTAAACTACTCACGGCTATTAATGAATTGCCGGTCCGACAATACACATAAAAGTTCATTGATAAAAACAGCATGGGAATTCCCCACAGGGGAACCCCGAACCAAAATTTGAAAAAAAAAATGACGTGAGGGGTCCCTCTAAATTCCATACCAGGCCCTTCAGCTCTGGTATGGATATTAAGGGGAACCCCGGCCAAATTTTTTTTTAAAAATGGCGTGGGGTCCCCCTCAATATCTATACCAGACCCTTAAGGTCTGGTATGGATTTTAAGGGGAAGCCCGCGCCAAAATTTTTTTAAAAATGGCGTGGGGTCCCCCCAAAAATCCATACCAGACCCTTATCCAAGCTCGCAACCTGGCAGGCCGCAGGAAAAGAGGGGGGATGAGAGAGCGCCCCCCCTCCTGAACCATACCAGGCCACATGCCCTCAACATTGGGAGGGTGCTTTGGGGTAGCCCCCCAAAACACCTTGTCCCCATGTTGATGAGGACAAGGGCCTCATCCCCACAACCCTGGCCGGTGGTTGTGGGGGTCTGCGGGCGGGGGGCTTATCAGAATCTGGAAGCCCCCTTTAACAAGGGGACCCCCAGATCCCGGCCCTCCCCCCTGTGTGAAATGGTAAGGGGGTACAAAAGTACCCCTACCATTTCACAAAAAAAGTGTCAAAAATTTTCAAAATGACAAGAGACAGTTTTTGACAATTCCTTTATTTAAATGCTTCTTCTTTCTTCTTTCTTCTTTCTTCTATCTTCTATCTTCCTTCGGTTTCTTCCTCCATCTTCTTCTTCTTCTGGTTCTTCTGGTTCTTCCTCCGGTGTTCTCGTCCGGCATCTCCTCCGTGGCTTTGGCATCTTCTTCCCTTCTTCTCCTCAGGCCGCTCCACATCCATGATGGCATGGAGGGAGGCTCCCACTCTTCTCTTCATCTTCTTCTCTTCATCTTCTTTTCGGGCCGCTCCGCATCCATGATGGCATGGAGGGAGGCTCCCGCTGTGTGACGCTTCTCCTCTTCTGATAGTTCTTAAATAAAGGGGGCGGGGCCACCCGGTGACCCCGCCCCCTCTGACGCATGGTGACTTGATGGGGCTTCCCTGTGGCATTCCCTGTGACGCCACAGGGAAGTCCCGTCAAGTCACCGTGCGTCAGAGGGGGCGGGGTCACCGAGTGGCCACGCCCCCTTTATTTAAAAAACCGTCAGAAGAGGAGAAGCATCACACAGCGGGAGCTGTGAAGGGCCTGGTATGGAATTTAGGGGGGCCCCCCCACGTAATTTTTTTTTTTATTTTGGTTCGGGGTTCCCCTGTGGGGAATTCCCATGCCGTTTTTATCAATGAACTTCTATGTGTATTGTCGGACCGGCAATGCATTAATAGCCGCGAGTAGTTTTAAATGACTTTTTTCCTGTCATTTTGCTGTCAGACTGTTCTAAACACAGGAAACATGAGCCCCTTTACAGGCATACTATAGACACTCCCAGGTACGAAATTTAAAGGGATATTACACTTTTATTGTTTCACTTTAAGCATTATTAAAATCACTGCTCCTGAAAAAATGGCCGTTTTTAAAACCTTTTTTTTGCATTGATCCATGTCCCCTGGGGCAGGACTCAGGTCCTCAAACACTTTTTATGACAATAACTTGCATATAAGCCTTTAAAATTAGCACTTTTGATTATTCATGTTCATGTCCCATAGACTTTAACGGTGTTCACATGTTCAAACAAATTTTTTGCCTGTTCGCATGTTCTGGTGCGAACCGAACAGGGGGGTGTTCAGCTCATCCCTATTAGTGAGCATAGTGCATACCTCATCCCATTATAGACCAAAAGGAGTAATAATCCTCACAGGGTTTGGTCGGTCCTCTTGAGCCTGATCTCTGATCTTGTTCGCTTTCAGCAGTTCTGATCTTGGTCTTTGGGATGTCTTTCTTCTGGATCTCTTCAGAGTCCTGTATGGATACTTCCTTTCCCTGAACTTTGCTTATAGCTGCATGGCCTCTGTTTTGTAATCTGAGTCCAGTGCACAGTTTCCAGTGGGTATCCCTTTTATCAGCGATTTTGGATGATGGCAGTTCATCTCAAAGAAAAACAAAATATAGTGGGAAAAAAAAGGTACAATTATCTGAAATACAAGCCCAGATAGACGACAGTTTGAAACAACTTGAGCCCTTTAGTGGTAAGCCAGAGTTTGACAAATACAATGAGCTCCTACAAAAGGGGAGTCACCAAGGTACAGAGAAACATGAGACTGACCAAGCAATCTAAGTTCCAGAGGGATCTTGGCAACTGGGGTAAAAGGGAAATTTTTGAGTTAGCAAATACAAGAGGACACAGTCAATCCAGAAGACCTAAGAGAGGATCACGATCGTCATCAAGAAATGGGCCTACCCCACAGGGAAGTGAAGATGAGGCTGACCATTCAGTGGGTTGTTTAGAGGAAGAGCGGTCACCACAGGAGGTGACTGCTCCCGTGAAAGGAATATTAAAAACCGCCGGAAGAAATACAGCAAGCGAAAAAGAAAAGAAAAAAGTAGGAGAGACAACCATAACATGGACACGCAGTCAGTGGAGGAAGTGAATGTGTTCCCAGTGAATGTACATGGAGACATCATCATAGAGGACCAAACAAACATGAATATCACTAACAACACTACCATTAATCTGTTCAAATTCACCTTGCACAATAGACACATTAAACTACTCAAGAGAGGTTTAACATTTTCCCCCAAAAAACCCAATGAATCACTTTGAAGTTCATAAAACCATGTGCCTATTCCTAATGAAGGTCTATCTAAGGCAGGTACATATTCCTAAGGAAGGTCTATCTAAGGCAGGTACATCAGAGACCAAATCCTGAAGCTATTGAAAATACCAAGGATAACACCTACAATCAGATGACATTGGACACTCTGGCCTCTCTCTGGTGTAGAGAAGATGATGACCCAGAAGATCTACTAATAACAGGATCCCAGGACTGCTGGAAAAGAGAAGCAAGTCTCCAGATTAAATCAACAAAGATGCTATGTTTTCAAAAGAATAAGTGGCTGGGGGTCTTTCTAGACTTAGTACAGGAAGACTTATCTCCCCTTAACTGGACACATCAGAGAAATGACAACTTGGACCCCGATGAGAGGCAGGCCCTCCAGGAACTGAATGAAGGATCCAAGCTTATCATTAAGAAAGGTGACAAAACAGGGAATTTAGTTCTACAGAAGACTTCTATGAAAAAGAAATAAGGAGACAATTAAATGATAGTCAAATGTACGAAAAATTTGTGACAAATCCCTTTCCTACCATCGTTGAGGAGCTAAACTTCGAACTAAGCCTGGCACATGAAATTAACCTTATCTCTAAAAAAAGAATTTGAATATCTAAAGGTATCAGAATACAATGTACCTACCATCTACATCATTCCCAAAGTTCATAAGTCACTCCAGAACCCACCCAGCAGACCAATCATCTCAGCAATAAAGGGCCCTCTGGAAAGGATAGGGAAATACCTAGATGCACTCCTTAAAGAGATGGTCACCAAATTACCCTCATATGTGCAAGATACCAGACACGTACTAGCCAAAATTGACAATGTGACTGTGCCGTTAGATGCCATACTGGTAAGCATAGATTTAGAATCCCTGTACACATCTATTCCCCACTCATGGGGCCTGGCTGCAATTGCACACTTCCTGGACTCTAGCTTTCCAACAATGGGAGCTCAGAATCAGTTCCTATTAGAACAATTACAATTTGCCCTCAAGAATAACTGCTTCCAGTTCATGGGCACCAGCTACAGGCAGATTCAAGGTACATCTAAGGGCACCCCTTGGGCACCAGCCTATGCCGTCTACATCTGGGATGGTAGGAGCAAGAAATGATGTATTGTTTCGAAATGTACCTCAGCCACGCCCTGTTATGGCAGATAAATAGACGATAAATCACTGATAAAATCATTGATAAATGGGATACCCATTGGACAGTTCCTCAGCATACGCCAAAACTGTGCAATGGACTTGGATTACTAAACAGAGGCCACACAGCTATATGCAAGGTTCAGGGATAGGAAGTATCCACACAGGACTCTGAGGAGATCCAGAAGAAAGGCATCCCAAAGACCAAGATCAGAACTATTAAAAGTGGTATACACTGGGGGGAGAACCTCTGGGGGAATCTAGGATGGAAAAGGACCTGGGGGTCCTAGTAGATGATAGGCTCAGCAATGGCATGCAATGCCAAGCTGCTGCTAACAAAGCAAACAGAATATTGGCATGCATTAAAAGGGGGATCAACGCCAGAGATAAAAAGATAATTCTCCCACTCTACAAGGCTCTGGTCCGGCCGCACCTGGAGTATGCTGTCCAGTTCTGGGCACCAGTCCTCAGGAAGGATGTACTGGAAATGGAGCAAGTACAAAGAAGGGCAACAAAGCTAATAAAGGGTCTGGAGGATATTAGTTATGAGGAAAGGTTGCGAGCACTGAACTTATTCTCTCTGGAGAAGAGACGCTTGAGAGGGGATATGATTTCAATTTACAAACACTGTACTGGTGACCCCACAATAGGGATAAAACTTTTTTGCAGAAGAGAGTTTAATAAGACTCGTGGCCACTCATTACAATTAGAAGAAAAGAGGTTTAACCTTAAACTACGTAGAGGGTTCTTTACTGTAAGAGCGGCAAGGATGTGGAATTCCCTTCCACAGGCGGTGGTCTCAGCGGGGAGCATTGATAGCTTCAAGAAACTATTAGATAATCACCTGAATGACCGCAACAAACAGGGATATGCAGACAGCACTCCTAGTTACACACACACAAGCAAGTGTATTTCATGCTCTTTCAACAACCAAATTCATAGTGGAGGCATTTACATGTACAGTGAGGGAAAAAGTATTTGATCCCCTGCTGATTTTGTACGTTTGCCCACTGACAAAGAAATTATCAGTGTATAATTTTAATGATAGGTTTATTTAAATAGTGAGAGACAGAACAACAGAAATATCCAGACAAATTTAAAAAAAGTTATAAATTGATGTGCATTTTAATGAGTGAAATAAGTACTTGATCCCTATCAATCAGCAAGATTTTTGGCTCCCAGGTGTCTTCTATACAGGCAATGAGCTGAGATTAGGAGCACTCTCTTAAAGGGAGTGCTCCTAATCTCAGCTTGTTACCTGTATAAAAGACACCTGTCCACAGAAGCAATCAATCAGATTCCAATTTCTCCACCATGGCCAAGACCAAAGAGCTGTCCAAGGATGTCAGGGACAAGATAGTAGACCTACACAAAGCTGGAATGGGCTTCAAGACCATCACCAAGCAGTTTGGTGAGAGGGTGACAACACACGGCCAAGGCAACAAAGGAGTGGCTCAGGAATAAGCTAATTAAGATCCTGGAGTGGCCTAGCCAGTCTCCAGGCCTTAATCCCATAGAAAATATGTGGAGGGAGCTTGAGGGTTCGGGTTACCAAACGTCAGCCTCGAAACCTTAATGACTTGGAGAGGATCTGTCATTAAAATGCAAATCAATTTATTACTTTTTTGAAAAGCATTTTCTGGATTTTTTTGTTGTTATTCTGGCTTTCACTGTTAAAATAAACCCACAATTAAAATTATAGACTGACCATTTCTTTGTCAGTGGGCAACTGTACAAAATTAGCAGGGAATCAAATACTTTTGCAATACAATACAATAACAAGATATCAGTACACATAGAATAACTAATCTAGCATAAATAACAGATGACATAACAGAAAGACACTTACAGGTGATGATGTCTCAAGCCCCTTGGGAGAGAAACAGACATGCTGCATCCATGTAGAATGACAATCTAAAATGGCTGAAGAACTTCCTGAACCAAAGGTCACATCTTGTATGAGAAATTTACCTGACTAAAGACAAAGCTGCTACAGACTTTGGCCACTAGATGGCAGTGGTAAACTACACATTCTATATAAGTAATTATAACGTAATTAGCTTGCAAAGGCAGCACACTCCCTGTCTGATATAATACATTATATCACTACTTATACATATCTACTGTACAGGGAAAAACACACTCATAAGAAAATACGTTCCCGTCTAGAACTGGTAACATAAACTAAAACATGAGTCCACAATATAGTGTCTCTTGGCTATGGTACTTCAAGCTGGAAGCCCACATGAAGAAATAGTTTTGTCCTTAAACCCATCTTCAGATTGGAGAAGCCGCACTAGGCCAAACTATCTCCAATGCCAATTGTAATCCACATGAATTTTAACTCTTGGCGAAAGTCACATCTGAAAGCCGTCAGTGAG
The DNA here is from genome assembly GCF_042186555.1 of Aquarana catesbeiana. Taxonomy (NCBI): domain Eukaryota; kingdom Metazoa; phylum Chordata; class Amphibia; order Anura; family Ranidae; genus Aquarana; species Aquarana catesbeiana. Next base: position 202,090,217 of record NC_133334.1, read on the forward strand.
AAGCTCTATATTATGTATTGTGTCAACAACATAACAGAAATACCTGTTCAAAGGAGAACAATGACATCCGAAACTGGTCTGGCGTACACTTTAACAGTCCCTTGTTTTGTCACTTTGACTTCAACCTTTCTGACATTACCATCTTTACTTGGCAACGTATTAGTGAAAATTCCCATAGGCCAGTTGTTTCTGCTTTCTTGACCATCTTTCAATAACACAACATCTCCAACTTTAACATTGGGACTGGTCTTATCCCATTTCCTGCGACTTTGTAAGGTAAACAAGTAATCTCTCCTCCATCTCTTCCAAAACGTATCAGCCAGACACTGGACTTGTTTCCATTGCTTTACATGAAGTTCTGTTGTACTAAAATCTCCACGAGGGGCCAACACAGAGTCTACCTTTTGGATCAAGAGCATAGCAGGAGTGAGAACTGTTGGATTATCTGGATCTGTAGATATTGGTACCAAAGGTCTTGCATTAATGATGGCCATAACTTCTGCCATGAAAGTACTCAAAGTCTCATGAGTCAAACGAGTAGGTTTAGCTTGGAGTAACATTGCATCCAAAATGCGCCTAGCTACACCTATTAACCTTTCCCAAGCACATCCCATGTGAGATGAGTGTGGAGTGTTAAAGATCCATGTGCATCCTTTGTCTTCAAGATAGTCTAGAAGTTCTACATCATTTGAACATATATGCAGTTCATTGCATGCTCCTACAAAATTAGTACCTCTGTTCGAGCGAATTAACTTAGCCGGACCACGAACAGAAAATAGTCTTCTTAGGGCGTTGATGAAACTGGATGCTGACATGGACTCAATCAATTCTATATGCACTGCTCTTGTAGAAAGACATGTGAAAAGAACAGCCCAACGTTTTTGTTGTCAGCGCTACCTCCTCTAGTTCGGCGTGTTACAACTACCCAGGGACCAAACACATCAACACCCACACTAGTGAATGGAGGCTCAGGATTGATCTTTTGGTAACTCTGCCATCTTTTGGCTTTCCAATCTCCCTCTGAGCTTACGACACATGACACATTTGTGAATGATTGCAGACACTAGACGTTTTCCACCAAGAATCCAGAAACCTGCAGCTCGTATTGCACCTTCTGTTATGTGGCGCCCTTGGTGAACTATTTGATCGTGATAATGTCTTACAATCAAAGTAGCAATATGGTGATCATGAGGAATGATGACAGGCTGCTTCTCCTCATCTGACAGCGTGGCAAAGGATAAACGGCCACCTACTCTCAATAGTCCATCTTGATCTATAGGGACTGAGTTTTGTAAGACGGCTATGTTTTGGAAGCGTCTTTTGTAGTTCAATGCAGTCATATTCTTGCCTGAAATATGTATGTTGTACAGAAGAAATTATGACTGTCTTGGCTTGTGAAAGTTCTTCTAAACTGACTCTTTCATGGAAAACTCCCCAGCTTCCGGGTCGATCATCATTGGTTTTCTTCTGGAAGCTTTTCGCAACATGAATTAGTCTTGCTATAACCCTGTTTAATCTCCTCCAGTTGGAAAATCTTTCTAAGTATGTAACTGCAGTCTAGTGTCAACAGCTTTAGTACTGAAGCTTACTACTTCTGACCTAATTTCAGGATCAGCTTCGGGTTCCACTAAAGAGTAAACACTGGTGTTATCAGGATTATCTACAACTGTCTGATACAGAAAATGTGGGCCTGAGAACCATATAGAGTACTGAAGGCAAGCTATCTGTGTAGGCCTGGTAGCATAATCTGCAGGATTTTGTTCTGAGGGCACATAGAACCATTGCTCTGGACAGGTTGCTTGTCTGATCCTATTCACCCGATTGGAAACATATAAGAAGAATCTCTTGGTAGTGTTACAGATATAGCCTAAGACTGTTTTACTATCTGTAAAGAATTTCACAGCATCTAGGCTTAGGTCCATCTCATCTCTCACTACCTCATACAGTTCAACCGCTAGTACGGCTGCACATAACTCTAGGCGTGGAATTGTATGTGCCGGCCTAGGACTCAGTTTGGATTTTCCCATAACAAATCCAACATGACAGACATTTCCTGCATTGTTTACCTTCAAGTAAGCAACTGCACCTATTGCTGTAACAGATGTATCTGAAAAAATGTACAGTTCTCTTTTGCAGGCTTGTGACAATGAAACAGGAACATAACATCTGGGTATTTGTAAACATTGTAAGGCTTGTAAAGACTCTGTCCATTGGACCCACTCATGGAGTCTCTCTTGTGGAAGTAAGGCATCCCACTCACTTTTTCCACTTGACAGTTCACGAACTAAGGCCTTACCTTTTATGGTGACAGGTGCTACAAACCCGAGAGGATCGTAGAGTCTGTTCACAGTGGATAGAATTCCTCTTCTCGTGAATGGCTTTTCTACTGAAGAAACCTGAAAAACAAAACAGTCCTTCTCTATATCCCAGCTTAGGCCTAAACTCTTCTGTAAAGGAAGGGCGTCTGTTCTCAGGCAAAGGTCTTTGAGATTCTGTTTACAAACTTTTTTTATTTGGTACAAAGAAATAGTACAAAAAGCTTATTGACATATGCCATAAAATGTACAAAGTAATTTCTACAAAAAGGAATAACAATATATATTAAGCGGTTCTTGAATAGAGTATAAATTTATATATAAATATAGCAATTCCTATTATACATTAAACTGTATATTCATATAATACTCTTCAGTGTACTTCAGTATTTGGTAGAATTATTCAGTGTTAAAGAAGAGATTAGCATGGTTAAACCATGGGTCCCATTTCTTTGTGTAGAATTGGTTAGTGTTTTGTATTGTGTGGAATATTTTTTCCATTAAATTAATATTGTTAATTCTGGTTTCCAAATGTGAAAGAGGAATTGTGGAGGATTTCCAATGGTATGCTATCAACCAGTGTACAGCAACACATATTGTGTGGATCAATCTCATATTATGTATGGAAAGACCGATGATAGGGGAAAATAGGAGACAGTTATATATAGTGAGGTTTATGTTGTTATTTGAGATTTTGGAGGCAAATTTTTCCAGTTGTTTCCATATCTGAGTAACTCTATCACAATCCCAGAAGATATGAGAAAAGGATCCTGCTGAATTGCAACCTCTGAAACATGTATGAGGGGTGTCAGGGAAAATAGCATGAATTTTAACTGGGGTATAATACCACCTTGTGAAAAGTTTGATTGCAGTTTCTTTGATCGTGATTGATCTGGTGCATTTGTGTAAGTTAGAGATACATTTGTCCCAGTTTTCCATTGTAAATGAGAAATCACATTCTTTTTCCCACTTGAGCATATAGGGAAGTTTGGATTGTTCTGCATTATTGACTAGATTAGAGTAGATTTCAGATATCAGGCCTGCTCTCCTAGGTGTTTTTAGACAAATGTTTTCAAAAAATGATGGTGGGAGTGAGTTTACTGTTTGGAAATATGTACTAAAAAAATGTCTAATTTGGAGAAATTTATTAAATTCGGTATTGGGGATCTGATGTCTAGATTTCAATGAAGAGAATGAAGTGAAGTTGTTGTTTTCCAAAACATTATAGAGGGATATTAGGTTATTATTTGTCCACCATGAAAAGTCTCCTCTCTCATTGGAGGTAAGGTGGAATTTTGGGTCACCAATAAAAGATGCAAGTGGAGGTGTGTTAGAGGTTAAGTTGTATTTTTTGTTATGTAGTTTCCATAATTGATATGAATGTGAGACTAATTGATTAAGGTTGTCTAGGATGTGAGTTAATACTTTATTACCCCAAAATATACTTGAGATAGAATATGGTTGGATGGAGTCTTTTTCAAATCTAACCCATGGGACTTTGGGGTTGGGAATGTGCCATTGTGCTATTTGTGACCATCTGGCGGCTAGGTAATAAAGCCAGAAGTCTGGGAGACCCAGACCACCGTTTTTCTGTGGATTGTGTAATACTGATCTAGATAGACGTGGACGGGAGTCTGACCAGATAAATGTATTGATTTCTGTTTGGAATTTAGTAATAGTTACTTTATTTAATCTGATTGGGAGGGCTCTAAATAGGTATAAGATTTTTGGTAAGATTGTCATCTTAATCGCTGTAATTCGGCCAAGAAACGATATTTTAAAAGATTTCCATAATTTGAGCATCAATCTCATTTTTTGTATTAATGGGGTGTAGTTTTTTGAGGAAAGGTCATTAATATTTGGTGTAAGAAATATACCAAGATAAGGGAGAGAATCCATTGACCATGAGAAATTGAATGAGGAACGTAAGGAGTCTAATTGGGATGATGGGATGTTAATTGGCATACCTATAGATTTGGTGACATTCACTGTTAGGCCAGATAGTGAGGCAAATGTTTTAAGAGTATGTAGTAAATTTGGTAAAGCAATATTGGGTTGTGTGAGGAATAATACCATGTCCGCATACATACTCAATTTATAGGTATTATTGTTAGAATTATAACCTTTTATATCTGGGTTGTGCAATATTGCTGTAGCTAAGGGTTCAAGAGGTCTTTGAGATTCTTAGCTCTGTCTTCTGCGGTGAAATGACTTGTTTGCTGTTAGAAGCTATCTTATGTAGTCACAGATTAGACTCTGCCTGCATTTGTTTTGCTTTGTTAAGAATGTTGATTGCCCCTTCAGGTGTGCTAGCTGAAGCAAGTCCATCATCTACATAGAAATGTCTCATCACAAGGCATTTGGCATCTTGACCATAATGTTCTGCACCTTTCTCCTGCTGTTGCAGTATATGGCAACAGCAGGAGAAGGGCTATTACCAAAAACATGCACCCTCATTCTATACTCTGTCACCTCTTTATCTGTGTCATTATCCTTGTACCACAGGAAACGCAGGTAATCACGATGGTCCTCTCTCACAAGAAAACAATAAAACATCTGTTGCACATCCCCTGTGAAGGCAATAGGCTCTTTCCTGAAGCGTAAGAGGGCACCCAGAAGTGTGTTGTTTAGATCTGGGTCACTCAGCAGAACATCATTTAATGAAACACCTTCATGTTGAGCACTGGAGTCGAACACAACGCCAAACATTGGCAGATACCAGTGTTCTTTACCTTCGTCCAGTGATGGTGCTACTTCGGCATGATTGTTGTCAAGCATCCTTTTGATGAATTCTGTAAAGTCTTTTTTCACTTCAGGTTTTCTTTGCAAAGTTTTACGTAGTGCGTTCAGGCGCTTCATGGCTTGCTCTCTGGTACTAGGTAAATAACACCTGGGTGTGCAAAAAGGTAAAGGAGCTACCCAATTATTGTTTTCATCTTGGAAAGTCTCTTTATCCATGATATTGAGAAAGGCTTGATCATCTATGGACATTGCTTGTTTGTCATCATCTTTTGTTCGCTGGAACACTGAGTTGCCTAAAGTGTCAGTCTTCATGCCACTACTAATGTTTTTATTGTAATTAGAAGGAGAGTCACAGCATGGTTTTAGGGTTTCTTTGATGACAAAGCTGTTCTGATATGGACTAAGAAGGGATGAGCGCCCATTCACTAGCACAGATGTCTTTGAAGTGTTGACGCTGTCAGGCCGATGTGTTGCTCCTAGACAAACTTCTCCTACTATAACCCACCCTAGGTCAAGTCTTTGAGCATAGGGGGCATTAAAGGGCCCATTAATTTGTTGGCGTACCTTATGTACCTGTAGAAAGTCTCTTCCAAGAAGTAGAAGAATAGAGGCATCTTTCTGGATAGCTGGAATAAGGTGTGATATCGAATTGAGATGAGGATGATGAAGGACCACTTCTGGTGAAGGTATCTCTGCTTTATCGTCTGGTAACATATCACACTCTATCAAGGTGGCAAGTGAGAGATGGACTCTCTTGTCAAGAGACTCGATAGTAAAGTCGGTAGCTCTTCTTCCTGAAGTTTCCATCACTCCTGCACATATCTTTAGGGTGTATGGAACTGCACTCGATGTAATGTTGAAAGCATCAAAAAAGTCTGACCTTGCCAGTGACCTGTTACTCTGTTCATCCAGAACCACATACATCTTAACTGCTTTTTGCTTTTCCCCTGTGGGGTACACTGTTGCCATGCAGATCTTGGAACATGAACGTGGAGTTATACTGTCACCACAGATTTCCGTGCATTTGGACATCACTGGGGTAGATGAATTATCTTTTTGCTCCCTGTCCCCACCTTTCGGGGCTCCTGTGACCTCTAATGGTCGGTGCAAAGTATCAGGGTGGAAAGCTGTGATGTGTCTATTACTGCCACATTCTGAGCAATCCGCTTGTATTTTGCAGTCTTTGGCTACATGTTTAGTGGATCCACAACACTTGAAGCAGATGCCGTTTTGTCTAAGAAAGGCTATCCTTTCCTTGACAGGCTTACTTTTGAACCCTTTGCACTTGTTTAGGGGGTGGGGTTTTTATGAAGTGGGCAAAGTCTGTCAGGGTCTTCAAAGGTGTTTACCTTGTAGCTGCTTAGACAGTCTGGGTCCTCAGAGGGTACAGTTGTCTTATGGGCGATCACTGAAGTCCTATGGAAGGCTCTAGGTGGCTTTTCTGCTTTCGGCAGTTGACTGTTGGTGATGAAGGAAAAGCTGGGATCACACCTGATCTTAGCTTGCTGCTGCACAAACCTAGAAAACACAAAGAATGGGGGAAAAGGGACATCATCTTCTTTGTATTTGGCTCCAACACTCAACCATTTTTCTTGTAGGTTGTGAGGTAGTTTCTCCACTATAGGCTTAGTACCGCTAGCAGTATCTAAATGTGCAAGTCCTCTTAAATAGCCTTCTTCTTTGGCACACTGGACTTCCCAAAGTATATCACCCATCTCTTGCAGTTTAATCAGAAAGGTTTTTATTGTGCATAAGAAACGCATACATATAGCATACAGGTAAAAGTACATGGCATGAACAAATCTCGAAGTTCTCTCATAGTGTTTAATGGAAACATTTATCAGCTACCTAAAATTATTATAAGACGGTTCCGGTTGCATTCTATCAAGAATATAACCTATCATACCATTATCTTTTAACAATAATAAATCTAACATGTAATGTAGTTCACAAGGAGTATATATCAAAATGAAGTACAATTTGAGCAAGTACCAACTATAATAATGTTACCCTTATATGCTGAAATCTCTAGTGATTTCTGCTCACCTTAAAGTATAAAAAATAGAAAACATGTCGTTCATTTAACAGTAGCATTGAAATCAACTCTATTACAATATAATTCCGTCAGCCATGTTTTAAATCCGTTATGTTTAATTCAATGTAATATTCATCGGTGGAAGAGAAAGTAAAATAGAAGAGAAAGAGGAGAAGAAAGAGAAGAAAGGAGAGAAAAAGAAGGAGCGATAGAAACAGAACAGAGCAAAACCTTGCCATACAGTACCATATCACATATACTACCATATATCCCACAGGGAATGTCCCTTCTTATATTTCCCGCTGCTTTGCATGTGTACAGTTTCCCTACAGTATTCGAGTCTACATCAACCCAAGAGTAACCTATCTTTAATTAATTGGCGTGGGGCCAAACCAGGAACGTCTAACCATGCCTGCCATATTGAAAGGAACTTTTGTGGGGTCTTCCTATGTTGGTAAGTAGCTTTTTCTCTTATTAGGAGCCTGTTCATGCTGTCTATCCATTGCCTCCTGGTGGGAACTCGTGGGGTGATCCACCACTGGGCAATCAGTCTTCTCGCTGTGTATAATAAACGAATAAGCGCTATACGTGTTGGTGGGGGTGCTAACTCTTCGTCTATTCCCCCCCAGTAAACAGATCATTGGAGTTCTCTCAAGAGGTATCATAAATACTTTCGAAATCGTGTCCAGTACTTCCTTCCAATATCTGAATAGCTTGGGGCATTTCCATGTCATGTGGAGCAAGTCTCCATGGTCACGTTCACATTTTGGGCACAGGGGTGAATCCCTTATTCCCCATTTATAAAGTTGAAGGGGGGTTCTGTACGCCCGATGTAGCAAGTAGAGGTGTGAGAGTTTCTGGGATGCAGATATTGATACCAGGGGGGCATTCATAAGGCATGTATTCCAACTGTCTCCATCCATTTCTCCTATATCCTCCTCCCACCGCTGTCTGCATGGTATTCTAGAGGGATCTTGTATTCGTGCTATAAGAGTATTGTAACATCTAGATATCATGCCTTTTTTAACTTCTTGCATAAAGACATCCTGTATAATCGGATGTTCTATTTGTTGGGTCCTGACAGTTCTATTCTGGATTTGTAAGGCATGACGCAATTGGAGATATTTATAAAAAATATTATTTGGGATCTCAAACTCTATTTGAATCTGCTGAAATGATTTAAGAGTGTTATCTTGGTATACTTGTGAGATATATTTGATGCCTGCTTCCTCCCAACTCTTGAAGCCTTTTAGTTTTTGTATTTCTTTCAGTTGTCTATTTTGCCAGAGAGGCGTGCTGGATAGAAAGCCCGTGATGCCTATTAGTTTCTTGACATAGGACCAAAGTAAGATCAACAATTTAATCGTAGGAGCTTCCGGGTCTAAATGCAAGAATTCCGCCTCCAAAGTTGCCAGCGCTGAGTAATTGCTGTCTTCTAGTGTTATAAGTCTACGAATCGGGTCTTCCGGATCCAGGAAGCCCCATCCTCCTAGTTGTTGTAATTGGGAAGCTAAATAATACATTCTGGGATGAGGGACTGCAAGTCCCCCTTCCTCTTTGCCATGCTGTAATGTTGATAGTTTTATCCTCGCTATTTTTTTCCTCCATATGAGTTCTCTGAATTGGGTTTCTATTCTGTCAAACCATTTTTTAGGGATCCATACCGGGGAATTATTAAAAATATATAACAGTTGCGGTGCCCAGACCATTTTAATAAGATTAATTCTACCAACAACAGACAAGGGCAGTTTACACCAGGCCCTGCTCCTTTCACGGAATTTAGTCAACAGAGGTGTTAGGTTCTGGTCAACATAAGTGGCTGGGTTAGGGGACACCTGAATCCCCAGGTAGCGGAATGAGTTGACTTGTTGTATCATCTCTGCACCTAGGGGCAATGGAGTACTCAAGGGGTCGAGTGGCATCAACACTGACTTATCCCAGTTAATGGAAAAGCCTGATAATTCCCCAAATTCCTTAATGAGAGACATGACTGTTTGTAGTGTATCTTTTGTGTCCCCTAAATATAGCAGGGTATCATCTGCGTACATGGACACTATGTCTTTATTCATACCTCTTTGGAATCCTACTATTCTAGCATCACCTCTAATTTTTGCTCCCAGGGGTTCTAGGGCCAAGGCAAACAGTAGGGGTGACAATGGGCACCCCTGTCTGGTGCCTCTAAATAAAGGAAAAGGTTCTGAAAGTTCCCCATTAATCCGTATCCTGGCAGTGGGCGCGGCGTACAAAAGTTGTATCCATCTAATAAAGGTGTCTCCCAATCCCATGTTCTGCAGCGTTTTCCACAGATAAGGCCACTCGACACTGTCGAAGGCCTTAGCTGCGTCTAGTGAAAAAACTGCCCTATTACCTGCGTTGTCCACTGGGAGTTGTAGATTCAGAAATAGTCGTCTTATATTTTGGGCCGTGGATCTCGTGGGGATGAACCCGGATTGGTCTCTGTGTACTATTTTATGAATTACTTTGGCCAATCTGTTTGCTAACATCCGAGCCAGCAGCTTGATATCGGACGTGAGCAATGAAATGGGCCTATAGGATCCAGGGGAATTTGCATCCTTGCCCGGTTTTAATATAACGATAATGATCGCCTCATTCATCGAGCTTGGCAATGAGCCCTCTCTTAGTGCCTCATTATAAACTTTCAGTAGTGTGGGAAGCATGGAGTCAGCGTATCGTTTGTATATCTCTGATGGGAGACCATCTACACCTGGCGATTTATTGTTTTTAGTTTGAGATAGGGCAATGTCTAGTTCTTCTGCTGTTAAAGGGACATTAAGCATGGTCCTATCTTCTATTGGCAGACTGGGGAGCTCACAGCTATTTAAAAAATCTTCTATTGTACTGTCAGCTGGTGTAACTTTAGAAGTATAAAGGTCAGCATAGAAGTCACCAAAAACCGTCAGGATGTCAGGAGTAGAGTATTTCAGAGCGCCCTGTGTGTCACAGATGGCGGAGATGAGGGAGGATGATTGCTGAGACCGTGCCATTACTGCAAGCATATGACCAGTCGTCTCCCCCTCCTCAAAGTGTGATTGTTGCAGAAAAAAACGTTTGTTCTCCGCCAGCTGCAACGCCAACTGCCTAGACATTGTCTGTGCACCCAGCCATGCCCGCTTAGTGTCTCCTGTGGGGTCGTTAATATAATTGTTTTCAGTTTCAGTGACTCTACTCCGTACCAACAATTCCCAGGCCTTGGTGTTAGTTTTAATCTGTGATATTGTTTTAATAAGTTGTCCTCTCAAAAAGGCCTTCGCTGCCTCCCAGACCACCCCCAACTTAGCCGTACCGATATTATCCTGTAAAAACAATTTGAGCGCACCGCTTATAGGATCTGGTTCAGTGAACAACGAGAACCAGAAGGGATTAAGTTTCCATAGTGGACGTCTGTACCTGCTTGGTAATGAAATGGTCACCCAAAAGGTCGAGTGGTCAGATATATGCCTATCTGCATATCCTGATTCCTCTATTAAGTGAAGCATTTTGTCATTCCCAAGGCCCAAATCTATTCTAGATAATCCGTCATATGAGGCTGAATGGCAGGAGTATTTTTTATCGTTAGGGTGTTTAAACCTCCAGACATCTATCAGCCCCAATTCTTCAAGTATTCTGGCAAAGGGGGTACTACCTTTTACCTGACATGTACTAGCAGTAGGTACAGGAAACTTATCCTTATGAAAATTCAAAAAATTATTGTAATCCCCCATTGCCAGTAAGGGTACTTCTGGGTATTGGGCCATAAAACTTGCCAGGTGTCTGATAATCTCTGAGTTATACGGTGGGGGTATATAAATGCTAGCAAGAATAAGTTTTAGGCCTGTAATTGTGCATAAAAGAAAGACATATCTGCCAGCCGGGTCAATGCGTTTTCTAATGCAATTGAATTGAACATCCCTCCTGATCAGTATACTTGCTCCCCTGGAGTAAGTGGAGTGGGTTGCATGAAACTGGTTTGTGTATAATCGTGGGCTAAAACTGGGAGGGGGGTCTGCAGAGAAATGGGACTCCTGTAAGCAGACCACCCCCGCCTTCAGCGACTTGAGATGTCTAAGGACCGCCACTCGCTTTCCTGGATTTCCCAGTCCTCTGACATTCCAAGTCACAATGGTCAATTTAGTCATCCCCATCTTGTTTCAGAATCATTGACCAGGCCAGCATAACTCTCATCAGGCCTCTTAGGTTATACAATATCATAGCATCTAGGAGGAGGGAGAAACCCCCACTCCCCATATCATACTTGATTTCTCCTTTCTGAAAATATTTAGGTATCTGTAGACATGAGATCATGTTGCAAGGCAAAGAAAAATATTCTAGCAGGTTAGTGTATAAGTACAGCAGGCAGTACATTTTTGGCTTAGTGCATGTTGCTCTGTATGGCATAATTCTAAAGGTCAGCAGTTCGCACAGCCACACGGCTGCAATGTTAACTTTTCCCACACAACAGGTGTGGGGGGGGTAAAAGCCTTGAAAACTCCTAGTTAACCAGTAGGCTAGTTCTCGTAGGGGTTTCACAGCTACGGTAGGCATGTATTTCTTCCTTAGTTGTAATCAAAAATGTGGAAAAAAAGCAAGGGAAAAAACAGGGGGGGAGGGTGAAACAAACAAACAGTACTCCTCTGCCGCCTGAACATCGGATATGAGTATAGAGACTGTCCACCGCAATCAGCACACTCAAAACTTAAAACCTGCTCGCGGCCCAGGCATCCATCCCAGCAAAAACAGACCGGGTCTTGTCAGGAAATTGCATATCAAGGACTTAGCATTTAAGCAGGGACATCTATTTGTGGTCTGGCAGCTTTAAGGGCCCTATCTTCACGATCTAGCCATTGAGCCGCCATGTCCGGGCGTTCAAAAAAGCGAGTTTACCCGAGTGCAACCACACGGAGGCGGGCAGGATATAGCATCGCATATGGCAAGTTAAGGTCTCTTAATCTTCGTTTAACATCCATGAACTTTGCTCGCTGCTTCTGGAGTTCAGCCGAGAAATCCGGAAACAGGGAGATTTTGGAGTTTTCAATATTCAGCTTACCTCCCATGGTTCTGGCTTTAGCAAGAATGGCATCTCTGTCTTTGTAGTTTAAGAGCTTAAACAGAAAAGCACGAGGGTGATTGCCAGGGGGTAGTGGGCGAGATGGCACTCTGTGTGCTCTCTCCACCGCAAATAGTGGAGAGAAAGCTTCTTTTCCGAATGTGGTGAGGAGCCATTGTTCTATGAAAGTGACCAGGTCTTTACCTTCTATCCTTTCTGGAAATCCTAAGGCGCGGACATTGTTGCGGCGCATGCGATTTTCCAAATCATCTAAGCGTGCTGCATGCTGATCTGTAAGATGGCAGTTATACTTTAAATCTCTCTGCATGGGTACTAGATCATCTTCAATTACACTGACCCTGCTCTCTATTGCAGCTGTGCGCTCTCTTAGCTTTTGCATGTCCTGTCTCACAAAGGATATCTCAGCTTTGACACCTTTAACTTCATCAGTCAGGGTTGAGATGGACCTGTTGCATATAGTTACTGCTGAGAGTATATCTCTGAGAGTGGGTTCAGCATTATCCGGGGGCAGGATTAATGGCTGAGTGCCCTGATGGGAATGTGTAGCTGTACTCACTGCGGCCCAGTCAGAAGGGGATCCAGTGCCATCCTCCAGTGGAATAGTATTATCCATCTCCAGCTGACTTCCTTCTTCACTAAGGTCAGATGTGGGTGATGGTAGTTCTTTTGATGTTTTATTGCCAAACAGGAGCTTTTGGGCAGCCTCCTTGTATTTCTCCTTTTGGGATCTCTGTGGCAGAGCGCCATCTTGGGCCTGAGCTGCGGGCGGGCTGCCACCATCCTTGCCCCGTTTTGGCATGTTCTGCAGCCGCAAATCGATCGGGTGAGCGGGTCGGCTGCGGCCCGGACAGTGTGCGGTTCCGATCGGGGGTGTCAGTGGGTCGGATGAGTGATCCAGAGGATAAATTTCAGGATTTTCGGCGGAGCTGAGGAGAAGTGCGTCCTGCTACATGCGCTGCCTGGCCACGCCCCAGCTCTTGCAGTTTGAAATTGTCTCTGCTGTTTAGCTTAGGGAAAGACTCCAGTCTTTTCATTAGAGCACCTTCAATTGCTTCTGGTGATTCATATCTTTCCTCTAGCCTTTGCCAGGCCATATCAAATCCTGCTGAAGGGTTAAATATGTGTATCCTGCGCATCCTTCTTGCATGCTCTGCTGACTCAGTCCCAAGCCATTTTATCATCAGGTCTAGCATCTCAGCTGCTGGTAATTCTAAGTCTTTGACTGCATTCAGAAAAGAAGACTTCCATGCCCAGTAATTCTCAGGGGAGTCATCGAACTTGAGAAAGCCTGAATTAACCATCTCTTTACGGATAAGATATTTAGTGACATCTTGTGCACTCTGGTGTTTGGGTTGCTGTAGTAAGGATTCACTTGGCCTGTTCCTATATGTCTCTAATGGTTCATCTTTAAATGTTCTGGCATTGCTAGCTTCATGGGTTTGTTTTCGTACACTCAGGGGTTCTGCTGGTTCTGGTTTAAATTCAGCTGACTCTGGATTGGGAAACTGTTTTGTTGCATTGCTGTTTAAAAGTTCTTGGACATACTCCTTTGTACGTTCTGCTGAGGAACAGGGTTTCTCAGGCGCATCTGGGCCTTTGTGGATAGACCCACTTCCAGACCGATCAATATCAGCATAAGCTGCGGCGGCAGCTGCACACTGACACTGAAGTATATGCAACTTTGCTTCCTGCTCTGATTTTTCTTTTATAATGGCAGCCTCTTTCTCGGCAAATTCTAGCTTGACCTGAGCTGCCTCTGCTTTGGCGCGAGCTCTGACTAAAAGGGCACTTGCTGAAGAAATCTGACTGGACCTTGTTGATTTAGACAAGTGTGAGCGTGCATCGTCTTGCTGGACACTTGGCATGCTCTCCCTGCCTTGATGTGTCCCGGGTAGCTGATCTTCAGCCTTATACTGTCTTCCTGATCTTAGACTCATTCTGTCTGTGCAGAGACTAATATCTCCAGCCTTGTTGCGCTACACCTTTTCACTGTTCCGCTCTCAAAACACTGACTATGTGTGGTTCTAAACGGACAGCTAAACACTTGTCAGAGACTCCAGTAAACGGAAGCCCAATGCTTGATTTGTCTACCGAAGTAATCCAACTTTATTTTAGTTTTTAGTTTTTGTGAAACTGCAATACAATACAATAACAAGATATCAGTACACATAGAATAACTAATCTAGCATAAATAACAGATGACACAACAGAAAGACACTTACAGGTGATGATGTCTCAAGCCCCTTGGGAGAGAAACAGACATGCTGCATCCATGTAGAATGACAATCTAAAATGGCTGAAGAACTTCCTGAACCAAAGGTCACATCTTGTATGAGAAATTTACCTGACTGAAGATAAAGCTGCTACAGACTTTGGCCACTAGATGGTAGTGGTAAACAACACATTCTATATACCATATTTATCGGCGTATAACACACACTTTTTTCCCCTGAAAATCAGGGGAAAATCGCAGGTGCGTGTTATACGCCGATCCCCTGCGATCCCGAGCTGTCAATTCTTCAAAATCGCCGACCGCGATTTGAAAATGGCGCCGCCGGCGCCGAAATACACAGAGCCGGTCCTCGGCTCTTTCCGACGGCTCTCGTTCACTTTCGGCTCCACTCGTAGTCCCGAGCAGAGCTATCCGAACCTACTCGGCTAGGTTCGGATAGCTCCGCTCGGGACTACGAGTGGAGCCGAAAGTGAACAAGAGCCGCCGGGAAGAGCCGAGGACCGGCTCTGTGTATTTCGGCGCCGGCGGCGCCATTTTCAAATCGCGGTCGGCGATTTTGAAGCCCAGGTTAGCTGGGATAGAGGTTTGAAGGCTGCACTGGGGCAAGGCTGCACTGGGGAAGGCTGCACTGGGGAAGGCTGCACTGACAAGGCTGCACTGGGGAAGGCTGCACTGACAAGGCTGCACTGGGGAAGGCTGCACTGACAAGGCTGCACTGACAAGGCTGCACTGGGGAAGGCTGCACTGTCAAGGCTGCACTGGGGAAGGCTGCACTGACAAGGCTGCACTGACAAGGCTGCACTGGGGAAGGCTGCACTGACATGGCTGCACTGACATGGCTGCACTGGGGCAAGGCTGCACTGAGAAGGCTGCAATGATGGGTATTTAAATGTAAGTTTTTTTCCCTTCAACTTCCCTCCTAAAAGTTTTTTTCCCTTAAAATTCCCTCCTAAATTGGGGTGCGTGTTATACGCCGGTGCGTGTTATACGCCGATAAATACGGTAAGTAATTATAACGTAATTAGCTTGCGAAGGCAGCACACAGTGATCATGTCTTCAATCACAGTGTAGAAAAAAAAACCTGATCACCCCCCAGAGCAGTAAAGTATCACCATGATCTTGTAACAGTATGTAAAAAAAAATTGTGAAAAAAAGTTATTTCACCAGGGCAAGTGCATTGTCATTATAGTGACATTGTACCGCCGCTGTGGTGTGATCATGTACAACGACTGGCTGCTTTGATATCACTGAATGTCAGTGCTGCCAGCCATTGTCTCTGATCACCGCCACACCAGTACAGTGTCACCAAACCAGTGCTACCAGTCAGTGTCCCTAATCACCGCTGCACCTATGAGCGAGCTCCATTCACAAAGTGGTATCTACCACTTTAAAAAATGCAGTAAAATACCGCTCAGTGCTTTTCAAAAAAATGTTGTCATTCACAAAAAAAGCTACAAAAATACTGTATGCACTATTTTATTAAGTGATGTAGTGAAAGCATGATGTAATTTAATGCCAGTGGTAGATGGCGTCCTTAACAACCGTTAGTAAATAGCTGGTTGCTAAGAAATGAGCACCCATCATGTTCCTCACCACCAATAAGTCATCATCAGTCATCACCGCTGACAGCTGAATGTAAAGAAAAGAATTGCCAGCATTAAAAAAAAAATCACAGAAAAAAATGGTGAGGGGGTTCCCCCCAATCCATACCAAGCCCTTCGGGGCCTGGGGGGTGCTCCCTCCCCCAAAGCATGGGGACAAGGGTCTCTTCCCCACAACCCTGGTTGGTGGTTGTGGGGGTCTGTGGACGGCAGGCTTATCAGAATCTGAAAGCCCCTTTAACAAGGGGGCCCCCAGATCCTGGCCCCCCATGTGAATGAGTAGTGGTACATAGTATCCCTACTCATTCACCAAAACATGCCTCAAAAGTAAATAAAAAGGCAGACACAGTTTTTGACAAGTCCTTTATTTTAAAAAAAAATGTCCTCGATGTAGATTCTTCAATAATCACAATGACCCCGCCCCCTGGTGACGTCCTTGACCCAGCATGTCCCGCCTGGTGAATCCTCAGTTGTTAAGGATGTGGCAGATACTCCTTATCAACCATGACAGCTACTGTTTGGTAACCACTTCAATACTGGGCGCTTTCACCCCCTTCCTTCAGCTTTCAACGCTCTCACATTTTGAATGAGAATTGCGCGGTCATGTAACACTGCACCCAAATTCAATTTTTATCATTTTTTTCACACAAATAGAGCTTTTTTTTTGGTGGTATTTAATCACCACTGGGGTTTTTATTTCTTACGCTACAAATAAAAAAAGCCTGAAATTTTATTTTAAAAACTGCATTTTTCTTAGTTTCTGTTATAAAATTTAGCGAATAAGTAATTTCTCTTGATAAATTTTGACCAAAAATGATGTTGATACATTTCTTTGGTAAAAATAACCAAAATCAGTGTTTATTTAGTGTTGGCAGTGATGGGGGACAGACAGATGTTTTATGGGGACACTATAATGTGTATAGGGACAGGGGTATCAGTGGTGCTTGGTGTACTGTTTGTGGGGTGATCTGTATTAGTTCTCTGTGTAAAACCATCCACATACAGAGAGCTGTCACAGATCTGCAGATTCCCCTTTCCCCCGGTGGCAAAAATATGAATGCAGTCTATACACTGGTGGGAGAACCTCTGGGGGAATCTAGGATGCAAAAGGACCTGGGGGTCCTAGTAGATGATAGACTCAGCAATGGCATGCAATGCCAAGCTGCTGCTGACAAAGCAAACAGAATATTGGCATGCATTAAAAAGGGGATCAACTCCAGAGATAAAACGATAATTCTCCCACTCTACAAGACTCTGGTCCGGCCACACCTAGAGTATGCTGTCCAGTTCTGGGCACCAGACCTCAGGAAGGATGTACTGGAAATGGAGCGAGTACAAAGAAGGGGAACAAAGCTAATAAAGGGTCCGGAGGATATAAGTTATGAGGAAAGGTTGCGAGCACTGAACTTATTCTCTCTGGAGAAGAGACGCTTGAGAGGGGATATGATTTCAATTTATAAATACCATACTGGTGACCCATAGTTGGCAACATTGTAAAAAAAATTTTAGGGACACTTTTTTGGCTGTAGCCTTGTTATAATTAGGGGGTGGGGCATGCGTTTATGGGCGTGGCACAAGCGAAACGTAAAAATGTGGCGCGAATAATGGGCATGGTTTACGCAAAATAGTGAGCGTGTCTTAAATGGGCGTGGCTTAAAGGGGTGTGGTTAGAGTCTGAGATGAATGAGGGATGGAGAGGGAAGGGGGAGAGGGATGGAGGGACAGCAGCCCCAGATCCTACACAACAATGGAAAAATGTGTATTCTAGAAAGTTTAACAATCAGCAGATAAAGATACTCCAAACACCTGGTGTTAGCACTTCAATCATCCCGACACCATGGTTGTTATGGTGTCAGGATGATTGAAGTGCATCATTTCTATTATTACATTGTAATATAAAATGAAATCATTCAACTCACCATAATGCTGAATCAGTGGGATCTCTGAGCGTGTCACCCGCCACGTCGCCTGCCACCAGCCGTCCGTCCTTGCATCAGGCGTCCCAGCAGAGTCCGTCCTTGCATCAGGTGCCCCCACCAGAGTCCGTCCTTGCATCAGGTGCCCCCAGCAGAGCCCCCCTTACATCACGTGTCCCCAGAGGAGCCCCCCTTACATCAGATGTCCCCAGCGGAGCCCCCCTTACATCAGATGTCCCCAGCGGAGCCCCCATTACATCCGGTGTCCCCAGCAGAGCCCCCCTTTACATCAAGTGTCCTGAGCGGAGCCCCCCTTACATCAGGTGTCCCCTGTGGAGCCCCCCATACATCAGATGTCTCCAGCTGTGCCCCCCTTACATCAGATGTCCCCAGCGGACCCCCCTTACATCAGGAGTTCCCAGCAGAGCCCCCCTCACATCAGGAGTCCCCAGTGGAGCCCCCCTTTACATCAGGTGTCCCCAGCAGAGCCCCCCTCACATCAGGTGTCCCCAGCGGAGCCCCCCTCACATTAGGAGTCCCCAGCGGAGCCCCCCTCACATCAGGAGTCCTCAGCGGAGCCCCCCCTCACATCAGGAGTCCTGAGCGGAGCCTCCCTCACATCAGGTGTCCCCAGTGGAACCCACCTTACATCAGATGTCTCCAGCTGTGCCCCCCTTACATCAGATGTCCCCAGCGGAGCCCCCCCTTACATCAGGTGTCCGCAGTGGAGCCCCCCTTACATCAGGTGTCCCCAGCAGAGCCCCCCTTACATTAGGTGTCCCCAGCGGAGCCCCCCCTCACATCAGATGTCCCCAGCGGAGCCCCCCTCACATCAGGAGTCCCCAGCGGAGCCCCCCTCACATCAGGAGTCCCCAGCGGAGCCCCCCTCACATCAGGAATCCCCAGCGGAGCCCCCCTTTACATCAGCTGTCCCCAGCGGAGCCCCCTCACAACAGGTGTCCCCAGCGGAGCCCCCTCACATCAGGAGTCCCCAGGTCCCCAGTGGAGGACACGCCCCCCTATTTCTTCTTTTTAATGAGTGGCCACATGTCTTGTTAAGCTCCCTTCCGCGAAAAAGTTTTATCTCTATTGTGGGGTCACCATACTTACCAACTGTCCCGAATTTCTCAGGACATTCCCCAGATTTAGACTCTTTTCCCGATTTTATTAATTCCCGGGAAATGTCCTGAGAAATCCACTTTTTTCCGATTTTTCATCGCCGCCGCTAGAGGTCCTTGGCCACCCGACATTTTTGAGAAGACCAGAAGTGGAGTGGAGCTGGGTGGCTTCAATAGAACCCGAGCTTCTGCGGCGCTGCCCATCCCCTCCCCGCTCAGCCTACCCTCCACCCCGCTCCACCCATCCCCGCTCCGCCCCACTCCACCCCGCTGCCATCTCGGCGTGTCCAAGATGGAGACCGGAGCAGACGTGCAGTGAAGGAGCTCCGCTCAGTCTCCGGCCTAAAGCCCTGTTTCCCTGCAGACCGGTGATTCTACACAGCCTGGGACGGCTGCGCTGATGGTGGAGAACAGTATGACAAAGGGGAAGGGGTCCTTGTCCACCGAAAGTCCCTTAGAGCTGCCCCAAATACCGCTACATGGAGCTCCTGTCCCGCCACTGGCTCCAATATGGCGTCCCAGGCAGAAGACACTGAGACTGACCCTGCAGAGAAGGAGTAATCTAACTTTGAGGCTCTCATGCAGGCAATTACTACTTGCCAATCGACCCTCATGGGCAAGATTGAGCAGATGCAGCTGGACATTAGCCTCATGAGGAGAGATATGGACACTTTCCGCTCTCGTCTTACTGAAGCTGAGCGCCGCATGGGGGATACAGAAGACACGCTGCAGGACCACACAGTCTCACTTCGCACGCTGCAAACTAAAATTTAATCCCTGGAAACCCGCGCAGAAGACACAGAAAATAGGAATAGGAGGAACAACCTCCGCGTGGTGGGGCTCCCTGAGGGGGCTGAAGGAACTGACCCCACCTCCTTTACGGAACACCTCCTGCGCACACTTTTACCCCAGGCGCTATTCTCTGACTTCTTCATGGTGGAGAGGGCCCATAGAATGCCTGCTACCGGGAGCTCCTCCATGCACATTTATTCTAAAGTTACTTAAATTTAGAGATTGAGACGTGGTTCTGTGTGAATCAAGAAAAATCGATCAGCTGCGTTATGAGGGAGCGAAAATTAATGATCTTTCCGGACTTCTCGGTGGACACACAGAAGCAACGCCACTCATTTGACCAGGTGAAGCTCAATCTGCGTAACAGAAAGATAAAGTACAGCATGCTCTTCCCAGCCAGGCTGAGAGTCCAAGATGGTGAGACAGTGCGCTGTTTTACCTCCCCAGAAGATGCATCGCACTGGCTGGGGACCCTACCCAGACATTGATGGCTGCCTAGGGATACATGGTATGTTGGAATTATCCTGCTTATTACCCCATGGTTTATAAGACCTCCCCAGCTATTGTCATTAAACACAATGCTGGACTGTTGTCCTGTCCCCCCCTCTCCTTCTTTCTGTGAGAGATAGCTGGGCATGACCTCACAGACCTCCCGAGTAACGGCTGAAGATCTTTATGCCCTGTGTGACTGACTACACGTGCACCATGCACTGCTTTTACATATGAAAAGCCATGCACTCGGGGGTGGAGGGGGGAGAGATGCCTTGTTTTTTTATTTATTTTTTTGCACTTTGGAAAAGTTTGTAACTCTTCAAGATATGTGCCCCCGGAGGGGTTCTATTTGTTTCTCCGGGTAATCCATATTCTACAATCTGCAGGGACCGTTGATCCTTTCAAATTTGCTGGAAGACATATTGCACGTACTGTAACACTCAGGTGTCTTTTGTTCATTTTCCCCACTGGCAATTGCCATGACAGTTTATGGGAAGGAAGCACACCAAAGTTTGGGGGGTGGTGCGGGGTGGGGGAACGGGGGATGGAGTTGGAGCACATGTTTCTGCTCCTTGTTGGGACTTTTTTTTTTGCTGCTACATGTGTGTTAGTCTGTGTGCTCATGTTTTCTATATTAGGGGTCAGTGCAAGTCTGATCTCCTTCCACTAGATGGCAGGGAAGGTCTCCCTGATGCTGTTCTCATAATAGTGAATAAGATTCTGTTTTTATTGTGTATGTCCATATATAGTATGTTAATGATAATGCTGATGTGTCGCCCTCATATATTACCTATAAGATTTCGATGACTCCCCTGACTATTTTATCTTGGAATGTTCGTGGTTTGAACTCCAAGATAAAGAGGTCCTTGGTATTCAATTTTTTTAAGAAATATAACCCACAGATATGTGTCCTTCAGGAATCACATTTGATTGGGAGTAGGACGCTGGCACTCCGGAAACCTTAGGTGGGTGCGTGTTTCTGGTGTGTGCCTGGTTCACAAGTCACTTGGGTTTACCCTGTTAGATCTCCCCCTAGATCCGGAGGGGAGATACATGGCCCTTCATGCGATGTGCGACAGACTAGAGCTGTTAATTGTGGGCATATATATTCCCCCTCCTGCCACGGTGGATATACTTGAGAAGCTTACTCCAATAATAGCACTATACTCGGCAGCTGGAGTTATATTAACTAGAGATTTTAACATGACCCCAAATGCTGCTCTGGACAGATTCAGTGTGGGACCTCCCAGTGTTTCTCCTCTCTCTCAATGGGCAGAAAATTTAGATTTTAATGATGTGTGGAGACTGAGGCACCCTGATAAGAAACAATATACCTGCCACTCGGCCACGTATGCCTCTTTCTCCAGGATTGACTTGGTTTATGCCACTGACTCCCTGCTCTCCCGGATACAGAAGGTTGAGATCCTGCCACGAGGCATTTCGGATCACGCACCCCTCCTGCTTAAAACTCAAACAGATTCACCAGTGGGCACCGCATTGTGGCGGCTCTCCGGTTTATGGATTACAGATAAGAGGGTGGCCCCCCTGGTGGAGGGAGAGCTGGGAGTCTACTGGGCAATCAATGAGGGTACGGTCCCCCACCAGTACTTTGGGATGCCTTTAAGGCATACATTCGGGGCCAATACAAAACTGCGATTGAGAGGGTCAGAAAGGACACAAGACTAGCATTGGAGGAGGCAGAAAGGAAGGTTCTCCTCTTAGAAGACAGTTATGTGCATACTAACGATGTGCTGACATATGATGCTATGCAATCCTTACACAGAGAAATCTCTCTGATGAGGGTTGAGACCACCAAGAAACAGTTGCTTGCTCAGACATTTTTGAACAGGGGCAGAAGACAGGTAGATTATTAGCATGGTTGGCTAAGGAACGCTCCTCTCTATCACACATTGCCCACATAAAAGACGACACGGGAGCGCTCTGCTCTGACCCCATTGGTATAAATGAACAATTCGCTAGGTATTATGAACATCTTTATACCTCTAAAGCCACCTTCACTAGAGAGAACCTTCATGACTTTCTAAATCAAATAGAATTCCCACAACTCTCCGATGAGGCCCGAAATACATTAGATGCCCCAATTACTCTTAAGGAGGTCCAAACAGCAGCGAGGGCACTCCAGTCAGCAAAAACCCCGGGCCCTGACAGCCTACCGGCAAAGTTTTATAAAGCAAATAGTGATCTTCTTGTCCCTAAATTCTACAACCTGCTCCTGATAATGCTACAAGAGTGCTGCCTCCCTCCCTCTATGTCAGAGGTGGTTTTCGTGGTTATAGCCAAACCTAATAAGGATCCCACGTCATGTGCCTCATATGGCCCCATATCGCTTTTAAATATAGATGCCAAGATAACCACTAAAATACTCTCAACTAGGCTCAACTTGGTCATCCTCTCTATAATTCACGGCTACCAGACAGGCTTCATGCCAGGCAAAGGTACCGATATCAATCTACGTCGACTATACACTAACATATCTCTTGCAGAAGAAAAGGACCTCCCGGGTGTGGTGGCCTCTCTGGACACCGAGAAAGCCTTAGACTTGGTGGAGTGGGAGTTCTTATGGCAGGTCTTTGAAAGGTTTAACTTCGGCCCCAAATTTATCTCCTGGATAAAACTACTGTATAGTAGTCCCACCGCATGAGTCCGCACAAACGGAATGCTTTCCCCCCCTTTTCCCTGGGAAGGGGAACCAGGCAGGGATGCCCACTGTCCCCGGGGCTGTTTGTCCTAGCTATTGAACCCCTGGCTATCCTGCTTAGAACATCCCCTACGGTTAAGGGAATAGCGGTCGGCCCATTGACCGAGAGACTTTCATTATACGCTGATGATGCATTGTTATATCTCCCAGATGCATCTGCTTCATTGTCGGCAGCACTGGAAATTAATAACAGCTATGGATCTTTCTCAGGCATTCGGATCAACTGGACCAAATCGACTCTATTTTCATTATCTCTGACCCCAACCCCCGTGGACCCGAGCGTACCGCTAGCCATGGTATCTAAATTCAGGTACTTGGGGATTGAAATACAGTGAGAACCGTCTCAATATCTGACAGATAATGTTTATCCAATCCTACACCAACTTGTCACCAGGTGTCATACTTGGAAATCTCTCCCCCTTTCACCTGTAGGCAGGATTAATCTTCTTAAGATGACGTTCCTCCCCAAGTTCCTATATGTTTTTCTTAATACCCCTGTTCCCATCCCTAATTCCTTTTTTGCTAAGTTGGATCAAATAGTTAACACATTTGTGTGGGTAGGACGAACCCCTAGAGTTGCCCGGACCACCTTACAGCTCCCCTTGTCGTTGAGGGGTCTGGCACTCCCCTGTTTTGAAAAATATTACTGGGCAGCGGTTGTGGTAACTTTTCACTAGTGGTTCTCCCAGCGGTCAATTTGGAGGCTGCTATACTGGGATCCTACTCGGCGTTGAGTAATTTGGTGTTTAGGGGCCCTAAAGCACATCCAGATATGACGACTTCAATGCACACGGCAGTTAGGGTTTGGGAACAAATGTCTAGGAAACTCATGGGACCGAATACTATCTCTCCATACACGCCATTATGGGGTAATCCCAAACTGAAGCATCTTCAAACAGTCCCAGATCCAGCCTTGTGGGCAGGACATGTGGTTAAGATACTACAACACATAATGTCAGGGGGGAGGATCCTCCCCTATGATAACTTGAAAAATGACTTTCAACTCCCCTGACGAATGTTGTTTCGATATTTGCAACTGCACCATGCAATATAGGCCCAATACCCGTCGGGGATCACTTTACAGTCACACGGGGTAGAGACCTTCCTGATCTCGAGAAACGTTGACCGCATTCTATCCTCTCTATATCTACGGATACTGAGTGAGGAGCCGTCTGGGGGGACTAAGCTCTTTGACAAATGGAAAGAGGATTTGCCTGCCCTCGCAGCTGACGACTGGGAGGAAGGTGTACAGCAGTACATTCCCCTCATGGTTTCAGCAAGAGATCGCTATATTCAGCTCAAATTCCTCCACAGAGCGTATTATATGCCGCAAAGATTATCTAAAATATATCCGTCACTATCAGACAGATGCCCGAAGTGTAATGGGGAACTGGGTACCTTTATACATGTTGTCTGGTCGTGCCCTATTACACAACAGTTCTGGTCAAGGATGGTAGATGTTATTAATACAGTGGGTAACCTGCAAATACCAGTGAACACGATTGTTTTACTTTTGGGAGTATGTGATAACCTCATAACTAATACCCATAAAAGACTGTTTGTATTTTATACCTCGTTTTATGCTAGGAAAGCTATCTTGATTAAATGGAAGCAACCTGACCCTCCCACGGTCCCCCAATGGAAAGCCTTAGTAAACTCCACACTGCCACTTTATAAACTCACCTATATTAACCGCAAGTGCCCTGGGAAGTTCTCAAAGGTTTGGGGAGCTTGGTCTCAGCAGTAAGATCAACATAATTTTCTTTGATTCGTGGTAAACCCCCCCCCCCGATATGTCCTCTCCCCCCCCTTCCCTCGGTTCCCTTCCTGCCTCCCCCCTTTCCTTTCCTCTCCCCCTTCCTTTCCTCTTCCCCCCCCCCTCCCCACTTCCAATTTTTGACTCTTCATATTCCATTTTTGGGTACCTTAACAAAGAAGAAATGGTTAGCATTACCACCTGATCTCTTAGCCGAAGATACTGTCACTTTACGGTTGATACCAGAAAATTGCGTGAGCTGTTAGATTTTGTTTCTATAGATGTACTATTATACGTATATTATGAATCATACACTACTCTGTATTATGATGACTAAAATACTCTGACTTGAAATTATTCACCATGATTGTATATGCATATTATGTAGCAGCATTTTGTTAATTTTTTTATTTTTATGTTTGTATGTTCAAGTATTCTCCTTCTGAAGACAAATAAAAACGTTTCTGTTAAAAAAAAAAGAAGTAATAGAAGAAAAGAGGTTTAACCACTTCAATACCAGGCACTTATACACCTTCCTGCCCAAGCCAATTTTCAGCTTTCAGCACTGTCGCAAATTGCACATTGTCATGCTACACTGTACCCAAACAAATTTTTTATCATTTTATTCCCACAAATAGAGCTTTCTTTTGGTGGTATTTGATCACCTCTGCGATTTTTATTTTTTGCGCAATAAATAAAAAAAGACAGAAAATTTTGAAAAAAAAAGTTTTTATTTGTTTCTGTTAAATTTTTTTGTAAATAAGTATGTTTTCTTCTTCACTGATGGACACTGATAAAGCGGCACTAATAGGCACCAATGAGGTGACACTGATAGGTGGCACTGGTAGGCGGCACTGATGGGCACTCATAGGCGGCACTGATGGGTACTTATGGGTTGCACTGATGGGTACTTATGGGTTGCACTGATAGGTGGCACGGATGGGCACTGATAGGTGGCAGTGATGGACACTGATGGGTGGCATTGCTGGGCATCATTGATTTTTATTGTTCCATAGAGGTGCCAGTCAGTGCCCATTTGTGGGCACTGATTGGCATATGTTTGGCATTAATTTTCACATGTGGATGGTCATGGGAGATGTACCTGGCCATCCACATGTTAGCAGCTTCCCTGGTGGTCATGGCAGCTTCCCTGGTGGTCCAGTGTGGGCATCCGAGGGGTGGCTGCACTGATTGTCCCCCTGTCAGGAGAGCTCCGATCGGCTCTCCTCTAATCGTGTCTGTCAGATGCGAGTGAGGAGAGATGATCAACGGCTCTTCCTGTTCACATCGTGATCAGCCGTGATTGGACATGCCTGATCACATGGTAAAGAGCCTCCGCCGGAGGCTCTTTACCGAGATCGGTGTGTCAGACTGACACACCACACCACTGATCGCCGTGATGCACTCCCCCACAGGCGCGCGACGGCTGTTATCCTGCAGGATGTCATATGAAGCCCAGTCAGAATAACTGAACCACCGCCCGGCCGTCATTCTGCTATAGGCCGGGCGGAAAGTGGTTAACCTTAAGTTACATAGAGAGTTCTTTACTGTAAGAGCGGCAAGGATGTGACATTCCCTTCCACAGGCGGTGGTCTCAGCAGGGAGCATCGATAGTTTCAAAAAAACATTAGATAAGCACCTGAACAACCACAACATACAGGGATCTACAATGTAATACTGACATATAATTACACACATAGGTTGGACTTGATGGACTTGTGTCTTTTTTCAACCTCACCTACTATGTAACTATGTAACTGCAGTCCTGAGACCACAGGAACTCTTTTGTTGTTTCTTACCTTTAACCTTCTGTATTTCCTGGACAGTAGAAATGGTATTCATGGGGGCAGCCACCATTGCTTGCTTGGCCTTTTAGAAATGGGAACTGCTATAGGAGATACTACATTAAGCTTTATTCCCTGACTATTCGTACGGAGGTGAACATTACTGAACATTGGTTTTGACATTATTGGTTGATTTGTGTGACGCACAAGATACAATGTCCAGGGTACATAATCAGTCCAAACAGTGAAAAAGTCTCACACATGTGGTATCACCATACTCGTAAGGAGTAGCAGAATGTACATTGGGATGTAGTTCTAAGTATGTCAATGCTGTGTGTCAGATATATATATATATATATATATATATATATATATATATATATATATATATATATACATATATCTTGCATTTGGTGGGACACAGGCTGCATTTGGTGGACACAGGCTGCATTTGGTGAGACACAGGCTGCATTTGGTGGACACAGGCTGCATTTGGTGGACACAGGCTGGCTGCATTTGTGGGACACAGGCTGCATTTGATGGACACAGGCTGCATTTGGTGGACACAGGCTGCATTTGTTAGGACACAGGCTGCATTTGGTGGGACACAGGCTGCATTTGGTGGACACAGGCTGCATTTGGTGGGAAACAGGCTGCATTTGATGGAAACAGGCTGCACTTAGTGGGATGCAGGCTGCATTTGGTGGACACAGACTGCATCTGGTGAGACACAGGCTGCATTTGGTGAGACACAGGCTGCATTTGGTGAGACACAGGCTGCATTAGATGGGACACAGGCTGCATTTGGTGGGACACAGGCTGCATTTGGTGGGACAAAGGCTGCATTTGGTGGACACAGACTGCATTTGGTGGGACGCAGGCTGCATTTGATGGGACGCAGGCTGCATTTGGTGAGACACAGGCTGCATTTGGTGGGACATGGGCTGCATTTGGTGGACACAGGCTGCATTTGGTGGGACACAGGCTGCATTTGGTGTGACGCAGGCTGCATTTGGTGTGACGCAGGTTGCATTAGGTGAGACACAGGCTGCATTTGGTGAGACACATGCTGCATTTGGTGGACACAGGCTGCATTTGGTCAGACACAGGCTGCATTTGGTGGACACAGGCTGCATTTGGTGAGACACAGGCTGCATTTGGTGGACACAGGCTGGCTGCATTTGGTGGACAAAACACCAGGTGTTTGGAATATCTTTATCTTCTGATTGTTAAACTTTCTAGAATACACATATTTCTATTGTTGTGTAGGATCTGGGCCTGCTGTCCCTCCATTCCTCTCTCCCTCTCCCTCCATCCCTTGTTCATCTCAGACGCTAACCACACCACCTTAGAGCCACACCCACTATTTTGCTGAAACCACGCCCGTTTTCACCAAGTGGGAGGGGTCAAAAAGGAAGGGCGGTGTCTGGCGCCCCCCATCCTTAAATTTCACTGGCCGCCACTGACTTTAGGGTGTTTATTCTCCTAAATGTAATCATTTTGGTGGTTGTTTCTACTGTCCTGGTGCTCCAGGGACTCCAAAAATGTGATAGGTAGTCAGGAAATTAGCCCAAAGGTACTCCTTGGAGTCTGGACACCTCTATGCATCTACACCATGAAAAAGTTTCACACACTTGCATCCCCATACGTGTATGCTTATGCTGTGTGTGAGAAAAAAACTTGTTAAAATAACAACTTTGCAAAAAGAAAATTATTGACAATAAATGAAATCTTTCAAAAACTCACCATGACTCTCACTAAATAACTTGGACTGTCTACTTTCTAAAAATGGGCCATTGGAGGGTATTTGTAGTGTCCTGGCATTTTAGGACCTTAAGATATTAGATAGGATGTTAGTACATCATGATTGATCAAGTTTTACATATATACTGTATATACTGTATATCATAGTTCGAAGACTCTATAACTTCCACACAGACAAATTGTACATTGATTTGGGTTGTTTTTACTAAAACAAATGTAACAGAATGCATTTTGGTCTAAATTTATGAAGAAAGATTATTTATTTGCAAAATTTTATAACAAAAACTAAGAAAAAACTTTTTTTCAAAATGTTGTCTTTTTTCCTTTATAAAGCAAAACAATTTAAAACCCAGTGGTGGTTAAACACCGCCAAAAGAAAGTTCTATTTGTAACAAAATATTTATTTAAAATTCATTTGGCTATAGTGTATCAAAATGTGACAATGCTACAAACTGAAAAATGGCCTGAGCAAGTAGGGGGTGAAAGTGTCCGTTATTGAAGTAGTTAAACATAATCAGCCAATGCCTCAGTGCTTTTGATAGCATTTCCTTACTGTTTGTTCTAGTTGCTGATAGAGTTGAGTGAATGGTTCGGGCAAACACCCGAATTCACAGGCCATTCTGCAGGTGTTCACCCCGCCAAACGCCCTGCAATGCACTGCGTGCTGCACAGTGCATTCTAAGCCCTGATTGGGGAAAGCTTTCCCCAATCAGGGCACAGTGAATAGTTGGTTGTTAAGGAGCGGACCAGGAAATTGGCCACAGCGTCCTTAACAACCGATGAGTCATCAGCTGTCAATATGCTTCCCCGCTGACAGCTAAATAAAATTTAAAAAAACATCGCCAGCAATAAAAAAGTGAAAAAAAAATGGTGTGGGGTCCCCCCCAGTCCTTACCAGGCCCTTCGGACAGCAGAACGATTTTTTATTTTTTGGGTCCGATGGCGGCGTCAATGATGATCGTTGATGATGTATTCACATCGGGGGGACACTGTAAACAAAAAAAGTCTCTGTGTTTTTATTACTTTTTGCCATTTTTTGGTGTTTTTATTCACATAGAGGGGGGCGGGATCTGGGTATTCCGCTAAGCCCCCTGCCCTCAGACCCCCACAATCACAGCCCAGGGTTGTGGGGATGAGGCCCTTGTCCCCATCAGAGCCCCCGTGCCTCAAAGCACCCACCCCCCATGTTGAGAGCATGTGGTCTGGTATGGTTCAGGAGGGGGTGCCCCCTCCTGCACTGCCAGGCTGCATGCTCAGGTAAGGGTCTGGTATAGATTTTTGGGGGGACCACATGCCATTTTTAAAAGAAAAATTGGAGTGGGGGAGGGGACTGGGACCCCACGTCAGTTTTTTTTACATTTTTCTATTACCGGAAATGGTATTGCATTGCTGGCAATTTAATGTAATTTCATTCTTTTTTTTTCTTTAGAAATGTCATTTTTGCTGCAGCAGGTTTTATACAGTCTATCAGAATCTGGAAGCCTCCTTTAACAAGGGGGCCCCCATATACCGCCCTACTCCTATGTGAATGTATATGGGGTACATAGTACCACTACCCATTTACCAAGAAAAATCAAAAGTAATAAAAATAGAGACAGTTTTTGACACCCCACGCCTTTTTTTTTAAACATTTTTCTATTGCCGGCAATGGTATTCTATTGCCAGCAATTTAAATGTCATTTTGTGCATTTTTTTCTTTAGAAATGTAATTTTTGCTGCAGTATGTTCTATACTGTACATGCTACAGATGCACCACCTTACAGGCAGACTAAGGGGACCCCCTAGGCACTATATTTAAAGGAATTTTAATTTTTTATTTTTGTACTTTAAGCATCATTAAAATCACTGCTCCTGTAAAAACAATCTTTTTTTAAAAAAAAAAGCTGCCTTGACCTTTGCTATGCTTAATGGATTCTTCTTCCATATGCTACCTGCAATGGATTTTGCTACATTTAACTGATTCCTCTACTGTCTGCTATGTGACCTGACCATCGCTATGTTTAATGGTTACCACTTCTGTCCGCTATCCTCTCTGAGCCCCGGATTACGCCCACTTGAAATGGTTAATAAGGGGGATGGAGGACCTCAGCTATAAGGATCAATTACATAGATTAAAGTTATTCACTCTGGAGAAGAGTCACTTAAAACAGTAATAAACTCCGCTTTGTGACTTTTACTCACAGATAAGTTTATAATAAAACTTACCTGTAGGTAAAATTAATATTTTCTAAAATGCACTGTTTAGGAGATATTCACTTGTTTGGCAGCCTGTGACATAACCCGGAGAATGTGCTCTGAAGGAACAGAATACTCATCCAGAATCATGGCCAATAAACAGGCTAGGGTTAGTACAGGTGGCAGGCAGAGGCAACCGTGCACTGATGTGACAGTGATCAGGGACACTGTAACTAGTATGGTGGTGATCAGGGACTATATGACTGGTCTGGCAGCAATCAGGGACAATATGACTGGTGTGGGGGTGATAAGGGACACTCTGACTGGGTGGCAGTGATTAGGGACACTGTGAGTGGGCGGTGATGATTAGGGTCACTGACTCGTGCGGCGGTGAGGTACACAGCAACTGGTGTGCAGGCGATCAGGGACATAGTAACTGATGTGGTGGTGATTAGGGAAAATATGACTGGGGTGGTGGTGATCAGGGACAATATGACTGGTGTGGTGTAGATCAGGAAAAATATGACTGGTGTGACATTGATCAGGGACAATATGACTGGTGGGCAGTTATCAGGGACAATATGACTGGTATGGTGGTGATTAGGGACACTGTGTGTGGGTGGCAGTGATTATGGACACTGACTGGTTCGGCAGTGATTAGGGATACTGACTTACAGCACTGGTATGGTGACATAGTACTTTTGTGGTGGTGATCAGAGATAATGTCTGGTGGCAATAACATAGAGTGATATCAGAGCCAGCCATTGTACATGATCACAGCCACAGCAGTACAGTGTCTCCATAGTGTCTGGTGACAATATGCAAAAACATTTTTTTTTTAATTCTTTACAATTCTTTAAGATTTTTTTTTTTTTTTTACAAATTGTCACCAGAGCAGTGCAGTGTTACCATAGTAGCACTGTACTACTTGGAGGGTTGATCAGGGATTTTTTTTTCTACACTCTAATTGTTTATTACAGTGATGAATACTGTAATAAGCAATCCGTAACACTGTTCAAACATTTCATTCATAAAACCTTGCTTTCTACTGTTATGCTGTGATTGGTTGCAGCTATCACATGGTACAGGGCTGCTGTGACTAGCCCTAGTACCATGTGATTACTGTGACCATTCACAGAGATCGCACAGCAGTAAGCAAGGTTTTATGAATGCCAGCCTTGTTTACTACTGTAACTGTAATCGCTGTGATTGGTCACAGCATTCACATGGTACCAGGGCTGCTCAAAGTGGCCCAATATTATGATTAGTCAGAGCGAGAAATGTCACCTGCACACCATGGATCTCCAGAAATACACTGCCTTGAAAAAGTATTCATACCCCTTCAAAATTTTCCACATTGTCATGTTACAACCAAAAACATAGATGTATTTTATTGGGATTTTATGTAATAGACCAACAAAAAATGGCATATAATTGTGAAATGGAAGAAAAATTATAAATGGTTTTCAAAATTTTTTACAAATATATTTCTGAAAAGTGTGGCATGGATTTGTATTTAACCTCCCTGAGTCAATACTTTGTAGAACCGCCTTTCGCTGCAATTACTGCTGCAAAGAGGGGCAGGCACCAAAGCAGAGTAGATGGGTGATAGTCAGGAAGGATAGAGGGGAGCGAGTCAGGGAGGCCGGTCCTGGGCTGGAACATCCCAATAAGTATGCCCCGTTGAGTGACATTGGTGAAACCAGTCAGAAACCAGCACTGCTGGAGCTGAGTGACTTCTCTAGCTGTCGGGGAATGACTCCTCCAGTGAGGGTGGGAGTAAAGCCAAGGGAAAGGAAAGACAGGTTCTGGTGGTAGGGGACTCAATTCTTAGAATAACAGAGAGGGCAATCAGTCACAAAGACCTGAAGTGCCAAACTGTATGTCGTCTACTGGGTGCTTGGGTTCAGCACATCACGGATCTGGTGGACAGATTACTGGGAGGGGCTGGGGAAGACCCGACTGTCATGGTGCACGTTGGCACCAATGACAAAGTCAGAGGAAAATGGAGTGTCCTAAAAAACAATTTTAGAGACTTAGGAGATAAATTGAGGAAAAGGACCTCCAAGGTAGTATTCTCAGAAATACTACTGGTAGCTCGAGCCAGGGGCATAGATAAGGGAGATCAGGGGTGTTCAAACCCCCCCAGAGCATCCTGGCAAAATACTCAAGGAGTGTCCCTGCTGCTGCACTGCTCAGCTTCAGCAACAGCACAGTAGAAGCAATCAAGAGTTTTGGAGTGCAGCAGCCAGTCCCCCTTCTATTGTGCCCAATCCCCATCAGTTTAATAAGGGGTCCCCCCAAAAAGGCATGAAATTCCTGAGAGGTCCCGATGCTTGCAATACCTCCAAACAGGTCTCGGATACCTGCAACTGACAGTGCACGGTTGAGGGAACTCCTAGATTCCTCTTCGAGGTACATATGACACAGCAGAAGGGAGACCGGGGCTGCAGAAGTTATCCTGCTTCTGTGCAGCACTGAAACTGAGGTCTGGCAAGTGGAGAGGCATAAACTTTCTGTTTGGGAGAAGGAGGGGGTGAGAATTCCTGCCTGGGGGAGATTCTTTTGGGGGGGTTAAGGAAAGATAGGTGGGTTTGCTTTTGGAGAAGGGGGGATTTTTTGTAGAGCAGTTTACAGGAATGGTTAATGGCAGGGATTTGCATCTGGGAGGGAGTTTGATTGAATGAAAGGAGAATTTCTTCATAATTAGGAATCTTTGCTGGGGGGTGTTGACTGAGGGAGATATTTTTGCTTTGGGGGTCAGTTTAGAGACAGGGGGTTTACTTTTTTGGGGGAGGGAGATATTTTGCAGTGGGAATCTTTGCTTGAGGAGGGAAGGGGGGTTCTTAGGAGACCACCTCCATGCTCATTGGAGCGCTGGGCTGTGGAAGGGGTAGCTGGCTCAGGATCTTAGTGGCTCACTGAGAGGCTGAGCCAACTGCCGGTCCAGGGATCTGGGTGAATCCCAACTCAAATGTTGGGGTCTTTCCCCAGTCTGGACCTGCTGAGTGATATAACAGCCTTTATCGAGCTGTCATCTAGAAACAGATCACAGAAGTGCAGAACAGACTGCTAAATGACCAAAACGGTATACCGTTCCTTCAGAGCACGTGTGGGTGATGTCACCTGCTGCTTCCCACGTGAATATCTCCTAATCATCACATGTTTAGGAGATATTCACTGTACCTACAGGTAAGCCTTATTATAGGCATACCTGTAGGTACAAGTTCAAAAGCTGGGTTTACTACCGTTTAAGAATGAATACGAGCCAGCCTTATTGACCAGGTGCACCTGTGGTAGACAGTGCAATATTTTATTTTTTTAAATCTCTTAAAACATTTCATAAAACTTCTTAGGACATTGTTTTACTGCCTACCACAAAATGTTGCCCCAGCACCTGCTCAGGTTGCACAGTAATGTTAGCTAAAATCCAGTCTTGGGTCTCATTCATACATCCTACATGACCATGGTGCGGCAAGTATGCTGCAAATACCTGTGCCTGGGATCTCAAATGTTCCAATCTTTGCTCAGCCTGTACACCTGTGAAAACAGCCAAGGTTGTCTGCTGCTGTAAACATGTATTTACATGTATCCGCACATCCAGTGTTTATCTGCAGGTAGGGATACATTTTTGCCCTTGGACAAAATCTCTCTGCATCCAGGGTCGGAAACTGGTCCCTAACAGCAGGTAACCACTTGATGTGCAGATACAGTACCCCCCGCCAGAACACATCTGTCAGTGCTTGCAGCCATTGGCTGAGAGTACTGATCGGATGCTGGTTGGGTGTTCGTTTTCAAGCATGCTCACCTGACAAGAGCTAGTGGTGAGATCGGTTTCTGTCAGACAAGTGCCTACACACATGGACCGAAAGTCAGTCAGTTTCTACTGTACCAACGGATGTTGAGGGCTTATGACTGGATAATAGGCAATCTTACTGTGCAACCTGAGCAGGTCTTTGTGAAGTTGGCTCAGTTTCTTTTATTTAAAATAAAATATTTGCCAAGTACATGCTGCATATGTTACACAATGAAAATATGCACTAAGTACAAATTCTAATTATATTTTAAAATACTATATAAATGTTAAAGGAACTAAATCAGTATGGATGCAAGTTAAAAATTTAGCTCAGGGGGGGCGTGGCTTGCGAGCAATCTGAATGGCAGCATAATTCCGGAGCTCCGGTACTGAGCTAAGAAATAGCGGCACAAAACATCCCATCGGGTCCCGTTTTCTACACCCGCAGAAGCAGAATACCTCAGGGAAGGATCTGGAATCATGTCCAGAAAACGAAAAGAACAAAGGAAGCCTCAGCGCCTGACGGACTTCTATGAAAAGAAGCAGCATGACGGTAGGCACCCCAGCAAACAAATCCACTAACATCCTCCCTATGGCAGGCAGACACAACCACCATACAGGCATCCATAAAAGCCCACAGCAATACTCTCCCTCTCCACCCTCAGACAGCCTAGTCAAGGCAAAACCCAGGATGGATGGCGAGGGATTCACTGACACAGCTAGCCACGCGAGTGATTCAGGGGATGACACACGGGAATTACCTGACTCCATAGAAACTTTTCCTACCTCACACCAGCCTGTGATCGATACTGTCTTAAAAGACATGTTATTATCCCTGAGGAGCTCGCTGCAATCTGACTTAATGAAATGCATGCATAAATTTAACAACAATCTGCAGGCTGTTGAGACCAGGGTTGAGCACATAGAGCAAAAAATGGGGGAATATGCTACTACTATCAATGAGCTGGTAGATTCACATGAGGAAAGAGAGGGAGATACTGAATGGATTAAGGAGAAAATCGCAGACATCGAAGACAGGAACAGGAGAAACAATTTAAAGATAAGGGGGATCCCTGAAACTGTACAACAAGCGGACCTGCGTACCTATGTCTCCTCTTTATTTAAATCTCTCCTTCCTGATCTCTCTGACCTGGAGATTACGATTGACAGGATTCACCGCCTTCCAAAACCCTCTTACTTATCAGAACATATCCCCAGAGATGTAATCCTGAGATTACACTTTTATCAAGCTAAGGAACAACTAATGATGATCATGCGAAAGAAGGAACACGTCCCTGCTCAATACCAGCACCTGCAGTTTTATGCAGATCTCTCTCAATACACACTACAAAAAAGAAAAAATCTGAACACCATCACTAAAGTATTGAGAAACCACAATATCACTTATAGATGGGGATATCCCACCAAACTGTCCGTCACAAGAGAGGGACGCACCCACGTGGTGAACTCCCTAGAGAAAGGCCTTTCTCTTTTGGAAGAGTGGAATATCTTACCTGCTCAAGATCCAGCAAGTGATAAATCCCCAAAACCTGTAGATCTAATGTGGAAAACAGTCACCACAAAAAATGCTAAATCGCATAATTAAACCCAGATGGTACATCTTCTTTTTTTACTTTTCTTACTTTTTCTAGTCTCAGTGCACTGATCAGGAGCTCATAAGCCCGAACTTTCTTCCCCACCTAACCTCAAACAGCAGACGGCTGTATACCAGTTCACTGTTTGTTAAAATAAGATTCTGCAATGTTAACAGTTCATTTTGTTTTTTTATGTTTTCTATTCAACGTTTTTGAAGTTGCAGCAGTTGGACACACAAAGACGCAGCCGGAACAGCACAATCTCTCTGTCACTCCAAAATGAAAACTACCTCAGCAGCATACGTGAGTACTTCTTCTGTCTTATTTCATGAAGGAAGCTTTTCTCTGCTATACCAGAAAGCACCACATGAGGGCAGCAAGACCTCAAAAATATCCCCTCGTCTCCAAATGCTCTAACATACTTTCCCTACAACCATGGGTATAAAAATTATTTCAATTAATGCCAAAGGCTTGAATCATCCTGCCAAAAGGAAATCTATGTGGTCAGAGGCAATCACCCACAGGTCGGATGTGGTCTGCGTGCAGGAAACACACTTTTCTGCCACAGCAGCACCCTCTTGTACCCATAGGAGCTTTCCTTTCATTTTTTCTGCTAACTCCCATAACAAAACCAAAGGGGTCCTAACAGCAATAAGAGACTCTGTGGCTTTCACGCTTCACGAAGAAATCAAAGACCCAAAAGGAAGGTACCTCCTATTAATATGTGACATTAATTCTATCACTTATACCATCGCTAACATTTATGCCCCCAACAAACACCAAATAAGATTCCTTAACAAAACGCTACAAAAAGTGAAGACCCACCAGAGGGGGAGATTGATCATATGTGGAGACTTTAACGCAACCCCAATCCCACATCTGGACTCATCTTCCGGAACAAGACGTTCAAACCCATCCCTCATGCATATTCTTCATAAACAGGAACTTTTCGACGTATGGAGGTGCATGCATGCAGGAGAGAGGGACTATACCTTCTTCTCTTCCCCTCACAACTCCTACTCCCGTATTGATCTTTTTCTGGTTGATCAAAGTACACTAGCCCAGGTAATATCCACAGATATCAATACCATCACTTGGTCAGACCATGCGTCCATCACTATATCTATAAAAGAAGATGTCGCATGTTCTACATCCTACTTGTGGAGATTAAACTCCTACCTAATACAACAACCGGACTTCAGGAAAAATATAGAAGATCAGATGAAAGAGTACTTTAGCATCAATACACCTTCCGTGCAAAACCATTTTACCTTGTGGAATGCTCATAAGGCATATGTAAGAGGTGTCCTTATTCAACTGGGGGCGAGGGTTAAAAGGCAGAGGCAGCGGCACATAAAAGAGTTGACAGACAAAATTTCCATGCTAGAATCCAGCAACAAACAAAATACCTCCTACTCAACCTCACAGCTACTTACACAACTAAGATATGAATTGAGATTGTTATTACTAGAAAATTTTGAAAAGACCTCAAAAAAGCTTAAAATGACATACTACGCCACAGGTAACAAAGCAGGTAAAATTTTAGCTTATAGGATTAAGGGCATTAGATACAAAACAAAAATTCCATACATTCTACACCCTCTCTCCAAACACAAATTATACCATCCACAGGATATAGCAGACACCTTCAGTCAATATTACAGTAACCTATACAATCTGAAAGATGACACTGACACCCCCCAACCCACTACTGATGAAATTAATGCATTTCTACAACAACTAGACATTCCCTCATTGTCACAAGAACAACTTCAAACTCTAAACCAAACATTTAGCATAGAAGAAATACACACTGCTATTGACGCCCTACCAAGTAACAAATCTCCAGGTCCTGATGGATTTTCAGGAGACTATTATAAAACCTTCAAACATATACTAAGCCCATATCTACAACGCACTTTTGATGCTGCTGCTGCCTCCGCCTCTTTTCCTCCAGAAATGTTAAATGCAATAATAGTAACACTGCCTAAGCCAGGGAAGGAACCCAACATACCCCCTAACTTCAGACCGATCTCACTCCTCAACATAGATCTGAAAATTTACGCAAAAATGATAGCATCTCGATTATTAAATATCCTTCCACTTCTCATTCACCCTGATCAAACAGGATTTACCAAGGGACGTCAGACATCCGACGCTACCCGTAGACTGACAAATATTATACACTTGGCGAGAGAACATAAAAGGCCTTCTCTGCTTCTGGCTTTGGACGCAGAGAAGGCCTTTGACCGCATCCACTGGCAATACCTCGCCCAAGTGTTGAGAAGGTTTGGTTTTTCTGGTACTATACTCTCTGCTATACTTGCATTATATTCTAAACCTTCTGCTCAAGTGCTCACATCTGGAACATTGTCTAAACCATTCAGCATCACGAACGGAACTAGACAGGGGTGTCCTTTATCCCCTCTAATCTTCAACCTGCTAATGGAGCCTTTAGCTATATATATTCGATCGAACCCCAATATTACTGGTTTCCGTATAAACAACTCAATACACAAGATCAGCCTATTTGCTGACGACATAATCATGATTTTAACCAATGTGGAATCTTCCCTGGCTTCGGTACATAAGGCATTAGACATGTTTCATAAGCTATCCTACTATAAAGTGAATGAGAGCAAATCCTATATCATGGGAATAGGAATTGACGTATCCCTTCAAAAGAAATTGAGTGAAAGATTTCCATACACATGGAAAAATGAAGGGATAAAATATCTAGGGATAACACTCACAGCATTGACAAGCGACTTAGTAGCAGTCAACTACACTACATTCCTGGGATCATTGAATAAAAAACTTCTAGATATAGACAAAATGGAACTTTCGTGGACAGGTAGACTGGCAGCGTTTAAGATGATCATCCTGCCACAGCTTCTCTATCTATTCAGGACGTTGCCTGTCCCTGTTCCCAACACTTTTTTCTCTAAAGCCCAAAATATGATAAATAGGTATCTGTGGCAAGGGAAAAGGGCCAGATGTGCCTTTAAGAAATTATCTAGTGCCAGAGACGCGGGAGGAATTGGTCATGTCATATTAAAAGATTACTATACGGCAACAATTTTATCACAAGCAAAATTTTGGTTAAACCCTGACCAGTCCCACAGATGGGTAGAATTGGAAGAAGCACAGATCCCAAGAGGCAATCTAGCTGATACCCTACTGACCTATAGTGCCCGACCATACGTACACTCACATCTGTCTCCCACAATGATAGCTACACTAACAATATGGAGGTCCTTCTCAACATCAGACTTTCCTAATCAGACGACTAAGTCCATACCGATCACCACATCTAGCCTCCAACTAAACATTCCACACTTAAATATATCACACTGGATAACCAAAGGTATTTTAACACTAGAAGACCTCAGAGTTGGTTCCTCATTCAAGTCATTTGAGACTTTACAAGTGCAATATGGTTTGGATGACACTGACCACTATAGATACCTTCAAATAAAGCATTATCTTCATAGAACTCCAGCAACATCAATAAAGGTTCCGTGGAGGGTGTATCTTTATCTCACCAACCCTCATACCAATATAAAAGGTATCTCACTCTTTTACAACATACTTAACAACAAACAAGAGTTCAAAAAGACTAATAACATAGTGGCGTGGGAAAGAGATCTGGGCATATCATTTACAGATGAGCAATGGCAAAAAGCACTCCGTAATACTTTTATCGCAACTAAATGCGTCAAACTATGGGAGACAACACACAAAATAACACTCCGATGGTACCTAACCCCACATCGGATATCCAAATTTGTGAAGCAGGCTTCTCCTCTGTGCTGGAGAAACTGTGGAAGTAGAGGTACATTACATCACATACTATGGGAATGCCAGGTTCTACATGCAATTTGGAAAAAAGTATTTAACCTAATATCAGATCTCACATGCTCAGTAGTAACTCCAGATGCAGCTTTAGCAGTCTTATCAATAGGGATAGAAAATATTCCAACCAATACTAGATCCATAGTCACCCACATATTACTGAGTACGAGATTGACAATATTAAAGAAATGGAAAGACGCTTCACCTCCCTCATTTAAAGAAATAGTTGAAATGACCAACACACATGCTACCTATGAGCTGATGTTTGCTGCAGCTCAAGGTAATTATCACAAAGCAAACGTAAGGTGGCACAAGTGGAATGCATGGTACTCATATGAATATAAAAGCAGGAAACCGATTCCTTGATTATACACATGCTGGATAATACAAGATGTAAAACTGCTGCACACTATGTTACACTTTTTATTTTTTTTTTTAATATATTTACCTCTTTATTTGATTACTGATTATTTATTTTAGAGCTTAGTTTCTTTAGCTCACAGTTTCTATATTATTTTCTTGTTATTTAAATAAGGTAAAAAAATACTCAATAGCGGGACAGTCTGTCCTAGAAATAGTTACATCAAGTTGCGCACCAAATGCACAAACTCAGCTGATTGTAACACGTGCATACTGTACCTATGACATATTAATTTATGTATACATTGTCTACATGATAAAGGTGTATGTAACTTCCTTATTGTTCTCAAACCAATAAAAACTATTGAAATTTAAAAATTTAGCTCAGGAAGGACATAGCTGGTATGAATTTAAAAACCTTAGGATGTCAGCTATATAAACACTTAAGGCTAGTTTCCACTACTTTTGCACTCTGAAGAGGATCCATGTTCAGATTGTTCCTCAAAGAGCATTTGGCAGGCAGCGAGGAGGCGCGGTATTGCTGCTTCCTCATCACATATCTTAATCCCTTAAACCCTGCACTACTGCACCACAACCGCATTCAGTTGCATGGAGATAATTTTTGCTGTGCTGCATTGCAAATCCTCATGACCTAAATTATGCCTTTGAGTTTGAAAGACCTGAACCTCCCCAGAAAAAAACATTATCTACGGCCCTGCCTCGAGCCACACCAGAAAGGCAGAGGGAGATTAGGGAAGTAAACAAGTGGCTAAGGAGCTGGTGCAAAAAGGAGGGGTTTGGGTTCCTGGAGAACTGGGGTGACTTCTCAGGTGGTTACCAGTTCTATAAAAGGGACAGACTGCACCTAAACGGTGAAGGTGCAGATCTACTTGGAGTGAAGATGGCTGAAAAGTTAAAGGGGCTTTTAAAACTAGGCGACAGGTGGGAGAGTCCAGAGGTGGAGATAGTCAGCACGGAACATATTCCAGAGGATAGTATTGGGGGCAGTAGTGGTAAGTTGGCTAAATCACCTAAACCCAAGGTAAGTATAGTAACAAGTCCTATTTTCAACCCCAGAGCAC
The DNA here is from genome assembly GCF_042186555.1 of Aquarana catesbeiana. NCBI lineage: Eukaryota > Metazoa > Chordata > Amphibia > Anura > Ranidae > Aquarana > Aquarana catesbeiana. The sequence continues at coordinate 202,131,412 of NC_133334.1, forward strand.
CCAATAAGAAGATAGTATGCGACTGGTCTAAACTATGTGGTATGTTCACCAATGCCAGGAGTCTATCGGACAAGATGGGAGAACTAGAGCTACTGTTGTACGAGGAGGATTTGGATTTTGTAGGAATTACAGAGACTTGGTTTGACAGCTCTCATGATTGGCTGACAACCATTCAAGGGTATTCCCTATATCACAGGGATAGAATTGGTAAAAAGGGGGAGGGGTATGCCTGTATATCAAAAATGATGTACAAGTGAATGTAAGAGATTACATTACTAAGTGAGCAAGGGAGGAGGTGGAATCCTTATGGGTAGAGCTACAAAGGGAGGAAACTAAGGGGAAAGTAATACTGGAAGTATGCTATAGGCCCCCTAACCAGAGGGAGGAGAAGGAGGCGGACCTCCTATCACAATTTGGTTTAGCAGCAAGAATGGGAAGAGTCATTATAATGGGGGATTTTAATTATCCAGACATAGAATGGGTGGAAGGAGCCTCACATTCATCTAAGGCTTGCCAGTTGTTAAACGTCTTGCAGGACAATTTCATGGGTCAGATGGTAAATGCACCAACTAGAAACAAAGCGTTATTAGACCTACTGATTACCAACGATACAGACCTGATCACAGATGTGGAAATACGGGACAATTTAGGAAACAACTATCACAGGTCAAATAGTTTTAGTATAAATCACACAAATAGGAAACATAAGGGGAATACAAAGACATTGAATTTCAAAAGGGCTAACTTCCCTAAACTATGATCCTTGCTAGAAGATTATAATTGGGATAAAATCTTAGGAACAGAGAACACGGAGGAAAAATGGGTATGTTTTAAGAGCATATTAAAAAAGGGCATTAGCCAGTGCATCCCAATGGGAAATCAATTTAAAAGAGCTAATAAAAGTCTTGGGTGGCTTAACGCCAACGTATAAATGCATGTAAAAGCAAAGGAGAAGGCCTTTAAAAAATACAAGGCTGAGGGATCATCATCAGCATCCCAATGTTACAAAGAATGCAATAAGAAATGTAATGCTGTGTACACATGACCGGACTGAGTCACGTCTGACTTTTCGACGGACTTTCGACTGACTTTTGAACGGACTTCCGTCGAATCGGACTTGTCTACACACAATCACACCAAAGATTGACGGATTCGACCGTGATGACGAACTACCGGACTAGAATAAGGAAGTTCATAGCCAGTAGCCAATAGCTGCCCTAGCGTTGGTTTTCATCCGTCAGACTAGCATACAGACGAATGGATTTTTCGACCGGACTCGTGTCCGTCGGAAAGATTTGAAACATGTTCTAAATCTAAAGTCCGTCACATTTTCAACAGAAAAGGTCTGTTGCAAGTCCTATAAAGCCCACACATGGTCGAATTGTCCGATGGATTCATTCCGTCGGACAAGTTTGGTCAAAAAGTCCGGCCGTGTGTACACGGCATTAGTGTGCAATCAGGGCAGCTAAGATAGAACAAGAAAGTCACAAAGCAGACAAGAGTAAAAAAAAATCCCAAGAAATTCTTTAAGTACATAAATAGTAAGAAAGGGAGGTCAGATCATATTGGTCCCATAAAGAATGATAAAGGGAATCCCTTAACTAAGGATGGAGAGATGGCGAAGGTATTAAATTCTTCTCCTCAGTCTTTACGAGGGAATCGGGGTGCTTCAGTAACCAAAACTGCAATGTCTATCCTCATGACATGTCACAAGAAGTACCCTCATGGCTAACAGAGGACAGAATTAGAAATAGACTTGAAAAACTTAACATTAAAAAGTCACCGGGGCCAGATGGCTTGCACCCGAGGGTCCTTAAGGAACTCAGTCAAGTAATTGCCAGACCATTGTTCCTAATTTTTCTACTACTACTTAATCTACTGACTGGAATGGTACCAGCTAATTGGAGAAGAGCCAATGTAGGACCAATATTTTAAAAAGGGCCAAGATACATTCCTGGGAATAAGAGACCAGTTAACCTAACATCAATTGTATGCAAGCTTTTGGACGGGATGATAAGGGACTATATACAAGATTCTAGTAATTATACCGGTATCATTAGCAGTAATCGGCATGGATTCATGAAGAATCGTTCTTGCCAAACCAATCTACTAACCTTCTATGAGGAGGTGAGCTGCCATCTAGATAAAAGAAGTCCTGGATTTTGCCAAAGCATTTGATACAGTTCCCCATAAACGTTTACTGTACAAAGTAAGGTCTGTTGGCATGGAGCACAGGGTGAGTACATGGATTGAAAACTACTCAGAATGATCCGGGGTGGAAAGTGGGATCCCCCAGGGTTTTGGCCTGGGACCATATCTATTTAATTTATTCATAAACAACCTGGAGGATGGGATAAACAGCTCAATCCCTGTATTTGTGGATTATACTAAGCTAAGCAGGGCAATAATTTTTCTGCAGGACGTGGAAACTTTGCAAGAAGATCTGAACAAATTAATTGGGTGGGCAACTACATGGCAAATGAGGTTTAATGTAGAAAAATGTAAAATAATGCATTTGGGTGGCAAAAATATGAATACAATCTACTCACTAGGGGGGATCCTCTGAGTGAATCTAGGATTGAAAAGGACCTGGGGGTCCTAGTAGATGACAGGCTCACCAATGGCATGCAATGCCAAGCTGCTGCAAGCAAAGCAAACTGAATATTGGCATGCAATAAAAAGGGGAATAACTCCAGAGATAAAACAATAATTCTACAAGACTCTGGTCCGGCCACACATGGAGTATGCTGTCCAGTTCTGGGCACCAGTCCTCAAGAAGGATGTGCTGGAACTGGAGAGAGTCCAGAGAAGGGCAACAAAACTAATAAAGGGACTGGAGGACCTTAGTTATGAGTAGGGATGAGCCAACGGTTTGAGTCGAACGTAAGTTCGACTCGAACATAGGGTGTTCGTTTGTTCTAAAATGAAGCGAACATATGGGGCATTCGCGGGAAATTCTAGTGCCACGGAATGCCCCATAATGCGAGATCGCAGTGCATTGCTGTATGATGATTGGCCAAAGAATGCACCTGACTTGCATGCTTTGGCCAATCATAGTGCACTCTGCTGAGAGAGCCATAATTGGCCAAAGGCAGGGTGCCTTTTGCCAATCATGGCTCAGGGGGACTAAGTCCACGCCCCACACTATATAAGGCTGCTTACACGCCGGCCATGTGTAGTGTTGTTGGCGTGGACAGAGAGATAGCTTGAGTTAGTTAAGCAGGCAGGTCATTCAGTTAGCGGCAGTGTATTTGATCAGTGTATTTGATACTAGACAGTCAGTCTAGTACAGGGATATGCAATTAGCGGACCTCCAGCTGTTGCAAAACTACAAATCCCATGAGGCATAGCAAGACTCTGACAGCCACAAGCATGACACCCAGAGGCAGAGGCATGATGGGACTTGTAGTTTTGCAACAGCTGGAGGTCCGCTAATTGCATATCCCTGGTCTAATAAAACAGTGGGGACGGAAAGTATTCAGACCCCCTTAAATTTTTCACTCTGTTGTATTGCAGCCATTTGCTAAAATCATTTAAGTTCATTTTTGTCCTCATTAATGTACACACAGCACCCCATATTGACAGAAAAACACAGAATTGTTGACATTTTTCCAGATTTATTAAAAAAGAAAAACTGAAATATCACATGGTCCTAAGTATTCAGACCCTTTGCTCAGTATTTAGTAGAAGAATCCTTTTGATCTAATACAGCCATGAGTCTTTTTGGGAGAGATGCAACAAGTTTTTCACACCTGGATTTGGGGATCCTCTGCCATTCCTCCTTGCAGATCCTCTCCAGTTCTATCAGGTTGGATGGCAAACATTGGTGGATGCTCCACGCAGCATCCTAATATCCACAGGCAAGTCTTTCATTGTTGGACATCAGTGCATTCAAAACGGCAGCAAGTAGGCCCCTCTAAAGCTTTTTGAGTATTTATTTACCATATTGTTATATCATAGGACATATGAAACCAGGGATTTTTGGATATCATTCGCTCACTAAGCAGCTACATTTGAAGCTCTAGCGACACCCTGTCCCGATAACCCTTCATAAGCACTGACTGATAAATATACTAGTTAGAATAAAATAGTTTTTTGCACTTGCACACCTTGGTTGAACATATCTATCTAGGGATTCCATCTGCTTTTCACACTGTCGCTGGGGGCAGGGCACAACTGCCCCCCCCCCCCTTTGTGGGTAGGTGTTTACTAATTTTCCTGTTTGTGTTACCGCTATTTTTCAGCCTTCCCTCTGGGATATATGTACACTGGTGTATGGATAGTGGGGGGACCTTTCCCTTTTGTGTCAGTGCTTACCATGTGTCTACCTTTTTCTATTTTTGTCAGTCTATGGGTGGAGCCTTATCATTGCCAAGCACACTCACTGCCACACATATTTTGGAAACGCATTGTATGTCAAGCTTCCAACTATCCTAGTCTGGCGCCCATCTGTGCTTCCATCTGAATAGTTGCCTCTTCTGCTTTTTGAACATGGAATTATTCTAATTGGTATGTGGGGCCAAGAACTCTTTTTTACTTTTTTATGTTGTCTTATACACATTCTTTTGTTAAAGCATACAAGTACAGTTCATGTTTTAAATGGATGTCTTTTCTGATATGGATCTTTGTGTTTTTAGAACTAAAATATATTTGACTATACTCCACTCTCTACCCCTGATGAAGGTGTAAAAAACTGGAAACGCATCGGGTATCAGGGTACACTACCCTTCGGAGAGTACTTATGTCAGTTTGTATTTTATAATTTTTTCGGTGTTTTGTTTTTTGTTTGATGCATGTATGTATTGTGTAGACGTTACACATCTTTTTGTCTATGATCACATTGTCTACATTTACATTCAATAAATTAAAGATATTTATTCTTACATCAGAGTTGGTGGTCTTTCAAAGTCCCATCTAGGGGGTATTTCTCTTTGTTCTATTGTACCAGGGATGGGACCACCACGCTCTTTATCTGACATGGTAGAGGTCTCCTTCTCTTCTAAGGATAAACACTGCAATTTTGGTTACTGAAGCCCCCTGATTCCCTTGTGAAGACTGAGGAAAAGAATAAATTCAATACCTTCACCATCTCCCCATCCATCGTTAACATATATCATACATAGCATAATATACATCAATGGCCACTTAGCCTAAACAGCTTAGGAAGACATTCTGAAAGCAGCTATATACAGTATATCAAAGCACTATGCTGGCCAAACTCACAGATGGTAAACCTCACAAAATAAGTAGGGAAAACATGTTACTAACACCCTGGTGAAACAAAGAAGGGATCTACATCCAACATTTCAAAGGATTAAACCACCCTCTTTCTCAAAGAGTTCCCACCTGTTGCTTGAGGCTACCGCAGTAGTTTATGTAGACACAGCACTCCCAGGAGTTGACAACCAAGATATGGCAGAATAACCACCCCACAAGACAGAATATAGGTAATTTACTAAACACCAATCTACTATGCAGCATAGGCATGAGTGGCCCAAATAAATCTATTCTCCAATCAGATGGGTTAAGGGTTATAGCAGCAAAAACATTAAGTGATATGGTAATACCAGATGGGATCTAGGATCTTGATTTTTATTTTGTCAATACAACAGGCCTTTTTTTACCAGCAATGTCAAGGCATGGCAATGGGGTCAAATGTGACCCCTAGTTATGCCAACATGTTCATAAAAATTCTGAACATTGGTTCATTGTATTCAAATCCTCTGTACCTGGGTCATATCCTGATATTGGTTCAGGTGCAGTGATAACATTTTCTATTTTTTCCATTTTTATTGATACCGTCTCACGGATACTACCCTGTATCTCATGTTATATGCGATACGTTTTTATTGACAGATTTCCATATTACCCTGTGGATATCCCCTTACACTGTTGGGCTCCCACACCCGTGTCCCCCCTTTGATGCCCCATCTGGTGGACATAGTGGGTGCTCCTGCTCCCTACGGGCCATCCGACCCCTGCGCTATCAAGAAGCCTGTATGTGGCTTGGTACTTTATCACCCCTTACCATGGTAAGCTACAACGTATGCCTCAATGTCATAGCGAGGGTGCGGGCAACTTTACCCCTCCTTTCCTCCCCTGGTTCTATGCCCTGTCTGTCCCATCTTGTTTCCTTTCCCCCCCCCTCCTCTCCCCCCTCCCGTTTCCTCTTTCCTGATCCTCCCCGCCCTTCCCTCCCTTTCCCCCCCCCATACCTCCTGTTCCCTCCCCTCCCCTGGTTTCCCTCCCCTCCCCTGCCCCCCCCCTGTCCATTCTCCCTCCCTACTACCCTCTTGTCCCTTCCCCTCTCCCCCCCCTTCCCTGTTGTTCCCCTCCCCCTTCTCCCCTCTTTTCCCCTCCCCCCTCTTCTTTCCTCCCCCCCATCCCAATTTCCCTTCCCTATTTTCCTTCCCCCATCTTACCCCCCTCCTCTTTCCTTATCCTTTTTCCTTTCTTTCCCTCTTGCCCCTAATTATCTCCCCCCTTTTATACCAATGACTATCCTCCCCCTCTTTTACCCCCAACCAGCTAACATATCAGACCCCTCAATTGCCATTTTGTTATCCATTCAGGGAAGTTCGCACAATCCCCCCTGTCCGCCGCGGGGGAGTTATGTTTGGGCAGCTGGGTGCCGCACTTATTCACCTAGATATAGGGTAAGCCACTTCCTTATTTACCTCTTATGATGTTTCTTCTACATGCTGTATTATATTTTTGTATGCATATTGTCTGCATTATTATGTACTATCTTTCTCATAGATTGGTCCTCCTGAGGAAGCGGTAATACCGCGAAACTAGTCGAGAACCAGACCATTCTATACCCTGTAACAACAGATGCCTCTTGGGCAACTCTGAGCCTCTGTTTTTGCAATTTTAACAAGTACACTATGTAATTTCTTTCTTTGTAATAAATCCTTTTACTCAACTGTTCATTGTTATTTATCTGTACCGATATAGTCCAGTCTTTTCCAGGGTGGGATCATGATCGGGCCAACATCAGCTACTGTCCCCTTGATCCCACTCTTCCTTGTTCTTGTATATTAATTTGGATGATGGTACGTTCTTAATAAATTATTATTTTCGATTACATGAGGCTATACTCAAAATTTGTGCATATTCATTGGGTGGATAACACACCCCTTTTTCTTTCCCCTGAGTGCCTCTAATTTTAAGTTTACTACTCTTTATGTGTATCCACTATCGATTACGTTGGTAGTTGCCCCTCTTACACGGTTCAGACATGTGGACCTTCCCATTACGGTTCAGGCGGACCTACCATCTCCATACAGCCATTTTTCTAGCCATCTTATTACATCAAGGTTGGACTTTAGGTCTCAACTTACTATGTTTCATTAGTTGGGTCATTCAGCTGTAACTCACTACCTTTACCCAAGTGTATGTGTTTTATGGACCGGAAACCTTCCGGCCCAACTGTGATTGTTTCTGTTACCCACATTTATAATCCTCAGCTGAATTTTACCCACGTTAACTACTCTTCCTTTGCATTCAACTCATCATATTATTATATCATGGCATTATTTGCAACTATATTTTTGTACCAACTTGAATGTAGCACTGTGTGGTGATACCTGCCTCCTGTGCCATTGCATCCCCAATTCAACCTCTTTGAGATACCCTTCACCAATTAAATCACATGGCCCCCCCTTTGTGGGTCGTCATTACACTACATCACCCTTATTATTTCTCACGTTCATGGCACACCCTTTCACCCCTAATGCACCTGTTCTATAATTACTGTCCTTCACTCTTCACAATTCCATTCACCTTATTACTTTCTCAACTGTTTAGTTCACATACTTCCCATCACCCAGAATGTGCCCGCAGTCCAGTGATCATCCTTGGCTGCGGTTCCTCACTTTTTTATCTACTAATTACCATTCCTAGTGCACTACCCCCTTCACCTTACACAATGGCCCCCGTTAGTGGGTTCCCCTTGTTATCTGTGCCGTTTATGGAGTGTCAATTTCCTCAGTGTTTACCAAACACCGTGATTGTTATTGTGGCATTTACACTGCCACTTATACCCAATTTTATCTGTAATTGTTTACATTATTTATGTTCTTTTTTATCATTATTTGATTGTTGTTTTACTTTTGTGGCGTTCCCTGGGTGCCTGATGTGGTTCCTGGCTGCCTATGCCTCCCCTAGCGGCGGACTTGTGTCTCTCCTGGCAGGGATGACGTCAATCGTTTATTCCCTGCTTGCTCTCGTCGAGCCCTGGGCTCTCCACCCATTGGCTCGCCTTGAACGCGCTTGCGCAGTAGCGCTGGTCGCGCACCTGCGCAGTGCGGAGAAACTGATCCGGCAACGTCAGGCGCCGCCAGATGGTGACGTCAGACGCCGCCGGACGGCGGCGTCATGGCGTTTCCGGGTTGGGGAGCTCACTTAATGGGCCCTCGGGCCTTCTGGGTGAGCAGTGCGGCTCTCCCCACTAAAAGTTGCACACGTGGGTTTGGATGGAAGGGATGCCTCCGTTGTCCTACCGGGGATCCTTTTGGGTATGTTTGTCCTTAATTTTACCCTCGGATACTATCCTTACCCCACGTTATCTATTATTGATACCGTCTCACGGATACTACCCTGTATCTCATGTTATATGCGATACGTTTTTATTGACAGATTTCCATATTACCCTGTGGATATCCCCTTACACTGTTGGGCTCCCACACCCGTGTCCCCCCTTTGATGCCCCATCTGGTGGACATAGTGGGTGCTCCTGCTCCCTACGGGCCATCCGACCCCTGCGCTATCAAGAAGCCTGTATGTGGCTTGGTACTTTATCACCCCTTACCATGGTAAGCTACAACGTATGCCTCAATGTCATAGCGAGGGTGCGGGCAACTTTACCCCTCCTTTCCTCCCCTGGTTCTATGCCCTGTCTGTCCCATCTTGTTTCCTTTCCCCCCCCCTCCTCTCCCCCCTCCCGTTTCCTCTTTCCTGATCCTCCCCGCCCTTCCCTCCCTTTCCCCCCCCCATACCTCCTGTTCCCTCCCCTCCCCTGGTTTCCCTCCCCTCCCCTGCCCCCCCCCTGTCCATTCTCCCTCCCTACTACCCTCTTGTCCCTTCCCCTCTCCCCCCCCTTCCCTGTTGTTCCCCTCCCCCTTCTCCCCTCTTTTCCCCTCCCCCCTCTTCTTTCCTCCCCCCCATCCCAATTTCCCTTCCCTATTTTCCTTCCCCCATCTTACCCCCCTCCTCTTTCCTTATCCTTTTTCCTTTCTTTCCCTCTTGCCCCTAATTATCTCCCCCCTTTTATACCAATGACTATCCTCCCCCTCTTTTACCCCCAACCAGCTAACATATCAGACCCCTCAATTGCCATTTTGTTATCCATTCAGGGAAGTTCGCACAATCCCCCCTGTCCGCCGCGGGGGAGTTATGTTTGGGCAGCTGGGTGCCGCACTTATTCACCTAGATATAGGGTAAGCCACTTCCTTATTTACCTCTTATGATGTTTCTTCTACATGCTGTATTATATTTTTGTATGCATATTGTCTGCATTATTATGTACTATCTTTCTCATAGATTGGTCCTCCTGAGGAAGCGGTAATACCGCGAAACTAGTCGAGAACCAGACCATTCTATACCCTGTAACAACAGATGCCTCTTGGGCAACTCTGAGCCTCTGTTTTTGCAATTTTAACAAGTACACTATGTAATTTCTTTCTTTGTAATAAATCCTTTTACTCAACTGTTCATTGTTATTTATCTGTACCGATATAGTCCAGTCTTTTCCAGGGTGGGATCATGATCGGGCCAACATCAGCTACTGTCCCCTTGATCCCACTCTTCCTTGTTCTTGTATATTAATTTGGATGATGGTACGTTCTTAATAAATTATTATTTTCGATTACATGAGGCTATACTCAAAATTTGTGCATATTCATTGGGTGGATAACACACCCCTTTTTCTTTCCCCTGAGTGCCTCTAATTTTAAGTTTACTACTCTTTATGTGTATCCACTATCGATTACGTTGGTAGTTGCCCCTCTTACACGGTTCAGACATGTGGACCTTCCCATTACGGTTCAGGCGGACCTACCATCTCCATACAGCCATTTTTCTAGCCATCTTATTACATCAAGGTTGGACTTTAGGTCTCAACTTACTATGTTTCATTAGTTGGGTCATTCAGCTGTAACTCACTACCTTTACCCAAGTGTATGTGTTTTATGGACCGGAAACCTTCCGGCCCAACTGTGATTGTTTCTGTTACCCACATTTATAATCCTCAGCTGAATTTTACCCACGTTAACTACTCTTCCTTTGCATTCAACTCATCATATTATTATATCATGGCATTATTTGCAACTATATTTTTGTACCAACTTGAATGTAGCACTGTGTGGTGATACCTGCCTCCTGTGCCATTGCATCCCCAATTCAACCTCTTTGAGATACCCTTCACCAATTAAATCACATGGCCCCCCCTTTGTGGGTCGTCATTACACTACATCACCCTTATTATTTCTCACGTTCATGGCACACCCTTTCACCCCTAATGCACCTGTTCTATAATTACTGTCCTTCACTCTTCACAATTCCATTCACCTTATTACTTTCTCAACTGTTTAGTTCACATACTTCCCATCACCCAGAATGTGCCCGCAGTCCAGTGATCATCCTTGGCTGCGGTTCCTCACTTTTTTATCTACTAATTACCATTCCTAGTGCACTACCCCCTTCACCTTACACAATGGCCCCCGTTAGTGGGTTCCCCTTGTTATCTGTGCCGTTTATGGAGTGTCAATTTCCTCAGTGTTTACCAAACACCGTGATTGTTATTGTGGCATTTACACTGCCACTTATACCCAATTTTATCTGTAATTGTTTACATTATTTATGTTCTTTTTTATCATTATTTGATTGTTGTTTTACTTTTGTGGCGTTCCCTGGGTGCCTGATGTGGTTCCTGGCTGCCTATGCCTCCCCTAGCGGCGGACTTGTGTCTCTCCTGGCAGGGATGACGTCAATCGTTTATTCCCTGCTTGCTCTCGTCGAGCCCTGGGCTCTCCACCCATTGGCTCGCCTTGAACGCGCTTGCGCAGTAGCGCTGGTCGCGCACCTGCGCAGTGCGGAGAAACTGATCCGGCAACGTCAGGCGCCGCCAGATGGTGACGTCAGACGCCGCCGGACGGCGGCGTCATGGCGTTTCCGGGTTGGGGAGCTCACTTAATGGGCCCTCGGGCCTTCTGGGTGAGCAGTGCGGCTCTCCCCACTAAAAGTTGCACACGTGGGTTTGGATGGAAGGGATGCCTCCGTTGTCCTACCGGGGATCCTTTTGGGTATGTTTGTCCTTAATTTTACCCTCGGATACTATCCTTACCCCACGTTATCTATTATTGATACCGTCTCACGGATACTACCCTGTATCTCATGTTATATGCGATACGTTTTTATTGACAGATTTCCATATTACCCTGTGGATATCCCCTTACACTGTTGGGCTCCCACACCCGTGTCCCCCCTTTGATGCCCCATCTGGTGGACATAGTGGGTGCTCCTGCTCCCTACGGGCCATCCGACCCCTGCGCTATCAAGAAGCCTGTATGTGGCTTGGTACTTTATCACCCCTTACCATGGTAAGCTACAACGTATGCCTCAATGTCATAGCGAGGGTGCGGGCAACTTTACCCCTCCTTTCCTCCCCTGGTTCTATGCCCTGTCTGTCCCATCTTGTTTCCTTTCCCCCCCCCTCCTCTCCCCCCTCCCGTTTCCTCTTTCCTGATCCTCCCCGCCCTTCCCTCCCTTTCCCCCCCCCATACCTCCTGTTCCCTCCCCTCCCCTGGTTTCCCTCCCCTCCCCTGCCCCCCCCCTGTCCATTCTCCCTCCCTACTACCCTCTTGTCCCTTCCCCTCTCCCCCCCCTTCCCTGTTGTTCCCCTCCCCCTTCTCCCCTCTTTTCCCCTCCCCCCTCTTCTTTCCTCCCCCCCATCCCAATTTCCCTTCCCTATTTTCCTTCCCCCATCTTACCCCCCTCCTCTTTCCTTATCCTTTTTCCTTTCTTTCCCTCTTGCCCCTAATTATCTCCCCCCTTTTATACCAATGACTATCCTCCCCCTCTTTTACCCCCAACCAGCTAACATATCAGACCCCTCAATTGCCATTTTGTTATCCATTCAGGGAAGTTCGCACAATCCCCCCTGTCCGCCGCGGGGGAGTTATGTTTGGGCAGCTGGGTGCCGCACTTATTCACCTAGATATAGGGTAAGCCACTTCCTTATTTACCTCTTATGATGTTTCTTCTACATGCTGTATTATATTTTTGTATGCATATTGTCTGCATTATTATGTACTATCTTTCTCATAGATTGGTCCTCCTGAGGAAGCGGTAATACCGCGAAACTAGTCGAGAACCAGACCATTCTATACCCTGTAACAACAGATGCCTCTTGGGCAACTCTGAGCCTCTGTTTTTGCAATTTTAACAAGTACACTATGTAATTTCTTTCTTTGTAATAAATCCTTTTACTCAACTGTTCATTGTTATTTATCTGTACCGATATAGTCCAGTCTTTTCCAGGGTGGGATCATGATCGGGCCAACATCAGCTACTGTCCCCTTGATCCCACTCTTCCTTGTTCTTGTATATTAATTTGGATGATGGTACGTTCTTAATAAATTATTATTTTCGATTACATGAGGCTATACTCAAAATTTGTGCATATTCATTGGGTGGATAACACACCCCTTTTTCTTTCCCCTGAGTGCCTCTAATTTTAAGTTTACTACTCTTTATGTGTATCCACTATCGATTACGTTGGTAGTTGCCCCTCTTACACGGTTCAGACATGTGGACCTTCCCATTACGGTTCAGGCGGACCTACCATCTCCATACAGCCATTTTTCTAGCCATCTTATTACATCAAGGTTGGACTTTAGGTCTCAACTTACTATGTTTCATTAGTTGGGTCATTCAGCTGTAACTCACTACCTTTACCCAAGTGTATGTGTTTTATGGACCGGAAACCTTCCGGCCCAACTGTGATTGTTTCTGTTACCCACATTTATAATCCTCAGCTGAATTTTACCCACGTTAACTACTCTTCCTTTGCATTCAACTCATCATATTATTATATCATGGCATTATTTGCAACTATATTTTTGTACCAACTTGAATGTAGCACTGTGTGGTGATACCTGCCTCCTGTGCCATTGCATCCCCAATTCAACCTCTTTGAGATACCCTTCACCAATTAAATCACATGGCCCCCCCTTTGTGGGTCGTCATTACACTACATCACCCTTATTATTTCTCACGTTCATGGCACACCCTTTCACCCCTAATGCACCTGTTCTATAATTACTGTCCTTCACTCTTCACAATTCCATTCACCTTATTACTTTCTCAACTGTTTAGTTCACATACTTCCCATCACCCAGAATGTGCCCGCAGTCCAGTGATCATCCTTGGCTGCGGTTCCTCACTTTTTTATCTACTAATTACCATTCCTAGTGCACTACCCCCTTCACCTTACACAATGGCCCCCGTTAGTGGGTTCCCCTTGTTATCTGTGCCGTTTATGGAGTGTCAATTTCCTCAGTGTTTACCAAACACCGTGATTGTTATTGTGGCATTTACACTGCCACTTATACCCAATTTTATCTGTAATTGTTTACATTATTTATGTTCTTTTTTATCATTATTTGATTGTTGTTTTACTTTTGTGGCGTTCCCTGGGTGCCTGATGTGGTTCCTGGCTGCCTATGCCTCCCCTAGCGGCGGACTTGTGTCTCTCCTGGCAGGGATGACGTCAATCGTTTATTCCCTGCTTGCTCTCGTCGAGCCCTGGGCTCTCCACCCATTGGCTCGCCTTGAACGCGCTTGCGCAGTAGCGCTGGTCGCGCACCTGCGCAGTGCGGAGAAACTGATCCGGCAACGTCAGGCGCCGCCAGATGGTGACGTCAGACGCCGCCGGACGGCGGCGTCATGGCGTTTCCGGGTTGGGGAGCTCACTTAATGGGCCCTCGGGCCTTCTGGGTGAGCAGTGCGGCTCTCCCCACTAAAAGTTGCACACGTGGGTTTGGATGGAAGGGATGCCTCCGTTGTCCTACCGGGGATCCTTTTGGGTATGTTTGTCCTTAATTTTACCCTCGGATACTATCCTTACCCCACGTTATCTATTATTGATACCGTCTCACGGATACTACCCTGTATCTCATGTTATATGCGATACGTTTTTATTGACAGATTTCCATATTACCCTGTGGATATCCCCTTACACTGTTGGGCTCCCACACCCGTGTCCCCCCTTTGATGCCCCATCTGGTGGACATAGTGGGTGCTCCTGCTCCCTACGGGCCATCCGACCCCTGCGCTATCAAGAAGCCTGTATGTGGCTTGGTACTTTATCACCCCTTACCATGGTAAGCTACAACGTATGCCTCAATGTCATAGCGAGGGTGCGGGCAACTTTACCCCTCCTTTCCTCCCCTGGTTCTATGCCCTGTCTGTCCCATCTTGTTTCCTTTCCCCCCCCCTCCTCTCCCCCCTCCCGTTTCCTCTTTCCTGATCCTCCCCGCCCTTCCCTCCCTTTCCCCCCCCCATACCTCCTGTTCCCTCCCCTCCCCTGGTTTCCCTCCCCTCCCCTGCCCCCCCCCTGTCCATTCTCCCTCCCTACTACCCTCTTGTCCCTTCCCCTCTCCCCCCCCTTCCCTGTTGTTCCCCTCCCCCTTCTCCCCTCTTTTCCCCTCCCCCCTCTTCTTTCCTCCCCCCCATCCCAATTTCCCTTCCCTATTTTCCTTCCCCCATCTTACCCCCCTCCTCTTTCCTTATCCTTTTTCCTTTCTTTCCCTCTTGCCCCTAATTATCTCCCCCCTTTTATACCAATGACTATCCTCCCCCTCTTTTACCCCCAACCAGCTAACATATCAGACCCCTCAATTGCCATTTTGTTATCCATTCAGGGAAGTTCGCACAATCCCCCCTGTCCGCCGCGGGGGAGTTATGTTTGGGCAGCTGGGTGCCGCACTTATTCACCTAGATATAGGGTAAGCCACTTCCTTATTTACCTCTTATGATGTTTCTTCTACATGCTGTATTATATTTTTGTATGCATATTGTCTGCATTATTATGTACTATCTTTCTCATAGATTGGTCCTCCTGAGGAAGCGGTAATACCGCGAAACTAGTCGAGAACCAGACCATTCTATACCCTGTAACAACAGATGCCTCTTGGGCAACTCTGAGCCTCTGTTTTTGCAATTTTAACAAGTACACTATGTAATTTCTTTCTTTGTAATAAATCCTTTTACTCAACTGTTCATTGTTATTTATCTGTACCGATATAGTCCAGTCTTTTCCAGGGTGGGATCATGATCGGGCCAACATCAGCTACTGTCCCCTTGATCCCACTCTTCCTTGTTCTTGTATATTAATTTGGATGATGGTACGTTCTTAATAAATTATTATTTTCGATTACATGAGGCTATACTCAAAATTTGTGCATATTCATTGGGTGGATAACACACCCCTTTTTCTTTCCCCTGAGTGCCTCTAATTTTAAGTTTACTACTCTTTATGTGTATCCACTATCGATTACGTTGGTAGTTGCCCCTCTTACACGGTTCAGACATGTGGACCTTCCCATTACGGTTCAGGCGGACCTACCATCTCCATACAGCCATTTTTCTAGCCATCTTATTACATCAAGGTTGGACTTTAGGTCTCAACTTACTATGTTTCATTAGTTGGGTCATTCAGCTGTAACTCACTACCTTTACCCAAGTGTATGTGTTTTATGGACCGGAAACCTTCCGGCCCAACTGTGATTGTTTCTGTTACCCACATTTATAATCCTCAGCTGAATTTTACCCACGTTAACTACTCTTCCTTTGCATTCAACTCATCATATTATTATATCATGGCATTATTTGCAACTATATTTTTGTACCAACTTGAATGTAGCACTGTGTGGTGATACCTGCCTCCTGTGCCATTGCATCCCCAATTCAACCTCTTTGAGATACCCTTCACCAATTAAATCACATGGCCCCCCCTTTGTGGGTCGTCATTACACTACATCACCCTTATTATTTCTCACGTTCATGGCACACCCTTTCACCCCTAATGCACCTGTTCTATAATTACTGTCCTTCACTCTTCACAATTCCATTCACCTTATTACTTTCTCAACTGTTTAGTTCACATACTTCCCATCACCCAGAATGTGCCCGCAGTCCAGTGATCATCCTTGGCTGCGGTTCCTCACTTTTTTATCTACTAATTACCATTCCTAGTGCACTACCCCCTTCACCTTACACAATGGCCCCCGTTAGTGGGTTCCCCTTGTTATCTGTGCCGTTTATGGAGTGTCAATTTCCTCAGTGTTTACCAAACACCGTGATTGTTATTGTGGCATTTACACTGCCACTTATACCCAATTTTATCTGTAATTGTTTACATTATTTATGTTCTTTTTTATCATTATTTGATTGTTGTTTTACTTTTGTGGCGTTCCCTGGGTGCCTGATGTGGTTCCTGGCTGCCTATGCCTCCCCTAGCGGCGGACTTGTGTCTCTCCTGGCAGGGATGACGTCAATCGTTTATTCCCTGCTTGCTCTCGTCGAGCCCTGGGCTCTCCACCCATTGGCTCGCCTTGAACGCGCTTGCGCAGTAGCGCTGGTCGCGCACCTGCGCAGTGCGGAGAAACTGATCCGGCAACGTCAGGCGCCGCCAGATGGTGACGTCAGACGCCGCCGGACGGCGGCGTCATGGCGTTTCCGGGTTGGGGAGCTCACTTAATGGGCCCTCGGGCCTTCTGGGTGAGCAGTGCGGCTCTCCCCACTAAAAGTTGCACACGTGGGTTTGGATGGAAGGGATGCCTCCGTTGTCCTACCGGGGATCCTTTTGGGTATGTTTGTCCTTAATTTTACCCTCGGATACTATCCTTACCCCACGTTATCTATTATTGATACCGTCTCACGGATACTACCCTGTATCTCATGTTATATGCGATACGTTTTTATTGACAGATTTCCATATTACCCTGTGGATATCCCCTTACACTGTTGGGCTCCCACACCCGTGTCCCCCCTTTGATGCCCCATCTGGTGGACATAGTGGGTGCTCCTGCTCCCTACGGGCCATCCGACCCCTGCGCTATCAAGAAGCCTGTATGTGGCTTGGTACTTTATCACCCCTTACCATGGTAAGCTACAACGTATGCCTCAATGTCATAGCGAGGGTGCGGGCAACTTTACCCCTCCTTTCCTCCCCTGGTTCTATGCCCTGTCTGTCCCATCTTGTTTCCTTTCCCCCCCCCTCCTCTCCCCCCTCCCGTTTCCTCTTTCCTGATCCTCCCCGCCCTTCCCTCCCTTTCCCCCCCCCATACCTCCTGTTCCCTCCCCTCCCCTGGTTTCCCTCCCCTCCCCTGCCCCCCCCCTGTCCATTCTCCCTCCCTACTACCCTCTTGTCCCTTCCCCTCTCCCCCCCCTTCCCTGTTGTTCCCCTCCCCCTTCTCCCCTCTTTTCCCCTCCCCCCTCTTCTTTCCTCCCCCCCATCCCAATTTCCCTTCCCTATTTTCCTTCCCCCATCTTACCCCCCTCCTCTTTCCTTATCCTTTTTCCTTTCTTTCCCTCTTGCCCCTAATTATCTCCCCCCTTTTATACCAATGACTATCCTCCCCCTCTTTTACCCCCAACCAGCTAACATATCAGACCCCTCAATTGCCATTTTGTTATCCATTCAGGGAAGTTCGCACAATCCCCCCTGTCCGCCGCGGGGGAGTTATGTTTGGGCAGCTGGGTGCCGCACTTATTCACCTAGATATAGGGTAAGCCACTTCCTTATTTACCTCTTATGATGTTTCTTCTACATGCTGTATTATATTTTTGTATGCATATTGTCTGCATTATTATGTACTATCTTTCTCATAGATTGGTCCTCCTGAGGAAGCGGTAATACCGCGAAACTAGTCGAGAACCAGACCATTCTATACCCTGTAACAACAGATGCCTCTTGGGCAACTCTGAGCCTCTGTTTTTGCAATTTTAACAAGTACACTATGTAATTTCTTTCTTTGTAATAAATCCTTTTACTCAACTGTTCATTGTTATTTATCTGTACCGATATAGTCCAGTCTTTTCCAGGGTGGGATCATGATCGGGCCAACATCAGCTACTGTCCCCTTGATCCCACTCTTCCTTGTTCTTGTATATTAATTTGGATGATGGTACGTTCTTAATAAATTATTATTTTCGATTACATGAGGCTATACTCAAAATTTGTGCATAACATTTTCTATATTTGGCACAGTTATAAGCAGGATCTCATGGTTCAAGAAATATTTAGACTCCTGCCACCTGACTATCAAGTTTGCCTTAAAATATATTACTGAGATACACTTTCTGGATGTTCTGGTTGCACATGAATTGTATATCAAGTTTTCAGACAGTTTTAGTTTTCACCATATTTTTTTTTTACTATATAAAGAAAATTATTGAAAAAAAAACTATTTTATTTACTGTAATAAAACATATTAAATACATATACAGCTTACATACAGCCCAAAACACATTCTACTGCTTCCTGACTGAGTACAGAGATGCCAGTGGCATATGTGTGAGACTTATTTGCTGCCTCGCCACATAGAAAGGCCCAAAATTCAAGAGACACCTTCCAGCATTCAAGAGGCTCAAATTATGCAACCGATTTTCTGACTACCTATCAAATGTTTGAAAACCCTAAGGTGCCAGGACAGTAGAAACACCAACAAAATGACCACATTTTGGAAAGTAGATATTACAAGGTTAGCATTGGAGGCACAGTGAGTCTTTTGAAGATTTCAGTTTTTACCACAGGTTTTTTGGAAAATATAGAAGGTAAATACATTTTTTTTGACTTTGCAAAGTCGTAATTTTAAGATATTTCTTACACTCAACATGGGCATACTTAGTATTCCACCCTAACATGTCTGCTACTGTTCTGTTACATTAACAGCCTCATTCAAGAGTTTCCATAATAAGCAGGCTGCCAAGACATTGTGAACTGTCAGGAGGTAGACCAAGGAAAGGTTTCCCCATTGATCAAGCATGCCTTCTGCTGCTAGAGTCTATTATGCAATATGAAAACTAACTAACCAATCTGCCTCTGCTATTGGCATATCATAGGAGGTGTGTTTGTTTAGCTTAGTCAGAAGGCTGTTACTGGATTATAGGCAGAAAGACTAAAAAAAGACTTAAAAGAAAGACTGCAAACTACAATAATTAATTATATAATGTAATTCCAAAAAGCATTTGAGCTGAAGGTTTAAGTATTATATTATGTGGTAATGATAACTGCTGTGGTTCTCAGGAATCCTAATAAAGGAAAAGGTTCCTATATAGCTCTGTACTTCATATACAGGAAAGTGTGATGGTTAAGCTGTTTCTACAAATGGATCAACAACAATGAGAGTTTAATTCTTTTATTTAGAATGAATGGGAGTTTATTATGACTCATAATACTTAGATTTTGACAGCCACCATTACCTCCAGGTTAAAAAAAGCAATAAAACTTCTTTATTGAACAATGGTAGGTATGATCAATTTAATAAAAAATTATTTGGGCACCTCAACTCCTCTATATTTTTCACAGCGCTATGTTTTTAAACAATTTGATGCTGTCCTGTACACTCACCTGGAGGAAGTACAAACATCATATTAGGTTACAAACACTTCAGGAAGCTAAAGAATTGGGAGGCCTGGCCATTCCCAACCCTTTTTTTGTTGTTGGCTGCTCAACTTCAACACTTGACAGCCTGGAATGATACCAAACACATTGACCCCGTCAAAGGAATTCTCTCTGGCTTTGGCAAAGGCCTGGTGAATTGCCTAGAGGCAGGTGAAATTAGAACAAACCAGCAATACCCCACTCTCACCCTGCTGGGCAAAGTTTGGTGTAAGGCTCCACTTGCAATATATCAGGTACACTGCCTACACTAGACCTCTCAACAGAGTCTGCAGGAGTGGTGCTGGGGGCCCCAGAGAGCCCATTCACAGGGAACTCCCCTTCTATAGAGTGCACATGCTAGGAAACGCATTGCAAGATGCCCGGTGATGCCATCACACACACCACTCCCGCCCTCAGTCTCGCCCCTTCCATGTCTCTGAGCTGGCTTCCCTAGTCCTGATGACCGACAGCAGTTGGCAAGCGGTGTTTGCAGCGATCGTTCCCCGACAATGGATGTTTACATGCCTTCATTTATCTTCTTTTATGTGAGTTGCCAATTTACTGTTTTAACAATTAATTTTAGTGTTTACATCTACACTGAGAGATGTATTCTTTTCTTCTTTTACATGTATTGGAGATTGCTTCTGCTCCTTACAAGAGGCTTGCCCTGAGTGGATGGGCATTTGGTTTTAACTATATTATCCAAGGATGGACTTTTATAATATTGGAACTATTACCACAGGACTTTACCATCTTATAAGTGATTGTTATTGTGCACCTTGTTTCCTCTCTATCGCACATCAATGATGAGGAATGGTCTAATATTCTTAATAGTGTAACACAGGTATTCCTCTCCATGACCCTAACACTCACTCAGTGCTTTATCATTATTCGTTCATACCATACCCCACAGAAACAATTCACCTAGCATAGACAAGACTCCCCCCTGTGTCCAAGATGTGAAATTGACAATGGCACACTAATACACATTATGGAAATGCACAAACACGTTCAGTATTGGACTTTGGTCCTAGACAGCATCAATGAGATTTGAGTAGTTAACCAATGGACCCTAAGACATATATATTGGGCTGGTTGGATGAGGACATATATATATAGCAATTTGCTATTAATAGCGTAGAAACCCATAACACAGAGGTAGATCTCCCAAAACCCTCCAACCCATATCTTGTGGGTAAAAGCGGTGAACAATGGCTTGATCCGTGAACGTCTTGTATTCCAGCATAGGCGTTGTAGTGCCAAATTTACAAAAATATGAGATAACTGGCTGGGTACTCCTGGCTTGGCCCCTTTCATCTAGGGATAGACTATTGAGTGGGGACATGTCTTCAGGCGGGGTGGAAAATATAGTGTATTTATAGTTATGTGCTTATGTTATGGTACACTGAGTAGGGCACTATTGT
Organism: Aquarana catesbeiana; assembly: GCF_042186555.1. Taxonomy (NCBI): domain Eukaryota; kingdom Metazoa; phylum Chordata; class Amphibia; order Anura; family Ranidae; genus Aquarana; species Aquarana catesbeiana. The sequence goes on from NC_133334.1 coordinate 202,152,505, forward strand.
GTAATGCCCCGTACACACGGTCGGATTTTCCGAAGGAAAATGTTGGATAGCACCTTGTTGTTGGAAATTCCAACCGTGTGTAGGCTCCATCACACATTTTCCATCGGATATTCCAACACACAAAGTTTGAGAGCAGGATATAAAATTTTCCGACAACAAAATCCGTTATCGAAAATTCCAATCGTGTGTACACAAATCCGACGGACAAAGTGCCACGCATGCTCAGAATAAATAAAGAGATGAAAGCTATTGGCCACTGCCCCGTTTATAGTCCCGACGTATGTGTTTTACGTCACCGCGTTTAGAACGATCGGATTTTCCAATTTTGTGTGACCGTGTGTATGCAAGACAAGTTTGAGCCAACATTCGTCGGAAAAAATCCTAGGATTTTGTTGTCGGAATGTCCGAACAAAGTCCGACCGTGTGTGCGGGGCATTAGACTGTTTTATTATTTTACACTCTGAATGTATCCTCCTGCTATGTAAAAGTATGTCTTGACTGCTGAACCTTCTAGAGACAATTTATGTTCCATTTTTGCTTTTCTTTTCTTTTTTTTTCTTGTAAGCTTTTGAATACTTACTCTTCACTTTTTATACAACAGCTGGAGTTTGCAAGGCCAGTATCCCTATTTGTTTCTTAAAAACAAGAAATCTTTTTCCAATAAAAAATATCTGATTAAAAAAAAGATTATATATAAAAGAATGAAAATATTGAAACTTCATATTTTTACCCTTGGCGTTTTCTATCTACTCATCCTACTGCTGCGGCATCTTGTATCTGAATGTATTACAACTGAAAATAAGAGAACATGTGCATGATTGACAAAAAACATATTCTGGACACAAATCAGATCCTTAAATATAAAACTGTACTAATCTCAATATCGTCACTGAGCCCCTTTGAAGCCAAACTGTCTAAAATAAAAAAATCAAATAAGTTTCTCTACCACATAACCTATCACATTTTTATTTCTCTGTTAGCTGTGGTGAGAGTGTCCCAATACCAAATAATTTGAGACCTTGGGTACTGCTGTTATGATAACTGGCAAAATATTTGGGAACACTGTGCTTCGTATCATTAACTTCAGTCAGGTGCCAGTGTTCCCCAAACTTTATTTGCATAGCCGAGATCATTCTTCCCACATAAACCAGTCCACAGGGGTGACTCAACCCACATACAATGAATTGTGTGGAGCAAGTATTGAACTGTTTTGTAGTATGCTCTTTTCCATCCGAACCATAGAAATTTTTTTGCCCACGTGTGATGTACTTGCAGGCTTTGCAAGTCAGCTTTCTACACGAGTAAGTGCCCTTGATGTTCAGAAATGTAGGCAGGTCTCTTATTGCAATAGCAATATATAGCAATATATCCACGGTAATTCAAAACTGCGCTGGAGAGTTAATTCAAATAGTGAAATATGAATAAACAAAAATTATTGAAAATTAATAGGAAGACCGCAGCTGCTACACAAAGGTGCTACAACCTTAAAGCAATGAAGGATATATAAAACAGCGCTAGCAACCTATATCAAGCAATATACATTAGGGTGTTTCATTTTTCCAAAGATGTGATTTTCATGACTTTGCTTACGCCCCAAGTCTCAGTGATGTAAAAGATATATATGCCAAATTTCAAGAAGATTGGATAATATTTAGGGGTTGCACACATTGATCACTTTTATCAAAGCAAAGACTGTGGGCTTCACTTGATAAGAAGTCATATACAACAATCCTGGATGAAAAAAGTCCCATTCAAGGCTTTCTAGAGGAACAATGGTTAACTACATCCAAAATGTCCTAAAAGACGGAAGTCATCCAAGAGAAGACTACAAAGAGTTATTACAACTCTCAATCCTGTACCTAGGAGGTCGGTCTAAAAACGACTTCAGTTTCAGGATCCCAGGGGCACTGCATCAAGCAAGGTGGATTGTCCTCTTCACTAAACAGTTGAATATTCCTCAACGTCAATTAGAAGGAATGAAACGGGTTGCACATTTTGTCAGCCTCCTACAGTTAGGTCCATAAATATTGGGACATCGTCACAATTAAAATCTTTTTGGCTCTATACACCACCATAATGGATTTGAAAGGAAACCACCAAGATGTGCTTTAACCGCAGACTTTCAGCTTTAATTTGAGAGTATTTACATCTAAATCAGGTGAACAGTGTAGGAATTACAACAGTTTGTATATGCGCCTCCCACTTTTTAAGGGACCAAAAGTAATGGGACAATTGGCTGCTCAGCTGTTCCATGGCCAGGTGTCTTATTCCCTCATTATCCCATTTACAAAGAGCAGATAAAAGGTCCAGAGTTCATTTCAAGTGTGCTATTTGCATTTGGAATCTGTTGCTGTCAACTCTCAATATGAGATCCAAAAAGCTGTCACTATCAGTGAAGCAAGCCATCATTGGGCTGAAATACAAAACAAACCCATCAGAGAGATAGCAAAAACATTAGGTGTGGCCAAATCAACTTCCTGGAACAACCTTAAAAAGAAAGAATGCACCGGTGAGCTCAGCAACACCAAAAGACCCGGAAGACCACGGAACACAACTGTGGTGGATGACCGAAGAATTGTTTCCCTGGTGAAGAAAACACCTTTCACAACAGTTGGCCAGACCAAGAACACTCTCCAGGAGGTAGGTGTATGTGTGTCAAAGTCAACAATCAAGAGAAGACTTCACCCGAGCGAATACAGAGGGTTCACCACAAGATGTAAACCATTGGTGAGCCTCAAAAACAGGAAGTCCAGATTAGAGTTTGCCAAAAAACATCTAAAAAAGCCTCCACAGTTCTGGAAAAACATCCTATGGACAGATGAGACCAAGATCAACTTGTACCAGAGTGATGGGAAGAGAAGAGCATGGAGAAGGAAAAGAACTGCTCATGATCCAAAGCATACCACCTCATCAGTGAAGCATGGTGGTGGTAGTGTCATGGCATGGGCATGTATGGCTGCCAATGGAACTGGTTCTCTTGTATTTATTGATGATGTGACTGCTGACAAAAGCAGTAGGATGAATTCTGAAGTGTTTCAGGCAATATTATCTGCTCATATTCAGCAAAATGCTTCAGAACTCATTGGATGGCGCTTCACAGTGCAGATGGACAATGACCCGAAGCATACTGCAAAAGAAACCAAAGAGTTTTTTATGGGAAAGAAGTGGAATGTTATGCAATGGCCAAGTCATTCACCTGACCTGAATCCGATTGAGCATGCATTTCACTTGCTGAAGACAAAACTGAAGGGAAAATGCCCCAAGAACAAGCAGGAACTGAAGACAGTTGCAGTAGAAGCCTGGCATGGCCAGTAGAGGCCTGTCTATGCATTCCAGACTTCAGGCTGTAATTGACTGCAAAGGATTTGCAACCAAGTATTAAAAAGTGAAAGTTTGATGGATGATTGTTAATCTGTCCCATTACTTTTGGTCCCTTAAAAAGTGGGAGGCACATATACAAACTGTTGTAATTCCTACACCGTTCACCTGATTTGGATGTAAATAGAGGGTATTAAAGCTGAAAGTCTGCAGTTAAAGCACATCTTGTTCTTTTCATTTCAAATCAATTGTGGTGGTGTATAGAGCCAAAAAGATTAGAATTGTGTCGATGTCCCAATATTAATGGACCTGACTATATGTTCGCTTTTGGCATGAGGCAATTGTAAGTTGATGGGCTCCAAAGAATGATTTGGATATGCTACAGCTTTTTAGCACTTACCTAGATGCAGACGTCAGAAAATGTGCTCTCACAGTTGCTAAGAGACACCTTTGGTATCTGTCAGAAACAAACATAGGATTGGCTCTTTTGGACGAACGTATTACTCAGGCTGTTAAGGAAAATATGACTAAAAATTTAGAAACCAAACCTGCAAAGAAAAAGGAAGTGAAATGATTAGAGGGTAAAAACATGGTTTTTGAAGGAAAAGACCTGAGCCATTTCATTACTAATAAAACAAAGATGTTCTTTGAATTGTTTGGGATCCACGACGTGACAGAATACAAGGGATTGCATCGTCTAAAGTTGAATAATATAACACATGTTTTGCCTATCATATTACCTATTAATCTTAGTGTATATATTTTTAATAGTATTTTAAGTTTGTGATTTCTACTTTTCCCAATAAAAGTAATTAACATAGAAAAATCATATTTTTTGCCTATTTTTACAAAACAGATCAAAGTGTGCAACCTCTAAATATTATCCAATCTTCTTGAAATTTAGCATATATCTTTTACATCACTCAGACTTGGGGCGTAAGCAAAGTCTGCAAAAATTTTACAGTTTATTTTTTTTCCATTAGAAAATGAAACACCCTAATATACATCCTAATGTATCAATGTTAAGAGAAAACAAAAACATAAAATCTAAAAGTGCTCAGGTGCTTCAGTGAAAAACTTTGGAATCGGTGAAGCGGCTCCCCCTTTAGTGTCCCCACTCACCAAAATTTTTGGATCCTCAGCTTCGCAGTCTGGGATCAAAAAGGCATTGATAAAATGATCTGGGGATATGCTGGATGGTTCCTCAGTAAAATCTTGCAGGGAGACATTTTAAGACAAGAAGGATATACCACGCTTCATAGATGGGGAAACAGAGAGAGAACTCATAGTGAAATCACGTTTGGCATCTATTATCAAGCGCATTCAATGCGCAACTTACAGGATTTTTGGTAAAAACAGGCATCAGTAAAAAAAATCATCAGTTGTTCAGGAGCTACAATTCCCATCAAGCCAAGTCATGTCTGTGAATGTCAGAGTTTTACAATGCCTCATGGGACAAAAAGCTTCACAACAGCTGGAGGGCAGTAGTTTAGAAATCCCTGGTGTAGAGAGAGGACACGTCAGCTGTAACGAGCAGACATTCCTCCTCTATCACCATTGATCTAAGAAGATTGATCGTATTTATAGTGTCTTTAAGATAAGCAGGAGTATTGACAACCATTGGCTTGAGAAAATAGTCTATGTATTTTCCCGCTCTAGAAGTGACTGATTCAATCCCACCAAGTATTGGCTGGCTAGGGAGGGAAGTCAACCATTTATGAATTTTAGGGAGATAGTCAATGACAGGTATTTTAGGAGCATGAGGTATTAGAAAGGCTTTCTCCTTCTTATTCAAAATCCCTGCTCTATGAGCCTTCTTTACCAAGCAATCTATGGCTTTTTTGAAACCGAAAGTGGGATCTTTACTTGATAGGTTGAACCATCAGATAAAAATGTATTAATTTCCTGTTGGTAATCGCATTTGTTTAATAACACAATCCCTTCTCCCCTATTCGCGCAGTGGATCACTAAATCTTTCCTTTCACAGAGAGATTTAACACAATTCTGCAAGAGATTATCTGTTTTTAATTCTGACATTCTCCAAGTCTCTTATCATAAGGTCCTTGATAGCAACTAGATTAGGGGGCATAGCCCCATGGCGATTAAATAACGAAGCATTAGACAATCCAGTATAAACAAATTCATCTAGATTCCTGGTAAAGTAATCTGGCCCAGGATTATTCAAAAAATTTTTCTTAATGCTCAATTTACAAACAAAATTTGTTGATGTCAATAAAGGTTTCAAACGTATTGAATTTCCTAAAGGGGGGGGGGTTGCTATTTAAGACCTTTGTTTAAATAAAAAACAAATTCTTTGCGTGACAATTTCACCTTGCTTAATATGCTTAAAAATACCGCTATTGGTTAATGCTTCCTCCTTTTTGCTCCAACTTCTCCTCCCTCTCCTGTACCCTCTCTTTTTTTGGCCTCTATTACCTCCAGGTGCAGGGTGTGGTGGTGAATACCAATTGTGCCCCGTCATATGGTAACTTGTAACTAGAGGGGGAAAATGATAATTATTCATGATTGAGGGTCAATCAATTATCTGTGCCATGTTCTGTCATGGCACAGGTATATCAACAACTTTTTTGTAATGTGTGATGGAGACAGATTCTTACTGGATGAATTTTTAACTATGTTTTAAACTCAAATTCAGTCAATCTCATATTCACTATGTCATGCGACCATAAGAATTTTTTTTTCCTAAATGGATGTGGAAGTCTTTATAAATGAGGATAGTACATTAGCTAGCAAGCTATATAACAAACCAACTGCCGTAAACACCATCCTGCATGCTTCAAGTTCACATCCTTCCCTATTAATTCACTCCATACCATACAGTCAAGGTTTGCACGCCCATCATAATTGGTTGGATGGAATAGGTTTCAAGATGCATGCTATTACCCATGAAAAATCTTTGATATCTAGAATCTACAATCATAATGTAAAAGGGAATGTTTAACATCATTGTTGCATAAAAAAAAGGCTATGGAGAAGTCACAAACTGTAAAAGCAATAAATATTCTCTACAAACACAAGAGTATTAAACAAATCTTTCAATCGTTCCCCATTAGTGAAATAAAATATCAAATATACTGCTGAGATTGTGTATGAAAGGTCCACCTCCCTAAACAATTTTGTACCCACTTTTTGAGACCCTGTGTGATTATATCTTTTGAGTAAGCCCAATGTGACCTTAAGAAATATTGTATTATAGATGTATACAATCTGTACACTCATATGTGCAATCGTCTTCTTGATACAGGTATAAGGTGGTATTACTTAACCCCATTGGTCTTATATATTAGGAGTTATTTACACATTGGACATCGATGCTGGCTTTTCACAGCAGTGTGGGGATCCCCTCCTTCCAGGACAGCTGCAGCTCTTGAGCCGGCTGTCATACGGCCACACTCAGGGAGGACAAAGGGGTCATCGGAGGACAGGAGCAGGGTGATGGAGCTGGAGGTTTTCCTTGGCCCTGCATGTCTGCGATGGAAGCTTTTCAGGAGGCATCAGAGTGACCAGGGTCAGTCCGCCCCTGGTGTCACCCATCTGGCGGGTGTCACCCGGGTGCGGTCCGCACCCACATTCACTGAGCACCAGGACAACGGAATTACCCACAAAATTACCACATTTTGAGAAGGCAAACACCTCAATGTATATTCTATGAGGCATTATGCGTCTTTTGAACATGTCATTTTTTCCACAAGTTTTTGGAAAAATGTGGAAAGAAAATGAGAACTTATTTTTTTTTTTTACACAAAGTTGTACATTTATAAGATATTTCTAACACATAGTATGTATATAGCAATAATTACGCCCCAAAATACATTCTGCTACTCATCCTGAGTATCGCGATACCACATGTGTGAGACTTTTACACAGCCTGGTCACATACAGGGGCCCAACATCCAAGTAGCACCTTCAGGCATTCTAGGAGCATAAATTACACATCTAATTTCCTAACTACCTATCACATTTTTGAAGGCCCAGGAGCACCATTACGATGGGAACACCCACAAAATGACCCCAGTTTGGAAAGAAAACACCCCAATGTATATTCTATGTGGAATTATGAGTCTTTTGAACATGTAAGGCGGAGCCTGTGACATCATCGCGCACAATCAGGAAGCAGACAGCCAGCCACTGGGAAATACAGGACCGAGGATCTGTGATGCTTTAGTGACCTGCAGCGGAGCTTACACCCCAATTGTATCTAGCGAGCCGCCTGTGTGCACCAGAGACAGTACACCTGCAAGTGCGAGTGAAACTTTTTATTTGAATAAAAGACAAAGTTTTTACACAGATAAACACTATGTCAGTTTTCTCCTTACTCTAATGACATATGTGTATGTATGAGGCATAGCATACAAGGTAACAGGAGCCCAAGAACCAGCAGGGAAGTTGCAGACCACTGGATTGATAATCCTAAGAGAAAGGCATATTTAAACCCCTGACAGGGTCTCTCCGGGAGGTGAGTGCATAGTGTGACCGGTGGAGGGCACTTCAGATTTTTATAGCAGCACACGAATATCATGGAACCTTTTTTCCATTGGATGTATGAGCACTTGCGCAGCCCGTATGGACATGTGCACTAATTAAATGGACTGGATGTTTATTGTTTGAAGATCATTATCACTATTTTTGGTTGTTATGGACACTCTGGTTTTATAATTGTTTTGAGTAAAATTAAGGGTTGTATTACTTTGAATTACACAGTCACCTGAGACTTCATTGGGGTCAATATTAATATTGTCACATATTTCCTTAAGTGTGGGGAGTTAGGTCCTATTTAGCAGGAATTGGGCTAGGATAAGAGTATTTTATGTTGATTTCACACTCTGTGGTGTCAGGACACTCCTTTAGTACAGCCAAAGTATTGGTCCAGGCAGCAGGCAGCAACATCAAGCTAAGTGCCTCGATCAGGAAAATATGGGGACAGGGGTAGAGGCTTCCCCCACCCAAATCTCTTTGGAGCTGGTCTCCAGACCCTGTTCTAGTAATTACAAAACCCAGAGAAAACCAAAAACAGTTTTTCTCTACTCAGAATACTCTTCTGAAGCCCCTCACATATGTGAGACATGTGTACTACAGTAGCAGGGCAAAAAATCAGTCTAAATGGCAGGCAAAAAACATGGTCGATTAACAGGCCAAGGTCAGTGCAAGAGAAACAATCAAAACGTCAGGCAGAGGCATTGTCGGTAAACAGGCCAGGGTCAGTTAACATTTAAGGTAGAAACGTGGTAGCAGGAAAATGATCCACACAGGTATTTGAAACGGGGAAATGGCAGTCTGTTAAAAATAATAGGGACTTATATCTTAGGGATGTGTGATAACGTCTGAAGCATTCCTCGAGGCATAGGCCAGGTTGGGAGGGTCATTGGGGACAATGATAACTGGTAATGCCTCCTCTTCTGCATACCAGACATTTTTTTATTTGGCGTCTTCTTCCTGATCCTGTGGGAGGGATGTTTTCGGGAAAATGTTGTTCATGAAGTCGACTCACACAATCAGAGTGAATAATTTGTGGGATCTTTTTGGTAGGGCAGTGTTAATTTCTTTAATAAATTTGAGGAAAGTGCTGGGTCTTTCTCTTGACATTTGATAGGTGACGTACGCATTATACATGGCCATATGAAAAAGGTAAATTGCCATTTTTTTTTATATCAGTATAGGGACTTTCTAATTGGTAAATAATGTAAGGGTATGTAGGAAAACACTGCGCTAACCTAAAACAAATGTGAAATAAGCAGCTACATACAACGTGACAAAGAACAACAAAATGGTGAAAAAATGTAGCGCATAACAATAATACATAAATATCGTGATATTTGTGTGAAAAAATAGTATACTGAAAAATAAACTAAAAATCCATATCAAATGATAGTCAATCAACCAAGTATATATTGAGCAGAATGGTTGCCTGTATCCAACATTAATAAAATGAGTAAATGTCCAACTGTGTGAACAAAGAAAACAACCACCAAGTGGTGTAGATCCCCGAATGGTGAAAATGGGTATGCAAATCAGTCCGTGGAAACAACATCAAGGAGGAAAAACATCAGCGACTGAATATCAAGTATATGCTCTTACCAGATCAGGTGGACTCTACTGTCAGCGACATAGAGTCATCAAGGCAGTGTGCAACACAGGGCAGGTGTATAGATATCCGGGTGGTTCAGACCTCTAGGATGGAATCCAGGGAAAAGCGCGGAGAACCTTCCAAATCCACCGCCAATTCTGGAACATCGGAGTAGGATCTTGGAGGGTGGGTATACCAGGGCAGAACACCCACTCACATCAGGATAATATGTGGAGAAAAGAATATTGCTTCCACATAGTGCAGGTAAAAAGGGGTATTTTATTTCTAAAAAAAGATAACAATAAAAGGTGATCACAATAAAATGAGGGCAACATGGAGAGTGATAGAGCAGCCCTACGCGTTTCGACCGAAGGGTCTTCAACTGGGGCATAAATCACCTCTTCCACATTGCCTATACATATATATAAAATAAATAATACAGGACCAATCATCAAAGAAGACAGAAAACTTCCTCCTATTGGAGTATAGTGGTCATCTGACTAACAAATCTAGAACTTAATCACATGAACCAATGATATATAAAGAATGCAAAACATGTGAGCCAAATAGCCAACCAGCGGACAGACCAGAAGGTCCTATCCACGTGGCCACAGGCTCACATGGCACATAAAAGGAAATGACGTCATGTCAAAAAGCCTGCAAAAATGCGGGACTGGAGTCACGTGACACGCGGAGACTGTAGCACGTGACCACACAAGGGGAATGTTTGAAAAAAGCCCACGAAGGGCAGCTATATGGTCACATGACACACCTGGGCACATGACCGCATTGGACCCACATGACCGGAAACAAATGTCATGGAGAAAAATGCTGATAATGGGGATTGTACTATAATCTATGTTGATAGTTACAGTAGTCACCTGGAGCTAGTTAACAAAACCCAAAAAAGATGTAAAAGTAAATAATTTATTATTCAAAGAGGGGGCAGTCTCCGTGGCATAAGAACATGACCGGAAATGGGAGACAACACACTGAAGCATGGTCGCCCAACCGGAAGTGGTCCCAGACCAGGGAAGCAAGTCCCAAACAGGGGAAGAAAAACCCAACAAAATAATATAAAAGGACCATAAAATTAGTACAAAGAAAGGAGGGATTATCTACGTGTCTCTGGGCCACAACAGGAAATGGGAGGCAGCGCAGAAAAAATGCGCAGCCACCCTACCGGAAGTGGTCACGGACTAGAAAGAATGTTGTTGAATGATATAGAAATACTGTATAAAATGGGATAAGTCTCTAAGACTGGTTAATAAATGAGTTGAGGTCCCACTCCACGTTCAACCCAAAGGGGAAGTAGGACCTCAACTCATGTATCCAATACATCTCAAGGCGTGAGACCCCGTGAAGACGGGACTCACCCCCCTTGGTTCTCTGGGCAAGGTATATTGAAGACATCCTCTTCCTATGGGGTGGAGACCGTACATCTTTGGACAATTTCATGGCTACACTCAATCTCAATGACCGGGGAATTGTTTTGAGCTATGAGGCTAGTACCACTTCAGTTCATTTTTTAGACCTTGAGATCATGGTAGTTGAGCAACATTTGGAGTTTAGGACATACTTCAAACCTACTGACCGAAATGGATATATTCCAGTTGACAGCTGCCATCAGGCCCAATGGTTGAAATCGATTCCTCGTAGTCAGTTCTTAAGGTTAGGTCGTAACTGTACAAGGACTTCAGACTATTTGTCCCAGTCTCAGGTCCTTAAGAATAGATTTCTGGAAAAAGGTTATAAATCTGATGATTTAGATGCTGAGATTAACAAAGTTTTATCAACAGAGAGAGGCTCCACCCTTGTTGAACGTCCTAAAGAAGTTCTAGATTCTAGATTTAGATGGTCCTTCTCCCTGAACAAGTTGGTGTCATTTTTAGGGGCGCACGGTCCATTCAGGGGCAAATTGCCCCGAATGTGATTGATCCCCCTGCGAAAGTACCCTTCTTTCAGCAGTGTAAGGGTTACTACCCGTGTCGTAAATGTAACGTGTGTCTCCATAACATTGGGGGGAGACATAAAACTGACACATTTAGATCTACCGTTACCTTATGCATTTATTCCATGAGACATTTCACCACTTGTGCTTCTCAATACATCGTATATTTGCTTACGTGTCCTTGCCATAAGCAATATGTTGGCCGTACCATTAGGATATATTCCATTAGAGTTAATGAACATGTTGCTGGGATTAAAAGTGGAAAAAGCGAGCATACAGTACCACGCCATTGTTTACAGTTTCATAACAAGGACCCTACTGGCACATTATTCCAAGTGATTGACAAGTTTGTCCCTCACTGGAGGGGTGAGTCCCGTTTTCGCGGGGTCTCACGCCTTGAGACGTATTGGATACATGAGTTGAGGTCCTACTTCCCATTTGGGTTGAACGTGGAGTGGGACCTCAACTCATTTATTAACCAGTCTTAGAGAATTCTCCCATTTTATATACAGTATTTCTGTCATGAGAAGGTCTACCCGTTGGTGGCGCTATCGGTCTCTTGGATCGCAGTACCAGTGTCCATCAGCAGGTGTCTTCCAACACCTAGGACCTGCAGTAAGAGGTCTTTCCTGCTGGTGGCACTGTTGCATCCTCGGGCCGTAGTACCGGCGTCAACCAGCGGGTGCACTCTGGCAGTGTGGAGCAAACAGCTCACACTGCGCTCAGCTGTGACATGAGGTCAATTACCACAGCCTTACAAATACCCAGCAAGCCCTCATAGGCTTGCCTTGGTATCTCTCTCTCTCCCTGCGTTCTGACCTTGCTGCCTGTTTGACCTTGAGCCTGCTATCTGCCTTGTCCTGATCTGATCCCATCCCTATCCCGAGGCCTTCCTAGTCCTGTCCCTTCTGTTCCTGGCTCCCTTGGATCCCTGCCCTGAACCCCATCCATCCATCCTCTCCTTGTCCTGTTCAGTTTCCCGTCCTTACCCTTCTGCTGACTTCCCTGTGTATGACCTTGGCTTGGCTTTGATTACGATTACGGTATCTCCATTTACCTATATATATTGTTGTTTGTAGTGGGTTGTTGTGTGGGTTTGCACTGTTTATATTCCTTTCACTTATCACTTGTTAATAAACACCATTATTTCACTTATATGTGTTTTGGGTTTCCTCTGTGTAGTTCACACAGTCTGGTCAATTAGATATCCTGACAGCATACCAAGGCCATCCCTGACCAGACGTGGCTGCACTGGGAAACCGTCCTGTTACGGTGGGCGCGCAAAATGGACTTTGATGAAATTGTCTATTATTCTCTGCTGGCGGCAGAGGATAATGAATATTGTTGTCAGACTCTTAAAGATTGGACCCGAGACCAACTGCTGGAAACGATACAAACCGCCCATTTACTTGTAGATCAAGGTCATGTGTTATTTGAGGATGTTCAGCCTTTGATCCAATTATGTACAAAGTCAGCCTTGTCATGCATTCCCGAAGGTAGTGACGATTTCTCCCCTCCTTTCAGTTGTGACCAGGTTGAATCCCTGGTATGGTTGTTAGAGGATGATCCGGCTTCCTTTGATGAACACTATTCCGCTTGTTCCCAGCAGGTGTTATCCGATTGCATTTATTCAGTACAATCTTTGGTTAGTCAGGCTGTATGTGAATCAGCGTTTGTTCAACCTTTGCTGCAGGCATGGTCAGACCTCCTGTCTTTAGCTAAGCCACACTATTCCAGCCCTGCCATTAATCATCTGCTTTCTAAAAGATCTATTTCCCCGTCACCTATGGCAACCTCAGCTACAACCCAGTTTAATCAGCTCCCTACCAAATACTACCACCCAGTCTCCAAGTGTCGCACCCATCCTGCCTTCAATTCACCTGTCTCTTCTCCTCCACCTGTAACAGTCCCACAAAACCCCTCTCTAGCTACAGTTCCTTGGTCTTCCTTCTGCCCAGCTACTTTCTTTTCTTACAGCCCTGCACCTACATACAAAACTGCACGGGCTAAACCAAAGAAGAAGCAAAAATTCTTCCCGACCCACACCATCTTGCCAGTAACCCAACCTGTTCCAGCTTTGCAGTCTGACGTTCCAGCTCGCCAGTCTGACGTTCCAGCCTTCCAGTCTGATGTTCCAGCCTTCCAGTCTGATGTTCCAACCTTCCAGTCTGATGTTCCAGCCTTCCAGTCTGATGTTCCAGCCTTCCAGTCTGATGTTCCAGCTTTCCAGTCTGATGTTCCAGCTTTGCAGTCTGATGTTCCAGCTTTGCAGTCTGATGTTCCAGCTTTGCAGTCTGATGTTCCAGCTTTGCAGTCTGAAGTTCAAGCTTTGCAGTCTGAAGTTCAAGCTTTGCAGTCTGAAGTTCCAGCTTTGCAGTCTGAAGTTCCAGCCTTCCAGTCTGATGTTCCAGCCTTCCAGTCTGATGTTCCAGCCTTCCAGTCCGATGTTCCAGCTTTGCAGTCCGATGTTCCAGCTTTGCAGTCCGATGTTCCAGCTTTGCAGTCTGAAGTTCCAGCTTTGCAGTCTGATGTTCCAGCTTTGCAGTCTGATGTTCCAGCTTTGCAGTCTGATGTTCCAGCTTTGCAGTCTGATGTTCCAGCTTTGCAGTCTGAAGTTCAAGCTTTGCAGTCTGAAGTTCCAGCTTTGCAGTCTGAAGTTCCAGCTTTGCAGTCTGAAGTTCCAGCTTTGCAGTCTGATGTTCCAGCTTTGCAGTCTGATGTTCCAGCTTTGCAGTCTGATGTTCCAGCTTTGCAGTCTGATGTTCCAGCTTTGCAGTCTGAAGTTCAAGCTTTGCAGTCTGAAGTTCCAGCTTTGCAGTCTGAAGTTCCAGCTTTGCAGTCTGAAGTTCCAGCTTTGCAGTCTGAAGTTCCAGCTTTGCAGTCTGAAGTTCCAGCTTTGCAGTCTGATGTTCCAGCTTTGCAGTCTGATGTTCCAGCTTTGCAGTCTGATGTTCCAGCTTTGCAGTCTGATGTTCCAGCTTTGCAGTCTGATGTTCCAGCCTTCCAGTCTGATGTTCCAGCTTTGCAGTCTGATGTTCCAGCTTTACAGTCTGATGTGCCTGCCTCCCAGTCTGTCGTCCCGATGCCTGCCTTCCAACTCGATGTCCCTGCCTTCCAGCCGGATGTCTTGCAGCTTGCCTTCCAGCCCGATGTCTTGATGCCTACCTACCAGTCTGATGTGCCAGCTTCCCAGATTGATGTGCCAGCTTCCCAGATTGATGTGCCAGCTTCCCAGTTTGCTGTACCAGCTTCCCAGCCTGATGTCTTGCAGCTTGCCTTCCAGCCTGATGTCTTGATGCCTACCTACCAGTCTGATGTGCCAGCTTCCCAGTCTGATGTGCCAGCTTCCCAGTCTGATGTGCCAGCTTCCCAGTCTGATGTGCCAGCTTCCCAGATTGATGTGCCAGCTTCCCAGATTGATGTGCCAGCTTCCCAGCCTGATGCCTTGCAGCTTGTCTTCCAGCCTGATGTCTTGATGCCTACCTACCAGTCTGATGTGCCAGCTTCCCAGTCTGATGTGCCAGCTTCCCAGTCTGATGTGCCAGCTTCCCAGTCTGATGTGCCAGCTTCCCAGTCTGATGTGCTAGCTTCCCAGATTGATGTGCCAGCTTCCCAGATTGATGTGCCAGCTTCCCAGATTGATGTGCCAGCTTCCCAGATTGATGTGCCAGCTTCCCAGTTTGCTGTACCAGCTTCCCAGCCTGATGTCTTGCAGCTTGCCTTCCAGCCTGATGTCTCGAAGATTGCTTCCCAGTCTGATGTGCCAGCTTCTCAGTCTGACGTGCCAGCTTCCAAGTCGGATGTTCCAGCTTTCCAGTCTGATGTTCCAGCCCTCCAGCCTGATGTTCAGGTGTCTGCCCCCCAGCTCAAGTGGTTCCTGTCGTCTGCTGCCCAGCTCAAGCGGTTCCTGT
Source organism: Aquarana catesbeiana (assembly GCF_042186555.1). Classification (NCBI taxonomy): domain Eukaryota; kingdom Metazoa; phylum Chordata; class Amphibia; order Anura; family Ranidae; genus Aquarana; species Aquarana catesbeiana. The sequence goes on from NC_133334.1 coordinate 202,167,770, forward strand.
CGTCTGCTGCCCAGCTCAAGTGGTTCCTGTCGTCTGCTGCCCAGCTCAAGTGGTTCCTGCCGTCTGCTGCCCAGCTCAAGTGGTTCCTGCCGTCTGCTGCCCAGCTCAAGTGGTTCCTGTCGTCTGCTGCCCAGCTCAAGTGGTTCCTGTCGTCTGCTGCTCAGCTCAAGTGGTTCCTGTCGTCTGCTGCCCAGCTCAAGTGTTTCCTGTCGTCTGCTGCCCAGCTCAAGTGTTTCCTGTCGTCTGCTGCCCAGCTCAAGTGGTTCCTGTCGTCTGCTGCCCAGCTCAAGTGGTTCCTGTCGTCTGCTGCCCAGCTCAAGTGGTTCCTGTCGTCTGCTGCCCAGCTCAAGTGAATCCTGTCGTCTGCTGCCCAGCTCAAGTGGTTCCTGTCGTCTGCTGCCCAGCTCAAGTGGTTCCTGTCGTCTGCTGCCCAGCTCAAGTGGTTCCTGTCGTCTGCTGCCCAGCTCAAGTGGTTCCTGTCGTCTGCTGCCCAGCTCAAGTGGTTCCTGTCGTCTGCTGCCCAGCTCAAGTGGTTCCTGCCGTCTGCTGCCCAGCTCAAGTGGTTCCTGTCGTCTGCTGCCCAGCTCAAGTGTTTCCTGTCATCTGCTGCCCAGCTCAAGTGTTTCCTGTCGTCTGCTGCCCAGCTCAAGTGTTTCCTGTCGTCTGCTGCCCAGCTCAAGTGTTTCCTGTCGTCTGCTGCCCAGCTCAAGTGTTTCCTGTCGTCTGCTGCCCAGCTCAAGTGTTTCCTGTCATCTGCTGCCCAGCTCAAGTGTTTCCTGTCGTCTGCTGCCCAGCTCAAGTGGTTCCTGTCGTCTGCTGCCCAGCTCAAGTGGTTCCTGTCGTCTGCTGCTCAGCTCAAGTGGTTCCTGTCGTCTGCTGCCCAGCTCAAGTGGTTCCTGTCGTTTGCTGCCCAGCTCAAGTGGTTCCTGTCGTCTGCTGCCCAGCTCAAGTGGTTCCTGTCGTCTGCTGCCCAGCTTAATGACTCTGACATGCCAGCAGTACCCACTGTCCAGGTTGATGTACCCGATGCCCGGCCTGATGTGCCCTCATCTGTTCAGTTGGAGGCCATGAACTTTGAACAGATGCACCTTGTTGGAGCGTCCGGAGGCCGCTCCTTTAGGGGGGGTACTGTCATGAGAAGGTCTACACGTTGGTGGCGCTATCGGTCTCTTGGATCGCAGTACCAGTGTCCATCAGCAGGTGTCTTCCAACACCTAGGACCTGCAGTAAGAGGTCTTTCCTGCTGGTGGCACTGTTGCATCCTCGGGCCGTAGTACCGGCGTCAACCAGCGGGTGCACTCTGGCAGTGTGGAGCAAACAGCTCACACTGCGCTCAGCTGTGACATGAGGTCAATTACCACAGCCTTACAAATACCCGGCAAGCCCTCATAGGCTTGCCTTGGTATCTCTCTCTCTCCCTGCGTTCTGACCTTGCTGCCTGTTTAACCTTGAGCCTGCTATCTGCCTTGTCCTGATCTGATCCCATCCCTATCCCGAGGCCGTCCTAGTCCTGTCCCTTCTGTTCCTGGCTCCCTTGGATCCCTGCCCTGAACCCCATCCATCCATCCTCTCCTTGTCCTGTTCAGTTTCCCGTCCTTACCCTTCTGCTGACTTCCCTGTGTATGACCTTGGCTTGGCTTTGATTACGATTACGGTATCTCCATTTACCTATATATATTGTTGTTTCTAGTGGGTTGTTGTGTGGGTTTGCACTGTTTATATTCCTTTCACTTATCACTTGTTAATAAACACCATTATTTCACTTATATGTGTTTTGGGTTTCCTCTGTGTAGTTCACACAGTCTGGTCAATTAGATATCCTGACAATTTCTATATCATTCAACAACATTCTTTCTAGTCTGTGACCACTTCCGGTAGGGCAGCCGCGCATTTTTTCTGCGCTGCCTCCCATTTCCTGTTGTGGCCCCGAGACACGTAGATAATCCTTCCATGCTTTGTACTAATTTTATGGTCCTTTTATATTATTTTGTTGGGTTTTTCTTCCCCTGTTTGGGACTTGCTTCCCTGGTCTGGGACCACTTCCGGTTGGGTGACCATGCTTCAGTGTGTTGTCTCCCATTTCCGGTCGTGTTCTTATGCCATGGAGACTGCCTCCTCTTTGAATAATAAATTATTTTCTTTTACATTTTTTTGGGGTTTTGTTAACTAGCTCCAGGTGACTACTGTAACTATCAACATAGATTATAGTACAATCCCCATTATCAGCATTTTTCTCCATGACATTTGTTTCCGGTCATGTGGGTCCAATGCGGTCATGTGCCCAGGTGTGGTACATATAGCCATATAGCTGCCCTTCGCAGGCTTTTTTCAAACATTCCCCTTGTGTGGTCACGTGCTACAGTCTCCGCGTGTCACGTGACTCCAGTCCCGCATTTTTGCAGGCTTTTTGACATGACGTCATTTCCTTTTGTTTGCCATGTGAGCCTGTGGCCACGTGGATAGGACCTTCCGGTCTGTCCGCTGGTTGGCTATTTGACTCACATGTTTTGCATTCTTTATATATCATTGGTTCATGTGATTAAGTTCTGGATTTGTTAGTCAGATGACCACTATACTCCAATAGGAGGAAGTTTTCTGTCTTCTTTGATGATTGGTCCTGTATTATTTATTTTATCTATATGTATAGGCAATGTGGAAGAGGCGATTTATGCCCCAGTTGAAGACGCTTCGGTCAAAACGCGTAGGGCTGCTCTATCACTCTCCATGTTGCCCTCATTTTATTTTGATCACCTTTTATTGTTATCGTTTATTTAGAAATAAAATACCCCCTTTTTTACCTGCACTATGTGGAAGCAATATTCTTTTCTCCACATATTATCCTGATGCGAGTGGGTGTTCTGCCCTGGTATACCCGCTCTCCAAGATCCTACTCCGAAGTTCCAGAATTGGCGGTGGATTTGGAAGGTTCTCCGAGCTTTTCCCTGGATTCCATCCTAGAGGTCTGAACCACCCGGATATCTATACACCTGCCCTGTGTGGCACACTGCCTTGATGACTTTATGTCACTGACAGTAGAGTCCACCTGATCTGGTAAGAGCATATACTTTATATTCAGTCGCTGATGTTTTTCCTCCTTGATGTTGTTTCCACAGACGGATTTGCATACCCATTTTCACCATTCTGGGATCCACACTACTTGGTGGTTGTTTCTTTGTTCACACAGTTGGACATTTACTCATTTTATTAATGTTGGATACAGGCAACCATTTTGCTCAATATATAATTGGTTGATTGACTATAATTTTATATGGATTTTTAGTTTATTTTTCAGTATACTATTTTTTCACACAAATATCACGATATTTATGTATTATTGTTATGCGCTACATTTTTTTCACCATTTAATTGGTAAATAAGGCTGTAGCATCTGGTCATTTAAATCTACCCCCTCTCATGCACAGATTATAATCGTGGACACATTCAGGCTTTACAATGGGACTGCGTCTTATGGGAATCTCTATCAAGGTGTCATTGTGGATGGTGGACAGGACGTAGACATCTCTCTTGTCCCTCCACTTCATGGCCAACACTTCCTCGTTCCTCATACTTGCTGATTCCCCCCTTTGTAGCCTTGTTGTCACTAGGTTTTGGGGGAAGCCCTCGTTTTTACTGGTGGTACCGCACACCAAGGTTTTTTCATGGTACAGTTGATGGAATAGGGGCAGACTAGTATAATAATTGTTCCGGTAGATATGGTAGCCTTTTTTGAGCAGGGGGTATGCCAGGTCCCAGATAATTCTTCCACTGGTTCCGATGTGAGTTGGGCACTTAGGGGGCTGGAGCTGGGAGTCTTTGCCTTAGTACACATGGAAGGCATGCACATATCCTGTGGCTCTTTCACATAATTTGTTGAGTTCTAATCCATACCTGGCCCTCTTACTGGGAATAAATTGTTTGAATTGCAGCCGGAGTGAAGTGGACAAGGGATTCCTCGACACAAATGTTTTGGTCTGGAATATAAATTTCTGAAAATCGCTTGGAAAACTAAATTCTATAAAATATACCCAATAATTAATTATCATGGTTGTGAGGATCTCAGGGAGGGCACTGTGAGTTGCCACTGACATGCAGGAAGTGCATGATCATGTCATAGCATGTCCTGGACATGACAGCAGAATAAATCGGCATGTGGCGGATGGGGTAGGTGAACCAGTAGGCATGCACGTCATTTTTCTTTGTAAGCTCCATATTTAATGTAAGGCCCAAAAACAATATGAACTCGTCTACTGTGAGACGTCGCCAATGAAACATACGGGCATAGGAAGAATTGGGGTTGGTGGCAATAAATTGCTCTGCAAAAAGATTTATTTGGTCCACGATGTACTGCAGCAAATCCCGAGGGAAAAACTCATTTTAAAAATCAAATTGAAAAACTATTTTAAAAAATCAAATTCCGGAATATGAGCCAGTAGAGAGTAATGGATCGGGGGCCAAATCGGAGGAGGAAACAGTCCCTTCAAAAAGAATAAGAAGAATAACAAAATCAGAAAACCTGCCCTGCGACCGGAGCTGTAGATGGGCGCCTGATACCACAGCTCCTCTCACAGGGGAGATATACTAGCTACTCAGGCCGCACAGCCAACCTAATCCAGTGCCATCCTAGCACCTGAGACACCGGGGAACATGGCCAACGTGTCCAGGAAGAGAAACCCGGAGTACAAACCTAAAAAACTCACCGAGTTTTCCTACAAGCCGGCAGGGCAGGTCAGTGACATCCAAGATGGCGCCGGCCAGGCCGCGCCACGGGACTCATACACGGATCTACCGGACGAATCCCCGGTAGATTCCACTCCATCCAACCCCCCAGCTTTACCCCCACACCCCCTGGAAGGTGACCACCTCCTAAATAGCCCAGCTAAGGCTAAAATGAGGCTCGATGCGTCGCCGCAGCGGCCGCCCACAGCACAAATCGAGGCCCAGGCTTTTATCCCCCTTCTCAGCAACCAGGCCCTGCATTCATCTATGGCATCCTTCCCCACGTCGGGACAGCCTCTGATGGACACCACATTAAAGGACATGCTACTGTCACTGCAGACCTCCCTCATGACAGATCTCTCCTCACTATTTGCTAAAATCTCCTCAGACATACACTCAATAGATGAAAGAGTGACATGCATTGAAAAAAATATGAGTGACTGCACTTCCACAGTTAATGAAGTCATAGATGTGTGTGAAGATGTGAGAGAGGAGCAAACTTGGATTTGCACCAAGCTGGCCGATCTAGAGGACAGATCTCGCAGGAACAATGTCAAGCTGCGCGGAGTCCCCGAATCCATACTGCCTGCAGACCTGCCACGATACACGAGAGAAATGATGCACGTCATTGTCCCAGAAGCATCCCCCAGGGACATAATCATAGACAGAATACACAGAATAGCCAAGCCATCCCACCTTGCTGCCTCCATTCCCAGAGATGTTTTAATGAGAGTCCACTTTTTTCACATCAAAGAGAAACTCTTGCTGGGGGTCAAAAATAAATCACCACTGCCTGCTCCGTACACAGGAATCCAGTTTTTCCCAGATCTCTCTAAATATACTCTCCAACTAAGAAGAAACCTGAACCCAAACACCAAAGGGCTTCAAAACCATAAAATACCACATAAATGGAGCCATCCAGCGACTATCCTGGTCACTAGAAATGGCCAATCTCACACCATACATGACCTAAACAAAGGCCTGCACCTCCTCCACAACTGGGGAATAATTACTGAACCTCCCAAGACCCCACCAATGCGCAACGGCCCCTCTCACGCCCGCAGCCGTATGGATCACCACCCCAGCTGAGGAGACCCCACAGTTAATGCCACAGTAGGCCTAACTACTACTTCTCACATCCCCTGGAGCTTGACGAATTGTTCCATTGATTGTTCAGCTCCCTTCGTTACTAACTATTTATACCCCCAAATAGAGGTTGAAGCGGTGTTTACACCTCCTCTACATATTTCTTTTCAACATAGCACAGTTGCTTTATCGGCGGTTTGCTCATTGGGTTCGTACTGTCAAGTGTGATTAACATTTTGCTCTATCTGCAGCTCTATTATCCAACCAATTTTGAATCCGTGGACCGAACTCCTTCTACCAACCGACACAGATCCTAGGTTCCTCCGAATCTTAGACCGGGACGACTAACCGTAAGTGATTTCTCACACAAGCCTATTTCCATTTCCCATCACCATGCCACTAAACATTTTATCGCTAAATGCCAAGGGCCTGAATCATCCGGCTAAACGCCACTCTTTATGGAAAACCGCCAAAGCGCTCCAGAGCGACATTCTCTGTATTTAAGAGACACATCTGATAAACTCAGACTCATCACTATGCACCAACCGCCAGTTTCCACACATCTTTCAAGCCTGCCACTCTACCAAATCCAAAGGAGTCATGATAGCAATCAAAGACTCAGTGGACTTCCACCTATCCAACCTACTGATTGACCCTGAAGGTCGCTACTTAATCTTAGTGTGCACCATCAACAAATTTTTTTACACCCTATCCAACATATATGCACCGAATACTCACCAGATGAAATTCCTGCACAAGGTTGTACGTTTAACCAATCAGATAAGAAAAGGTCATTTAATTCTTTGCGGGGATTTCAACATTGTTCCTGACATCAACATGGACACAACGTCGCCAGCGAAGAGGCGAATATCGCCATTGAAAAATTTTTTGTCCTCACAGGACTTATTTGATGTGTGGCGCTGCCACCATGGATCAGAAAAGGACTTTACCTACTATTCTCACATGCATAATTCATATTCACGAATTGATTTATTTGCTACTGATAAATGGCTCCTCCAGAATGTATGTAAATCTGAAATCCACACCACAACATGGTCAGGCCACGCCCCAATATCTATTTCTATTTCAGACTCCACTCCACAACGCAACACATTTTTGTGGCGTGCAAACAATTACATACTGCAAAGTGAAAAATACACAACAGAAATCTCCAACCATCTCACTGAATTTTTCTCTATAAACAAAGGCACAGTGTCTGACCATGGGGTGGTGTGGAATGCCCATAAGGCCTATATTATAGGTATGCTGATCAAACTAAGCTCCCTTCACAAAAGGAAGAGGACGCAGCGTATAGATGAAATAACCTCCCAAATTACATCCCTAGAACAACAACATAAGGCTAACCCCCAAAACCCGCAAACCCACCAACTATTGAACCTAAGGCAAGAACTGAAAACCTTGCTCCTTCAATCATTTGAATATCTCCAACGTAAACTAAAAGCCACTTCTTACGCCACCTCCAACAAGGCAGGCAAAACTCTAGCAATGAAACTTAAGGGCAGAAGACTTAAAACCAAAATTTCTCAGATTATCCACCCCCACACAAATTCCCCCAGTCCAACCCTCAAGATATAGCCAACGCATTCAGCGGTTACTATAGCGACCTTTACAATCTGAAACACGACACTAATACACCACAACCATCACCAGAAGAGATTAATCACTTTCTCCAATCTATTCAGTTACCCACCCTGAATGGGAACCAATTAGAGAATCTCAATAAGCCCTTTACAGAACAGGATATTCACACATCAATTGATTCCCTACCTAATGGGAAAGCCCCAGGTCCTGACGGCCTAACAGCCGAATACTATAAACAGTACTCTCCACAGATCGTCCCACAAATTACTGAGCTATATAACAACGCTGCCTCCTCTTCTAAACTTCTGAATGATTACTTAAATGCATTAATAGTTACGATACCAAAGCCAGGGAAGGAACCAAACTCCCCCAAAAACTTTAGACCAATCTCCCTACTCAACCTTGACCTGAAAATTTATGCTAAGACCATAGCCACACGTCTATTAGACATCATACCTACCCTCATACATAGAGACCAGACAGGATTCACCAAATGGTGACAAGCACCAGACGCCACTAGAAGAATGATCAACTTGATACACCATGCGGAATCCACGGGAACGACTTCTCTGCTCCTTTCTTTGGATGCAGAGAGGGCGTTTGACAGGGTTCACTGGACCTACCTTGAAATGGTCCTCCAGAAATTTGGATTCAGAGACCACATCCTTAGAGCCATCTTAGCTATGTATACCACCCCTTCGGCCCAAGTCTTCACAGAAGGTATGCTCTCAAAACCATTCCCCATTACAAATGGCACACGTCAAGGTTGCCCCCTGTCCCCACTTATCTTTAACTTACTAATGGAACCTTTAGCACAACACATTAGAACCAATACTACAATATCCGGAATACAAATAGGTAATGTCTGCCACAAAATTAGTCTTTTCGCGGACGATGTTATTCTAGTACTCACCAATCCCACATCTTCCCTGGCGGCAGTACAAGCTACTCTAAATTGGTTCAGTAAGGTATCATATTATAAACTAAACACAACCAAATCTTCTATTCTTGATATTAATCTTGATGCCACCACCAAAAATTTACTCCAGACACAGTATTCCTTTGCATGGGCAGACAAGGAAATCACATACCTGGGAATCCAACTCCCAAAAACTACCAGGAATATCTACTCATCTAACTTTCTCCCACTCCTTCATAAAATCAAAACTGACACACAACATATTATAAAACATGAGCTCTCCTGGTCGGGGAGACTGGCAGCCTTCAAAATGACATGTCTTCCTCAAATATTGTACTTCTTCCGAACATTGCCAATTCCAGTTCCTGCCTCCTTTTTTAAGTCCCTTCAATCAATCTTCAACAAATTTCTATGGAACGGAAAAAAACCCAGATGCGCACACGCAAAATTAATCAAACATAGATTGGCGGGAGGCACAGGATCCATAGACTTTAGGGATTACTACCTGGCGGCCATACTTGCACAACTCCCAGAGTGGTTTCAACCTAATACCCAATCTCTATGGGCCCAGATAGAAAATCTCTCACTGATACGCCCAAACCTAACAAACTGGCTAATGAGTACCCCTTTGGGTTCTTATGTATCACCCTCCATCTCCCCGACTATGAAGGCTTCAGTCTATGCCTGGAAAAAAATGCTCACCCTCTCAGACTATAACCCCCCTAAAACACTCTTCAACATACCCCTAGAGACTCTTCATCATCTGTCACCTGACCTCAGACTTTGCAAATGGTCCCTCAGTGGAATACACTCACTACAACATCTTCTACAAGGTAATCAAATTAAACCCTTTTCCCAACTACAAACAGAATACGCTCTTCCCACCACTGAAAGTTTCACATACCTTTGCATTCACCACTGCCTAAATAAACTACCTCTCCCCCTCTACAACATCCCCCAAAAGACCTGGGATTTCCTCACAAACCCCACACCATGGCCCAAAGGCATATCTTACTTCTATAACCTGTTACAGGGGAAAAGGTCCTTTACCAAGCTGGCCCCCCACTATCAATGGGAAAAAGATCTTACAAACACATTTTCTGACGCACAATGGCAACTAGCTCTCAAATCCACCTACAAAGCAACCCAATGTTCATCACTTTGGGAACTCACCCAGAAAATCTCGCTCCATTGGTACTTAACCCCAGATAAGCTAGCTATATTCAACCCCCACACCCCCAACATTTGTTGGAGATGCTAATCTTCTAGAGGAGACATGTTTCATATTTTTTGGACTTGCCCCTCCATCCGGAAATACTGGATAGATACGTTCAATCTGCTTACCAACATTAACAAAATTCCTATCCCACCATCACCCGAGATGGCACTTCTAAACTTAAACATAGATAGTATACCTGGACCTCTCAGACACACAACAACCCACATTCTCTTAGCTTCCAGACTCAATATAACATGGAATTGGAAATCAGACACCCCCCAACCATAACACAAACAATAGACCTGGTCTCACTTCACTTCAGTTACGAAACAATGATGGCTACCAGCAATGGTTGTGCATCAAAAGCCAATAAACAATGGTTACCCTGGACAAACTGGACCAATGCTGCAGTTCATACCCAGAATCCCAAAGACAACCTTAAACCTTCTTGACCGAGCAATTTGTTCTTCATGTATGAGTCCTGCTAGTTGCACTTTGACTACAGTAGAGGTTCTACACCTCAATAGACAAGAAATTGATTGTACTTAACGACTACTCATGGGAGCCGTTCTCCCCTTGCGGCACAAAGAGATCCCAATTGGGGTGCTGCGATGGGAGAAAGGGCCCTATATGTATAATATCCCAACCACAGTACAGTGTATTTCTATACCTATGCCCATTTATATGCACGCAATCCAATGACAAACTGCTGACTGTTACATATAGTTCATTTTTGACAATTCTTTGTTCTGTTTTGAACCTATACATTATGTCGTTGCACGACGTACAGTATCTTTAATTGTACTTTGTATTTACTTGCATAAAAACAATAAAATATTTTGAAAGAAGAAAACCTGCCCTACCACCAGCAGCGCCATACACCCCAATGGCACAACACCAAAGGCGACCCTAGGAAGAAAGGCCCAGTACTAGTACTGGAATAGTGCGCCAGGCCCAAGTTATGTGGGCCCAAACCTACCTTTCCGATGCCCTGGCAAACCCATTATGGTTGCCTTTCAGCTCAGGGTCAGCTACAATCCCCCCTTTCACTTCACAGCCAGGTGTTGGGCTGCACTGCATAATCCAGAATTTGTAGATTCGCTGTGATAGATCTGCTGATGGCGGCACTGATGGGCTTTTTGACAGATACGCTGATGGCGGCACGGATGGGCTATGTGACAAATCCGCTGATGGGGCAATGATGGGCTGTGTAACAGAACCGCTGAATGCGGCACCGATGGGCTTTGTGACAGATCCGCTGATGGTGGCACTGATGGGCTGTGTGACAGATCCGCTGATGATGGCACTGATGGGCTGTGTGACAGATCCACTGATGGCAGCACTGATGGGCTGTATGACAGATCCGCTGATATCGGCACTGGTAGACTGTGTGAGAGATCCACTAATGGCGGCACTGATGGGCTATATGAGAGATCCACTGATGGGCTGATCTGACATGTTCTCTTTATTGGGGGGGGGGCGTTTGGTGCACAGTGGTGTGTGTGTGTGTGTGTGTGTGTGTGTGTAGACATACACAGAAGCAGTCACTCACAGAACCTCTGTTCTCACGCGATCGGTGTGTGAGGAGAAGAAAGCTGGGAATAGCGAGTAACCGATGCATGTTTACACTTGTGACCGACTGTGATTGGAAACAGTGGATCACACAGTAAACAGCCAATCTGCTATAGGCCAGGCAGGAAATGGTTAAGGGAGCGTGGCAGGGGTGTGCGTCCTATGCCTACATACTTATGCTAATAGGTGTCCCTCATTCCCATTTCAGAAGGTTTGGAGGTATGCTAACATCTAAGGTTAGGAGAGCATGCAAATGTAGGGGACATCAATGAAACAAGGCAGACCAGCTTAAAAACAAGTCCACTAAACCCCCACATTGATCTCATGGAAATATGGGCATTAAAGGGATCATACGGAAGAAACAGAAGGACCAGATAGTGTAATATCATCTAAAAGTGTAATACCATCCAATCTGGAGGTATAGGAGCAGACTTTTTTCTTTTCATTCTTTTTTGGCTTGTGAATATATTGTATACATAATAAATGCAGCAGTTTTAAATTGGGTTACACTATATTGTCCTTCTGTTTCTTCCTCGTGATCTTTTTTAGGCAAGTATGTATACATTTTTCCACAAATGGAAACGATGTAGAGATCCCCCAGGTTGAAATTTTGGATTGTCTAAGGGTCGGTACACACTGGAACCAGCTTCGGATCGCACAGGAACGCTGTGCGTCCCCATTCTCCGGTTAAGGCATAAATCAGGGCCGAATCTTTGCCTGAATTCGGCCTTGAAACGGAGCTAAAGACGCACAGCGTTTCTGTGCAGTGCGCTCCGCAGCCGCCCCGGAGATATGTGAAGCGGCTCCATACATAACATTCACCTGCATCCAATTTGCATAGGTGTGAACCCAGCCTAAAGGTGTGAGAGAATTGTGGCAAGAGTGAAAATGTCTCCAGGCTCTCTTCTCTGTCTTTCCCAGATAGAAAGTGATTAGGATGAAGTAGTTAGAAAGTGATTAGGATGAAATAGGACACATGATGGGAGGATGCAACCTGTTGGGGAACCACATTAGGGATCCAAAGGACTTTTTAGTGAGCAAGACAGGGCTTTCATGGAAACCCATTGGGTGGGGGGTGGCTTTGTAGTGATCTGTGCTAGCTTAGTTAATTTCATGGCTTGGAGACAATGCAACTAGAATAGGAAATCCTAGACCCCCTGAGCTTTAGCTGCATGTTGTGTTCATTTGAGGTCTCTTGTTTTTTTCTCATATACAATGAAAACTTTTGCTTTAGGTATCAGCCATTTCTTACTTAGGGGCCAGTATGGGAAGAGTTCTGAATAAATAAAGGATTCTGAGTAAAGTATTTATTTTGGCCAAGTATATCCTCCCAAACCCAGGTGTCAAGTTCTCACGTACCTGATTGATGAGCCCGATAGTGCAGAGGAAGGCCTCCCTTACGTATCTGACTTGCGACCCCTGGTAGAGCAGACAGGTGGCACGGGAGTGCAGAATGGTATGAGTGCCTGGCAGGATCAATAGCAGATGGGTCAGATGGCCGGCACAGCAGACAGGACCAGCAGGCTGGATGGATCAGCAGACAGGTGAGCAGACTAGATGGATTAGCAGGCAGGTGAGCAAACTGGATGGATCAGCAGACAGGTGAGCAGACTGGATGGATCAGCAGACAGGTGAGCAAACTGGATGGATCAGCAGACAGGTAAGCAGACTGGATGGATCAGCAGGCAGGTGAGTAGACTGGATGGATCAGCAGGCAGGTGAGCAGACTGGATGGATCAGCAGGCAGGTGAGCAGACTGGATGGATCAGCAGGCAGGTGAGCAGACTGGATGGATCAGCAGACAAGTGAGCAGACTGGATGGATCAGCAGACAGGTGAGCAGACTGGATGGATCAGCAGACAGGTGAGCAGACTGGATGGATCAGCAGACAGGTAAGCAGACTGGGACTGAAGCTGGATGGCTGCAGTAGGTAAGTATAGCAGACTGGAGGAGAGTCTTGGAACGTCAGGCAGGCCGGGACAATAATCAGGCTGGCAACAAAGGTACAAGAGGAGCAGGCAGAAGGAATCGTCAAACAAGCCAAGGGTCAGGTGCAGGCGGATAACAGGAACAGTCTCAAAACAAGCTTGGTCAAACAGGAGCAGATATCAGATCTTCAGGCAACACATACACAGAGCTGCAGATCAAACAGCAAGGACACAGAGCTGCTGAGGTGTTTAAATAAGGCAGCCTGTTGCCAATCACTGAAATCAGCCTGGACTAAGTTAACCCTTAGGTGGCAGATCAATGACACCAGGGCTGGTGCAAGGATTTTTGGCACCTCATTTTGCCACCCTGCCCCTGACTCCACCCTCTTTGCCCTGCCCATGTATACGGTGGAGGTGGCAGGGGTGGAGATTTTTGCGGTGCTTCTCCACCTATTTCTTCAGCCATGGTCTGCAGGCCCACACCTGTGCCTCTGGACCCGGCCTAAAGACAAATAGCGGTGACATCAGTTTGCTTCCTTATGCCAGCAGTGGTGCTAGAGTAGTATATGGACAGGCATCTTCCTGCCGCCCCTCCCCTTAGCTCATAAGGATCATTCACGCTGTTGAAAAGAGAGTGCCAGCCCATATCTGAGCCCTAGGTGGCGGTGCGCCTTAGCTGCCTAGTTTGCCTAGCGGAAGCACCAGCCCTGTCCCAACCACAAAGAGGAACAGATAGACCACCTACCTTGATCTGTGGAAATTTGTTTAAAGAGAGGAAGATACTGCTTTTGGAACAATGTGCACAAAGAAGAGGTCAATCAAACTTCTAGGCAAAGAACAGATTTAGACACATTCAAATTCAAAATTAGAATGAAGCAGTGATTTTATCCATTTGTCTATGTTAGTATTAGCCTGTGTCAATCTGTAACAGTATCACTGTCTGTTTGAGGTTATCATAGAGAATAAAATTACAAATGGAAATCACAAAGAAAAATTCAACTTTGACTTTCAAGGTACAGTTGACCCACAGCATTGTGAATATATATGGATACCAAAATTCCTTAGTGAACTTGAATCATTTATTTATTTATTATCCAAAATAGATCCATTACTAACCATTTAACCATACTTTATCCAAAACCCTCCTCCATACAAAATAGATCCATTACTAACCATTTTTTTTAATTAAGTTTCACATTATACAAAATATATATACTTTGTTTAACAATCTCATTCATAAAATTGTTCCCCTTTACCCTCTCCCATCTCCCCTAATTTCTTTTCTACTTTGACCTATGTTATAATCTTTCTTCCTCCGTCCCCTCTACCTCTCTTATTTCAGGTTCACATTAGCCCAGGATCTTGAATTATAATATAAAATCTAGTGGTATAGTCATACATATGTAAATTGTCAACAAAAAATATTATCAACACAATAGGTGTGTAGAGGGGAGTTAAAAAGTACAGATTGCTGTTAACATGTGCCACATTTATATTTTATTATATTGAGTTAAACACCCTTAGGTTATACAGGTTTCTCCAGATGTTTCCAGAATTCATAGTGTGACCATTGTGTACCTTCATGCTGCCAGATGAACAGCAAGTGATGCTGAAATATGTTGGAATAATCCGAATATGTTGATAAAAGATTTTCTCAGGTCAGGAGATTATCCTAGGCAGAAGATTAATAGTCATCTTAATTTTATAGAGATTTATTTATTTATTTATTTAATAGATAATGAATTGGTATTTCTCTTTGTTATATATATCCAAAGAAAGCAATTGGACAGAGGTCAAAAAAACAAAACAAAAAACAATTGCAAAGTAGCAAGTCATTGGATTAAATGTGGTAAGCTAGGAGGGGGAGAGAGACAGGGGGAAGTAATCCAAGCTATGTTTTTCAGGAATTGAGCTATCACTTAGCTCAGATATGCCAAAGACATGCTGGTAGGTTAATTGGATCCTGTATAGGTATGAATGTGAGTTAGGGACCTTAGATTGTAAGCTCCTTGAGGGTATAGGGACTGATGTAAATGTAAATATATATATATATGTAAAGCGCTGCGTAAATTGACGGCGCTATATAAGTACCTGAAATAAATAAAAATAAATAAATATGCCAGACATCCCTAAAATATGCCAAAAATAATGAGGTGATCACGTGAAAGTGTGGTGTTATTTAAGATGATCTACTCATGTTATGTTGTAGAAGGTGCCATTACGGTCATGAATTGCAGAAATCTTTAGGAGAAGAAAACGAAAAAATGGCTAATATTAGAAGGGTATAAAGTTCAAGAGGGTAGTGTTCCTTATGTAATGGCAAGGTTTTATTTGTGCCTTTAGCTGGACATGAGGGAGTTTTTGGGGAGTTGGTGGTAGTCGGGAAATTCTTTAACCACTTGCCTACAGGGCACTTATACCCCCTTCCTGCTCAGGCCATTTTTCAGCTTTCAGCGTCGTCGCACTTTGAATGACAATTGCGCGGTCATGCTAAACTGTACCCAAATGACAATTTTATCATTTTCTTCACACAAATAGAGCTTTCTTTTGGTGGTATTAAATCACTGCTGGATTTTTTATATTTTTACTAAAAAAAAACAAAAAATGTGAATTTTTTTTTCTCCTTCAGCAGGCAGCACTGATGGGCACTGATAGGCTGAACTGGTGGGCATTGATGAGTGGCACTTATGGGCACTGATTAGGTGGCACTTATGGGCACTGATGAGGAGGCACTAATATGCCACACTTATGGGCACTGATAGGTGGCACTGATATGTGGCACTGATGGGCACTAATAGGTGGCACTGGTGGGCACTGATAGGTGGCACTGATATGTGGCACTGATGAGCACTGATAGGGGGTACTGATGGGCACTAATAGGCGGCACTGGTGGGCACTGATAGGCGGCACTTGTGGGCACTGATAGGCAGTACTCGTGGGCACGGATAGGCTGTACTGATGGACACTGATGGGCATTGATGGGTGTCACTGATGGGCAACACTTATGGGCATTGATGGACAGCAGTGATGGACATTGATGGGCAGCACTGATAGGCGGGACTGATAGCAAGCACTGACTGGCATAAATAATGGGCAGTGATTGGTGGCAGTGGGGGGCATGGATTGCTGGCACTGGTGGGCACTGATTGCTGGCACTGGTGGGCAATGGTGGGCACTGATTGGTGACACTTTTGGCGCAATAATGTAATTAGGGCACTGATGATCAGTGCCCTGATTACATGTTTTGTTGCCCCCCGTGAGGAGATGCCGCTGATCGACTCTCCTCGTCACACACTCTGTCAGTGTGAGGTGAGGAGCACCGATTACCGGCATTTCTGTGTTTACATGTGACCGGCTGTGATTGGACACAGCTGATCACATGGTTAAAGAGCCACGGACGTGGCTCGTTACAGAGATCGGGGTCACGCCGTTTCCTAGCAACACGGCGCAGCCACGATCGCCACGCTGCTCACTCCAGTGGGCACGCGAGAGTGGCCATTCTGGGACGCCGTCATATGACGGTGTCCCAGAACGAGAGCCGCACTGCCCCACTGTCATTTGACGGTGGGCGAGCGGCAACTAGTTAAAGATTCATTCTTGTGGTCTGTTAGCACTCTAGCTATGTATAGGCCCCACTTGCGATTGCATTTGAGTGTTGTTTGGATATGAGAAAGGACCAGGTCTGGTTTTTCTTTCCGCAGTAAGTTCAGCAGGTCATTTTTAACATCCTTGAGGGTAGGAGGGGAGGATGAAGTCCAATGTTTATAAATGGCTCTTCTGGCTGCCATGTAGCATGGGGCCAACCATGCTTTGTTGTGTTGAATAATTTTGATTTGCATTCTCAGCAGTAGTGTATTTAGGTTTTGTGCTGCCCTAGGCCTGACTAAACTTGTGTGCACCCCCTAATTTAAATATGACCCACCCCTTCATGACAAGGCCACACCCCTTGCTGTTTAAGACCCGCCCTGAAATTTTCGAGTGGGGACACTAGTTCCGAGGGCCTGGGGGGACAATGGATTCCCTTAATTTGCATAGATTTCCTCTTACTTCTTGTTTGGCTATGGAGCAGGAAATTAAGAGAAATCTCTGCAATGGGACAGGGATTAGCAAAAAAATAAACTGACAGGGGCTATAACCGTCCCTTATTCTATCCAAAAGGAAAAAAAAGTGTTGCTTATAGTTCTACTTTAAGCACAAATTTCTGATAATTTTATGGAGAGGACTAAGAAGATATAATCATGCCAATGGTGCAGCAGAAAACATATAGCACAGCAAGGAAGGTTTGTGGTCCAGGATGATAGGACAGTCAAAATTTGAAGTGGCGCCCCTCCCACAGTTGCGGAATGCCAGCCGCCCGCATAACAGAAGCAGTGCGGCCGCTTTATGGGGGCGCTAGACTAATTTGCCTCTCAGCCCAGTCTGCCCCATAAGACTGGAGCTACACTAACAGTGTAGCGCAAGCCGGTGGGGACTCTGTCCGCGCTGCCCCCCTGCAAAGTGCTGCCCTAGGCCTGGGCCTTGTCGGCCTAGGCTAGGATACAGCATTGATTCTTGGTTGGCCGGGAGAAGTGATATCCAATGAGCCAAAAAGTAGAGAGTATATATCCTTACAAGGTTTTAGTCCAGTAACCGTGGCAGCAAATATCTCAAGTTGATCCCAAAAACATCAGATGAGGGGCATGACCAGAGCCTGTGTAGCAGGGAGGGCCTGTGGTCATTGCATAAGGGACAGTATTGATGGTCGGGATATTGAGCTTGCCTTGAGTGGGGGATGTATGCCCGATGCATAATCCTGTATTGCTGCTCACTCCAGAATTAGTTTGTTATAAAACAACAGGTAGTGTTCTATCTGACCAGGATGCAGTGTTTTGCCTCAGAGCAGAGCAAGTCTTTGTTCCATGATGTTGCTGCAGTAGAGTGCACCGGTTTTGTGAGTAAGGAGTTCAATGGTTTATACAGGTGAGAAATTTTGTGGCATTGGAGATTCAAAAAAGAGTCTATAAGAGAGGTCTTGATGCGCAAATCCCTGTTATGGGCATATTTTGCACACAAAGCTGATTGCTTGCTGGGTATGGATTAGGTGATGTGGGGCTAGGTAATAGCTCTGGGCTAACTGGGGAAAAGGGAGGGGTTTGCCTGAGGAAATGTCAAATAATTTGCGGTATTAGTCCAGTAACCGTGCCAGCAAATATCTCAAGTTTAGGGCCGGACTTCCTATTGGGCTTGACTGGGTTCAAGCCCATGGGCCCTGCCCAATAGGGGACCCTGCGGGCCCCAGCCAAGTGTACTCGGCTATACTGGGCTAGTTTCGCTCACACTCACGCCTAGTCCCGCCCTATGATGGACATAACACAGGGACTGGGCGTGACTGTGAGTGGAGCTAGCCGAGTACACTCGGCTATGTAGGTATATCTGCGCCACTCGGCTCCGCTCACAGTCACACCCAGTCCCGCCATTGGACCTGTGTTATGTCCATCATAGGGCGGGACTGGGCGGGACTGCGAGAGGAGCCGAGACATGCCGGCAGGAGCCGAGATACACAGGACCGGCTCTGTGTATCTTGGCAGCGCCATATTTAAACTGCAGTGACACTGACAAGTCACTGCAGTTTAACTGCAGCCTGGGCAAGGCTGCAAATGACATGGACAAGGCTGCAGATGGACACTGATAAGGCTGCAGATGGAGGCTGCAAGGCTGCAAATGACACTGACAAGGCTGCAAATGACACTGATAAGGCTGCAAGGCTGCAAATGACACTGACAAGGCTGCAATGTCACTGGGCAAGGCTGCAAATGACACTGACAGGGCTGCAAATGACACTGGACAAGCATGCAGATGGACGCTGTGCAAGGCTGCATTGATGAGCATTTAAATGTAAGTTTTTTTCCTTAAATAGTTTTTTTCCTTAAAATTCCTTAAACTCTTATCTTGAGGTTTGCTGATTGGTTATTGGCAGTTACGTAGTGCCTTGTTTACTGCCGTTGAGAAAACCTGTCTGCATTAGACAGTGATGTAATGGCGGACAACCGGTATCAGAGTGGTGCGCTTAAAAGAAAACTAAAGGTTTAAAGCAATGTAAAGAAGGTAGGGCCCGAAAGTGACTCAAGCCTAGGGGCCCCCACCACCCTAAGTCCTGCTCTGCTCAAATTCGTCCCAAAAACGTCAGAGGAGGGAGCATTACCAGAGCCTGTGTAGCAGGGAGGGCCTGTGGTCATTGCATAAGGGACAGTATTGATGGTCGGGATATTGAGCTTGCCTTGAGTGGGGGGTATATGCTCGATGCATAATCCTGTATTGCTGCTCACACCAGAATTTGTTCGTTATAAAACAGCAGGTAGTGTTCTATCCGACCAGGATGCAGTGTTTTGCCTCAGAGCAGAGCAAGTCTTTGTTCCATGATGTTGCTGCAGTAGAGTGCACCGGTTTTGTGAGTAAGGAGTTCAATGGTTTATACAGGTGAGAAATTTTGTGGCATTGGAGATCCACAAGAGAGTCTATAACAGAGGTCTTGAAGGGCGAATCCCTGTATGGGCATATTTTGCACACAAAGCTGATTGCTTGTTGGGTATGGATTAGGTGATGTGGGGGTAGGTTATAGCTCTGGGCTAACTGGCAAAAGGGGAGGGGTTTGCCTGAGGATATGTCAAATAATTGTACGAAATTAGTCAACCCCCATGAAGTCCATGTGGCCATGTGGCAAAGGTCGTATGTTCCTGTGCTTGTGGGAAAAGAGGGTGCTTGGTAATAGGTAGATGGCGAGGGAGAAGGGGAGATTGCCCCATTTTCTTCCTAAGCTCTCTCCAATCTAGCAAGTGTCTCTTGCCTTAGTGATGGTGGAAGAGATCTGATTCCACAATGCAGCAAGGCTGGAAGACCATAAGGGCTTACCATCTGAGATTCTAATTTGAAGTTAGAGTACCTAGAGGTTTGCGTCAAACAGTCTAAACCCCCTCTCAAGAGACAGGACAGGTTGTAGAGTCTCGTGTTTGGCAGATTGCCCCCCACCCTTCATGTTTAGGGAGGTAGAGCTTGTGAATAGAAATCCAAGGGCGACCAAACTGCCATAAAAAATGATTAAGGGCTTTCTGGAGTCTTTGTAGGTCTTTGTGCTTTAATATAATGGGGATGGTCTGTAGGGGGTAAAGAAGTTTCAGGAAGCTTACCATTTTGTACAGGTGGCATCTACCAAAGAATGAGAGAGGGAGATTTACCTAGTTTTCCATTTCAGCTATGATTTTGGAGAGGACGGTGGAATAGTTGAGTTGATAAAGGGAGGATGGTGTTTTACCAATTTTAATTCCCAAGTAGGTAATGTGTTTTGTGGCTACAGAGAAGATAGAGCCAGTCGCCCAGGGAGGGTACGAAATAGGGGTAGTATTTCACTCTTGAAGTTAATTCTTAGGCCCAAACATGTCCTAAAGCATGTGAAGATTTTGTGGATATGGAGCATATCTACTTGCGGACTTGACGTAAATATTAGTATGTCATCTGCAAATAGGGCAATCCATAGCTCCTTGAAGCCCACCCTGACCCCATGCAGCTCTGAATTGAAAAGTAGGTAACGGGCTAGGGGTTCGAGTGCAAGGTTGAACAGTAGCAGTGACAGGGGACACCCTTGATGCGTACCTTTATGTAGATGAATGGAGTTGGAAATATTTTCTGCTGCAATGACGTTTGCAGAGGGGGCGAGATACATGGCAATGATGAGATGGAGAAAAGGGCCTGAGAAACCAAATTTAGTGAGGACCATTTTCAGCCAGTGGAAACTGACATTGTCAAAGGCCTTTTCTGCGTCGAGGGTGACAATGGCAGTATCCTTGTCTGGGTTGGCTCTCACATGTTGCAAGACTGCGAGGACCTTCCTTATATTGGAGGTAGCGGATCTTCCTTGGGTAAAGCCTGCTTGTGATGAGTGGATGAGGGTTGGCATAATTGAAGCCAGTCTGTTTGCCATTATTAAGTTTTGTTTCGATGTTGAGCAGGGATGTTGGGCGGTAGGAGCCAGGTTCCATGGGATCTTTCCCTTTTTTGGGTATCAGTTTAATGTGTGCTTGGAACCCTGAGGGAAGGTAGGGGTTTCCATCAAGTATTTTTTTGGAAAACTGAAGATAGGGTGGGGGATATAGCATCCGTAGAGAGTTTGTAAAATTCCGATGTGTAACCGTCGGGACCTGGGGCTTTACCAGTAGATAGGAATTTGATTGCATCGGTGATTTCATCTATTGAGATCCGGGATTGAGTCGAGCGAGGTGGGCGTCATCGATGGTAGGGAGCGGGATTTTATCTAAGAAGTCTTTTGCTGTATTCTCGTCAATGGGGTCAGGTCCGTAGAGGTTTGCATAGAACCTCTCTAGGACGGTGTTGATGTCCTTGGGGGATGTAACGAGGTTGCCCGATTTGTCTTTCAGGGCCGCTATGCGAGTAGGAGTGTGAGGGCCTTCACATAAATGGGCCAGGAGTTTTCCTGTTTTATTGCCATATTTATGCTATTGCAAGTCTAGGAGAGACTGGTGCATTTTTTCGTGTGCCTCTGCCCACAAATCGAAACGGCTTTTGCGGTCACGCCAGAATTTCCTACTCTCTGGAGTATTATGTTGGGATAGTTGTGACTGGGCTACTCGCAAGGCATTTCTCGCCTCACAGCATTCTCTGGTGACCCTTTTTTTTGTAGGCTGAGGCGTAGGAAATGATTTTACCCCTTAACATGGCTTTCCCAGCATCCCATAGTAAGTTTGGGTTGTCTATGTGTGCTGAGTTGGTAGCTGTGTAGTCAGCCCAAGTTTCTCAAATGATTGATTGAAGTGTTGGATCATGGGCCAGGTAGGATGGAAATCGCCAGATTTTGACTGAGTTTGAGGTGATGAATCCTGAAAGGTCTACCGATATTGGGGAGTGGTCAGATATGGCTATTTCATGTATGTGGGAGTCTGTGATGTGATCTAGGAGGGCAGCATTATCAAAGGTATAACCGATCCTGGACAAGGCGTTATGTGGAGGAGAAAAGAAGTTATACTCTTTCCCGTCAGCATTCGAAAGTCTCCATAGATTAGAAAGTTAAGACTTTCTGTGAAGTTCAACAAGAGGGAGGGGAACTTGAGGGGGCCGAGGCAGGGGAGCAGTGACTCTGAGCTTTATCCTCTTGGTAGTTGAGTACTGAATTAAAGTCTTCTCCCACCAAGAGGGGGAGATGTATGTAGGGTGCCAGGAGAGATGTTAGATGTTGGAAGAATTGTTTGGGAGGAGAATTGGGGGCATATACATTAGATATAGCCCATTTCATGTAGATGTTTTTAGTTCAGCTATGAGGATTCGTCCCTTGTCATCTGTTTGTGTGGAGAGGACCTCACAAGGGAGTCATTTGTGGATAAGAAGGATGCCAGCTTTCCCATTAATAGCTGGTGACTCAAAGATCTGGCCTACCCAGAGTTCGCGCATGCGGGTGAAGTCTGCTGTTGACAAGTGTGTCTCCTGGAGTATCACAACATCAGCTTTGAGGTGTTTTAGATGTCGAAGGACCGCCATACGTTTTTGAGGGGATCGCAAACATTCCATTCCAGGAACCCATACTAAGGTTTTCTGGGGTGGGGGTTTGTCTAGTGGGGTTAGATATCTCAGTAGAGAGGTGGAAAGATGTATGTGTCTCACCACTGGGGGATCACCTGGAAGTGTGTAGTCTATCAGGGGCAGTTTGTGTCTTGGAGAAGAGGGTTTAGGGAGGAATAAGACCCAACAGGGGTCTGTGGGTGACTTTCCTTTTTTTCACATGTGGAACACACACACCAACGAACAGTGTTACTGGGGAATGATGTTCTATGCCCATTGTTGCGCTTTGAGCCACCCATTGGGGACTAGCGGTGGGGGGAGATGATGGTTGATGAGAGCCTTAGGTCGCCGCCAGGCTAGGCTGGATGTTCATTCCTCGATAAGGCTGTGCACTGTCAATGGAAGTAACCTAAGAAGATTAAGAAAAGCACATTAGTAGTCAAAAAGAAAATCAGCTAGTACTGTGAGGGATAGCATAGGAAATTAGAGCGTTGGGGGTTATGAAGTTAGATCTGAGAGTGTAGTTCGCACTCTGGCGTGCTGAATTCAGCGAGATTTGTAATGACCTGAGGCATTGGAGAGACGGAGTCTCTTAGGAGGGTCCTTCCTTGGGCTGTGCTGTTCTCTGGGATCCAGGCGGAAGGGAGCTGGTGTGGTAGAAGTATCCAAAGGAATATGGAGAATATGGTTTGCAGGTAGTGAGGAGCTTCTTCTGGATGTGAGAAGGATTTCAAATCTCCTGATGAATCTGTGAAGCGAAGGATCGCTGGATACGCCAATGTGAATTTCATTCCTTTTCAGTAGAGTGCTGCGCAGATTGGTTGGAAAGCTTTTCGTCTATGTGAGACTTCTTGTGAATAGTCCGCAAAGAGAAGCAGTTCGTGGCTGTCAAGTTGAAGAGATTTAGAGTTGCGAAAGGATTTCAGGATATTGACTCTGTCGGTGTAGTTAAGATAGCGGACTATCACAGGGAGTGGGGAGCATCTGTCGTGTGAGGGGGCTCCCAAGCGGTGTGCTCTTTCCACAGTACAGGGTGAGGTGATACCCAAAGCAGTCGGGATGCGTTGGGCACAAACATCATGTAATGATTCAGCATTATAAGATTCAGGGAGCCCTATGACTCTTAAATTATTACATCTGGATTGGTTTTCGAGGTCATCGAGCTTATCCAGAATATACTGGTGTGTGGTTTGATTCTGCTGTTCAGTGTTATGGAAGCTCTGCATTTCATCCTCCAAGTCTGATAAGAGGTTTTCCACTTCAGACAGGCATTTTGCGTGATCTCCCAGTTCTTTCCTGAGCTGGGTGATCCCTGCTGCAATTGTCCTGTCCACTGCCGCTGTGATTGTGGGTGAAAGGAGGGCTGCAACAGCCTGAGCCAGTCCTGCATATTGTTCCTCTTGGATGGAGGGAGCGCGGGTATGGTGGCGGGGTCGGAGGCCGTCTGCGGGCTGAAGGAGACAGTTTTTTATGCGGGTTCTCCTGGAGCCGCCATTCTGAGCTCCTTCACATGTAGCGTGGGAACCGGAAGTCTTGAGATTTTTTTTTTTAAGATGTATATGTGTTTAACAGAAAACTGTTATGCCGCGTACACACGAGTGGTTTTGCCGTCGGAATAAACTCTGAAGGTTTCTCCGATGGAATTCCGCTCAAACGGTCTTGCATACACACGGTCACACCAAAGTCCGACCGTCAAGAACGCGGTGATGTACAACACGTACGATGGGACTAGAAAAAGAAAGTGCAATAGCCAGTGCGCCACCCTTTGGGCTCCTTCTGCTAATCTCGTGTTTATCTCGTGTTAGTAGAAGTTTGGTGAGAGACGATTCATGCTTTTCAGCTTTCGTGCTTTTCAGTCCGTTACTGCTCTTCAGTTTGTGCTTGTGGGTTTGTATCTGCTTTTCAGTGCGTGTAGACAGTTCGCATTTGTTTTTCAGTGTCTTCTTGTCTGCTCGTTTCTGATTTTCAGCTCGCTCTTCACAGGCCTTGCTGTTCTTCTGTGCGTTCTGTTAGTTCATTCTGACCAGCCGACCGTTTTGAAGCCATGTTGCGGGTACGTACTAGTTGTAGAGTTCGTGCTGTGTGGGGGCTTGGTGTTGGAGTTCATTCTTTGACCCAAGCCCAGTCCATGAACAGGGTGGGGAGTAGTTCATGGACCAAGAATTGGTTACTCCAGCGTGACCAATTCTCTCATATGCCTTTGCTTTGTGAGATCCAGGAGAATAATGCTGATGATTTCAGGAACTTTCTCAGGATGACGGAACCCGTTTTTCACCATCTGTTGGCTATGCTGACCCCTTATATTATCAGGCAGGATACCTGCATTAGCAAACCATCACTCCGGAGCAGAGGCTAGTCGCCACATTGCGGTACTTGGCGACTGGAAGAAGTCTATAGGACCTCAGGTTCTCTATAGGCATTCCCCCCCAAGCTCTGGGGATCATTACCCCAGAGATCTGTTCTGCTATTATTCAGGTCCTGCAGAAGGACTATATTAAGATAAGATTTCTCCTTTAACATCACATTCTATGTATTTAATGTTTGCTAATGTAGTGTATTCCTTTCCTCATTCCCTAATATGCTGTGAATGTCCCCTTTGTCCTCATGCATGCTGTAATCTTTTACTGCTCCTTTTTTGTTCTTCATGCATATTTTCCTTCACTAACCTCCCCAGCATGCTATCCAGGGCCCATATACGCCTAGCCTAGTTACTTAACAATGTCTTTTGTCAGCTCCATTGTAGTGCTTTACCCCAAACATCCCCTAAAATGTGTACAAATGTTATTGTTGTCCTTAAATTCAGGCAGAGAGCCATAGGCTTTTTTTGAGGGGGCAAACTCATCTCGAACCCCCCCCCCTAAAATTTTTACAATGGGCCATCAGGGGGGGGGGGGGGATCTGATAAGTGGGCCTTATATTTTTGTCTTTAAATACTCCTTAAAATAAATGTTATACTGATGTTGGCCAAAAATGTTTGTGTCTAATCTGCTTGCAATGTTATGTGCAAAAGTACTAATATTTTTTTTTCTGCGTTGACTCCACAGTTTCCTTCAACGCCACAGGAATGGCAGACTGTGGCCTCCCATTTTACCGACTGACTTTCCCAACTGTGGAGGGGCTATAGATGGGAAACATGTCCACATCATGCCACCACCCCATTCAGGGTCTTACTATTATAACTATAAGGGGTTTAATAGTATAGTGTTAATGGCGGTGGTGTCGGCACAATATGAGTTCCTCTATGTGAACTTGGGTTGGAATGGCCGGATGGAGGATGGAGGAGTCTTCTCCCAGACGGAGTTTTACCAACGTCTCCAGACTGGTGGCCTGGGATTGCCACCTGATGCGGACAACGTTGAAGGACTCCCATTAGTCTTTATTGCTGATGAAGCATTCAGTCTGGGCAAGCAACTGATGAGGCCATTCCCCCAGAGGACCCTCACTCTGGAGAGGAGGGTTTTTAAGTACCGGCTGGCCAGAGCCAGAAGAGTCATTGAGAATGCCTTCGGGATAATGGCCAGCCGGTTCCGCCTGTTTCTGACAGCAATACACATGGCGGACTACAAAATCAACCACATCATCTTATCCTGCTGCATATTGCACAATTTTTTTTTTAAATGCCCACAATTATATTGCCTCAGTTGTATATCTGATAAAATCTTGAATTTTCTTGCTTGTGTTTCTTTTTTGGCTGTCTCCTAGGTTCTTCTAGTGCACTTGTAGTGCCAAGTGGATTTTCCTTTAGTAAATAAGCCCCATTGTCACTGTAAACACAAAATTACTTCAAAAACTGGTATTGAGTATTGAAAGAAAAAGCCACACATTATTGATTAGCAAACTTTTTACTCTGTGCACGTTCACATTTTGCTGTAACAAACCTTTTTTTTTCTCATTTTTTTACAATTTTTTTTTTCTCAATTTTTTTACAAATTATTTTTTTTTGTTATAAACACACGTTTCTAAACATAACATACCCAACTCTGGAACTTACAAAGTTCAACGTAGAAAACCTGAAGGCAATATCAGACATTATAGTGTAAAAAATGTCTTGATATTGCCTTCATCAGATGGGGTGATGTCACCCCTGTAAAAGCCAAATTTTGAAGATGCACACAATTTGGGAGTCAAAATGGGTATTTCCCTCCTGATTACATGCCTAATGTCGACATGTGCTATCTCCCATTATGGAGGATCAATGGATGTGTTTTGGGGGTGCAACCCCTTCCTCTCACCTACTAGAGTTACGAGGAAGGAGTTGCACCCACAAATTGCGTACATTGATATCCCCTGATAGCAGATAGCACATGTTGACACACTGTGTGCATCTTCAAAATTTGGCTTTAAAAATTTTGTAGAAAAGTTAGAAAAATAGAAACAATTTGATAAATGTTGGTGTGTTTTCGATTCTGCCTAAAACAATGATGTTTTTGAGTCTTTTTTCAACATCATTGATGTCTTCCTAGATCTTCTGTAAATCCCGATTGCACACCATGTGCATCTTCAAAATTTGGCCTTTAATATGTAAAAAAAAAGTTTTTGTTTAGTACAACAAATGGTAAAATGGTGGCATTTTGAAGACATTCAGATTCTCCCCAACACATCAATCATATTCTTCATTTGCTGTTCCATAACATTGAGTTTCTTCCTTATGATGTCAAGTTACCATTCCACACCATGATGTCTTGTGTTAGCCTTTGTGCACTGTCACTTGTGAAATGTTCAGCTTGCTCTTCAAAAACCAGCACATCACCTACAAATTAGAGTAAAAACATGTATTTTAAATATGCAGGCATACATATATTACCTGAAGCTGGGGTGTCAGACACTGACCTGTTGTGGTAACAATATCCCCCCTACTTCCTTCACCTCTCCTTCCTCCAGATCCTTAGGGTGTGGACTTGTTCTGAGTTCCCCTTGTTTCTGAGGTGGGGGTTCCTGGTGTCCTCTGAGTGTTGTCCTCTGAGTCTTTTCTCCCCTATTAGAATGAAACAAAAGGTATACTGAGCACACAGATATTTGACTCCAGAAATAGGAATATGAAACATTGCTGGGAAGTGGGGTACAATTGTCTGTTTTGGGCAGAGTTCCAAGCTGAAGACATGATATTTTACCTTACTAAATCTGGACTACTTACCTTTTTGAGACAATTTTCACACATGGAGACACCCCAAGTATCCACTGGAGCACCTGTGTGGGACACCTTAAAAAGTTTGTTCTGGTGTCCCACATTAGTGCTCCTGAGTCCAGATGTGTAAATAGCTGATGAGTGTCCTCTCCTTACATTACACTGAATCAAGCTTGCATTTCATTCTAGTTACAAACACATCTAGACAGCAATGTGCAAAACGTATTGTTAGACAAATAGGCATGACCAAATGTATTTAAACTGTATCTGCCCAAAACATTGTATTTAATGAGCCTACAATGTTTCCGATGACCGATTACTGTGCCCACAAGCATGAAAGTCGCCATTTTAAACAGCAAAAAAATGAAAAAGAAAATCACATGGCGCAGCATGCAAGCAATAATAATAATAGGAACACACTCTCTTGATCCTTCTATACTGATCCCGCTCCCTCAGTTTCAGGTCTGACCAGTGTTTCCTCAATTGCTCCTCGCATCGTCGTACCCCAAAATTCCTGTGCAGACTCTTCACAACTTTACTCATGATCTTGGCCTTTCTCTCATTAGGGTTGGTGTACAGTCCATGCTTCCCATCATAGTCGTCCCTCCTCAATATGTCCACCATCTCCACCATCTCTATAAAGGCCATATTTGAGGCCTTAAATCTTCTCCTCCAGGATCGGGTCGTTTTGGGCTCCGAGCTTTCCTCCTCCTCGTTACTATAATTACCACACACTTGCTCTTTCTCCGCCATGTTGCTCCTACTGCTTGCCTAAAGAGAGGGGGCGGGGAAGACGAGAAAGAACATCAGGGGCGGGCGACGCAGGCAGAGTTTAACGCATGCGCTGTGTATATCAAGCTAACACGCATGTGTCCATCGTAAGTACGTTCTGTGTGTGGAGGAAGGAGAAACGTATGTTGCAAGCGTCCTAAACGAAGGTAAAATTTGAACTTGGCCCATCAGTGGACTATACTGCTTCAAGATTGAGGCCTATATTGGGATAAAATTATGAGAGTTTAGGCTGACATTAGTGTTTTTATCTTGTGTATTGTCTTACAGCAAAGATGAATCACTTTAAGGACCCAGAATTAATGGCCAGTTTCATAGACAGGTACAGTGAGATGAGGAATCTGTGGGATGTGAAACACAGCTTATATTATAATAAACAAGCTAGGAGGTCAACACTGGAGAAACTTCTGGAATTTGTGAAGACTCTAGTTCCCGATGCAATCATCCAGTTCCTGGAAAAGAAAATTGTGATCTTGAGGAACATGTATAAGAACGAGCATAATACGATCCAGAAATCACTCAGATCAGGAGCAGCAGCAGTGCAAGTGCATGTATCCAGGCCGTGGTACTTCAACAAACTGCGGTTTCTGGATGACCAGACTGAAGCCAGGGAATCACTTTCTACCCTTCCCTGCAGCCTTTCCTCCACCCTTCCCTCAACCCCATCAGAGGCTGACGAGGAACAACCTGGGCCTTCCATCCTGGAAGAAGTGGATGCACCCAGCTGGAGCCAGGTATATTATTTTTAGACATATTTATTGTCCTGATATTAATGATGTTAACTAGATGTTATAATTGATAACTAATTAATGATTTAAAACAGAGATTTACATATCAATAGACAGTAGTGGCCAAAAATGTTTGGGACAAGAATGAAAAATGCTGGGGTCAGAATGATAGTCTTTTCTATTTATTAACATTCAATTTCCAAGTCATGAGCTAAAAACTGTGTGTGATTGATGAAGCAAAAGCTAAAACTATGTCCCTTTTTTATACACAGGATGAGCTCTGCCAGGAAGGGTGTCTGGAAAATGGCAGCCAGGAAGAGGCCGTGCCCAGTGTCAGCCAGGAGGTGGCCATG
Source organism: Aquarana catesbeiana (assembly GCF_042186555.1). Lineage (NCBI taxonomy): Eukaryota > Metazoa > Chordata > Amphibia > Anura > Ranidae > Aquarana > Aquarana catesbeiana. The sequence goes on from NC_133334.1 coordinate 202,197,350, forward strand.
CCCAGTGTCAGCCAGGAGGTGGGCAGGCCCAATGTCAGCCAGGAGGTGGCTGGGCCCAGTAGGAGCCTCACCCAATCCCAGGTTCCTCCCCTCCGCCTTCCAATAAAAAGGCTCAGGAAGGGGACAATGATGGAGGAGGCAGCACTGGGCCTCATTAGGGAAGCAAGTGGTGTCCTCAGAAGCCCCCCCAATGCTGAAGAGGCCTATGGCTGCTATCTTGCCACAAGATTGATGAAATTGGAGGAGGGCCAATGCTTCCTCTGTGAGGGAATTTTTGGTGAGGCCCTTCAGAAGGGGTTGAGTTGCCAGCTGACAGAGAACAGCCACGTATATGAGCTCGCCCATCCTCCTCCTACTCCTGCCACAAATCCACCACCAGAGCCACAGCCTCCAAGGAAGGCTGCAGGGAAGCATGGAGGGAAGACTGCAGTGAAGAAAAGAAAGTGATGGCCTGGGTTCAGTCTGGTCTGACAGAAGATGCAGGCTGGTGTAGTACCACAGCCTGGGGACACATATATGTCATCTGCTGCTGGTCCTGATCTCTGGGATTCCTGGACCAGATTGGGCTCCAAATTATATGGACTCCTAAAGATAAAAAATTTTTTTACACAGACTTGATGTGTGCCCTGGGGGCCAAAAGGCTTCGCAAATTCCAAAAGTTTCTCCAGCATTGCCTTCCTCTTTATTTTGTTACCCAGAATAAGTGGATATTTTATTTTCTGAAAATACTTGCCTATGTGGCAACAAGGGACACCAACCAGCCTCCTTGAGGTTAAAAAAATACAAGATAATAATGTTATTGTAGTAACCTGACACACAAAAAAAATAAAAAAAATTATAGAGATCACTAGAAAATAATTTTGCAATAATCCAAAAAAAAAAAAGGAGATTTCGATGAAATAAAAAATAATTTAAAAAAAAAGATAAATTATTATTATTATTATTATTAAAGATTATTATGGAGATCTGGCTTTAAAAAAATAAAAGATTATTCATGAGATCACGAGAAATAATAAAGAAATAAGTTTGTGAGAACTCTATTGTTACTGTGTTATCAGCAGCAAAACAAATTCATTATGCTAGCATTATAAAGCACAAAAGGATGCGTTGCATTAAAAGATTACAGAATTTGCAGCGTGAGGAATGTGCTATCTCCATTACGAACGCTAGTTTTACCAGACCATGCACTTCCATCTCGTACTTGCTTTAGAGCATGCGTTATTTTTGGTACGTCGGAACAGCATACGAGCGGGTTTCCCGATAGTAATTAGTTCCGTTGGAAAAATATAGAACATGTTCTCTAAGTCCGTCCGAATTTTTGACGGAAAAAGTCCAATGGGGCATACACACAGTCAGAATATACGATGAAGAGCTCCCATCGGACTTTTTCTGACAGACATTCCGCTCATGTGTACGCATTATTACGCATTATGCATAGGTTTGTGTACGCATTATGCATAGGTTTACAAGAATAATACATTTGTGCTTATTAAAAACACACTGACATGATGAGAACCATTACACTTAAACCCTCATAAAGTTTTTTTTTTTAATGAAAATTGTATAATTGTTTTAGACTAATATCAGACTGCTCATTCATTAAACATTGCTTTGAACAAAAAAAAAAAAAAAACAATGAATTTGTTTTTATTAAACTCTCCAGTGAGCTTGCTTTATTTTTACTTTCCTTGAGCCATGTTCTGTTTTATGCCATGCTCCCCCAGTTACTTTTGAAATTGTGTTTTCTTTTCTTGTGCATTGAGACATGCAGTGTGTTACTTTAGAAGCTAGTAAACTGATTTTCTTTTACTCAGTGGGGTTTCGCTACCAGTTCTTTACTTTAAGGTCTATAAAACTTCCCCAATAATTTATCTAACCATTTTAATTTTGTAATTCCTGTAAAGACTTAATTTTGGGGAGATGTCTTATTTTGTGAGCTGTAAGGTTTTTATTTTGCAGTACACCCAGATAGTAAAAAAGAAACATTAATTAACATCTAATTGCAGTGCAGAAAATTAACCTTCTGTCCCAGGAGTAATTAGAAGAGAATTCAGTCCCAGCTAACGGCGCCTGATTCTGTGTGTAATGAATGTAGTTGTTGGAGTGTGTCCAAATGAAATATACACAACATTTTCCTAGAAAGGAGAAAAACAAGGGTGGAAATGGAAGAAAGCAAAATTATTTTATGAACAAAAGGAGCTTGCTTTAAAATGGCAATTATCCTACACATGACCAGAATGAAGATGTTAAAGACGTTTAGAATGTCACTATTACACAGTATTCTAGAACATACAGAAACAAAAATAATTTTTTATCACCCAGCAATTAATCAAACCTTTTAATAGGAAACAGATTGAATGAATGAAATGGCTTGTGATCCAAACTGTAGTCCATAATTAAAGATACAGTGATTGAACTATGTGGAATACTCCTAATTTTGCATCAAATACCCTTTTGCTACAAGAAAACATTTGTAAGCTTGTTGGGAATAAGCTCCAACAAACCAAATACTGGTACATGCTGACTCCTATTGCTGACTCTGACTCATGGCTTTAGGTTTAACAGTTTGATAAAAGTAACTTTACTCTGAATAACTCAGCACACCTGATGTTCAGGTATTCAGTAGGTCACTGCATTATGATAAACGTATTGTCACATTCATGGGAATCCTTACTGCATAACATTTGCCTTCTGGCAGATTAAACTTTTGATTAAAACATCCATTAGCTGCTACATATGAGTAAACATAGCTGGCTAATAAGGTTTAATATGAAGAGGCATTCAAACAGTTGTGCTTTTTAAAGAAAATTGAATAAATTTGGACTTCCAATATACTCCATGTAGTAAACCTTCCAGTTTAATCATGCAATACAGTCATTAGGCCAGGTGTTTTGATGTTTTTGGGTTTTTTTGCTAAAAGATACTGACTATTAATATGCCAGAGAAAAAAAGTTTCATTTGGCCAGAGTACCGTTCGGGATCAGTTGTATGCGCTGGGTAATCTGTTTGTTTTTTTGTTTTTTTTTGTATGAGGCATTATGATTGACGATGGATTTACGGCAAGGGTCTTTTTTTTTTTTTTTAGGTATTTTTTTTTGTTCTTTTCAAACGTTTGGGTGTCTTTATTTCTGGGTTATAACTTTTGTTGTGAATGAGTAGGGATACTATATAGTATAAACATACAGTGTAGTGCTAAAAGAAAAAACAGCGAATGAACTGTGATAACAATTATATAAAAAACAATATATGTGAATAAACTAATATAGAGTCCAGTATTCACTGAAGTTGGACTAGGTAATTAGTGAAAATTCAGAAGATATGTCCATCTCGTGCTAAATAGCAAAATCCTCAATTGAACAAGGACAGCGCAAACAATATGCAAATAACTGTGCAGTTGTGGATGTGAGGAAATCCTCTGTGGAAGGAATAAGGATGGGTACTCTTACCGGATATGGTGGACCCATATACCATACGGTAGTGGGTCATGTGATGAACCCCTGTCCTCAAACAGGTCTCTGTGCGCCGTAAATGCTACCTCTGTCCAGAACCAGCACTATCCAAGACCCTTTAGCCCACCTAGTCACCAGACAACACCAGTCTTGGAGTGGCAAACAACTCATTTATTATCAGACATGGACACAACAGATAAAATAACTCAGAGACTCTTTCCCCCCACCCTTGGAAAACAGGGCGGGTTAGACTGTCGAATGACAATAGATACACAGGTCAGGTGTGTTCAAACTTCTCCTCAGTAAACAGTCTTAGCAGGGGCTGCTGGAGGAATCCCCCTCCTTCCATAGAGATAAACATCCCATAATATCCAGAGCAGACAGACACAATAGAACATTGGAATACAGCCACACCCTAACCGATCACAGCAAAGAGTCCACAACAAAATGAGACAATATACAATGTATACGTATATACAAGATTGAGTCTGATTAGTACAGATCACACTGGATTTCTCATTTACCTTGCAAAGAGTATTGTTCCCTTAAAATCCAGGGCCCATAATCGGTAGGCAAGAGGTTTGCATTCAGTCCTCTCCAAAAGCCTCTGTACCGGCTAGGTCTGTCACAGGTCAATCAAGCTTATGTGGGCCAAATGCCACAGGGTTGGAGTTGGCAGGAAAACGATCACTCTATATGGGATGGCTCCACTCCTCATCAGTGATGGTCCAGCCGAGGATCCTGTATCTTTGTGACTCTCCAACGTGGTATGGAACTTCCACCTTGTGGGGGAACTGTCTGGAGGTGGTTGATGTATTTGCCGCAATTTTTAAATAAATACCTTTCGGGTTTTTTATTGACCTACACCATATGGAGTCCCTCCTTTTTTTCTTATTTTTATCCTGGTCCAATTGAGTAATTTTATATACATCAACCACCCCCAGATAGTTCCCCCACAAGGGGGATCTGGATCTCAAATTTTCCGACAACAAAATCCGTTATCGGAAATTCTGATCGTGTGTACACAATTCCGACGCACAAAGTTCCACGCATGCTCGGAATCAAGCAGAAGAGCCGCACTGCCTATTAAACTTCATTTTTCTCGGCTCATTGTAGGTGTTGTACGTCACCACATTCTTGACATTCGCAATTTCCGACCAACTTTGTGTGACCGTGTGTATGCAAGACAAGTTTGAGCCAAAATCCGTCGGAAAAAAACATGGATTTTGTTGTCGGAATGTGCAATCGTGTGTACGTGGCATTAGAGTACCCATCCTTATTCCTTCCACAGGAGATTTCCTCACATCCACAACTGCACAGTTATTTGCATATTGTTTGTGCTGTCCTTGTTCAATTGAAGATTTTGCTACTTAGCACGAGATGGACATATCTTCTGAATTTTCACTAAGTACCTAGTCCAACTTCAGTAAACACTGGGCTCTATATTAGTTTATTCACATATATTGTTTTTTTATATATTTGTTATCACAGTTCAGTCGCTGTTTTTTCTTTTAGCGCTACACTGTATATTTATAGTTCATTTAGACCATGTTTGTTTGAGTGTTAGCTGCTTTTAGTTTATATGATATTTTTGGAGTTAGCGCAGAAATTTCACAATTTTTTTTGCACAGGGATACTATATACGCCATACTCAAGCATGTGGGAGGTGGTATTTGGGGGTCCCCTCAATATTAAAGGGGGCTTCCAGATAATAAGTCCTCTACTCACAACCCCCAAGCAAGTGTTATGGGGAAGAGGGCCCTGTCCTCATTAACATGGGGAGAGTTGCTTTACCAGAGGGTTCCTCCCTGGCAAGGCAACCCCAATGTTGATGGTATGTGATTCGTTCACCCCCCCCCATTTCCTGGCCAGCCAGGCTGCATGCTCAGATTAGGCATCTGGTATGGATTTATATGGGAACCTTACACTCTTTTTTTTTTTTTGCATGGAGCCCTCTTAAAAGTTTACACCACACCCAAAGGGGGATTGCAAGCATTTTTGCTTTGCCTTTTTTTGCATGAGGTAACCCCTTCAAATCCATTACAGACTCTGGACTCTATGTATTTTGTGGGGTTTACATGATGCACAGCACGATGATCGGTGGTGCGTTGTGTCACTCAGACACAGCATCTCTGATCACAATAGGCTATGACGTAGGCTCTTTACCATGTAATCAGCTGTGTCCAAACACAGCTGATCACAGTGTAAATAGAAAGTGCCAGTTATTGGCATTCCTCTATTCACACTGACAGCGCATGAGTAGAGGAGAGCCGATAAGTGGCTCTCCTGACAGGGGGTAATCAATGCGCTGAAAATCAGTGCATTGATTATCAGTGCAGCCCCATCAGCGATGCCCACCAGTGATGCTCACCTGTGCCCATCATTTTTGCCCATCAGTGCTGCCTTTCAGTGCTCATCTGTGATGTCTGTCAGTGCCTCCTTATCAGTGCCGCCTATCAGTGCCTGTCAGTGAAGCCTCATGAACGCAAGCCTCATAAACGCACATCAGTGAAGAAGAAAAATTACTTATGTACAAATTTTTGTAACAGTAACTTTTTTGTTAAAAACAAAGACTTTTTTAAAAGAATTTTTTTGGTCTTTTTCTCATTTGTTTATCAAAAAAAAAAAAATTCAATGATGATTAAATACCACCAAAAGAAAGCTCTATCTGTCTAAAAAAAAATAATAAAAATTTTGTTTGGGTACAGCATTGCATGACCGCGCATTTCTTATTCAAAGTGCGACAGTGCTGAAAGCTGAAAATTGGCCTGGGCTAGAAGATTATTTAGAACCCCCAAACATTATTTTTTTTTTTTTTTTTTTTTAGCAGAAGCCCTAGAAAATAGTGCTACAGTTTTTCAAACACAATTTTTGAGGAAAAACTACACTTTAATGAATTAAAACAAAAACAATATAAAGCCCTCATTTTTTTTGTAAAATATGAAAAAAGATGTTACGCTGAGTAAATAGATACCCAACATGTCATGCTTTAACCACTTCACGCAAATCGCAGTACCCGTACACCGGTACTTTGACGCTAAATACCATTGTTATGGCAGCAGCCAGCGTTTCTCTTTAGGATAAAAGTGGTCTCTGCGGCGGATTCACCACGAGATGACTTTTATCGGTGGCGGGAGAGGTGCCCAACCCCCTCCCGCTGCACTCCGGTCATCTCTGCTGGTTACCAGCGCCATTGGTAACGGCGGAAACATTCGCATCCTGTCACCTCACTGCCTAGATGCAGAGTGAGGGGAAGATGGCCCCCATAGCATTGGAGGGTGGAAGCAACGTCAAACGTCACTTCCGCCCAATGCTCTTAAAGGAGAATTTTTTTATTGCATTTTAATGTAAATATGAGATCTGAGGTCTTTTTGACCCCAGATCTCAAATTTAAGAGGCCCTGTCATGCTTTTTTTCTATTACAAGGGATGGTTACATTCCTTGTAGTAGGAATAAAAGTGACACAATTTTTTATTTTTTAAAGACAGTGTCAAAATAAAAAAATAAAAAGTAAAATAAATAAGAAAAAAAATAAAACATTTTAAAGTGCCCCGTCCCGACGAGCAAGCGCAATTTTGAAGTGTGATATATTGGGTATCAATTTACTCAGCGTAATATCTTTCACAATATAAAAAAAAAATTGGTCTAACTTTACTGTTGTCTTATTTTTTAATTCAAAAAAGTGTATTTTTTCCAAAAAAAAGTGTGCTTGTAAGAACGTTGCACAAATACAGTGTGACAAAAAGTATTGCAACAACTGCCATTTTATTCTCTAGGGTGTTAGAAAAACATATATATATAATGTGAGGGGATTCTAAGAAATTTTCTAGCAAAAAAAAAAAAGATTTGAACTTGTAAACAACAAGTGTCAAAAAGAGGCTCGGTCCTTAAATGGTAAAAAATTGCACACCCACGTGGAATGGCGTCAAATTACAGCACTTAAAAATTTCCATAGGCGATGCTTTAACCACTAGCCGACTGCCTCAGGATGATATACGTCGGCAGAATGGCACGGGCAGGCAGAGTAACGTATGGGTACGTTACTCCCCTCCCGCGGGCGGGGGCGCGGTCACGCCCCCCCCCCCGGTGCCTGAGGCGGTCAGCATCGTTCCAGGAACGATACGTCCTGAGGGGGAGGCCACTGATTCATGGCCTCTCCCTCACAATCGCTCCTGGCGAATGAGAAGCTTCCTCTGCTTCTGAACTGTAAACAGAAGCAGAGGAAGTGATGTCATCTCTCCTCGTGGAGCCTTTTCATCCCAGCTCCCGAGGAGAGAAGACATCACAGTGAGTCTGCACCAACACTACACTAACATTAGCACACATAGGCACATAAACCCCCCCCCCCCGATCACCCCCCCTGCACCCCCATCACCCCCTGCCAAAGTGACACTAATAGCAGTTTTTATTTTTTTACTGATTACTGCATTGGTGTCATTTGTGACTGTTATAAGTGTTAGGGCAGTTAGTGGTAGGCCCCTTTAGGTCTAGGGTACCCCCTAAACCCCTAATAAAGGTTTAACCCCTTGATCACCCCCCAGTTAACCCTTTCATCCCCTGTCACCAGTGTCACTAAGCGATCTTTTTTCTGATCATCGTATTAGTGTCACAGGTGACGCTAGTTAGCCAGGTAGGTATTTAAGTTCACCGTTAGCTTTTTATAGCATCAGGTACCCCCATATACTACCTAATAATCCCCTGATTACCCCCTAGTTAACCCTTTCACCATTGATCACCGTATAAATGTTACGGGTGACACTGGTTAGTTAGTTTGTTTTTTATACCCGCCGTTTATTAACTAATAAAGGTTTAACCCCCTGATCGCCCGGCTTTTAGGGTCGGTTAGGGTCTGCATTGCCCCAGGCAGCATCAGATAGTGGCAGTACCACTAACACCCACGCATGCAGCATACACCTCCCTTAGTGGTATAGTATCTGAACGGATCAATATCTGATCTGATCAGATCTATACTAGCGTCCCCAGCAGTTTAGGGTTCCCAAAAACGCAGTTTTAGTGGCTTCAGCTCAGACATCTGCTAGCACCTGCGTTTTGCCCCTCCGCACAGCCCAGCCCACCCAAGTGCAGTATCGATCGATCACTGTCACTTAAAAAACACAACACACATAACTGCAGCGTTCGCAGAGTCAGGCCTGATCCCTGCGATCGCTAACAGTTTTTTTGGTAGCGTTTGTTACAGTTGCTGACAGCCTAGGAGCTTTTTTACCTGTGAATCTCACTAGTGTATCAGTAAATTGAGAGCCCAAAATGTCAAATCGAGGGTACACTAGTGAAGAGGCCTACATGTTTCTGAGCATGACAGATAGTGAAGAGGAAGTCACTCATCTGTCAGATTCAGGCTCAGAATACGATCCTGTAGACGACAGCGGCTCCATGACAGATAGCTCTGATGATGGAGTTATGGTCCCTGCCAGGGTCAGCCGTACCAGACCCCAATCTTCTTCTGCTGTTGAGGTGCAAGAAACGCAGGGCTCTCGTATGGAGCAGAGAAGTACTAGTGCTGATCATCCTTCTGGTGAACTGGCAAGAACCAGCGGCCTAGTACACCCTGATCGTATTCAAACCAACACTGCAGTAACACGTGGGGATGTGGCGAGTCCATAAGTGCAGTTCAAGCTGGCGTGGTGGCAAGCACAAGTGGTGTCCCGCTGCCACCAAGAAGACAAAGACAGGCCCGTCGAGCCCATAGTGTCCTTCTTGCAAAATTCGCCAATCCTAATTGGGAACCCACCACTTCTGCAGCACCCGTACTACCCCCATTCACTGGCCAACCCGGAATTCAGGTGGAAACAGTTGATTTTACGTCACTTGATTTTTTATTTCTATAGATCTATTGTGGACCAAAGTAATTTCTATGCTGGTCAATACATCGCCGTTAATCCCCAGTCCTCCCTTGCCAGAGATTGGAAACCAATTACGGTTACAGAATTTAAGACCTTTCTGGGCCTATCCCTCAACATGGGCATAGTTAAAATGAGTATGTTGCGGTCATATTGGTCCACTGACTCAATTTACCATATGCCCGTGTTCTCTGCCTCCATGACCAGGGCACGATATGAGCAGATCTTGCGGTTCATGCATTTCAACAACAATGAACTCTGTCGTCCTCGTGGAGACCCTGGATACGATCGGCTCTACAAAATTCGGCCCCTCATAAACCACTTCAACCAACGTTTTGCAGACTTGGTTACTCCCCATCAAGTTGTCTGAGTTGATGAGTCCCTGATTAAGTTTTCTGGCTGCTTGTCTTTCAAACAGTATCTTCCCAGCAAGCGTGCCAGATACGGGGTCAAGGCTATACATGTAGTTTCATGGTTTATGAGGGAAGAGATAGTCACGTAGAGCTGCCAAACTGCCCAGATTACATAGGGAGCGCTGGCAAGATTGTGTGGGACTTGGTGTCACCCTTATTCGGAAAAGGGTACCATTTGTATGTGGACAATTATTACACGAGCATGCCACTTTTTAGTCACTTGTTTGATCATCAGATTGGCGCATGTGGCACCATGCGATCTAATTGCTGGGGCTTTCCCCAGCGGCTTGTAGATTCCCATCTTAGGCTGGGGGAGAGAGCCTGCTTCAAGTGTAATAACTTGCTCGCTGTGAACTGGAGGGATAATAAGAATGTTTTTGTTCTTTCCTCCCTTCATGCAGACATGACGGTCCAAATTCCTACGGCGTCTGGTGTTGTGGAGAAACCCCTCTGTGTCCACGAATATAACCAAAATATGGGAGGGGTGGACCTCAACGACCAGTTGTTGCGCTGTACCTAGTTGCCCGTAAGGCCAGACGCTGGTACAAAAAAGTGTCTTTTTATTTATTTCAATTGGCTTTGCTGAACGCTCATGTGCTATACAGAGCTTCAGGACGGAGTGGATCCTTCCTTAAATTCCATGAAGAGATCGTCAGAGCCCTTCTGTTTCCAGACGATGCTCCACCTCATCTTCCCAGTCCAAATGCAGTAAGCCGGCTGCATGAGAGGCATTTTCCGTATATCCTCCCGAGTACCCCTACCCAACGAGCCCCCCAAAGAAGATGTCATGTCTGCAGCAAGCACGAATATAGGCATGACACCCACTATTATTGTCCCTCCTGTCCTGACAATCCTGGTCTTTGCATTGGTGAATGTTTTGAATGCTACCATACACTAGTTGAGTATTAGCTTAGGGTACAACACTGCACAGACTAGCACACACTTTCACAGGGTCTCCCAAGATGCCATCGCATTTTGATAGACCCGAACCTGGAACAATTACAGTTACAACTGTTACAAAAAAAAGTGTAAAAAAAAAAAAAAAAAAACACAACAAAAATATAAAATAAAAAAAAACAAAAATAGTTGTTGTTTTATTGTTCTCACTCTCTCTCTATTCTCTCTCTATTGTTCTGCTCTTTTTTACTGTATTCTATTCTGCAATGTTTTATCATGTTTTCATTTCAGGTATGTCATTTTTTTATAGTTTACTGTGTTTTATTGTTAACCATTTTTTTGTTTTCAGGTACGCCATTCAGTTGCAGCGCGGATTTATTTATCTTGACAGCAACAGCGTTTGCTCCCACGATACATAAGCCCATGACTCCAGTGCTGTAGGAGGTTACCACCACACCACAGTTAAAAAAAAGAACATATATGCCGAAGCATGGGGGCAGCAGGGGTGGAGGAGCGATTTGCTCCTAACTTTTGAGGCGGATGCCCCCATGCTTCAGCCTATATTTTTTAGGCCATTCAGCTGCAGCACTGATTTATTTACCTTGACAGCAACAGCATTTGCTCCCACGATACATAAAGCCGTGACTCCAGCGATGTAGGAGGTGATTTCACCACCACAGTTAAAAACAAAATGGTGCATGTATGCCCATCTTTAGAAGTGGGTGGATGAAGGGAGGTATTCTAATGGTGAGCATACCCATGATCAATCTTTTTTCGTTCAGCCCACAGGCTGCATGAAAAAAAAATTACAATATATGCCCAAAATGGACCAGCAACGTACTGGTATGTTGCTGGAATTTGAGTGGTTAAACGAGAAAGATGCCTGCGGGTTTAGGTATCATCTTGGTATCATTCTTTTCAGCCAGCGGTCGGCTTTCATGTAAAAGCAATCCTAGCAATTAATTAGCTTCTAGACTGCTTTTACAAGCAGTGGGAGGGAATTTTTCCCCCTCCTCCCACAGTATTCCATGGTTTTCTCTGGCTCTCCTGTCCCAATAGGGAACCTGAGAATGCAGCCGGTAGTTCTGCCAGCTGACCATAGCACCGATCAGAGATCAGAATGGCTTCAATCACCTCTATGGTCTAAGAAACCGGAAGCTACGAGCATTTCATGACTTAGATTTCGCAGGATGTAAACAGCGCCATTGGGAAAGCATTTTATCACACCGATCTTGGTGTGGTCAGATGCTTTGAGGGCAGAGGAGAGATCTAGGGTCTAATAGACCCCAATTTTTTCAAAAAAGAGTACCTGTCACTATCTATTGCTATCATAGGGGATATTTACATTCCCTGAGATAACAATAAAAATGATTTAAAAAAATGAAAGGAACAGTTTAAAAAATAAAATAAAAAAGCAAAATAAATTAAAAAAAAAAAAAAAAAAAAAAAAAAAAGCACCCCTGTCCTCCCCTGCTCTCGCACAAAGGCGAACGCAAGTGTCGGTCTGGCGTTATATGTAAACAGCAATTGCACCATGCATGTGAGGTATAACCGCGAAGGTCAAAACAAGGGCAGTAATTTTAGCAGCAGACCTCCTCTGTAAATCAAAAGTGGTAACCTATAAAGGCTTTTAAAAACGTATGTAATTTGTCGCCTTTGCACGTTTGTGTGCAATTTTAAAGCATGTCGTGTTGGGTATCCAATTAATGGGCATATGTGAAATTACACCCCAAAATACATTCTGTTGCTTTTCCTGAGTACAGGGCTACCACATGTGTGAGACTTTTTGGGAGCCTAGCCATGTACGGGACCCCGAAAACCAAGCACCGCCTTCAGGCTTTCTAAGGGTGTAAATTTTTTATTTCACTCCTCACTGCCTATCACAGTTTCGGAGACCATGGGATGCCCAGATGGCACAACCCCCCCCCAAATGACCCCATTTTGGAAAGTAGACACCAAGCTATTTGCTGAGACGGTATGGTGAGTATTTTGCAGACCTCGCTTTTTGTCACAAAGTTTTGAAAATTGAAAAAAGAAAAAAAAAATACATTTTTCTTTTATTTCTTCATTTTCAAAACAAATGAGAGCTGCAAAATACTCACCATGCCTCTCACCATGCCTCTCAGCAAATAGCTTGGGGTGTCTACTTTCCAAAACGGGGTCATTTGGGGGGGAGTTGTGCTATCTTGGCATTTTATGGCCTTTAAAACTGTGATAGTTAGTGAGAAGTGAAATAAAAAATTTACGCCCTTAGAAATCCTGAAGGCGGTACTTGGTTTTCAGGACCTGTACGCGGCTAAGCTCCCAAAAAGTCCAACACATGTGGTATCCTCATACTCAGGAGAAGCAGCAGAATGTATTTTGGAGTGTAATTCCACATATGCCCATGGCATGTGTGAGCAATATATCATTTAGTGACAACTTTGTGCAAAAAAAAAAAAAAGTTTGTAATTTTCCCGCAATTTGTGGTAAAATATAAAATATTCCATGGACTCAACATGCCTCTCAGCAAATAGCTTGGGGTGTCTACTTTCCAAAATAGGGTCATTTTGGGGGGAGGGGTTGTGCCATCTGGGCATTTTATGGCCTTCAAAACTGTGATAGGTAGTGAGGAGTGAATTCAAAAATTTACGCCCTTAAAAATCCTGAAGGCAGTGATTGGTTTTCAGGGCCCCGTACACAGGTAGGCTCCCAAAAAGTCCCACACATGTGGTATCCCAGTACTCAGAAGAAGCAGCAGAATGTATTTTGGTGTGTAATTCCACATATTAAAAAAAAGGGATAGGTGGCGCTCAATCAAATCAATTAAAAATGTAAAACAACTAAATATAAATGGAAATAAAATAGCCAAATATCCACTCAATATTTATGTCTTTTAACCATTAATCTTCCATCACATTGTGTAACCAAGGAAAATGGTAAATCAATGTTACTTCAATAAATGGATCCAAAATAGCTTACTCCCAAATTGACCATTAGCGGAGCTTCTCAATGGGAGATAAAAATTAACCAGGAGAACAAATCTTCTAAAAAATAAATTTCTAAATAAAAAAGTAGAATAACAAAAGTGCAAGTAGTGTAACATCAATAGGTGCCTAGCCACATGATGATTAACGTGCAAATCAATAATTACATGAATATACTAAAGCATTAAAGCGGGGGTCCACCTATCTATCGTTTTTTTTTTTTGGAGTTCATTCACAAACTTTTCTTCTCATGATTATCTACTCACATGTTCTGTGTAATAAGTCCGCCTGTGTCCGATTTTGTTGTAAAGAATAACTTATAAAATTCACTGAAGGCGGTTTCCATCTTCATTGTGGGCATTTGAAGCCCACAAGCATGTATTTCCTGGATGCGGTGAATGCTGTGCTCCCAGCATTCACTGAGATGTTGTGACGACACTGTTGCACAATGCATGCTGGGAAGCCTGAGACTAGCTCCCAGAGGACTGTGGGAGGTCTGGGAGAGGCTAGAAACACGCCTACTCCCATGGGAGGAAAACCAGGAAGTGCTAAGAAGATTAGAAAAAAAAAAAAAAAAGTAATTACGGCGATTTAAATTTTTTTACACAGCATGTCAGCATCTAGGCAAGGAAGAGAATGCATAGAGATAATGTTCAAAATTTGGGTGGAACCCCGCTTTAAATACACCCTCAGATAAGCATTAAAAAATATAAAGTGCAAAAAGTGCAAGCTGAGCAACATCAATATAAAACAAAAATTAATATACGTGTAGTAACATACAACACTTCACAAATGTGCAAATGAAGGTTTATGAATAAATAATTGGTTTGTAATAATTAGGATCCAATACAAGTGCTTAAAATAGTGAGATAAGAGTGTCCTCAAAAAAGGGAGTCCCATAGACAATCCAATCCAAATCGTGACAATCTTAGTTGAAACAAGTGAAAAAAATAGTCCATCAAAGATTCCCAGTGCCAGCAATCAATCTAAAATGTAGATAAAGAAGTGGTTCCCCCAGCCTCTCACCTCAGGGCTGAGCAATAACAGCCTTATTAGCAGATAATAGCAATCCAATCAGCTCCACGATCTCCCTAATGGTAGTTCTCCTAGGGGTCTCCTATCTACAACGTGCTCCGCTTTCAGCACACCTCAGTTAGGCAGTATGATTCATGAAAGAAAGAGGGGCGGACGCATCCATAGTGTAGTATTTAAAATAAACACATTTAATGAAGGTAATCAACTTACATAGACAAGATGCAAAACGAGCATAAACCAATATCACTGCTGCTTCCCGAACCCGGCCGTGATTGGGAGGCTAACACGTGACTCGCCTCTCTTCGCTGATGCGTTGCGTGACTGTCACGTCACTTTTTCAAAGGTTATAGAGAGGGTGAGGCGAGGATGACTCATATAGCAGGGAGGTTACTATGGTAATGCCTGCTCTGCATAAGACAACATCACAGTATCTAGTGCACAGTGTATCGCGGCATACAGATTTTTACTTTTATGTGTATTGTCGGACCGGCAATTCATTAATAGCCGCCAGTATTTTTGAATGACTTTTTTTCCTTTGAAATGTCATTTTGCTGTCAGACTGTTCTAAACACGGGAAACATGCGCCCCTTTACAGGCATACTATAGACACCCCCAGGTACGAAATTTAAAGGAATATTACACTAAAAAAAATATTTTCTAAGTTTAGTTCGAACTTTCCTCCAGCTAGTTTGGGGTCATGTTCTCGTGTTCTTCATCTTAGCATCATGTCAAAAATACCTCCCTCCTAAATCTTATGTATACCCTTAGTGTGTTTAAAAATTTCAGTCATGCCCCCCTCCCCTTTTTCCCAAAGACTATACAAACTAGATTCTCAGTTACATCTGATATGTTTTATTCCTTCCACCATGTTTCTTGCCCATCTCCAGTCTTCTATTTTATCAATATCATTCACAGAAAAGACGAGGACAACCACCAGGCATGGTATTTAAAGGAATTTGACATTTTTAACGTTTCACTTAAAGCATATAAAAATCATTGCTCCAAAAAACAATACACATATGGTATCTTACACCCTACCGTCTCTCCAAATTCTTCCCAGGACATCCCTCTACCTTTTGGAGGACACGTAGAAATGCTGGTATATAGCATTATGTAATGGGTGAGCCTTCCCCCTCTGACATCACAGGGAATGCCACAGGGAAGTCCCCGTCAAGTCCCCGTGCGTCAGAGGGGGCGGGGTCACCGGGTGGCCACGCCCTCCGTTATTTAAGAACCGTCAGAAGAGGAGAAGCATCACACAGCGGGAGCCTCCCATCATGGTGGATGTGGAGTGGCCCGAGAACGAAGAAGGGAAGAAGACGCCGCGGAGGAAGATGCCAGACGAGAACACCGGAAGAAGAACCAGAAGAACCAGAAAAAGATGGAAGAAGAAACCGAAGGAATATAGAAGATAGAGGATAGAAGAAAGAAGATAGAAGAAAGAAGAAGCATTTAAATAAAGGAATTGTCAAAAATTGTCTCTTGTCATTTGTAACATTTTTTACACTTTTTTTGTGAAATGGTAGGGGTACCCTTACCATTTCACACAAGAGGGAGGGCCAGGATCTGGGGGTTCCCTTGTTAAAGGGGGTTTCCAGATTCCGATAAGCCCCCCCGCCAGCAGACCCCCACAACCGCCGGGCAAGGGTTGTGGGGATGAGGCCCTTGTCCCCATCAACTTGGGGACAAGGTGCTTTGGGGGGACCCCAAAGCACCCTCCCAATGTTGAGGGCATGTGGCCCGGTATGGTTCAGGAGGGGGGGGCGCTCTTTCGTCCCCTCCTCTTTTCCTGTGGCCTGCCAGGTTGCATGCTCAGATAAGGGTCGGGTATGGATTTTTGGGGGGACCCCACGCCATTTTTTTTTTACATTTTGGCGCGGGGTTCCCCTTAATATCCATACCAGACCTGAAGGACCTGGTATGGAATTTAGGGGGACCCCCCGCGCCATTTTTTTTTTAATTTTGGTTCGGGGTTCCCCTGTGAGGAATTCCAATGCCGTTTTTATCAATACTTTTACGTGTATTGTCGGACCGGCAATTCATTAATAGCCGCAAGTATTTTTAAATGACTTTTTTCCTTTGAAATGTCATTTTGCTGTCAGACTGTTCTAAACACAGGAAACATGCGCCCCTTTACAGGCATACTATAGACACCCCCCAGGTACGAAATTTAAAGGAATATTACACTTTTATTGTTTCACTTTAAGCATTATTAAAATCACTGCTCCCGAAAAAACGTCCGTTTTTAAAACTTTTTTTTGCATTGATTCATGTCCCTTGGGGCAGGACCCAGGTCCACAAACTTTTTATGACAATAACTTGCATATAAGCCTTTAAAATTAGCACTTTTGATTATTCATGTTCGTGTCCCATAGACTTTAACGGTGTTCGCGTGTTCTAACAAATTTTGTGCCTGTTCGCATGTTCTGGTGCGAACCAAACAGGGGGGTGTTCGGCTCATCCCTAATTTGCCCTAATCTCCACCATATCACAGGTTACAATGGCCCCTAATCCCTTGCTAGCATTACTACACCTTGGAATAGAAAAATTCCCCCCCAGGTCACGAGTAGTAATAGTGCGTCTACTCGCAGCAAAACAGAACATCACCGAACTTTGGAAAACTACAGATTCCCCATCCATTGCCAATACAATTACAGATTTGAACCTTCATAGTGAAATGGAGAGACTAGTTAAATCTAGAAAAAATCTAAGTATGAAAAAGTTTTTGCATAAATGGTCTGCCTGGCTCACACATCCAAAATGTTCTGTAACCACCTGATGTACTCCCTATATCACAACTTCCTTCCATTTTTATATTCTTATATTCTCCTATCCACCCCCAAACTACGATGTAGCAAGTTGCCTACCTAGCTGGTGCCCCCTCACCCCCCCCCCTGTCTATGTATTACTTAACCCTACTTCCTAAGTTTTGGTTTCACTTGCTCCAGTCGGAACATCCGACATGTTGTAACAAACATATTTCTTGTTCACTTTATTGAAAATATTAATAAGGAAATATTGAAATAAAAATCAATATTCCTGGTGGCATGGATTTGTAATGGTACATGTTCCCCAGGGCTGTACCTGCCTCCCATGCTATCTTTCAAACCCCCTGGCCTTTTAGCCCAGAAAATTGACATTTTTAACTTGACAGATTTGGCTCCTATTGATTTCCATGGGTTTGGGTTCAGCATCCGAACTTCTCTGAAGTGCGTTGAACCCTACTTGAACTGGACCCAGGGAAGTTCAGCTCTTCACCAGTTTATTATTTCTGAACCTGGCTCCTTTCTCTACTCCATTTCGCTATATAGTTCATAGTTATAGTTCAAAGCTTAATCAGAAATATAAATAAAATCAGCCTATCTTGAGATGTTTTTCCTGATGACCTGGAAAAATTACTTTTGTTTTTATCTTTTATTCTTTTTTTTATCTAAATATAGATCTCTATTTTTCCTAAGCATTTTTAAATGCACTTACTGTTGACTCACTACCTCTGCTGGAAGTTTCTTTCAAGCATCAACTACTTAAAAAAATATTTTCTAAGTTTTGTTCGAACTTTTCTTCAGCTAGTTTGGGGTCATGTTCTCAAGTTCTTCATCTTAGCATCATGTCAAAAATACCTCCCTCCTAAATCTTATGTATACCCTTAGTGTATTTAAAAATTTCAGTCATGCCCCCCTCCCCTTTTTCCCAAAGACTATACAAACTAGATTCTGTTACATCTGATATGTTTTATTCCTTCCACCATGTTTGTTGCCCATCTATAGTCTTCTATCTTATCAATATGTGAGGTGAGGTCAGAAATGAACACAATATTCTAACTAAAGATCTATATAGGGCAGGGTTGCTCAACCTTTTGAAGAGAGAGAGAGAGACACTTAAAAGGGTTGTAAACCATCAAGGTTTTTCACCTTAATGCATTCTATGCATTAAGGTGAAAAACCTTCTGTAATGCAGCAGCCCCCCAGAGCCAGCCTTTTACTTACCTGAACCCGATCGTTCAAGCGACAGTGGGGGCACTTGAAAAGACAAGGAGCCAGGAGCGCCGCTGGGGGACCCCTGAAGAGGAGGATCAGGGCCACTCTGTGCAAAACCCTTGCACAGGAGGAGGTAAGTATAACATGTTATTATTTTAAAAAAACAAACCTTTACAACCACTTTAAGTGATTTGGTAACCGGTCATGGGCCACAATGAATGATGGGGTTTTACAGCCCTCCAAAGTACAAAAAAACCCCTTACTGTCCTCAGCCCCGTATAAGGCAGTTTTAATACTGTTACACAGTAGGCGAGGTTGACAAAAGACACATGTCCATCAAGTCAAACCTATGTGTGTGATTTTATGTCAGTATTACATTGTATATCTATGTATGTTATGGTCGTTCATGTGCTTATCTAACTAGCTTATCTAGTTTTTTTTAATTATCGATGCTCCCCGCTGAAACCACTGCCTCTGAAAGAGAATTCCACATCCTAACCGCTCTTACAGTAAAGAAACCTCTACGCAGTTTAAGGTTAAACCTCTTTTCTTCTAGTTTTGGTGAATGGCCGCGTGTCTTATTAAAGTCCCTTTCGCTTAAAAGTTTTATCCCTATTGTGGAGTCACCAATACGGTATTTGTACATTGAAATCATATCCAATCTCAAGCGTCTCTTCTCCAGAGAGAACACGTTCAGTGCTTGTAACCTATCCTCATAACTAAGGTCCTCCTGTCCCTTTATTAGTTTTGTTGCCCTTCTCTGGGCTCCCTCCATTTCCAGCACATGCTTCTTGAGGACTGGTGCCCAGAACTGGACAGCATACTCCAGGTGCGGCCGGACCAGAGTCTTGTAGAGTGGGAAAATTATTGTTTTATCTCTGGAGTTAATCCCCTTTTTAATGCATGCCAATAATCTGTTTGCTTTGCTTGCAGCAGCTTGGCATTGCATGCCATTGCTGAGCCTGTCATCTACTAGAACCCCCAGGTCCTTTTCCATCCTAGATTCCCCCAGAGGTTCACCCCCTAGTGAGTAGATTGCAATCATATTTTTGCCACCCAAATGCATTATTTAACATTTTTCTACATTAAACCTAATTTGCCATGTAGTTGCCCAGCCCATTAATTTGTTCAGATCTTCTTGCAGGGTTTCCACATCCTGCGGAGAAGTTATTACCCTGCTTGCTTAGTATCGTCCGCAAATACAGAGGTTGAGCTGTTTATCCCATCCTTCAGATTGTTTATGAATAAATTAAATATGATTGGTCCCAGGTCAGAACCCTGGGGGACCCACTTTCCACCCCAGACAATTCTGAGTACTCCACATTTATCACTACCCTATAAACTGGCCCTGTAACCAGTTTTCAATCCATAAACACCCTATGGTCCATGCCAACAGACCTTACTTTGTACAGTAAAAGTTTATGGGGAACTGTATCAAATGCTTTTGCAAAATCCAGGTACACCACGTCTACAGGCTTTCCTTTATCTAAATGGCAGCTCACCTCCTCATAGAAGGTTAATAGATTGATTAATGAAGAATCGTTCTTGCCAAACCAATGCTGATTACTGCTAATAATACCGTTGTCATTACTAAAATCTTGTATTTAGTCCCTTATCATCCTCTCAAAGAGCTTGCATACAATTGATGTTAGGCTAACTGGTCTGTAATTCCAACGGATGTAACTTGGCCCTTTTTTAAATATTGGTGCTAGATTGGCTTTTCTCCAATCAGCTGGTACCATTCCAGTCAGTAGACTGTTCGTAAAAATTAGGAACAATGGTCTGGAAATTACTTGACTGAGTTCCTTAACGACCCTTGGGTGCAAGCCATCTGGTCCTCTGTTAGCCATGAGGATAAACATTGCAGATTTGGTTACTGAAGCCCCCCCGATTCCCTTGTGAAGACTGAGGTGAAGAATAAAATCAATACCTTTGCCATCTCTCCTTCCTTAGTAACCAATTTCCCTTCATCATTCTTTATGGAACCAATATGATCTGACCTCCCTTTTTTACTATTTATGTAGTTAAAGTGAAGTTCCACCCACTTTTACAACTCTTCAGCATCCCTGACTAAACTGTGTACTGTAAACGAATTGGATATTTTTTAATATTTTTCTCAGCACCTACTGTATATCTGTTGTATTCATTTTTCACTTCCTCCTCCCTGGCCGTGGCCCATCGCATGATTTCCTGTTTGCAATGCCTTCTGGGAAGGGGCGGCAACTTCCTCTGACACTGCCGTTGCTATGCAAACCTGACCTGAAACCTATTACACTGCTTGTGCTGCACTGAGCATGTGCGAGATCTGCAAGGATGAGATCCAGGAAGAAATACAGCCTGGCTTCAGATGCCCACACTTAAGATGGCCACGGCCTGCTGCAAGTTTATAAAATAACAAACTACTGCTATAAACTAACAAAACAGACCTTTACAGTCTAACTTTACTAGAATACATTAAGCTTGTGTATTATAGGGATATTTTTATTTAAAAAGTATAATTTCGGCCGGAACACCACTTTAAAGAGTTTCTTGGGATTTTTTTTACTCTCCTCCACTATGTGCCTTTCGTGTTCTATCTTAGCCGCCCTCATTCCACCCTTATATTTCTTGTTGCATTCTTTGTACAGTTGGAATACTGATGATGATCCCTCAGCTTTGTATTTTTTGAAGTCCTTCTCTTTTGCTTTTATATGCATTTTTACGTTGGAGTTAAGCCACCCAGGACTTTTATTAATTGTTTTAAATTTATTTCCTATTGGGATGCACTGGCTAATGCCCTTAAAGCATACCCATTCTTCCTCCGTGTTCTTTGTTCCTAAGATTTTATCCCAATTATTATCTTCTAGCAAGGATCATAGTTTAGGGAAGTTGGCTCTTTTGAAATTCAGTGTCTTTGTATTCCCCGTATGTTTCCTATTTGTGTGATTTATACTAAAACGAATTAACCTGTGATCGCTGTTTCCTATATTGCCCCGTATTTCCACATCCGTAATCAGGTCTGTATTGTTGGTGCATTAACCATCTGACCCATGAAATTCTCCTGCAAGACATTTAGGATCTGGTGATCCTTAGATGAATGCACGGTTCCTTCCACCCAGTCTATGTCTAAATAATTAAAATCCCCCATTATAATGACAATTCCCATTCTTGCCGTTAATACAGATTGTGATAGGAGGTCCGCCTCCACCTCCTCCCTCTGGTTAGGGGGCCTATAGCATACTCCCAGTATTACTTACCCCTTAGTTTCCTCCCTTTGTAGCTCTACCCATAAGGATTTCACCTCCTCCCTTGCTCCCTTAGTGATGTCATCTTTCACATTCACTTGTACATTATTTTTGATACACAGGCATACCCCTCGCCCTTTTTTACCCTCTCTATCCCTGCAAAATAGGGAATACCCTTAAATGGTTGCCAGCAAATCATGAGAGCTGTCGAACCAAGTCTCTGTAATTCCTACAAAATCGAAATCCTCCTTGTACAACAGTGGTTTAGACCGGTCGCATACTATCTCTTTATTGGGTGCTCTGGGGTTGCAAATAGGACTTGTTACTATACTTACCTTGGGTTTATGTGCTTTACTCAACCTACCATTAATGCCCCCAATACTACCCTCTGTTATATGTTCCGTGCTGACTATCTCTACCTCTGGATCCTCCTACCCGTCACCTAGTTTAAAAGCCCCTCTAACTTTTCGGCCATCTTCACGCCCAGCAGATCTGCATATTCCCCATTTAGGTGCAGTCTGTCCCTTCTATAGAGCTGCCAACCGACTGAGAAGTCAGGCCCAGTTCTCCAGGAACCCAAATCCCTCCTTTCTACACCATCTCCTCAGCCACTTGTTTACTTCTCCAATCTCCCTCTGCCTTTCTGGTGTGGCTCGAGGTACCAATAGTATTTCTGAGAATACTACCTTGGAGGTCAATTTCCTCAATTTAGCTCCTATGTCCCTAAAATCGTTTTTTAGGACATTCCATCTAACAATGACTTTGTCATTGGTGCCAACGTGCACCATGACAGCCGGGTCTTTCCCAGCCCCTCCCAGTAATCTGTCCACCAGATCCGTGATGTGCTGAACCCAAGCACCCAGTAGACGACATACAGTTTGGCACTACAGGTCTTTGTGACTGATTGCCCTCTCTGTTATTCTAAGAATTGAGTCCCCTACCACCAAAATCTGCCTTTCCTTTCCCTTGGCTTTACTCCCGACCTGACTGGAGGAGTTATTCCCCTGGCAGCTAGGAGAGTCACTTAGCTCCAGCAGTGCTGGTCCCTGACTGGTTTCACCAATGTCACTCAATGGGGCATACTCATTGGGATGTTCCAGCCCAGGTCCGGCCTCCTTGACTCTTTCCCCTCTATCCTTCCTGACTATCACCCATCTACTCTGCTTTGGTGCCTGCACTGTGCTGGCCCCTGCTGGCACCTGCCTGGTGCCATCCCAACTCTCCTTTAGTATGGAGGCACTTCTCAGTGTTGACAGTTGCTTCCCTAGATTCAGAACCTAGGTTTCCAAAGAAACAATGCACTTACATTTTGCACAGCAGTATTCGCCCTTGATCAGATGATCAAGGAACGCATACATGCCGCAAGATGTACACCGAGTCACATCTCCACACCCGCTGGTCATCGTAACCACTAATTTAATAGGGATTGGGGGTTATACTCTGTCCAAATTAACTAACAACTAGCTTCCTGACACTAATACTCAACAACACACAGGTTCTCAACAAGACAATACAGAGGTACTCGCAAAACATTTGCACTCACAGTCCACGTGCACTCACAGCCCATGTGCCCTCACAGCCCACATGCACTAACAGCCCATGTGCTGTTATGCGTTTGTGTCAGGGAATTCCTGAACAATAACTAATTTGAGTAATTTTCAGCCAATGTAGCATTTCTTTGAAATTACATAGTTAATCAGGTTAAAAAAAAACACACAAGTCCATCTATTTCAACCATAAAAACAAATAAATAAAAAATAATATCATACAATCCCATATACACAATCCTATACCCTCAGTTGATCCAGAGGAAGGCGAAAAACCCCAGCAAAGCATGATCCAATTTGCTACAGCAGGGGAAAAAATTCCTTCCTGATCCCAGAGAGGCAATCGGATTTTCCCTGGATCAACTTTACCTATAAATGTTAGTACCCAGTTATATTATGTACATTTAGGAAAGAATCCAGGCCTTTCTTAATGCAATCTACTGAGCTGGCCAGAACTACCTCTGGAGGGAGCCTATTCCACATTTTCACAGCTCTTATGCCCCGTACACATGGTCGGACTTTGTTCGGACATTCCGACAACAAAATCCTAGGATTTTTTCCGACGGATGTTGGCTCAAACTTGTTTTGCGTACACATGGTCGCACAAAGTTGTCGGAATTTCTGATCGCCAACAACGCGGTGACGTAAAGCACGTACGACGAGACTAGAAAAGGCCAGTTCAGAACCAAGCGCGGCACCCTTTGGGCTCCTTTTGCTAATCTCGTGTTAGTAAAAGTTTGGTGAGAGACGATTCGTGCTTTTTCAGACTCGTGGCTTTCAGATTGTTTTCTGCGGTTCAGTTTGTGCTTGTGGGTTTGTATCTGCTCTTCAGTGCGTGCAAGCAAGTTCCGCGTGACTTTAAGTAGTCATTGTGTTCTTGTTCGTTTGTTACTGTTTTTCAGGTCGCTCTTCACAGGCCTTGCTGTTCTTCAGTGCGTTCTGTTACTTCGTTCTGAGAAGCCGACCGTTTTCTAGCCATGTTGCGTATACGTACTCCTCGTAGAGTTCGTGCTGTGCGGGGGCTTGGTGTTGGGGTCCTGACCTTGACACAAGTCCAGTCCATGAACAGGGTGGGGAGGAGTTCATGGACCAAGAATTGGTTGCTTCAGCGTGACCAGTTCTCTCATATGCCTTTGCTCCATGAGAATAATCCTGATGATTTCAGGAACTTTCTCAGGATGACGGACCCCGTGTTTCATCGTCTGCTGGCTTCACTCACCCCTTATATTAGCAGGCAGGATACCTGCATTGGGCAAGCCATTACTCCGGAGCAGAGGTTGGTCGCTACCCTGTGGTACTTGGCGACAGGGAGAAGCCTGCAGGACCTCAAGTTCTCGACAGGCATCTCCCCCCAGGCTCTGGGGATCATAATCCCAGAGACCTGTTCTGCTATCATCCAGGTCCTGCAGAAGGAGTATATGAAAGGTAAGATTTTTATCCTTTAATATCACATTTTTTGTATTTAATGATTGATAATATATTGTATTTCTTTCCTCATTCCCTAATTACCATGATTTGAATATGCTGTGAATGTCCCCTTTGTCCTCATGCATGCTGGATTTTTATGTAATTAATTTTTTAGTCCTTCATACATATTTGCCTTCACTAACCTCCCCAGCATGTTCTCCTGCCCTATATTCACCTCATGTAGTCACTTGTAAATGTATTTTATCAGCTCCATAGTAGTGCTTTACCCCAAACACCCCCTAAAATGTTTAGAATTGTGCTTTGTGCTTTAAATTCAGGCAGAGGGCCAGAGACTTTTTTTTTGGGGTGTCCCCAAATCATTTTTATTAACCCTCCCCCCAACTGCTAAGTCAGCTGATCCCAATATCTATCCTCAATCATCTATCTGCTGACTTTGCCAAACCCATACACACTATAGCCATCTCTTTTGTGCTCAGATGTATGGATGAATTCCACAAAGCATGTAGTGCAAGGGCCTGCCTGTATACTTTCAAATGGTACTGTTTAAAGTTTTTATATCCTATTATTATCTTGACAGGTAATAGCAGAATGTCCAAATGTGCTCAAATGTGTACAGTGTGTATTTATATCTTTGTATTATGACACTTCTTACCTGTCCAGTGGGCTGCCAATAGTGTAACTAAGGAGGGGTTTTTCCAAGTAATACCCTGTATTTAGGCATTCATCTCTCAATGAAGTGGAGAGGGTTACCTGTCCAAGATTTCCCCACCCCCCATAATGTTAGAAATGGCCCATGAGAGGGGGGGGGGGGAATATGATAGGTGTACCTTATACTTTGGTGTTGTTAAATTCACCTTAATAAATGCTATCTGGAGGTTGGCCAAGAATGTTTGTGTCTAATCTGCTTGCCATGTTTATGTGCAAAAATATAATTTTTTTTTTTCCTCAACAGTTTCCTTCCATGCCACAGGAATGGCAGACTGTGGCCTCCCACTTTGCCCAGCGGTGGGACTTTCCTAACTGCGGAGGGGCAATTGATGGGAAACACGTCCACATCGTCCCACCACCCAACTCGGGGTCGTACTATTTCAACTATAAGGGGTTCAATAGTATTGTGATGTTGGCAGGGGTGTCGGCTATTTACAACTTCTTGTATGTGGACGTGGGGAAGAATGGCCGGATGTCCAATGGTGGAGTCATCACCCAGACGGAGTTCTACAGGCATCTCCAGAATGGCAGCTTGGACTTGCCACCTCCAGAGGACAATGTGGAAGGACTCCCATTCGTCTTCGTTGCTGATGAAGCGTTTGCCCTGGAGGACCATCTTATGCGGCCATTCCCTAACCCCGAAACAGAGGGTTTTTAATTACCGGCTGGCCAGAGCCAGAAGAGTTGTGTAGAACACATTTGGAATCCTGGCCAGCCGGTTCCGCCTATTTCTGACACCCATCCATATGGCGGAGTATAAACTTAATCATATAATCCTGGCGTGCTGTATTCTCCATAACTTTTTACGCAAACATTCGGCCAACTATGCTGGCTCAGTTGGGCCTGAGACTGGAATGATCCATGAAACAACACTGACGGCGCTTGAAAGTGGCCGTCCTGGCTTGCCCTCCCTGAGTGCCTGTGATGTCCGGTTACGATACCTGGAGTTCTTTGCGGGTAGGGGGGACATCAATATGCCAGCAAATTTGTGAAGCCTTTATCAAATAAAAAAGCAAAAAAAAGAAAATCTTTGTGGACATTTACTGCTTGTGTTTGTTTTAGCTGACTCTGACCAAAATGTGTTGAGTCCAGAAAATGGCGTGATTGTGTAACCTTATACAAAGCACTGTTGGGTGTTATTTACTAAAGGCAAAGACACTTTGCACTACAAGTGCACTAAAACTGCACTTTTAGTGCAAAGAGGATTTGCCCTTAGGAAATAACCCCCATTTTCACAGAAAACACCAATTACATCACCAACAAAGTGTTTTAGCGTTAACACAATAATCCACACATTCTTGCTTAACAATCTCTTTAATACCTGCACAAACACATGTGCATTTAGAAAAGGTTTTTCTAACAAACCAACATGTTTGTTGTATAACAATTTTTGGGGTAGCATTATAAAACAGATAAATGTCCATTTAAGATAAAACAGGCATGTGTAAAACCAACAAGAAAGACACAAATCTTGAACTTACAAAGTTCAAATTTGATAGAAGTTGAAGGCAATATCAGACATGAGTATTTAGAAACTGTGTTTGATATTGCGTTCAGATGGGGTGAAGTCACCCCAGGAAAAGCCAAATTTGGAAGATGCACACCAATTTACGAATGTCAACATGTGCTAGCTGCCATCACGGGGGATCAAGGGACGTGTTTTGGGGGAGAAACCCCTTCCTCTCAGCTACTTTATTATTGAGGAAGGGGTTGCACCCCCAAAACACATCCATTGATCTCCCGTGATGGCAGATAGCACATGTTGGCACACTGTGTGCATCCTCCAAATTAGGCTTTTCTACAAATCTTTCAAACATTTTCAACATTGGAGCACACAAAAAAACCAAAGGGATTGGGAGGGGTTTTAAACTCGCCCCAAAACATCAATGATGTTTTTATTTTTTTGAATAACATCATTGATGTTTTTCTTGAGGTTTTCCAATTCTAAATTACACCCCATGATCTCCCCGATCAGGATCTGGGCACTTTCTGATGTGAAAGGATCTGGATCCACAACATCACGATCACCTAAAAAGAGAGAAACCCAAAAAAAAAAAAAAAGGTATCAAAAATATGCCGGCATACATCTCTTACCTGAGCCTATGGTCGCAGACACTCACCTGTTGTGGTGACAATTTCCACCACATCTTCCTCCTCCTGCACTTCTTGGGTTGGGGGTATTTCCCCTTCTTCCAGAGGTGGGGGGTCTCTGGTCTCCTCGGATGAGGGGTGTCCTCTGAGTCTTTTCTCCCCTATGTCAAACAAAAATGCTATAGTTAGCACACAGTGATTTGATGGCAGAACTATAAATATAAAACATTGCTTGGAAGTGGGGTACAATTGTCTGTTTTGGCAGAGTTCCAAAATGTTGCATTTTCAGTGTCCTTTGTCAAGCTTCAATACTTTACCTGTTTTGTACAAGCTTCACAGATGTAGCCCCCCTATAGTATACACTGGAGCACCTGTGTGGCCCCCTAATAAAAATGGTGTTCTTGTGTCCCACACTAGTGCTCCAGTGTCCAGATGTGAAAACAGCTGCTGAGTGTCCTCTCCTTACACAGAATCTAGTTTGCATTTTATTCTAGTAACAAAGCCATCTACCCAACCAAAATAGTTTCTGACAAGTAGGGCGTAAAAATTGTGGCCAAATGCATATGGCCTAAACAATGGTGTTTTATAGGCCGAAAGAAAAATGTTTGATACGAACGAATAATGTACCCATGACCATGAAATTTGCCATTTAAAAATGTACACTTGTAAGAAAAGCACATGGAGCAGCATGAACGTAAGAAACATAAAGAATAGGAAAACAGGACAACTACTTACTTTTTTTGCAGCACTCTCCGGATCTTTCTGTACTGCTCATGTTCTTGTAATTTCAGGTCCGACCACCGTTTCCTGAGCTGATCTTTCGATCGTCGTACCCCGAAATGCCGGTGCAGACTCTTGACCACTTTCGCCATTATCTTGGCCTTTCTGACATTGGGGTTGGGGTAAGGTCCATACTTCCCCTCATAGTCGGCCCTCTTCAGGATGTCCACAATCTCCAACATCTCCCCAAAGGACATATTTGAGGCCTTAAATCTCCTTCTGGATCCACACGTTTCAGGCTTTCCTCCTCCTCCTCCTCTTTGCTGTAATTAGCATGCACCTGCTGTGTATCCGCCATGTGCTCTTCCCCCACTGCACAGAACGAAAAGGGGCGGGGAATAGACTAGAAAGAACGTCAGGGGCGGGCGGAGTTACACGCATGCGCAGTGTGTATAAAGCGTAACATGCGTGCGTATTACGTACAATCTGTGAGCGGAGGAAGGAGCATCGAAAGCGCCGATCGTGATAACGAAGGTAAGATCTAAACTTGGGCCTATACTGCTTTGAAATTGAAGCCTATATTGTAACAAGATTAGGAGAGTTTGGCCTGACCTTAGGGTTTGTCTTGTGTTGTGTCTTGCAGAGAAAATGGATGGGTTCAACGACCACAACTTCCTCCCCCTGTTCATAGACAAATACAGGTTGCTGCCCTGTCTGTGGCAGGTGAGACACCCCCATTGCAACAATAAATAAAAGAGGCAGGCAGCGCTGGAGAAATTGCTGGAGTTGGTGAAGCCGGTGGTCCCCACAGCAACCATCCCCTATTTAAAAACCAAAATTGGTGGCCTGAGGAGCACTTATCTTAGGGAGCGAAAGAAGGTCACAGATTCCCAGAGGTCCGGAGCTGCAGCAGATGACATTTATGTCCCCAGGCTGTGGTACTATGAGAGACTGCGATTTCTGTCAGACCACACTGAAGTCAGGGAATCCCTCTCCACCCTTCCTTCCACTCTTCCTTCCACCCCAGCTGAGGCTTCCGATGTCCAACCTGGGCCTTCCAGCCAGGAAGAAGTGGAGGAGCCCAGCTGGAGTCAGGTATAGCATTGTTTTACAGATTTCTGGTCTATAAATAAATGATGTTTACTAGATGTTATTATTGATCACTAATTGCTGATTTAAAAAAGTGTTTTACATATCAATAGACAGTAGTGGGCAAAAATAATTTGGACAAGAATGAAAAATGCTGGGCTCAGAAGGATAGTCTGTTATATTTGTTAACATTCAATTTGCAACAGTCAGGAGGTGAAAATTGTGTGTGATTGATGAATAAAAAACTAAAACTACGACAGAGAAGCAAATTGCGTGAGGTACTTTGGACTTTGTAGGCACAGTAACATCACATTTTTTTGTATTAAAACTAATTTATTGAAAAACCATAAACATAGAAAATGTGTTAAAAGCCACAGATTACAAAAACTATATCTGGTGAGAGATATTCAATAGACCAAATGCTATACAGAACCATCTAATTTAATGCAGCTCAGACATGAGGATATTCATCCCGGGTAACAACAGGTCTGAGGTGATGGTTGAATAGCCGATCATAAGGAGAAAGATTCGTATCACATAGATGCGCAACTAGTTGCGCGTGTCTTCACGCTTCTTCAGGAGCGAACACTGTGGCATGGCTAACAAAATGCATAACATACAATTAAAATACATCACCGTAAACGATCATATAAGACATTGCAGAAAAAACAATCATACAGTTAAAATACTTGTACAGAAGGGGCAGGTGCTGGCTGGATCAATGTAGCGAAAGATGAAGCACCAGGAGGGGGCGGCAAAGAATCACCACGGGGGCGTGCAAAACAAAGTCTTAAATTGTATTCCCAGGGGGTATCTGAGTAAGAGAAGTGTTTATATGTCCAAGCATGGACCATATATTAGGAATAGGCAACAAAATGTAGGAACGTGGGACAAGAAAAAAAGAAGAGAACGAAACAAGGACCAGGGAAGGACAGGGGGAGGGGACGAAAAAGGAAAAAACAGTATTGACTTACTAAATGTGAACATTGCAAATCATAAAATGATCCGCACAGATTGTAAACACAGCACACGGTGTATATTACCACACGTAGAAAATCCAATGAAGCTCTAGGGAACATGTATTAAGACCTACACAAAAACATAGAGGTCATTTCAATGAGGAATGGTATGAAGATAGGGGGTAGTTTAAGTACAGAATCGGACCACTGACTCACCAATAATTTCATTATTTTAGAGGGTATATATATGTATCTCTTGTAAATGGAGGCAAATAGACCCAGCTTCACGTAGTCAGTGATTATAAGGA
Organism: Aquarana catesbeiana; assembly: GCF_042186555.1. NCBI lineage: Eukaryota > Metazoa > Chordata > Amphibia > Anura > Ranidae > Aquarana > Aquarana catesbeiana. The sequence continues at coordinate 202,228,019 of NC_133334.1, forward strand.
TACCATAGCTAAGTACTACATCCACCTGTAATGCCAATCATAAAGAGGGGAGGAGAAGGAGGAGACAAAAAATCAAACCCACGGCAGGAATATTCAATGGCCCATATCTCAATTGCGCTTATAGTAAGAGGTACCTGGTTTACAGGGGGAGAAGGATAACGACGTGTAGTGTCCTCCGTGAGCTGGAGCGGGTAGTGAGCAGTAGTAAAACGCCGTGCGTTTTGAATGCCCGTCCCGTCCGTAGTCAACCAATCTTTTTTTTTTTTTTTTTTTTTCTTTGTTTTCTCTGCTGTGCCACAAATCGTAGGTCTTTTTGTAATTTCAGACTATACCAACACTACCAGTTAAAGTTCTATACATGTACCTAGTGCACTCTTTGGCCTCTCAGCCTAAAGTACCACCTATATGGAGACTATTGTTGTTCAACATATTTATTGTATATATAATTATATAAATGTTCATGTATATTTCTTAGGGGTTTTGGTGCTGGCTGTTTTGGTGTGGTTTGAGATGGGCGCCATCTGGTGGTGAGCTCCTGATCACCATGCGGCCGCCCAGCGTCACTACACCTGAATATCTGGTGCTGTGATGCTGTCAATGGCTAGTGCTGGGTCTATCCATCTCCCAGCTGGCCGTTGCTGCTCCGTGTGACGTGCGGCCCTTTAAGTGGGGGGACGGCTCTCCTCACTGAGGGACACGCATGCGCAATGGTAGCTTCTGGCCGGTCCGGATGACGTCATGTCGGCGTAGCCGATTGGTTGACTACGGACGGGACGGGCATTCAAAACGCACGGCGTTTTACTACTGCTCACTACCCGCTCCAGCTCACGGAGGACACTACACGTTGTTATCCTTCTCCCCCTGTAAACCAGGTATCTCTTACTATAAGCGCAATTGAGATATGGGCCATTGAATATTCCTGCCGTGGGTTTGATTTTTTGTCTCCTCCTTCTCCTCCCCTCTTTATGATTGGCATTACAGGTGGATGTAGTACTTAGCTATGGTATCCTTATAATCACTGACTACGTGAAGCTGGGTCTATTTGCCTCCATTTACAAGAGATACATATATATACCCTCTAAAATAATGAAATTATTGGTGAGTCAGTGGTCCGATTCTGTACTTAAACTACCCCCTATATTCATACCATTCCTCATTGAAATGACCTCTATGTTTTTGTGTAGGTCTTAATACATGTTCCCTAGAGCTTCATTGGATTTTCTACGTGTGGTAATATTATACACCGTGTGCTGTGTTTACAATCTGTGCGGATCATTTTATGATTTGCAATGTTCACATTTAGTAAGTCAATACTGTTTTTTCCTTTTTCGTCCCCTCCCCCTGTCCTTCCCTGGTCCTTGTTTCGTTCTCTTCTTTTTTTCTTGTCCCGCGTTCCTACATTTTGTTGCCTATTCCTAATATATGGTCCATGCTTGGACATATAAACACTTCTCTTACTCAGATACCCCCTGGGAATACAATTTAAGACTTTGTTTTGCACGCCCCCGTGGTGATTCTTTGCCGCCCCCTCCTGGTGCTTCATCTTTCGCTACATTGATCCAGCCAGCACCTGCCCCTTCTGTACAAGTATTTTAACTGTATGATTATTTTTTCTGCAATGTCTTATATGATCGTTTACGGTGATGTATTTTAATTGTATGTTATGCATTTTGTTAGCCATGCCACAGTGTTCGCTCCTGAAGAAGCGTGAAGACACGCGCAACTAGTTGAGCATCTATGTGATACGAATCTTTCTCCTTATGATCGGCTATTCAACCATCACCTCGGACCTGTTGTTACCCGGGATGACTATCCTCATGTCTGAGCTGCATTAAATTAAATGGTTCTGTATAGCATTTGGTCTATTGAATATCTCTCACCAGATATAGTTTTTGTAATCTGTGGCTTTTAACACATTTTCTATGTTTATGGTTTTTCAATAAATTAGTTTTAATACAAAAAAAAGTGATGTTACTGTGCCTACAAAGTCCAAAGTCCCTCACGCAATTTGCTTCTCTGTCGTAGTAGTCACAGGACGTGGCACGTTCATACACTTATGTATCCACAGGGCCACTCTGTGTAGAGATACTTTCTTTTGTTGCAAAAAACTAAAACTATGTCCCTTTTTCATACACAGGAAGACCTCAGCCAGGAGGAGGCTGTGGAATGTGGCAGTCAGGAGGAGGCGGGGATTAGTGGCAGCCAGGAGGAGGTGGGGCTATGTGTCAGCCAAGAGAAGCCTGGGACCAGTCGCAGCCTGACTGAATCGCAGGTTCCTCCCCTCCGCGAGGAAGACGACTCCCATGCAGGATTCAGCGCTCAGGCTCATTCAGGAAGCTTCTGCGTCCCTACGAGCCTTACCCACTCCTGAAGAGGCCTTTGCCTGCATGGCTGCCACAAAACTGCAGGGCATGCAGGAGGGTCAACGCCTCCTGTGTGAGCAACTTATTTATAAAGTCCTAACTAAGGGGGTGAGTGGGGAACTAACACCAAAGACCGACGTGATTGAGTTGGACCATCCTCCTCCTCCTCCTGCTGCCACAACTCCACCACCAGAGCCACCGCGTGAAAGGAAGCGTGGAAGGAAGACAAGAGAGTGATGGCCCTGGGTTCAGTCTGGTCTGACAAAACCTGCAGTCTCTCGTATGACCACAGCCTGGGGACACAGATGTCATCTGCTGCTTTACGGATCTCTGGGACTTCTGGACCAGACTGCACTCCCTTAGATAAGGACTCCTCAGGCCACCAATTTTGCTAGAAAATAGTTGATATGTGCCCTGGGGGTCCAAGGATTCACCCATTTCTGCAGTTTCTCCAGCGTTGCCTCCCTCTTTGTTTAGTTGTGAGCCCTTAATAAAAGTTATTTTTTGGAAAATTATACTCTCCTATGTGTGTTTTCATCCAAAAAGGACAGTTTGTTGGTGAGGATTCAGGTACATTTTTAACATAAAATGTGAAATTAACAAGGGACAACAACACCAAACAATCTCCTACAGATTAAATAGAACAACATATCAATGGTGTTGTGGTAACTTGACACAAAAAAAACACACAAAAATTTTCAGGAGAACAAATAAAAATGCCAAAAAATAAAAATAAGCCTTGAAAAAAATACAAACCAAAAAAAAAAAAATCGGCCTTAAAAACAAAAAAAACAAAATAATGTTGTCAGATGTGACAAATCAAAATATATTAAGGGAATCTCGATAAATAGTAAAGAAATAAGTTTGTGAGAAGTGTGTGTGAATATGAGCAGCAAAACTACTTAAAGCGGGGGTCCACCTATCTATCGTTTTTTTTTTTTTGGAGTTCATTCACAAACTTTTCTTCTCATGATTATCTACTCACATGTTCTGTGTAATAAGTCCGCCTGTGTCCGATTTCGTTGTAAAGAATAACTTATAAAATTCACTGAAGGCGGTTTCCATCTTCATTGTGGGCATTTGAAGCCCACAAGCATGTATTTCCTGGATGCGGTGAATACTGTGCTCCCAGCATTCACAGAGATGTTGTGATGACGCTGTTGCACAATGCATGCTGGGAAGCCTGAGACTAGCTCCCAGGGGACTGTGGGAGGTCTGGGAGAGGCTAGAAACACGCCTACTCCCATGGGAGGAAAACCAGGAAGTGCTAAGAAGATTAGGAAAAAAAAGGTAATTACGGCGATTTAAATTTTTTTACACAGCATGTCAGCATCTAGGCAAGGAAGAGAATGCATAGAGATAATGTTCAAAATTTGGGTAGAACCCCGCTTTAATTCTTGTCACATTATAAAGAAGAAGAGAGTGCGCTGTATTAAACCATTTTTAACATTGCAGCGTGACGAAAGTGTTGTATCCATTGCGAACGCTAATTTTACCAGACCGAGCTGTTCCGTGTCGGAATTTCTTCTGAGCATGCGTGGCACTTTGTGCGTCGGAACAGGCCACACACGGTCGGAATTGACGAGATCGGACTTTGTTGTCGGAAAATTTTATATCCTGCTCTCAAACTTTGTGTGTCAGAAAATCCGATGGAAAATGTCCGATGGAGCCCACACGTGGTCGGAATTTCCGACAACACGCTCCGATCGGACGTTTTCCATCGGAAAATCCGACCGTGTGTACGGGGCATTACTGTGAAGAAACCTTTCCGTATTTGGAGATGAAATCTCTTTTCCTCTAGGCGTAAAGAGTGCCCCCTTGTCCTCTTTGTTAACCGTAAAGTGAATAACTCAACACCAAGTTCACTATATGGACCCCTTATATATTTGTACATGTTGATCATATCCCCCCTTAATCTCCTCTTCTCAAGAGAGAATAAATTCAGTTCCTCTAATCTTTTCTCATAGCTGAGCTTCTCCATTCCTCTTATCAGTTTGCTTGCCCTTCACTGCACTTTCTCCAGTTCCCCTATATCCTTTTTGAGAACTGGTGCCCAAAACTGAACTGCATATTCCAGATGAGGTCTTACTAATGATTTGTACAGGGGAAAAATGATATCTCTCTCTCCCTGGAGTCCATACCTCTACTAATACAAGAAGGGACTTTGCTCGCTTTGGAAACCGCAGCTTGGCATTGCATGTTATTATTGAGCTTATGATCTACCAAAACCCCCAGATCCTTCTCCACTATGGATTCCCCCAGTTGTACTCCCCCTAGTATGTATGATGCATGCATATTCTTAGCCCCCAAGTGTATAACTTTACCTTCATCAACATTAAACCTCATATGCCACATAGTCGCCCAATTAAACAGTGCATTGAGGTCGGCTTGTAAATTGGAGCCTTCCTGTAAGGACGTTATTCCACTGCTTAGTGTCATCTGCAAAGACTGAAATGGTACTTTTAATCCCAGACCCTATATCATTTATAAAGGTATTAAAAAGTAAGGGATTCCAGCACTGAACCTTGGGGTACACCACTGATAACCTTGGACCATTCAGAGTAATGCCCTGTACACAGGACCGGTTTTGCCATCGGAATAAACTCTGAAGGTTTTTCCAACGGAATTCCGCTCAAGCTGTCATGCATACACATGATCACACCAAATTCCGGCCGTCCAGAACGTGGTGACGTACAACGTGTACGACGGAACTAAAAATGGAAGTTCAATAGCCAGTAGCCAATAGTTTCCGTCTCGTACTTGCTTCAGAGCATGCATCATTTTTGGTGCGCTGGAACAGCACACAGACGAGCGGTTTTTCCGATAGTAATTTGTTCCATCGGAAAAATATAGAACATGTTCTCTATCTAAATCCGTCTGAATTTTCGACAGAAAAAGTCAGATGGGGCATACACATGGTCAGAATATATACGATGAAAAGCTCCCATCGGACTCTTTCTGTCAAAAATTCCGCTCGTGTGTACGCAGCATAAGAATCATTAACCACTTCTCTCTGAATTCTGTCTTTTAGCCAGTTTTCTATCCATTTACAAACTGATATTTCCAAGCCTGTAGACCTTACCTTACACATTAGCCGTGTGTGGGGAACTGTATTGAACGCTTTTGCAAAATCCAAGTATACTACGTCCACAGCCGCCCCTCTGTCCAAGGTTTTACTTACCTCCTAATAAAAATAAATCAGATTTGTTTGACAACTTCTGTCTTTCCTGAATCCATGCTGTCTGTTGCTTAAAATATTTTTTTACAGCAAGAACTCATCTATGTGGTCTTTTATTAAATGCTCCGGTATCTTCCCGACTATAGAAGTTAAACTAACAGGTATAGTTACTTGGTAAAGACTTTGTTCCCTTTTTAAATATAGGCACCACATTGCCACATTGACCCTATGCCAATCCAGTGGTACTATTCTTGTCATTAATGAGTCCCTAAAAATTAGATACAATGGCTTTGAAATGACAGAGCTTAATTCTTTTAGAATCCGTGGGTGGATACCATCTGGTCCAGGTGCTTTATCCACCTTTATTCTGTCTAAATATTTTTGGACCATATCACTTTTCAGCCATTGTGGATCAATTGGGGCTGTGTCACTACCACCCCCATTCTGGACATGAGCGCTCCCATGCTCCTTTGTATACACAGAACTGAAGAATGTATTTAAAGCGGGGGTCCACCTATCTATCGTTTTTTTTTTTTTGGAGTTCATTCACAAACTTTTCTTCTCATGATTATCTACTCACATGTTCTGTGTAATAAGTAAGCCTGTGTCCGATTTCGTTGTAAAGAATAACTTATATAATTCCCTTTCCCAGTCCTTTGCATTACACAGAGGCACTCGTCAGGGGTGCCCATTGTCACCCCTGCTGTTTGCTTTGGCAGTCGAACCGTTGGCTATCATGATCCGTAGTTCCTCTGAGATAGTGGGATTCCGTAGAGGCCTCTCAGAGGAAAAGATCTCACTGTACGCCGACGACTCACTGCTGTATCTGGGAGATACGGATAAATCTTTGAGGCTACTAATGTCACTTATCATTAAATTTGGAGGATTCTCAGGTTTTACAATAAACTGGTCCAAATCTATTATGATGCCTATAGACCCAATAATTAAACCCGTGCCCCAGGAGGCAAGGCAAATCACCATAGCTGAATCATTTCGATACTTAGGAGTGGTGGTGACTCCGGACACCTCTAGGTACCTCAAATTAAATTTGGAACCCCTGTTGGAGAAACAAAAAGAGAAATCCCTTAGCTGGTGTAAACTTCCCTTATCAGTCGTGGGGAGGATAAATCTAATAAAAATGATCTGGGCCCCGCAATTACTGTATGTCACTCAAAATTCCCCTATGTGGATCTCTAACAAATGGTTCAGGAAAATAGATACACAGATGCGGGATCTCATTTGGAAAAGGAAGGGTGCTAGAATTAGCTTAAACACCCTACAATATCATAAAGACAGAGGAGGTCTAGCGGTACCACACCCCAAACTATATTTTTTGGCCTCTCAACTGCAGCAGTTAATGGGGTGGGAGGATGATGATATCTCAGAAGATCCCATAGTACGTTTAGTGGTCCATACAAACCCGGACTTGAAGGCCAGCTCCCATTTAGAAATGGACCTCCCCAGCTTACCCCCAAATTCACCTACGGCGGGTCTTCTTAAAAAAGTGTGGGGCGCAGTTCGGGGGGCACTGAAGGTTGTGGGCCCCTTGGAGTGCACCCCCTTATGGGATAACCCAAGATACCCAGAACTTAATAAATTAGAGGGATTTACCCTGTGGAAGCGTAAGGGAATTTGGTTTTTCTCACAGTTATATGTGGGGAATATATTAAAATCTTTTGCGCAATTATGTTCGGAATTTGCACTCCCCAATAGATGCTTTTTTCAGTATCTACAACTTCGACATGTCCTACAGGCCCAGAGTCGGGTAGTCCCCATTTCTGTAACGTCATCCCCACTTCTGAGGGAACTGTTGCATGCGAATGTTAGAAAAGGACTGATATCTACAATATATTCAGTGTTGCTCTCCTCCAATCAGGACCATACCTCCTTAAAATGCAGAGCTAAATGGGTCATAGATATTGGTGACATCGATGATGAACAATGGGATATGGTACTGGAATCAATCCCTAATATATCTATTTCAGCTTCTCATAGGTTATCGCAGCTGTTTATTTTGCATAGAACCTATCGGACGCCAACTAAACTGTTTGCTTGGGGCCTGAGAGATTCACCCCTGTGCCCAAAATGTAAAATACATCAGGGTGACCTCATCCATATGCTCTGGCGGTGCCCAAAGATTAATAGATACTGGAATGAGGTCATACAGATTGTATCTCGGTTGGCGCAGGTTCCGGTGCCCTCCACTCCTCTGGTGTGTTTACTAGTTGCGATTGATGAGGAGATGTACCAGAGGGGAATGTACATTATGCTTACCAGGCTGTTGTATCTGGCTAGAAAACTTATAGCTCGACACTGGATGGCGCACACTGTACCAACGGGAAAGCAATGGATTGCATATGTAAACTCACTCCTGATCAGGGAACAATTAGCATACCGTCATAGAAATGCTGGCAATAAATTTGAAAAGATATGGGAGCCTTGGTTGTCTGACCCAGCTCTTGCCCCCCCACAGCTTGTGATGGATAGACTGTTACGAATTTAGTTTGAAGAATGTGCAGCAGATGGGGGGGGGGGGGAGAGGGGAGGGGATCACACCCTACAGTTTTATGTTAGGTACGTTAAACACCTGTAAAGTATTATTCAATAGTAGACAAAGATGCAGTATAAAACTTTTATTCAGATGTATGAAAATTTGCACTGTATAATTTTGCTTTTTCCTTCTTTTGGCTGGACCTTGATTTCTTTAATCCTTACGGTAATCTGTATTATCTCTGTATGATCATTTTCTGCATCGGAAATAAATAAATAAAAAGTTTTGATTAAAAAAAAAAAAGAATAACTTATAAAATTCACTGAAGGCGGTTTCCATCTTCATTGTGGGCATTTGAAGCCCACAAGCATGTATTTCCTAGATGCGGTGAATGCTGTGCTCCCAGCATTCACCGAGATGTTGTGATGACGCTGTTGCACAATGCATGCTGGGAAGCCTGAGACTAGCTCCCAGGGGACTGTGGGAGGTCTGGGAGAGGCTAGAAACACGCCTACTCCCATGGGAGGAAAACCAGGAAGTGCTAAGAAGATTAGAAAAAAAAGGTAATTACGGCGATTTAAATTTTTTTACACAGCATGTCAGCATCTAGGCAAGGAAGAGAATGCATAGAGATAATGTTCAAAATTTGGGTGGAACCCCGCTTTAATACATTTGCCTTCTCTTTGTCCCCAGTCACCCACTCTAGATTATTTTGTAAAGGGCCTACATGTTCAGACCTGACCTTTTTATTATTAATATATTTGAAGAATTTTTGGGGGGTTTGTCCTATCTTTTTGCAATCTGTCGTTCGTTTTGAATTTTTGCATCCTTGATTTCCTTTTTACACATTCTGTTATATTCTTTGTAACATTTATATTTTTTAAAAGCTCTTTTCTTATTGTTTATAGCTTTTTTAACTTTGGCCATGAGCCACATTTATTTTTAGCCTTTTAATCGCTTCAGCCCCAGAAGATTTTACCCCTTCCTGACAAGAGCACTTTTTGTGATTCGGCCCTGAGTCGCTTTAACTGACAATTGCGCGGTCGTGCGACATGGCACCCAAACAAAATGAATGTCCTTTTTTCCCCACAAATAGAGCTTTCTTGGTGGTATTTGATCACCTTTGCGGTTTTTATTTTTTTGCGCTATAAACAAAAAAGAGCGACAATTTTGAAAAAACGCAATATTTTTTACTTTTTGTTGAAATAAATAACCCCCAAAAATATATATAAAAAACAATTTTTTTCCTCAGTTTAGGCCGTTTAGGTATTCTTCTACATATTTTTGGAAAAAATCGCAATAAGCATATATTGATTGGTTTTCACAAAAGTTATAGCGTCTACAAAATAGGGCATAGTTTTATAGCATTTTTATTATTATTGTTTTTTTTTACTAGTAATGGCGGCGATCTGCGATTTTTATCAGGACTGCGTCATTATGGCGGACACGTCGGACAATTTTGACACATTTTTGGGACCATTGGCATTTTTACAGCGATCAGTGCTATGAAAATGCATTGATTACTGTAAAAATGTCACTGGCAGTAAAGGGGTTAACCACTAGGGGCAATCAAGGGATTAATGTGTTCCCTATTGTGTGTTCTAACTGAAGGGGGGATGGGACTGTGCAGAGGAGATGGGAAATCACTGTTTACACTCTGTATGAATAGGTGATCTGTCTGTTCTCCTTTCAGAGAACTGGAAACTGTGTTTACACACACAGATCCCGGTTCCCCGTGTGCCCCGAGCGATCGCAGGAGCCCGGCAGTGATCGCGATCACCAGGCACTCGCATTGGCTCCATGGGCGAGCAGGGGGTGCCCCCTAGTGGCCACAGGGCGAAGCAACATTACATAACGTCGTTTCGCCCAGCCGTGCCATTCTGCCGCAGTACAACTGGGGTGGATGGTCAGCAAGTGGTTAAGCTTATTGCCCATGGGAATATACTTTGCAGAGAGTTCACAAACAGTCTTTTTGAAGAATTCCCATTTCTGTTCTGTGTCCATTGATGCCAATATTCTCTTGCAGTCTAATGCCCCGTACACACGGTCGGATTTTCCGACGGAAAATGTGTGATAGGACCTTGTTGTCGGAAATTCCGACTGTGTGTGGGCTCCATCACACATTTTCCATCGGATTTTCCGACACACAAAGTTTGAGAGCAGGATATAAAATTTTCCGACAACAAAATCCGTTGTCGGAAATTCCGATCGTGTGTACACAAATCCGACGGACAAAGTGCCACGCATGCTCAGAATAAATAAAGAGATGAAAGCTATTGGCCACTGCCCCGTTTATAGTCCCAACGTACGTGTTTTACGTCACCGCGTTTAGAACGATCGGATTTTCCGACAACTTTGTGTGACCGTGTGTATGCAAGACAAGTTTGAGCCAACATCCGTCGGAAAAAAATCCTAGGATTTTGTTGTCGGAATGTCCAAACAAAGTCCGACCGTGTGTACGGGGCATAAGACCTGGAGAGCAGCCCTCAGCCTTGGAAAATTTGCTATCTAAAAGTTAAGTGTTTTTATCTTTCCCGTTTGTGTTTTTTGCTTACAGCTAACATCAAAAGAAATCATGTTATTGTCACTGCTACCCAGATGTTCCTTTATATGAACATTAGTAATAAGCTCTGCATGGTTTGAGATTACCAGGTCCAACAGAGCATCATTCCTAGTTGGGGCCTCAATAGATTGGACCATAAAATTGTCCTGCGATAGGTTTATAAATTTTTGCCCTTTAACTGTTCCAGCAGTGCCATTACAACAGTCAATTTCTGGGTAGTTAAAATCCCCCATTATTATCACTGTCCCAGCCCTTGCAGCCCTTTCCATCTGTGCAAGGAGCTGAGTCTCCACCCCTCATTAACATTGGGTGGTCTATAACAAATTCCAATGATTAACTTTGAACTACGCATATCTATATGCAGTTCCACCCATAATGCTTCAGCCACATTACACTCTCCATCAATTAGGTCCTCATTCACACTCGCTTTGAGATACCTTCTCACATAGAGACAGACCCCGCCACCTTTCCTTTTTACTCTGTCTCTCTGAAAGAGTGCATAACACAGCTGGTTGATGTGAATATGGACTGGGCTATTGATGATAAATTAATATTTATTCAATAAGACATGTTCACATCATAATAATTAAATTAATAGGTAAACATAGACAAGACCATTTTACAAAAAAAAAATACAAAATAGTCTTTAACAATCGATGATATATGTATATCTCTATGGATAGAATTAAACCCAATAATTAAATTCTCCCCATAGACAGAATAACCAACAAAATTTAGATGGTTATATTATTGGGGGAGAGCATTTAGGTTACACAAAAGAAAAATAGCAATAGGCTTATTGATCTAGGCAAACAAATCCACTGAGTATATTATAGTTACCCCTTTTCAAAATGGCTGTTGGCTAAAAATGTTTTTTACCAGAATCTCCTAAGATGGCCAATTAGAATTTTTGATTATCGGGAGGTAGAAATCCATATATAACAATTGAAATACATAAAATAATTAGAACCCTTTAAACTATTATTTGAATATAGTTGTCACAACACACATTTCCCTAACAATAGTGATTACAAATAAACAAACTGTAGTCATAGTACCACCATTTTTCCGGCAGATGCTTATAAATGATGTTTATAGTGATTTTATCAGGTAAAATAGTTTATAATCCATTGGCGTAAGCCATTGGCAGGAATAGGGTCCCTTGCGTAGATATGTTGGTATGTTATGAGAGTTTCATAAGGTCTTTACCTTATGACTTGCAATAGACAATCCATGGTATTAGCTTATGTTATATGGATACTTTGAACATATTCCAGAATTCCTCTGTATAGCCTCCCATAGAAATTCCTTTAATGAGAGATGTTTGTCTTTCTCAGAGCAGAGACAATAGTTGGTCACTGTATAACCAAGCCTGTTTATCTGTCCAGAATTCTATTTGTACACACATATGGGTTGATTTACTAAAGGCAAATTTGCAAATTGCAGTTGCACTCTCCATGTGCAGTTGCTCCAGAGCTTAGTAAATGAGGTAAATCTTCACTTTGCAAAGAGTACCCACTTCACGTGCAAGAAACATTTAAAAAACAGCATTTTTGCTTGCACATGATTAGATGATGGAAGTCAGCAGAGCTTCTGCTTATTTACTAAGCTTTGGAGCAACTGCACTTTGGAAAGTGCACAACCTATTTGCCTTTAGTAAATCAACCCCATAGCGTCTTCACACTGCACATTCTTTTAAACATCGGTCAGTTTGTTTTTATCCCAGGTGTGTGAGTATATCATAAACCACTGTTTCTGTCCCCAGTTCTGTAAGCAATTTTGTTTATAGAGACCCAGCAGTTTGACAAAAACAGAATGTCTCTGTGTGAAAACTTACATGACTTGAGACCTAAAATTAACCTTTTAATATTTTAGCCTATCCAAAAAATAGACCAGTCAGTATTAAATCGAGAATTCCTATGTCATATTTTTTATTTAATTCACTGATGCTCTGACAATACTGATGTGCCATGGTTTACCCGTACTTTCCTGCAGGTTAGCCACATTGAACCATAGACTTCTATTACGCCAGCATGGTTCAATTTCTGAAAGTGCACCAAAAGTCCTGCATTCATAAAGCATACCAAACCCGCAGGATATAATAGAGGTCTATGGCTCAGTGAAGCTAACCCACAGGAAAGCCGCTGGTGTATTGCGCTGCACCTACAGATCAGTGTGAAAGGAGCCTAATAACCCTTTTTTTTATAAGTGCTAATATGCCCATTGCAAAAGTGCAGTGTATGTTATTATTAAAGGGTAACTCCCCTTTTGTGGGGAAAAAATAGCAAATAAAGAAAAAATAATAAAGCATATATAATTGTAACACAAGTCACATTGTATTTGAATGTTATTAAAAATTACCTTTCCTTTTCAGTCTGCAGCCGCTCTAATTTTCTAAAAATGCAATGTTCTGTACACAGAATGTGTACTGACCACCCCCAGAATCATCATTTCCGGCCTGAGTGATTGGCTCACCAATTTTCCCAGAAGTCTGCCTAAGATACAAGTCAGATTTCAGGCATCCCCTGCAACAAAAATTTAATTTTTGGTGAGATACTCCCAATAGGAAATTGCGTCTAAAGGGATGCAAGCCCAGCAGCTTTGCTCATTAGAGCTCTGCAGCTGCACAGCTGATGGATAATTATGAAACCACTCCCATTAGACCCGGTAATCACAGAGGCACAGAGGAACAAACAGTGATTTCTTCAGAATAACATAAGGTAGGAATCTGCAACAAAGGTTGCTATAATCCTTGCAATTTACATAGATCACCCAGAGGGGAATATTTTTTTCTCAACAAAAGTGGAGTTATGCTTTAATGCACTGACTTTTTCTTTTTCCAGCTTTGGCTAGCATCATTCTCCAGGCTGCTATAAAGATCCCAGACACAGTGCACTTGGTACAGAGGAAGCATCAGCCTATGTGGCTCTTGCTCCCTCCACATCTGCCTGCTTCCTCCACTGGCTCCATGGACTCTGATGCTCTGGGATGGTGGATGAACAACCCATTGACTGTGATCTGAGCTTACGGACCCGCCATCCCAGAGCATAGGCATGCGCTTCCCTGGTTTGAAGTCACAGGCCACGGGTTGAACACTCCCAATATAGGGCAAATATGACCATATGAAAGGGCAACTGAGAGTCTGGGTTGAGGAACATGTGTGAGACGACTTAGGTCAAAAAGAGAAAAGCCCACTGGCTGAGTATTTTAAAATTTTCCACAGTTGCACATCAATAGATGGGTTAAAATTGGAAAGGAAAATGCATTAAAGACAAAAACAGAACATTCCATAACTCATCTATCCATTTAATGCATGTACTTCCATTTTGGAGATGCTTATAAATTCAGTAGCGTTAGGACTGAAAGCAACACACAGGGTGCCGTGAGGAGGCCTTGCAGCTTACGCGTGCATTTGCAAATGCGTGCTTACTAAACCCCTGTTTTTAATGCAGACTGTTGGACAGGCTAATTTGGTTGGTTGTCAGTCTGGTTGGTGAGTTGAGCTATGGATTGTTCTGTTTCTGTCTTTCATGCGTTTGCCCTTCCATGTGCTCCTTGCTGTGAAGGCCAGTTATCTGCGGGGGGCAGGGGCCATTTGTTTGCTACTTATGCATGATCTCTTTAAACATTAAAAGTGGGTAGTCTCATGAGGTGAATGTGAATTACATGAGATCTAGACGATCTGCAATGACACATGTCCTTAAGAAGTCCTGTGATATGATGAAATGCGTCAACACCATCAGACACCTCCCTCCCTGGGCTGTATGGGACAGTGAATCCACCATACTGGAGATAAGCAAAGCTTTCCAGAGCATCAGTCAGGAAAAGCATCTCAAAGTTTGGTCCACATACATCTCCTGCAGCATGAGTAAACTATGGATTATAACCAAGCTAAATGGAGTTGAGAAATAAGATGGGACTTCAGGTGTATTATTGAGGTCTATACCAGGTTTTGTTTCACTACATTCACTTGAAAAGAATGTTACTTATGCTTGTGGACATTGGGAAGAATTACCCCTTTACAGATAGCAAAAAGGAGTAGGCGTCAGTGGGAACTTATATGAGAGATAGAAATTCCTCATTGCTCAAGGAACCACTAACAACCTCTGGAGAAACCCTAGTTGAGAAACCCTGATCTAGATGTTCTATGGGCAACTTTTGATTTCAAGAGTGTACTATACATATGAACTGTATTTCCTTGGCATATCCTTGCTCCACACTATAAATGACAATTGCGCAGTCATGCAACATTGTACCCATACGAGTCTGTAGGAAAGTAATAGAGTTCACAAACTTTGGTACATACAGTATATCTGAAGATCAATCAGTCCTGATGGTCTATCTCATTTCTTGGGGCCTGAAAATGCCAGGACAGTACAAGTATCCCCCAAATGACCCTTTTTTGGAAAGTAGACAGTCCACGGTATTTAGTAAGAGGCATGTCAAGTTTTTTGAAGTTGTAATTTTTTGGAGAATGAAGAAATTAAGAAACAACATTTTTTTTCACAATTTTTAAAAATGTTGTACATACTGTGACCAGTACAGTATAGCATCATCATATACTGTAAATGGTGTGGCAGTGATAAGGAATTTATTTCATTTTTTTTTTCATTTTTTTAAACATTTTGTTTTCTTTTTAATACATTTCTTTCTTTTTTTTACAATTTTATTTTTTTAAATACAGTGACCAGAGCAATACAGTGTTACCATAGTAACACTTTACTACTCTATGGAGGTGATCAGGATTTTTTATTTTTACAGTTATAAGCGACCATTTTTTCTCAATGAAAATTATTCATTCAGTGTTTACTATTGTGATTGTCTGTGACTGGCCACAGTTAATCACATGGTACTACAGATGGGCTGTGATTGGCCCTGCCTATACTATGTAATCACTGTGAACGATCACAGAACTCATCACAATAGTACACATGAATGGCATGTAACAAAGCTATTAATTGTGTACAATTGTCATGTGATCTGCTGTGATTGGCCACAGAGATCATATGGTACCAGTAGTGGGCCGGTACAGTGATCTGTCATCGGCCATGTCCGGTGGACACAGCAGGTGACTGAATACGTGGAGCGCAGCCTGTAGAGTGCTCGTGAGGTGCGTCATATGACTTCCTCCCAGGATAATGGTGCTCCTGCCCGGCCATCATATTACATTAGGCCAGACGGGAAGGGGTTAAATAAGGCCTTCCATAGCACAATTTGATTACAGGCAGTCCCTGGGTTACAAACAAGATAAGTCGGAACAGCTACATTTTTTTAAGTGTAGCTCCAGCTCCAGCCAGAAAAATATTTTTTTTTCCCAAATATATCTTTATTAAGGTTTTTTAGGGAACAAACAAGGTTCATAGAATAAAGAGAAACAGAGGATATTTACAACATCTTACATTTGTGCGGAGGATGCAGCCCTCCAAATATGTAAAATAATAAATCAGTATATACTATACAGTATAATTTCTATAGCCTGGGATATCTATTTATGCCGTTTCCTATTGCCTTAATGTGGTAATTAGTTGTGGGAAACATATCTTCTCCATCTATATTTCGGAAGACCGACTTCCATTTCCAGTGACACTTATCGTCTAAATTAGGTATATAAATACCCAAAGAGAGAGGATAGAAAGAGTAGAGAGATTGGGAAAGGTTAGTGGAGAGAGAGAAGCAGAAGGGGGGGGTGGAGGGGGAGGGAGGGTTGGGAGGGGGGAAGAAAGGGGGAAGGGGGGGAATAATTCTGGGGGTGGCGGCCGGGTTGAGATGTGTCTATGTCCTATGGTACGCTAGTAGAGATACCTTACTTTAAGTACCTTTCATTGTTTATGCATTAAAGAGAGATTTACCTTCTTCTGAGTATTTGCATAGGTTCCAATGAGTCCAGGTTTTCTTATACGTCTCATGTCTGTCTGTTGCAGTCATTATCAAGTCTTCCATCTTGTTTATATCTTCTACCTTTTTCAACCACAGCTCTATGGTTGGTGGGTTCTGCTGTTTCCATAGTAGGGGAATGCAGGACTTCGCTGCATTCACTAAGTGACGTAGTATGGATTTTTTGTAAGATTTAATCGACATGGTCGAAATGTGTAATAGCAAAAAATGCCGGATCATCTGGAATCACAAAATCAGTGAATTTTTGAAATATAATGCGTCCAATATGCTGTCAGTTTGGGACACGTCCAAAATATATGTAGAATCGTTCCCCTGTCTGCACCACATCGCCAACAACACTCTGATGTGTCAGGAAAAATGGTTGGTTGGTCTCTTGTACTTTGGTGCACAATGAGGATTTAAGGGATAGGTATATCATGTTTTGTATTTGTGGTACCGAGAAAGTTTGGTTCAAGTCTGTTTCCCATTTTAGAATATTAGAAAGCTCTGGTTGCTCGAGGGGGGGGGGGGGGGTGTTGAGCAGTGTGTATGCTTTGGAGAGGACTTGGGGTAACGGTTCTAGTCCTGAGCAGTATTCTTCAAATGTAGTAAGCTGTCTTGTGTATGCCTGAGGGTCTTTCAGGGTCTCAAGGAAGTGGTGTAATTGTATCGCATTCCAAAATGTGAGTTGGTATGGGCCTGTGGCATTCAATAATTCCTCAATAGTGGGCCATCTATCTCTTGTCACAAACTGGGATGCTCTGACATGGCCGGTTTCACGTAGAGTCTGAAATTGTGTGGGTGATATGCCTGGAGGGAATTTGGGGTTCCCTAGGATCGGGGTTAAAGGCGACATCTTGGTCGTTTGCTGTATTTGGATTGTGGCTTGTGAGCATTGTTTCAGGGTGTTCCCTATCAGAGGGTGCATTTTTAAGTTAGGTGGTATGGAGTCCCTTTATAGGGATGGGAGATTGATCTTGCTCTATTTGTGCCCATAGTTTCAGTGCGCTGTGGTGTTGCCAATCTATGACTCTGCCTAGGTGTACTGCTTGGTAGTATCTCCTGACATCCGGTAATGCCAAGCCCCCATAATGTTTTGGCAGGGTCAGGTGAATGCGGGGAATACGTGTTTTTTTGTGGGCCCATACGAAGTGTGTAAATAGCGCCTGTACTTGTCTGAAGTAGGCAGCTGGAATTTTGATCGATAGGGCTTGGAAAAGGAATAAATATTTTGGAAGTATGCACATTTTTAATAAGTTACACCTGCCAAACCATGAATGGAGATTTGTATTCCATTTATCTAGTAGCACCTTGGTTTTTACGAGCGGGGGGGAGTTAAGGATGTATGTTTGGGAGAGGTCAGCTGGGATGTTCGTGCCTAAATAATTCAGTGCGGTTGAAGTCCACTTAAAGCAGAAGTCTGATTGCATTAATGAAAGGGTTTGTGGTGACAGGGCTTGGAATAGGAATAAATATTTTGGGAGTATGCACATTTTTAATAAGTTACACCTGCCAAACCATGAATGGAGATTTGTATTCCATTTATCTAGTAGCACCTTGGTTTTTACGAGCGGGGGGGAGTTAAGGACGTATGTTTGGGAGAGGTCAGCTGGGATGTTCGTGCCTAAATAATTCAGTGCGGTTGAAGTCCACTTAAAGCAGAAGTCTGATTGCATTAATGAAAGGGTTTGTGGTGACAGGGCTATTCCTATTGCTTCTGATTTTGTGAAGTTTATCTTCAGATTTGATAAAGTGCCGTAGATCTCGAATTGCCTGAGGATATTTGGCAATGATACTGCTGGATTTGTACGTGAAAAGAGCAGATCATCGGCATAAGCTGAGACCTTGTGTTGTGTTTTGCCAATGGTCAGTCCTTGTATGTTGGGGTTTAATCTGACTGTGGAGAGGAAAGGTTCCAGGGAGAGGGCGAACAACAGGGGGGATAATGGGCAACCCCGTCTAGTTCCATCCATGATCGGAAAACGATCGGAAACTTGGGTGGTTGGGTTAGAGTAGACTCCAGCTATCCAGCGTAGTATCACTTCTCCCAGTCCAACATGTCTGAGGACGGAAAACATAAATGCCCAGTTCACCCGGTCAAATGCCTTTTCTCTGTCTGTGTTTAGAAAGACACATGGGGTATCTGTAGTTTGGGCTACGTGAAGGAGATTTAGCACCTTCGTTGTACTGTCTCTTGCCTCTCTCGCGAGGGGATAAATCCCACTTGGTCTATGTGGATACGTTTTTGCAAGTGCTGAGCCAGCTGGGTAGCTAGAATCTTTGTATATAGTTTAAGATCTACATTCAAAAGCGATATAGGTCTATAACTACCGCACACCGTGGGGTCCTTTCCTTCTTTATGTATGATAGAAATATGGGCTCCCAATGTGTCCCTGGCAAAAGAGGAGCCAGAGTCTATCGCATTCAATAGTTCAATCATACGTGGGCCTAGTATTGGTAGTAATGTCTTATAGTATTGTATAGTGTACCCGTCCGGGCCTGGTGCCTTCCCGGGTTTCTTGGTTCCTAGTGCTTGTTGTAATTCTAGTAGGGAGATGGGTGAGTCTAGTTCTTCAGGAAGTTCAGGGGGTAGGAATGGTAATTGAGATGCTTTGATGTATTCCTCCATGGTCGACTGAGGCGACATAGGTAATGGTAAATTGTACAGGTGAGAGTAAAAATTTCTGAACTCCCACGTTATCTGCGATGGGTGGACTACTTTTTGTCCGTCACCCCTGACCACCTGGGGGACATACGAGGAAAGTTTGTGCTCCCTAACCCGTCTCGCAAGGAGTTTCCCGCACTTGTCTCCAGACTCGTAACTTGCTTTGTAGCAAAACTGCAATGCCACTTTAGTTTTATATAGTAGCAGATCAGTGATCTGATTTCTGATCATCGTGAGATCTGTCTCCGAGACCTGGGAGGGAGTGTGTTTGTGTCTGGCTTCCGTGACTTCTAGTTTTTGTAGCAGTTGGGAAAGTTGCTTCTGTCTTTCTCTTTTAATGCAGGCTACATGTTTGATAAGGATTCCCCTGAATAACAGGTTTATGTGCTTCCCACAGTATGCTCGGGTCACATTCAGATTTATCATTTGTTTGAAAGTATAGTTCAAGTTATTTTGTCACCTCCTTAAGTACTTCTGGGGTCTATAAGAGGCTTTCATTTAGGCGCCAGAAGCAGTGTCTAGGCGATGTGGTATCAGACAGGGTGTATGTCAGGAATATAGGTGCATGGTCTGACCATGTGATGTTACCTATTGACGTGTCTCGCACTGCATGGAGTTGTGTGTGAGGGATCAGAAAGCAATCTATTCTGGTGTAGATTTTATGAGGGGGGGAGTAAAACGTGTAGTCACGTTCTCCAGAGTGTTGTAGTCGCCAAGCATCTATTAATTGGGCTTTGTGCAAAGTTCTGGATATGCGTTTGAGGTGGCTCGGGGGAATTGACGATGTACCAGTTGAGGTATCTGTTGATGGTATCAGGGGGGCATTGAAGTCTCCCCCGAGGATCAATTTTCCCAGTGTGAAGTCCTGGAATTTGTGTAGAGTGTTGCCTAGAAATGAGGCCTGATTCTCATTGAGGGTGTAGACAGTAGCTAATGTGGACTTGTGTATGTCCCAGAAGTCCTCTTAGGAAGATGTATTGCCCCATAGGGTCTATCAGAGTATCTTGAGTTTGCTAGGGATTTTACTAGATATCAGTATCGATACCCCTTTAGATTTAGTTGTCGGGTTAGTAGAATGATACGTTAGTGGGTAGAACCTATTCTGTAGGTAATTCAGTCTGTTGGTTTTGAAGTGTGTCTCTTGGATGAAGGCAATGTCTGTGTGGGATTTTTTCAAGTCGTGTAGGAGCATGTGGTAGACATTGGTGCCGCTATTTCTGCAAATATCTCCTAAACCTTTTAGGTTTGGGAGGTATTTCTTGCACCTACAGGTAAGCCGTAATCTAGGCTTACCTGAAGGTTAAAGTGGTTGTAATGGGTTTACAACCACTTTAATAAAAGAAGGAATGTTGCTGTGCTCATCCTTATAAAGTAGATGTAAAAATGTAAGATTATTTGTGGCATTCTTGAGGCCCTGGATGTGAGTCACAATGAATGTATCCGTTTCCCAGCCTCAGTTATGTTGTTATGTAATTGAAAATAAAATAAATACAAACCAAAATGCCTTTCAGATATTAACCTACATAAAATGTCAAATAATACACGTAAACACTGTCTTACTTCATCTTCCTCAATCTGAATAACAAGGAGTAATGCAGTTTTGGGCTGGTATTATTAATAAAGACAAAAAAATGTCTAGAAAATAGATATTTTGTAGTTTGATGCTGCGTTTAGTAGGTAGTATAAATTGGCTTTGTGCAGACTAATATGCACAAGACTTGGTTAATTATTGAGGTCAGCTGGCTAGTATTAGCTGTGGCACAGTCATGAGCGCTTGCAATTCTACATGCTTTTGCAGGTACCTTCTGTGCTGGATTAATGTACAAGAAGACAAGCAGAAAAATACATTTAATAAATGGAGAAAGGCATATCGTTTGCTATGTAAACAGTTTTTTATAATAAACCTGGCATGAAAAACTTACTGAATAAAAAGAGCATCCATATAACCTAAAAATCTCAAAATACACCTTTCAAAACATTTTGAACAGAGTAGGAAAGTGAACATGTAGCAGGTTTTCCGTCAGGAAAAGAAAAAGTTTCAAATCTGTCCCAATGACAACCACTCCTATCATTTTTTGTTCTACTATCACTGGCTAACACAGGGACAAGAAATTACAGTGCCTTGAAAAAATATTCATACCCCTTGAAATTTTCCACATGTTGTCATGTTACAATCAAAAATGTAAATTTATTTTTTTTTTAGATTTTATGTACTAGACCAACACAAAGTGGCACATAATTGTGAAGTGGAAGGAAAATGATAAATGGTTTTCAAAATTATTTACAAATAAATATCTGAAAAGTGTGGCGTGCATTTATATTCAGCCCCCTTTACTATGATACCCCTAACTAAAATCTAATGGAATCAATTGCCTTCAGAAGTCACCTAATTAGTAAATAGAGTCCACCTGTAGGTAAATTAATCTCAGTATAAATACAGCTGTTCTGTGAAGCCCTCAAAGGTTTGTTAGAGAACATTAGTGAACAAACAGCATCATGAAGGCCAAGGAACACACCAGACAGGTCAGGGATAAAGTTGTGGAGAAGTTTAAAGCAGGGTAAGGTTATACAAAAATATCCCAATCTTTGAACATCTCACGGAGCACTGTTCAATCCATCATTCAAAAATGGAAAGAGTATGACACAACTGCAAAGCTACCAAGATATGGCCATCCACCCAAACTGATAGACCAGGCAAGGAGAGCATTACCAGAAAAGCAGCCAAGAGGCCCATGGTAACTCTGGAGGAGCTGAAGATATCCACAGCTTAGGTGGGAGAATCTGTCCACAGGAAAACTATTATGCCTGGTACACACGATCGGATTGTTGGCCAACAAAACCGTGGATTTTTGTCTGAAGGGCGTTGGCCCAAACGTGTCTTGCATACACATGGCACACAATTGTTGGCCAATAATCACAAACGTAGTGACGTACTACATGGTTTTTCAACACTTTAGCGCCACCCTTTGGGCTCCTTCGGCTAATTTCGTGTTAGTAGAAGTTTTGTGAGTGTTGATTCGTGCTTTTCATTTTGCGCTTTTCAGTTTGTTTCTGAACGGCCGTTCGTCAACCAGACATGGTGCTGAATCGGAGAAGATAATGTGTTATTTATCATTGGCCTTAGAGTTATTGCTTTGACATTATTTTTTTGGTTGAATAATGATTTGATTTGGTATATTTTCTATATTTTTGGATGCATAGAATGCACTTTTTGGTTAAGTTCTATTGGCAGATAGCATGTCTAATTTATTTGTTTTCTTTTTTTAATGCACAATAAAAAAGTTGTGGAGAATAATACTTGGATATGTGTTTTACTTCAAATGACAATTCGGGAGTAGGCAGTTACATTTAAAAAAATACAATGTACAATTGACAAGGGACACCAACATAGTTGTGTCTTTGATCTTAAAAATTACGGGATAATGATGTTGTGGTAACTTGCCAAAAAAAATAAAAAATAATAATAATATTATTCTTGATATCACTAGAAAAAAAAATCCTTTGAAAATTTGTTTGCAATAACTCCATCAGTCTCACCAGCAAAGCAGCTTCATTATTATCCCATTAAAGAAGAAGAGAATGTGCGCTGCATTTCAAGATTTCATAATTTGCCACGTCACAAATGTTAATTCTCCATTAGGAACGCTAGTTTACAAGACCGACCGTTACTGGCTTGTCCTTGCTTCCGAGCATGCGTGTTTGTACTTTGGACTTTTGTCCGACGGACTTGTGTACATACGCTCTGAAAATCCAACAACAGACATTTGTCCGCGGAAAATTTTAAAACCTGCTATCCAACATTTGTCCGCGGAAAATCCAACAACAATTGTCCAATGGAGCATACACATGGTGCATACACACAGCCTGTCATTACACATTTCCCGTCTGAAGATCCAATCGCATGTACGAGGCTTTAGTTGTGCACTCCACAAATCTGGCCTTTATGGAAGAGTGACAAGAAGAAAGGCATTGTTGAAAGAAAGCAATAAGAGGTCCAGTTTGCAGTTTGTGAGAAGCCATGTGGGGGACACAGCAAACATGTGGAAGAAGGTGCTCTGGTCCGATGAGATCAATATTGAACTTTTTGGCCTAAAAGAAAAACGCAACGTGTGGCAGAAAACTAAAGCTGCACATCACCCTGAGCACACCATCCCCACTGTGAAACATTATGGTGGCAGCATAATGTTGTGGGGATGCTTTTCTTCAGCAGGGACAGGGAAGCTGGTCAGAGTTGGGAAGATGGATGGAGCTAAATACAGGGCAACCTTAGAAGAAAACCTGTTTGAGTCTGCAAAAGACTTAAGACTGGGGCGAAGGTTCACCTTCCAGCAAGACAACGACTCTAAACATACAGCCAGAGCTACAATGTAATGTTTTAGATCAAAGCATATTCATGTGTTAGAATGGTCCAGTCAAAGTCCAGACCTAATTCCAGTTGAGAATCTGTGGCAAGACTTGAAAATTGCTGTTCACAGACACTCTGACAGAGCTTGAGCTGTTTTGCAAAGAAGAAAGGGCAAACATGTCACTCTCTAGATGACATCCCCAAAATGATTTGCAGCTGTAATTGGAACAAAAGGTGGTTCTACAGAGTTTTGATTTAGGAGGCCTGAATACAAATGCACACCACACTTTTCACATATTTATTTGTAAAAAATTAGGCAAACCATTTATCATTTTCCTTCCACTTCACAATTATGTGCCACTTTCTGTTGGTCAATCACATACAATTCCAATAACAATACATTTACATTTTTGGTTGTAACATGACAAAATGTGGAAAATTTAAAGGGGTATGAATATTTTTTCAAGGCACTGTAGTTTAAATCTGTCCAACAGGTCATGGACAGCAATAAAACTTAACAAATGTGTTTAGCTTCTCTAAGTCTATCCAAAGCTAATATATATATATATATATATATGTACTTTTCCCCATCTTTCTACTTGCCCTGTAATGCTAGTTGTGATGTCAGGAATCTTTCTAGATGGCCTGTGATGGTATTTGTGATGTCACACAGGGTGCCCCCTGCTTCGGAGCAATGCCGTATGACACTGCAGCTAACAAGGTGATAGACAGCTTTGACAGTAATTTTTGTCTCCAGATCCAAGCATTGCTTGAGGCAAGCACCAGGAAGAAGAGTCCAGTGGGAGGGCAGCTACACTGCATTAGTTTATTTGGATGACCGGTGAAACATCAGATGTCTTTTAGAGAACCTGTCACCAAACAAAACAACACATAGGGCACTTTTTGCTCCCTATGTAATGAAAAAAGTTTATTGGAAAAAATGTTTAAAACTATAAAAAAAATTAATCACTCCACCCCACCCCACATACAGTACATGCACATAAGAACGTAAACACATAAAAGACCTACGCACAAGTCCCATTTATCAGTTAACTCTAAATTGATGACTTGTAGGAGCATTTAAAGAGTTGTAAAGGCAGAAGGTTTTTTTTTTTTTATCTTAATGCCTTCAGTCTGTAGAAGCCTCCCTCATACTTACCTGTGCCCCATCTCTGTCCAATAATGTCCACGAGTCCCTTGGCCATCCACGACTCTCCCTCCTAATTGGCTGAGACACAGCAGCAGCGTCATTGGCTCCCGTGGCTGTCAATCAAAGTCAGCTAGCCAATCGGGAGAGAGAGGGTGTGGGGTAAAATGGCAGCTCTGTGTCTGAATGGACACATGGAGCTGCAGCTCAGCTCGGATGCCCCCATAGCAAGCTGCTTGCTGGGGGGCACTAGACAGGAGGGAGGGGCCAGGAGTAGCAAAGAGGTGCCCAAGAATAGGGAGATCCGGGCTGCCCTGTGAAAAACCACTGCACAGAGGAGCTAAGTATAACATGTTTGTTATTTATTTATTTATTTATTTAATGAGACTTTACAATCACTTTAAAGCATCACCTTTGAAAAATATAGGGTAGCAAAGTTTGTTGCCATTTCACGCATGCACGTAATTTTAAGGCTTGATATGTTGGGTCTCTATTTACTCAGCACAACCTTATCTTTTGTATTTTACCAAAAAAGGGGCTCATTTATTGTGTTTATGTGTCCATTAAATTTAGTGTATTTTTAACAGAAATTTTGTGTTTCGTAAACTGTTGCAATAACATTGTGAGACAAAAAAAAATTGGAACTACCACTATTTTTTTTTTAGGTTATCTAGGTTCAGAAAATATACTATGTTTGTGGCTTTTACATAATCTCCAGGTCTAAAAGGATTTTTTTAATGTACAGTACCTTGCAAAAGTATTCACCCCCTTGGCTTTTTAACTATTTTATTACATTACAGTAAAATTAGAAAAATATATACATAAAACTAATTTTCAGAAATAAAAAACTGATAATTGGCATGTGCGTATGTATTCACGCCCATTGTTATGAAGCCCATAAAAAGCTCTGGTGCAATACACAATATACACTCAGGGGACAATCCCCCTTCTTTGCATAATGACATAGGGTGGGGTAAAACTACATTCAGTAACATAACACACAGGCACATTCAAACTTTTCAACAGTAGACAGTCTTTAGCTTAGGAAGGGCTGCAAGAGAAACCCCCCCCCCCAGCAGCTAATAGCTGACAGAGGTTTCATCAACCCTTAAGCTAATCCACATAAGCATATACATCCCATAATTGTTTGTGCCCAAGGCAGACAGAAACAATTAAACAATGGGATACAGCCATTTAACAATAAACACATAACAACCCCCACCCCACCTCAAACTATCTAGCAATGGTATATGAGACGCTCCTACAATATTCTAGCAGTCTGAAAGGTGGAATTATTTATCTTTATATATTTCTTGAGGGATATTGTTCATAAATATTAATGTCCTAAGTGTAAGAACCCCTTCATTCTCTCAACACAAACCACACATATAGAACCCAGGATAACAGGGGTAAAACGAAATGCTGAGTCCAGTGTGGTTGTACTGGAGGTATGGTTAATGCAGACCCGACTAGGGTTCTCAGTCACCCTGTGCCCCTAATAGACACAGGGTGACTTACACATGAGAGGGGTTGGGGGGGCTGGAAAAGGAGTTTCCCGACCTCTCTAAAGTAAGCTGGGTTTCACAAGCCCCGCACCCAAAGTGACTCCTGTCACAGTATTAACTTGCAAGCTGTTACATACAATATGTGTTTTTATACATTTTATTGGTAAAAAAAAAAAAAGTTTTTTTTACTTTTTATGTATATAGCTGTATTTGTGTTCTCACTGGAGGGGTATTTAAAGTCATATTATTTGCTTTATCTTGCAAAATATTTGAAACAAGGATGATACCCTCCACTGGCATATATCCCTAGTTGGAACCTCCCTCATACACACTCAACAAACAACTTTTGAAAGTTCTACTAATGTACACACCCCTAAAGGAAAGAATGAACTTCTGAAACACGCTGGTGGTTTTCTGTGTTTGTTGTGCCACAATGTCCTCATTGTGGTACTTTCAGAATATGTAGAACTGTATACATTAATATCATTCACACTATGTTGGCTTTTATTCTTCACCAGCCATAACCTGCTTTTAATGATTTTTGTTAATAAATTTATACTTGAGATTTTTTTAAACATCCTCTGGTAATTCATACTATACCTTGGATTTTTACTATGCTGTAGGCCTTTAAAGTCCCACTAGGAGGTTGCTTCTCTTCTTTTATATTTACTTGGGATGTTGGCCTAATTACCCAGTCGACTAAACCCTCATTTTCAATATAATATGGTGGTCTAGGCCAGGTTTTCTTGGAAGCAAGCCCACTAATGATGCAGGTGTCTCTTGCATTCATCTTAGAATCAGAAAGGGGGGCCACAGGGAATCGCGTGGAGGGAGTGTGTCATGACGTGAGACGTGAGACGGGAAGGGAGGAGCTGGAGATGTGTCTGCGAGCGGGCGTCCTGGCGGCTTCTCTCCCATAGCAGCGCGAAGAGACGGGGCTGCCATGTGGTACGAGGAGACAACATCGAACCGGGCGAACGAATGCTATAGTTATAGCTAAACTATCTGACACTAGACGGAAATCGAGACCGGGGCGAAGACATCCAAAGTGGTAACGACCCGGGCTTCTCCCTCCGGGACCCCGTCCACCCTGCCCCCCTCCCTTTCTACCGGGCTCCGTCAACACGGAGCAGAAAATTTACCCGCCAGATCCTTCAATTGAGAACGAACACAGAGAGCAACAAACAACTTCACCAGAAGGCAGAGGCGCAACGAAGGTCGGTGGGTAAGAGTTTTACTTTGTAAACAACATCGAAGGTATGAGCATATAGAAACCTACTAGTAACAGGAAGATTGTTGGTGTTGGTATAATAGACAACAGTGATACACACTGGACTATTGTTGCACGCGCTTTATCTGTTAGCCAGTGAGACGGAACACCGAGCAACAGGATTTTGGGACATTTATTTAATGCTTACATTATTTTCAATAACATTAGAGTCAAATCTTTGTTACTTTAGGAAGCACTCTAACCACCGGTCGCAATTTTCACTATGTTGGTAAACAACTGGGGGAAGACCCTTGGGACACGGTGTTCATGGTGAAGAGCTATATATTTAATAACGGCCAATACTGGTATTATCTCCTCGCTATGCTATTTGTTCAGTATTTGGGAAGGGAAGACAGGCAATAGCTAGACGGCCAAATATATAAAGGTAAAATCTCTGCCATTACCTCTATCACCACTTTTTTTTGTTATGCATGGATTGCTCGGAGTATGGGACACGGATATTTATACTTGGCATGACAAACTAGGGTAAATCTTACTAAAGCTGACACAAGGATCTGTCCGTAGCACCTGAAGCTCCTATATCATCTGTTATAACTATACCACACAGACATCAGCTAAGGGTGGAGAGGCAGTGATATTGCATACTCCATATAAGATCAAATACGCCACCATAATCATTAGTAATTTTTTCTAGTGTTGTCTGGATATTAAATCGGTAAAAAAATTTTGGGGTAGGCCCTGGGCAATAATCATACTGTCAACGCTATTATAAGACTGACCACTAACTGTACTATCGCTGTACTCTCGGACTCCTCTGAAAGACCTATGAGTACCAAGGCATATTGATAAATATACAAGTGGACAATACCTATAACCGTACCAAAGTTACATCATTGCATCACCTGAGGCACTCCTGCCACACACTTGAATATTACGATATCGTCAAATAACTTGGGCTGGTCTTAGGAAGTATTAAGAGGGGGGTGATTGCAGAAACTTGCCCTCACTTTAATGGCGTCGGATGTATTGGGAACACTAGACTGACCAAGAACAGGGAATATTAAGAACGTCATATATTATAAAACACCATTAAGTTACAGTTTCTAGAACCTATAAATATCCAGATAAAGAAAACAGTATGAGCAGAAATACATCTAAAGCTGGGAAGGGGGGCCCACCGAAGACACCAAAGGATAATTTGTCTGTAAGCGCAGCTGGGAGCACCATTAAGCAATATCTGGCAAAGGGGGCGAGCCCGGGGAGTATCCATCAGGAGACCCAAATAACAACCATGACAGATAAAAAGAAGAAGGGGTCTAATGGAAGGGGGGATCAGACTCCCAACCATTCAAGAGACGATTTATCAACCGATAATACTCTTGAACTATCTAGAATAGATGAACACAGACAGGAGCCACATCCTCCCACAAAAAATGAAATTGCAGAAATGTTCAAAGCACTTGAAAACTCAATTAAAATGGAGATAGGGATGCTTAGGACAGATCTAGGCAACCTATTGACCAGAGTTGAGAAGGCTGAAGACAAAATGGACAAACAAGAGCGGGAAATCCTTGAATTAAAAGAACAAATCAAAATAACCCAACAAAATCAGATAAAAATTTGTCACTGTAGCAGAAATCTTCAGCCCCCCACTGGATCTGGGAGGAGGTGATTTCCCTAAAATAGAGCGGGTACACCGGGTTGGAAGGTTTGATACTAGATGAACAGAAAGAAGCCGTGACATCATAGTGAGGTTTAGGTTCTATGAGGACAAGGAAAAAATCTGGGTAAAACTGAGAGGACAAACCCCTCTCCAATATGAAGAGGCAAGAATTCAAGTATTTGCGGACCTAGCCAAAGACACACTGGCAAGAAGGGGGAGGGGGGGATGGGGCAGGGGAGGGCGGGAGGGGGGAGGGAGGAAGGGCGCCCTTCTCAACCTCTATACCAAGAAAGCATGAAATCCCTCCAAGGTCTAAGGTAAAGGGCTTTTTTTTTAGGAGAATAGAAAAATGGCTCCGAACACAATAAAATTTATAACATATAATGTCAAAGGTCTAAATATGGTCAATAAAAGACGCAATATTTTTAATGAGCTTAAATTACTAGGCCCAGACGTGATATTTCTTCAGGAAACTCACATCTCACATCAATCGAGACTTAGGTTGTTCTCTAGAGAATACCCAATCTGGTACCAAGGGGATACCATCTCAAGTAGAACACGGGGGGTAGCCATCGGTTTTGCAAAAAAAATAAGGTTTGTACTGGAAGATAGAATAGTAGATCCAGAAGGTAGATATCTACTTCTTAGAGGTAGATTGAACGAAGAGGAATATACACTAGCAAACATATATGCACCAAATACAAACCCGATGAAATACTTGGCAAATATCCTGGGGAAAATAATGGAATTCCGGAAAGGGCACTTGATAATAATGGGAGATTTTAACTTCTGTATGGATCCGGAATTGGACAGTACAGCCCGAACACAGGGGAAGAGCAGTGCACAATTAAGAGAGGTAAAACAAAAACTTTCCATTTACCAGCTGGTGGATATATGGAGAGTCCAACACCCAGGGAAAAGGGATTTTACGTTCTATTCCCCTGTGCACGGGTCATACTCCAGGATTGATTGTGGACTAGTGGAGCACAGAGAGATAGACAATGTAGTGGAGTCCAGGATAGGAGATACAACCTACTCTGACCATGCACCAGTGACCATAGAATTGAGAACAGGGGGAAGCCCGGGTGGGATGGGACAGTGGCGTTTAAATGAAGAGCTGATTAGAGAGGACAAGGGGATCAATAGAATCAGAAAGAAGCTGGAGAATTATTTTGCGGTAAATGATAATGGAGAAGTATCAGGAGCTACTCTGTGGGAGGCACATAAAGCCTTTATACGAGGGGTCCTAATTGAAATGGGGGCAAGAAAGAAAAAAGATAGACGTGAGAAAATTCATAAATTAATAGCAGATTTAGCAGGATTAGAACAGAAACATAAAAAACAACTGGGCCAACCCCCTAGAGAGCTACACCAACAGATGGTTATCAAAAGATCAGAGTTGAAGATGGTAATGGAACAAGAGTCTAGAGCAACATACAGTAAGATAGAATGGGAAAAATATAGGCGGGGAAATAAACCAAGCAAATACTTAGCAAAAATGGTACAAAAGAAGAAAGCTAGGAACTTTATTGAAAGAATACAGACTAAAGAGGGACACATGGAATACTCATCCAGGAAGATAGCAGACACCTTTAAGAAATACTATCAGGAGCTGTACTCCTCCATCTAGAAAAGAGTAGAGTAAGGAACAGTAACTATTTAAAGAAGGCTGCGTTGCCCAAGATTACAGAGGTGGACAGAGAACTTTTGGAAATTCCTATCTCGGAAGAGGAAATAAGTAAAGCATTAGCTGGAATGGCCTCTGGGAAAAGCCCTGGTCCGGATGGGCTCACATTGTCCTACTATAAAACATTCAAAGAAATATTAGTCCCTAGGCTTTGTCATTACATGAATGGGTTGGGAGACAGCTTTGAGATGGGCAGGGATGCCTTAAAGGCCTCAATTACAATTATATTTAAAGAAGGTAAAGAGAAAACACTATGCTCAAGCTATCGCCCCATCTCTCTGCTCAACACCGATACAAAACTATATGCAAAGGTCTTGGCAGAAAGACTGAAGGAATTAATGAACTCGCTGGTTAACCCGGACCAGGTGGGGTTCGTACCTAAAAGGGAGGGGAGGGACAACGGGGTCAGGGCATTCCTCCTGATGCAAAAAATAAAGGAGAGTGGGCCCCCAGGACTACTTCTGTCGATCGATGCCGAAAAGGCTTTCAACAGAGTAGACTGGGGGTTCATGATACAGACTCTGGAGTTCATAGGATTTGGACCTAAAATAATCCGTAGGATCAAAACTCTGTATCACCATCCAACTGCTGTAATAAAAGTGAATGGTATAACATCCCAACCATTCGAGATGGAAAACGGCACAAGGCAGGGGTACCCCTTATCCCCGCTGCTCTTCGTCTTGACTATGGAACCCCTCCTGGCTACAATACGTAGAGATCCCAGTATAAGAGGAATTATGGTAGGAGAAGAGGAACACAAAATCGCAGCATTTGCGGACGATGTGTTATTCTTTTTAACGGAGCCGGTATCTATTATGCCCAACTTAGTAAAAGCTCTGAGGGAATATGGGGAGGTGTCAAACTTCCAAATAAATATGGCAAAATTGGAAATATTAAACATAAATCTTAATAAGACAGAAGTAGAGACCCCGAAAAAAGAGTTTAGCTTTAAATGGACCAAGGAATTAAGGTATCTGGGTATTAAATTAATAAACTCAATAGAGAAGATATATACAATTAATTATATGCCCCTACTCGACACTGTCAGAATGGACTGCAAAAGATTCGCCTGTAAGGCCCTTTCATGGATTGGGCGCATTAACGTCAAAATGATCCTTCTACCTAAAATCATGTTTTATTTTCAGATGATACCAATTCCACTACCCCCATATTACTTAAGGATGTTAAAAAAAATAATAATGACCTTTATCTGGAAAAATAAAAGACCAAGAGTCCCTTGAGTCCCCAAGATGTCCAGATCTACTACAAGGCTATAGTACTGTCAAGAATGGTAGAATGGTCTAAGAGGGAAAATGAAAAAAGTGGGTTAAAATAGAGGAAAGTTTTAGTAAAACACGATTGGGAAATATCATTTGCAATCCTCAACATCTTAGAAACTTAGATAAAAGCACGCACGTATTAACACGAAATGTCTTTAAAATTTGGGACGGGGTATACAAGAAAGTTAACGGGAAATACAATTCACCACTTATCACATTAATAGATCATAACTTTTTTACACTGGGAATACAAACCATAGGAGGAAAAGAAGCACTATGGGGTAATACACAATTAAGAGAAGTAATTAAAGAAGGTAAAATTAGGTCACTTCAGCAGCTTAGACAAGGGAGGGAGAGGCGGGGATTAGATGAGTGGCGGTATCTCCAACTGTGTCACTTTGTGAATAAATTACCACATCCTATTAGATCTGGGGGAAAACTCACAGACCTCGAAAGGCTGTGTGACATGGACGATCCGAGAAATATAGTCTCCAAAGTCTACAAAATTTTGTTGACATCAGAAAAACTGGAGACACCGCCATTCATGGGTAAATGGGAGAGGGAACTGGGCAAAAAAAGGACGACAATACCATTAGAAGAATGTTGAAAATGATTGACAAATCAGCAATTGATGTTCGAACGGCAGAAATGAACTACAAATGTATCAGTAGAAGTTATTTAACACCAGAGATAACAAGTAAATACCAGAAGGGGTCGGCATATTGTTGGAGAGGCTGCCAAGAAATAGGAACAATGGGACACCTTTGGTGGAGTTGCCCTAAAATAAAAAAACTATTGGAGGAAGATACTTGTTCTAATTAAAAAGATCACGGATATAGAAGTAGTAGAAGATCCCTGGGAGGTTTTGTTCCATGGGGGAGAAGGAGATTTAAACAAAGCTCTTGAATGCTGCAAAAAGAATGATACCGAAGAGTTGGCAGAGGAGCGAGAGTCCAGAGATTTGGGAGTGGATAGACGCGGTAGAGGAATTATACAATATGGAGAATTTGGCGAACAAGGTAGATGAAATCAGTAGCGTCAACGTAGACAAATGGGAGAGTTGGGAAAAATTCAAAAAAACATGGAGCTATGCAAAGGAACTGAAAGCCTTAGATCGGGAGTAGTAGAAGAATAGACCTTGGAGAGGAGAGGTTGGGGAGGGCGGGGGCTAGGGAGGGTGAGGGAGGGGAGATGGGGTGGGGTTTACAGTTCAGAATTATACCACATATGTCTGTAATTACAAGTATTAAGCAATTATAATATTAAGGGAGTATAGTATTTGAAATTGGGCCTGTTCACCCCTTCGCGTGACGAGATACGAAATAGTGATGTTATTTTTAGTCTTTAATATATTTGATATGGCAAAATGTCACAATGATGAGACATTAGAGGGTGACATAAGAAAAATGAACTGCAGAGTTAATTTAAGCCCCTCGAAAAGGTCGACTGAAGTGGCAAAAAAAGAAAAAAAAAAAAAAGAATCAGAAAGGGAGGTG
The DNA here is from genome assembly GCF_042186555.1 of Aquarana catesbeiana. Lineage (NCBI taxonomy): Eukaryota > Metazoa > Chordata > Amphibia > Anura > Ranidae > Aquarana > Aquarana catesbeiana. The sequence continues at coordinate 202,261,507 of NC_133334.1, forward strand.
AGTACCCCACCCTCCCGAGGGGGGATCAGTGATTGCAAGGGAGCCAAGAGAGGTGCACATTGCACCATATTGTCCAGGACAGGACAGGTTGAGGCACAAGCCTGAGAGAAAGACAGTCTGGGACAGATGGAGCAGCTGGGATGCTGCAGGATAAAAGACACAGAGCTGGGGTACAGTGTGTGTGCACAAGCACTAGATGTGTTTGATGGTCAGAAAGACCAAAACAACTAAGTTGAGCTGTAGAGCTGTGAAGGCAGCCACAAGGCTGAATTTTATGTTTGTTGTATTGATGGTAAGAACCCCCTGCATGGGAAAACGTTCAGTTGTGAACTTTTGCTTTGCGTTACTTTTAAATAAAAGTGGTCAGAAAGGGCCTTAAAACATACTTCTGGAATGGAGTAAACTCACTGTTTGGCACTACCAATGAGCTATAAAATCGCCAACTTGTCACAATAAAGGTACGGAAAGCCAAGACACAGCTGAAATCTATCAGTAATTAAGGAGCAATCCTGCCCCTTTTCAGTGCAAATTAATATCAGCTGGTTAAGTCTCAACTGATGGCCTATAAAAAGGTGTCTCGTTACCAAGGTGTCACACAAGAAACATCTCATAATGGGTAAAAGCAAAGAGCTCTCTCAAGACCTTTGCAACCTTATTGTTGCAAAACATACTGATGCCATTGGTTACAGAAGGATTTCTAAACTTCTGAATGTTCCAGTGAGCACTGTTGGGGCCGTAATCAGGAAGTGTAAAGAACATAATTTCACCATAAACCGGCCATGGCCAGGTGCTCCTCACAAGTATCTGACAGAGGAGTCAAAAGAATTAGCAGAAGAGTTGTCCAAGAGACAAGGACCACTTGTGGAGAGCTTTAGAAAGACCTGGAATTAGCAGGTTCAATTGTTTCAAAGAAAACAATAATGAACTCAACTACCATGGCCTGTATGCACGCTCACCATGCAAGACTCCATTGCTGAAGAAAAAGCATGTTTAGGCTCATTTAAAGTTTACTGCACAACATTTAGACAAGCCTGTGAAATACTGGGAGAATATAGTCTGGTCAGATGAGACCCAAATTGAACTCTGAATGTCATAATACACACCATTTTTGGAGGTCAAATAGCACTGCATATCACCCCAAAAACACCATACCAACAGTGAAGTTTGGAGGTGGGAACATCATGGTGTGGGGCTGTTTTTCAGCACATGGTATTGGTAAACTTCATATCGTTGAAGGAAGGATAAATGGAAAAATGTATCAAGACATTCTTGATAAAAATCTGCTGCCATCTACTAGGATGATATAGATGAAATGTGGGTGGACATTCCAGCAAGACAATGATCCTAAACACAAAGCCAAGGAAACTCTCAATTGGTTTCAAAGAAAGAAAATAAAGCTGCTAGAATGGCCCAGCCAATCACCTGACTTGAATCCAATGGAAAATCAACGGAAAGAACTAAAGATCAGAGTTCATAGACTAGGCCCACAGAACCTTCAAGATTTGAAGACTGTTTGGAAGAATGAGCCAAAATCACACCCGAGCAATGCATGCAACTTGTTTTGCCATATAGGAGGCATCTTGAAGCTGTCATTACCAACAAAAGATTTTGTACAAAGTAATAAATAAATTTCAGTTAGCGTGTTCAATTCTTTTTCCCTTTGTCATTCCATTTTATTACACATAACTTTCTGAATGTATTTGTTTTGGTTTCTCTGTGTGAATGGATTGCATGAGTTGTTACCGACATGTGGTGAAAATTTCATGTCAATAGCACTTTCAGAAATATATTTTATATTTTTTAGAAAAATGGTGACGTGTTCAATATTTAGTTTACCCGCTGTGTGTATATAAAACTCTTACTTTCTGTTAGCGAACACGGACACCCCCAACATAATCCATTTTTGTAGAGGGGACAACCCAATGTGATCTTTTTTTTTGTAAAAGAAGAATAATGCTGGTACTGAGGTAGTTAAAACATGGAACTTGATATTGGTGGGTGCACTAGATATAGGGCATACAGATTATACACAGAGTGAGGAGAAGATGAAGAGAGATTAAGATACAAGTCACATACAGTGGGAGGATGGAGATGAGGGTATTGTTGTGCAGGATAAGGGAGGTAAAGGGTTAATATACAGGTCAATGAAGAGGCAACATGGAGATAAGATATACTGTATAGGAAAGGAAAAGTAAAAACAAAAAACTTTATGTGCATCTGCTGCTGCTGTGATCTGTACTGTGATCAGGAACAAATAAATGACTCATTCAAATATTAGTTCCCTTTCCCTCCCTCTCCTTGCTTTATTGTGAGAGGAAAAAGAGAGCTCACAGATTTAAACACAACACTGTTTACAATGTGATTGCTGTATTTGGTCTCTCTATTACAGCAATCCCAAGCATTTTGACTCAGCCCTGTACCCAGTGTCCCATGCCTGTTAGGTTCACAGGCATTGCCAGGTGCACTGGACGCTATATCAATTTTTCTGCAGTTTGTGTATAAGCAGTGCTGCAGAAATAAGCACCTGCCACTTTGCTGTTTAAAGCTATACCCCTGTATATTATGTTCGCTGAGAGACACATCTAATAGCCCTTTGAATACGCTCTCTACACTGCTGATACCACATCGTTTCCGTCCTAACAGTATATAACTCTTTACGCATGTAGCAATATGGACTATAATTGCCACGAACAGCTATTCCCAGCCCTGTCTTATACCATGTTATCCCTCTAGTGCCCAGCGTTATCAGACTGACATCATATTTGTAAGCCCAACCAAAGGGATTGTGGGATTGGTAGTTCCAACAGACAGCTGTTCCCCTGCATGACTTTGCATCTGGACTACATATCCCAGGGATCTGTGCTACATCCAGGGAGATTGCTGGGAAGAACTATAAAAGAACCCAGAGACCCACCTCGCTCTCTCTTCCTCCGGGGCCTCGTGTGTGAAGGACCTCTCCACACAGGGAGAGTGAGATTGCGGCCTGCCACGCAGTCCACAGCATTCCAACCTAACCAAGAAGGGATCCAGTACTGCCTGCTGTTTATCAGACTTCTGATCAGCACCATCTCTGCAGTGCAGCTACCCATGCTTCGTGCTCCCTAATAAGGGATCATCACAAGCGGATCTGCAGCCAGAACAATGAGACTCGGGTGATCACAGATCTGAGAAAGGGGCTGATCTCAGGCCCTTACCACGTGATCAGCTGTCAGCCAATGACAGCTGATCACATGATGTTAACAGATCCTCGGTAATCGTTTTTCTTTTCTTCTCACGCTGACAGCGTGAGAAGAAAAAAATCAGATCGCCGGCTTCTGTTTGCAGAAGAGGAAGAGCCTCTGTGCCCACCAGTACCGCCAGCCAATGCCAGCAATCAGTGCCAAGAATCAGTGCCCACCAATCAGTGCCCACCAATCAGTGTCCACAGTACATCAGTGCCACCTATCAGTGCCCACAAGTGCCACCTATCAATGCCCACCAGTGGTGCCAATCAGTGCCTCATCAGTGCCACCTCGCAGTGCTGTCTATCAGTGTCACCTACCAGTGCTGATCAGTGCCCATCACTGCCACCCATCAGTGCCACCTATCAGTGCCAGCTATTAGTGCCCTTCAGTGCCACCTATCAATGCCCTTCAGTGACGCCAATCAGTGCCACCCATCAGGTGGCATTGGTGGGCACTATCAGTGCCCACTAGTGCCGCCTATTAGTGCCCTTCAGTGCCACCTTATCAGTGCCGATCAGTGCAGCCTATCAGTGCCCATCAGTGTAGCCTCATCAGTGTACATCAATGAAGGAGAAAAATTACCTGTTTCCAAAATTTATTAACAAAATACAAAACGGTTTTGTATTTTTTTTTTTTTTAAATCTGTTTTTTTTATTTTTTTTAAGAAAAAATGAAAAACCCAGAGGTGATCAAATACCACCAAAAGAAAGCTCTATTTGTGGGAAAAAATGATAAAAATTTTCATTTGGGTACAGTGTTGTATGACCGCGCAAGTGTTGTTCAAAGAGTGACAGCGCTATAAGCTGAAAATTGGTCTGGGCAGGAAGGGGGTTTAGGTGCCCAGTAGGCAAGTCGTTAACCACTTGCCGCCCGCCATATAGCAAAATGACGGCTGCAAAGTGGTTTCAATATCCTGACTGGGTGTCATATGATGTCCTCAGGATATTAAGCCCCGGGGGCGCGCATCGCGTCGATCGTTGTTGCTGTGTCAGTCTGACACACCCCAACTCCGATCTAGGTAAAGAGTCTCTGACGGAGACTCTTTACCACGTGATCAGCCATGTCCAATCACGGCTGATAACGATGTAAATAGGAAGAGCCGGTGATCGGCTTTTCCTCACTCGCGTCTGATAGACGCGAGAAGAGAAGGGCCGATCGGCTGCTCTCCTGACGGGGGGGTCTGTGCTGATTGTTTATCAGCACAGCCCTCCCCTCGGATCCCACCCAGGACCACCAGAATGGCCATCCACACTGGACCACCAGGTATGCCCCCCTAGACCCCCAGGGAAATACTAATCTGTGCCCAGGCAGCTGCCAATCAGTGCCCACTCACAATGCCTACCACTGCCAATGCCACCATGGATGCCTATCAGTGCCACGTATCAGTGCTCATCAGTGCCATGTATCAGTGCCCATCAGTGCCGCCTATCAGTGCACAGCAGTGCCGCCTATTAGTGCCCATCAGTGCTGCCTATCAGTTCCACCCATAAGAACCCATCTTTGCAGCCTTTCAGTGCCCATCAGTGTCGCCTATTAGTGCCCATCAGTGCCCACCAGTGCCACCCATCAGTGCCCATCAGTGCCGCCTATCAATGCCCATCAGTGCTGCATATCAGTGCCACCCATAAAGTGCCGCATATCAGTGCCCATCGTCAGTGCCCACTCATTGGTGCCACCTCATCGGTGCCACTTTATCAGTGCCCATCAGTGAAAGAGAAAACTTACTTATTTACAAATTTTTTTACAGAAACAAAAGCAAAACTTTTATTCTTTTCAAAATTTTCGGTCTTTTTGTATTTGTTTAACAAAAAATAAAAACCGCAGAGGTGATCAAATACCACCAAAAGAAAGCTCTATTTGTGGGAACAAAATGATAAAAATTTAGTTTGGGTACAGTGATGGATGACCGCGCAATTGTCATTCAAACTGCGACAGCCCTGAAAGCTGAAAATTGGTCTGGGCAGGAAGGTGTATAAGTGCCCAGTATTGAAGTGGTTAAAGGGCCCTTACACCATCCATGTTTAGTTGCATCTTTCATTAGGATCAGAGGTTAAACAGGCCAGCCTGGGTTTCTTTTTCTACAAGTACTGTCAGTATTGCTGCTTAACTTGTTTATCCTTTCATGTTATGTCAAAGTGGTATTCTACTGTACATAGGTGTATATAATATTCTGTTGTTGCCTTCTGTCTCAACCGACATTTCTTAAGTAGTCATTCGACTGAGTTTGAGCTGCTATTCCAAACTTAGTTGAACCATTACCTCTCTGTACAACCAGACCTTAACTGAAGTATTCTAGTAAACGTTAATAGAATATAAACGCAATGAGTGTTGTCTTATTACTTAAAAGGTATTGCAATGATGTCTGAACCCAGAGTGTCAGGTGGGTTGGAAGAAGGTTCATAGGGTCATGGTGATGCAGATGAGCAGGTACATCCAAGCAGTCTCCTAGAGGACCGTGCTACAGGCAGTTTAAGATACCACTTCACATCCAGCTTCGTTGTTTGGCTTTGTGTCTTCTTTACTGATCTTAAACCATTATCTCTCTATGCTACAGTCACCAAAGATTTTCAGATTTTGACCATATTCCATTATAAACGCCTCTTCCTCAGGGAGAATTTTAATTCTTGTAATTGTTCCTCATAACTGAAGTTGCCCAGACCCCTTATTAGTTATGTTTCCCTTTTTTGGACTTTTTCCAGTTGACACCCTTGTGATTCAGTGTACATTTTGCTCCATGTATGCATTCCTTGAATAAGCATTCAAGGGCGAATACTGTTGTACAAGATATTTGAAAATCCAAAACCTGAATCTAAATGATCACTGGCAAAACAAGTTTAAAGCTGGATTCACACCTATGCATTTTTAGTGCTTTTTGCATTTTGCAGATTTGCTCTACAGAACGTGTTCCATAGGAAACCATGTTAAATGGACTGTAGTGCAAATCTGCAAAATGCAAAAAGCATTAAAAATGCATAGGTGTGAATCCAGCCTTAAAGTGGTTGCAACCTTAAACAAATAAAAAAAATTCCCCTGTTCCTTTAAAGCATTATAAATAGCACAGTGCTTGTGCAGTGTCATTTGTCCCAATACATGTTCCTTTTTTTGTTTTTATTTGTTTTTTAAGGTTTTATTTGGAAGTTCAGAAGCACAGTTTCAATACAATGAGGGAAGTATCATTAAACAATATAATGTGGTGTATAGGTATACAGTAAATTGTATCAACAATCTTGGGAGTATATTGGTAAAAGAAGATGCAGTATACATAACAAAAGAACATCTTAGCTTTTAGCTAAAGAATTGGAGCTGTATATAATATGAGAGTTGGATGTACCAGTAGTGTTATATACCACCGCCAATGGATAGTTTGTACATGTAGATAATTATGGTAGGTTCCAATAATTCAATGTTTTATTGAAAATGTGTAAACTATCATGTAAGGTGTGGTGAATTCTTTCAGACAGTTTGAGCATTTCCATCCTAGATAGGACCTGCGGCCATGATAGGTTGTTTGATCTCCAATTGAATGCAATCATCCATTGGATCGAGCTAAATAATGAATGGAGCAGTCTGTTACAAGATATAGGTATATTTGGTATATTAGCATATAAAAGGCATGTTTGTGGAGTGAGAACCACTTTGTTTGGATGACTCCTCAATTCTAGCAGCTGCAGCCTGCCAAATTGGTCCAAGATGTTTGCACCTCCAGAAAGTGTGCAAGAAAGTGCCAAGTTCAGGACATCCCCTAAAACAATTAGAAGAGGCTGCAGAGTAGAAGGAGTGGATTTTTGAGGGTGTCATATACTATCTAGAAAATTATTTCACTGGGGATTCTCTGAATGAAATCGCTCTGTTACTTTTACGAAGGTTATCTATGATGGTATTCCACATTTCTGTGGTAAAGGAGCAATCTAATTCAGCCTCCCAGTGCAGCATCGGTCCAGATTTTTCAGGCATAGAGAGGTAATTTAGGTATCTGTTGAATTGTGAAATTAAGCCTCTATCTCTCGAGGATTTTATGCATATTTGTTCAAAAAATGTGTTTGGGGTGTGGATGCATAATGAATAATGTTGTGCATAAATTGTTTTAATTTGTGTGTAAAGAGAGAGCTCTGAGGAGGGCAAATTGTATTTAGACTGAAGAGGGGTAAAGGAAGGGAATTCCAACTTAATGACTAAAGATCTTAATGTAGTCAGGTTATTGTTAATCCAGAGTGAAAATAGGTTGTTATTGTCATAGGTCTGTATAAATCTAGATTCTCCTAGATAAGAGGCTAGTGGTGGAACATCTGAAGATGGTTTATTGGTATCTTTGATCTTTAACCATGATTGAAGAAAATGAGCAACTATTATGTTGAATTTAATTGAGAATGAGATGAGAATTCAGCCCAGACCATAAGATGCCCTGTAAGTGCAGTGGGGAAATTGAGGTAGATTCAAATGTTTTCCATGGGATGTTATGGATAGGGGCGAATTGGGATAGTTGCGTGAGTCTGGCTGCAAGAAAATAGTGCCAGAGGTTTGGGAGACCAAGTCCTCCATTAATTTGTGGTCTATGCATGAGAGAATAGCTACATCTAGGTTTTTTATTTGACCAAATGAATTTATTAATTTCTCTTTGGAGGGTTTCTATCTTGGTTTTGGGGACAGTAATAGGGAGGGCTTGAAAATAATACAGAAGTTTGGGAATGATTGACATCTTAATTGCACATATTCTTTCAAGGAAAGAGGTGTGGTAAGAGGGCCATACTTTAAGTAAAGAGCTAATACGGGTAAAGAGCGGGGGGTAGTTCATTTTATAGAGTAATTTAAATGAGGATGTGATCTGGATACAGAGGTATCTGGGCTCAATTGCTAACACAAATAAAAGTGGCGATAGGGGGCAGCCTTGTCTGGTACCTCTGCTTAAGGGGAAGAATTCTGAGTTGTTACCAGGAATTTTGATTCTCGTTTGTGGGGAGTGGTATAAAGCATTGAAGCCATGTAGGAATTTATCTGAAATACCGAATTTAGGGAGTAAATGGTTGAGGTAAGACCAGTTCACACTAACAAATGCTTTGTGAATGTCTAGGCTGAGAAGACAGACCGGGCGTGAGTGAAGATTGGCATCTTGAATAATGTTTGTGACTAACCTAATGTTATCTACTATTTTTAGATTGTTATTGAGGACTGAGATGGGGCGAAAATTTTGTGGGCGGGTGTGATCTTTGAGTGGTTTTGGTATTAGAGATAGTTTGGCCAGAAGTATTTTTTCGGGGAAGTGATTACCTTGTAGGATGTGGTTAAATAATTTGGTTAGTTTAGGTGCTAAGAGGGGTACAAATTTTTTATAGTAAGATGAAGTAAAACCATTAAGGCCTGGGGCAGTGGACGTTTTAAGAGTTTTAATTATATTAATTATTTCTAGGTCTGTACAGGGATCATTAAGGGATTAATTTGTTGATTATTAAGGGTTGGAAGTTGAAGGTTGTTTAGCCAATTAATTGATGAAGTTTGGGGCTGAGGTTGTGGTCCTAAGAGGAGATTTTTAAAAAAGGATGTCAATATTTCCAGGACTTCCTGTAGATGGGTAACCCAGTTACCACTCTGATCACGTAATTTATAAATATGGGGTAGTTTGTGTTCTTGATTGAGCTTCTTTGCAAACATGGCTGAAGTGGAGTTTCCATGTAACATAAATTTGGCTTTAGAGAATCTAGGAGATTTTTCACTGTTGGCTGATAAAATAGAGTCTAGAGCTTGGTGTTTAGATTGAATTTGTTGATTTAGTTATTGGGAGGATGATTGATTTAGTCTTTTGTATAAATGATCAAGGTTCCTGGAAAGACATTTAATTTCAGTGAGTCTATCTTTGTTTTTGGCTGCTGCTATGCTAATTAAATGTCCTCTCAAAACAGCTTTGTGTGCTGACCAAGGTAAAGTGGGGAGTATTTCGTCTGTTGAGTTGCCTGTGAAGTAATTTTCTATGTGTGTAGAAATTTTTTGGATATTGGAGGGGCCTGTTAGAAGAGAATCATTTACGTGCCAATTGAAATGAGTGGGAGCAAGACCAATATGAGAGGTGTCAAAGGAAACTATGTTGTGGTCTGACCATGGGCAGGGGTGGATATGTGCTTTGGACACGTTTGCTAGTAATATTGGGGTGCAAAATATATAATCTAACCAGGCATAGCAATCATGTGGGTGCGAGTAATGGGTATATGCTTTTATATCTATGTTATGGGCTCTCCATGAATCTATTCGTTGAAACTTGCAAAGGGAGCGGTTAATTGATTTAGAAAAGTCTTTTGATGGAGGGACTACTCTGCTTCTGTCAAGAGCAGGGTGTGCCGCCATATTAAAGTCTCCTCCCAGTATTATATGTGGGGAGCTATAACGATCCAGGGTATCAAAAAACTTTAAAAAAAAAAGAGGGTTGAGATTCGTTTGGGGCATATACGGATGTAATTGTCAATGAGCGGTTATTTATGGTCCCCTTCAGAATAATGAAGCGGCTGTCATCATCTCTATAGACATTTTAAATATGGAGTTGCGAATAAAGATGGCGACACCCTTGGTTTTATTGTGAAAGGTAGTATAGTACAATTGGCTGTAGGATTTATCAAAGTATTTTGGGTGATTTGTAGATGAGAAATGGGTTTCTTGTAAAAGGATGATATCTGCACCTATCCTTTTATATTGCTGGAAAGCCTTTTTACGTTTGTGCAGGGAATTGAAACCTTGAACATTATGTGAAAAAATTTTAAGACCCATTGTTAAGTAAGAGATATAAGCTAGGTTTTATATATATTCTAATGCCGCATACACACGATCGCACATTCCGATAACATAATTTGAGAACCAGTTCTCAAATTTTGTGCGATGGAAATTCCGATGGAAAATGTCCAATGGAGCCTACACATGGTTGGAATTTCCGACAAAAGGCTCCCATCGAACATTTTCCATTGGAAAATCCGACTGTGTGTATGGGGCATTAGAGTTACCTGAGGCAGATAGCCAAAAAAATATGAGTATTCCACTTTCAACACTAGTACAACATAAAATTTATATATGATAGAGCATACAAAATTGTATAGGTAAACCATACTGTATGAGTGGAAAAGAGCATCTCAATTTCACCACGATCATCTTGAGTTGGGATGGTTGAGAGGGTAATATGAGACTTCCAATTGACAATTTGTAAATAAGCCAAGCCGTAAGGGCTAAAGTAAAAAAAAAGTAAGTTAAATTAAAAAAAAAAGGAGGTCAAGTGGCATTATGTCACTTAACCTTGCAATAAGACCAAGAGGGCACAATTGTCCTGGAACTACCAGCGAGGCCCGATGTGACACCCCCACTAGTGAGGGTGCAGCTGCCAGCCACAGAAGCAGGTAAGGGGTCAAACCAGCGACGGCGGATATGCCAAGTAAAATTGAAATATCAAAATGTAACTGTGCATGGTGGTAGAAATATTCAGAGTTCAGCACAACATATAGAACATATGTGAAAACTTGTTTTAACAGTGTGAAAAATCTTTAAACGAGATTAGCAATAGGAAAAAAAAAGTTCAACTGTTGTTAGAGATTGAGTAAGATTATTAAGGACACTTAACAAGAGTACCTATAGGATCCTTAAGAGAGAGTATGGTACCTAAGTGGTTGAAGTTTTTCCCCAATAAATTGTAACATAACCAAACAGGGTGGAGCAGAGATGGGTAATCTGTATGGGGTGCAAAAAGAGAGTGAGGTCATGGTCATGTTGAGTCCAGAGCCATAGTAGATGGCAGCATGACTGGATAGTATCAGAAAGACCTCATAGATCAAGTCCATTTAAATCTTTGTATTGTACCAGTGGTGTGGACATTTAAGTAATCTTGGTAACGTAAGTTTTTCCAGAAATAGAAACACTTTTGAAACCCAACATGGTTGAATGTAGTGTTTAATCCTGGGAGGGTTGACGCCATCTTCTTTGGTACCTCTGGTTGCGGCGTGATGAGGGAGTGGACTAAATGGACGATGATCTGGGGGTAGAGAGAGGACGGTTGGGGGGTTCAGGATCTAGTTGGCCAAGTTTAACTAGGAGTTCTTTTCCCTCAATGATATTGTATACCATTGTGCATCACTGAGAGCTTAAATGGAAAGCCCCAGGGATATTTGATTCTTGCTGTCTGCAGTATAGTAGTAACGTCTTTCATTCTGAGTCTCCTATCTAGTGTGGCTGGTGAGATATCCGGATAAATTTGCACTCTGTAGCCATCTAATTCTATGTTAGGGGTATTTCTGGAGGCTCGCATGATGTCCTCTTTGGTAAGAAATCCTTCACGCACATAATATCACTTGGGGGTTTATCCGGAGTTGGTTTAGGGCAAACAGCCCTATGAATCCTGTCACAGGTGAAAGCAGACAAGGGTTTGTCAGGTAGGAGATTGCGAAAGGGTTTGGAGATAGCAGGTGTAAGATCAGTAACAGATTCTGGGATACCACGCACTTTTATATTGTTACAATGATTTCTATTGTCCATATCTTCCACTTGGGCTTGCATGAATGCAAAACTGTCAGCTAGTGTCTCATAATCCTTCCTGAGATCATTGTGGGCAAGAGAAAGTACATCATGTTTAGTTTCAAGAATGTCAGTACAGTTTCCTATATTTTATTTTATCTCTTGTGATAGGGCATTTGTGGATTTATGTAGTTCCAGCTGTGTTTTGTCTACTAGTTTCTCATATAAGGCTGATAGACTGTTATCCAAATCAGCTTTGGATAAGGGTGTATTGTACTCACTGCTTCTCGTTGCTGAGGAGGGTGCAGGAGTGGAATTGCTGGAGGCTGCAGAGGAGCCGGTGCCATTTTGGGACATCCTGGCCTGTGATTTTCTTATGCTGAAAAGATAGTTTGTTAGTGAGTGCTGGGAGCGGCTTTTTTGCCCTTTCTTGTATGTCGGCATGCACGGATGTGTCCCACAGGGGTGCTGGGTGGATTCAGTTAGGAACGGTGCGGATTAGCCCTGGGAGTCTAGCTTGGCAAACCGGGTCTGACGGAGCAGTGCTCAGACACGTCCGTCCCGCATCGCGCATGCGCCCTCCCTCAATACATGTTCTAAAATACCTGGCTGATCCTGCCTGTTCCTGCCTTCCGCAATGTGTACTGACCATGCTAATCATGGCTGCTGATCCATGATAGAGTGGTCAGATTACGTGCCTTCGTCATCCTGCTCTCTCCTCAGCTTCTCTGCATCTCCACCTCCCTCCCTGCCTGTCATTTCCATAATCATTATTGTGAGCTAATCTCCTCCTCACCCCTCCACTCCTGCCTCTTTTCCCCTGTGGCTTTAAAATAATATATATTCATTACTTGTATCCCCTCTCTTTTAGCAAGTCATAAAGTACAATGTGCCAGTTTTTTTTTTTTTTTTATAATGCTAAATACCTTCTTTCACAGCACTGCTGTTCTGTGTACATACTATTGATGTTGACTGGTCTGTAGTTTTCCAGTATATAATATCTCAGGCATTTTTTGAATATTGATATTATTTGCTTTTTGACAATCTTTGGGTACAATTCCAGTCAGTTAAAAATCTTTTGAATTTTTTATATTTACCTTTACAGGGTTCAGCAATGTCTGAATGTGTCTTGTGGCACTTTTTCAATGTCAGCAGGTCAGTAGAAAAGGGGGCACCGAGTTCTGCTTCCTCACTGTTCAAACACCATTTTATCAATGAGGAATTTCCCTAAACTGATATGTTTTTAAGTGCCTAAGAAATTCTAGGGATAATGTTCCTTATGAGATTCTACCACCAACTACTATCCATGGTGCTTTACTTTTGTAAAAACAGTTTCAGCAACATAGACATCAACTGTCAGAAAATAAATGAAAGGACTCTCAAGATTCACCCAAAGATTTAGACAAGATTTAAACAGAAGAATAACCTCTACTTTACTTTGGCATTTAAATGACATTCACATCTGCAACATTTTGAATTTACACTATGTGCACAGCAAATGTCTGTATATTAGCGTTAATCTCATCAGAAAGCATTGGGCAAAATATATTGAATCTTTTGGGGAAACACTTGGTGACTTTCCCAGCAAATGTTTGTTAAATAGACCCAAAAATTTTAATAATACACAATGGGTAAGATTATTGCACAGCTTTATAGTTCAACAACCAGTTTTTTGATTTGTATACACCTCAAGAACATATTTAGAGCACTATGTATAATACACCACTTTAACCAGACAAAAAAAACTAAAACTACATAGTGAACAAGAACAGCCTATCAAAAATCAATGTTAATATTATAAAAAATTCAACCTCGGCCATTATCTGATATAAAATATGAATAAATATCACATGCTTAGCATTCAGACAAGACTGAAAAACATTGTAAGCATAGCTCCTAGCAAGACACTAAATAAGCATTTAAACTGCATGCCCTGCTTTATCTTCCAAAGAATGTTCATTACTGTTTAGCCAGGCTTGTTATTCAGACACTCATACCAATCAGAAACCAGACGATCATTAAGCATTCATAACCTGTTGAATAAGCTGCACTCTATATAGGGACAAAGCATAACTAACTGCTCTTACATCAGAAGCCATACAACAGGGACACAGTATGCCAATTCTGCATTTATTTTCTAGAGAAGAATAGTATAGGAAGGAGGCTAGAATGTACTTTGTTGGTACCGTATGAGAACTGAGAATAAATTAAATTCCAGACTTGCTGGTTGGAAGCTAAACATTGGGCACCTTGAGTGGAGAGTGTGAACACGTTTTGCTTTTGACTGCTGGTGATTGCTGTGTTGCATTTTTAGTTTTTTTTTTTTTTTTTACTTGCAGATTTTTTAACACCCTGTCACTTTTTAAAAAGCCTTTTTTTTCCCTTCCTTCAGCCTACTAATTAAGGGGAGTGGTTAATTGGTCACAGGTGCTTGAGACCTATATAACTTTCTGTAGAACTCATTTTGAGTCTGCTCAATCTTTGAGCTTGCCACCTTTTTGCTTGCTGTAAGGGTCGGTTCACACTGGGACGACTTGGGATCCGACTTGTACGCCCTCAAGTCGCCCCAGAAAGAGATTCACATTTAAGTGAATGGGAGCGTCTTAATAGACACTACTGAAGTCGCTCCGACTTCAGAGCGTACTCCCTGTACTACTTTGATCCGACTTTGATCCGACTTCAGCCTATTGACTATCATTGAAGTCGGATCAAAGTCGGATCGCCGTCTCGCATGATCCGACTTCGGCATGCGACTTGTGCTCAGATGATCTTGAGGGGGAACTCCGCGCCAAATTTTAAATAAAAATCCGGCATGGGTTCCCCCTCCAAGAGCATACCAGGCCCTTTGGTCTGGTATGGACCTTGAGGGGAACCCCCTACGCCGAAAAAGCGGCGTGGGGGGTCCCCCAATCCATACCAGACCCTTATCCGAGCACGCAGCCCGGCCGGACAGGAATGGGGGTGGGGGACGAGCCAGCGCCCCCCCCCATCCTGAACCGTACCAGGCCGCATGCCCTCAACATGGGGGGTTGGTGCCTTGGGGGAGGGGGCGCGTTGCGGCCCCCCCCCAAAGCACCTTGTCCCCATGTTGATGAGGACAAGGGCCTCTTCCCGACAACCCTGGCCGTTGGTTGTCGGGGTCTGCGGGCGGAGGGCTTATCAGAATCCGGGAGCCCCCTTTAATAAGGGGGCCCCCAGATCCCGGCCCCCCACCCTATGTGAATGAGTATGGGGTACATCGAACCCCTACCCATTCACCTAGGGAAAGTGTCAATTTAAAAAAAAACACTACACAGATTTTAAAAGTAATTTATTAGACAGCTCCGGGGGTCTCTCCGGTTCTTCTCCGCGCTCTCCGGGTCTTCTGCCGGGCTCCTCCGCTATTTTCTGCTCTTTTGCCGCTCTTTTGCTATAGCGGAGGAGCCCGGTCTGCTGCCTTCTTCTCTTCGGGGGTCTCTCCGGTTCTTCTCCGCGCTCTCCGGATCTTCTGCCGGGCTCCTCCGCTATTTTCTGCTCTTTTGCCGCTCTTTTGCTATAGCGAAGGAGCCCGGTCTTCAATCTTCTGCCTTCTGCCCTCTTCTCCTGATGTTGACACGACGCTCTCTGGGGCTGGAATGCACTCTGAGCGCTCCGCTCTGACTTATATAGGTAGTGACCACGCCCCCTTATGCCGTCACAGTCCCTGGGCATGCTGGGACTGTGACGTTTTAGGGGGCGTGGTCATCACCCAATGACCACGCCCCCTTATGCAGTCATAGTCCCAGCATGCCCAGGGACTGTGACGGCATAAGGGGGCAGGGTCACCGCCTATATAAGTCAGAGCGGAGCGCACAGAGAGCATTCTAGCCGGAGAGAGCGTCGTGTCAACATCAGAAGAAGAGGAGAGGGCAGAAGACGGAAGACCGGGCTCCTCCGCTTTAGCAAAAGAGCGGCAGAAGAGAGCGGAGGAGCCCGGAGGAAGATCCGGAGAGCGTGGAGAAGAACCGGAGAGACCCCCGAAGTCGGAAGAAGACCCCCGGAGCTGTCTAATAAAATACTTTAAAAATCTATGTAGTGTTTTTTTTTAAATTGACACTTTTTCCCTAGGTGAATGGGTAGGGGTACGATGTACCCCATACTCATTCACATAGGGTGGGGGGCCGGGATATGGGGGCCCCCTTATTAAAGGGGGCTCCCAGGTTCTGATAAGCCCTCCGCCCGCAGACCCCGGCAACCAACGGCCAGGGTTGTCGGGAAGAGGCCCTTGTCCTCCTCAACATGGGGACAAGGTGCTTTGGGGGGGGGCCCGCAACGCGCCCCCTCCCCCAAGGCACCAACCCCTCATGTTGAGGGCATGCGGCCTGGTACGGTTCAGGAGGGGGGGGGGGGCGCTCGCTCGTCCCCACTCCCATTCCTGTCCGGCCGGGCTGCGTGCTCGGATAAGGGTATGGTATGGATTGGGGGGGACCCCCCACGCCGTTTTTTCGGCGTAGGGGGTTCCCCTCAAGGTCCATACCAGACCCAAGGGCCTGGTATGCTCCTGGAGGGGAAACCCATGCCGGTTTTTTATTTAAAATTTGGCGCAGAGTTCCCCCTAAAGATTCATACCAAACACAGTGGCGGGGATCCAAGTCGGATCCCCGTTCATTGAAAGTCGGACACATGTCGCAGGGCAAAGTCGGATCCACAAGTCGCGTTGAAGTCGTGTTGCCCCTGTGTGAATCGAGCCTCACTTAGACCAAGTGGAGCTGGACTAAATGGTGAGTTAGAAACCAGGGTTGAAAACAGGAGGTTATAACAGGGGTCAAAGTACCTGTGTAGTGTGAGAACCTGAGTGTTTGAGTAGTGTGGATCGTTAGTACCTGTGTATTATGTATACTTGTGTACCTGTGTATTGTGAGTGCACGTTGTCTGCCAGTGCACAGGGTCTGCGAGTGCATGTGGGTGGCTAGTACCTGTGTGTTGTCTTGTTGCGTATTAGTGTCAGGTAGCTGGTTGTTAGGTAATTTTGACAGGTTATAATCCCCAATCCTTATTAAATTAGTAGGTACGATGTCCGGCGGGTGTGGAGATGTGACTCGTGTACATCTTGTGCCATGTATGCGTTCCTTGATCAGGAAAGCCAGGAACGTACCCGGCAGGTGCCAGCACAGAGACGGGTGGAGACAAAGGGGTACAGGCACTAGAAACGAGTAAATGGGTGACAGTCAGGAAGCATAGAGGGGGAAGTGCCAGGGAGGCCGATCCTGGGCTGGAGCACCCCAATAAGTACGCTCCATTGAGTGACATTGGTGAAACCAGTCAGGTTGCTGGAGCTGAGGGACTCTCCTAGCTGCCAGGGGAAGAACTCCTCCAATGAGAGTGGGGGGGGGAGGGAAAGGATAGACAGATTCTGGTGGTAGGGGACTCAACTCTTAGAAGGACAGAGAGGGCAAGCTGTGACAAAGACCGGAAGCACAGAACTGCATGCTGTCTACCGGGTGCTCGGGTTCGGTACATCATAGATCTGGTGGACAGATTACTGGGATGGGGGAGGGCCTGGGGAAGACTCGATTGTCATGGTGCACGTTGGCACCAATGACAAAGTCAGAGGCAGATGGAGTGTCCTAAAGAACGATTTTAGGGACTTAGGAGCTAAATTGAGGAAAAGGATCTCCATGGTAGTATTCTCAGGAATACCACTGGTACATTGAGCCACACCAGAAAGGCAGAGAGAGATTAGGGAAGTAAACAAGTGGCTGAGGAGCTGGTGTGGTAAGGAAGGGTTTGGGTTCCTGGAGGACTGGGCAGACTTCTCAGTCGGTCACCAGTTCTATAGAAAAGACGGACTGCACCTAAATGAGGAGGGTACAGCTGGGAGTGAAGATGGCCAAAAAGTTAGAGGGGTTTTTAAACTAGTCGATGGGGGGGGTCTAGAGGTAGAGATAGTCATCAATGAACATATTCCAGAGGGTAGTATTGAGGGCATTAGTGGTAGGTTGACTAAAGCACATAAACCCGAGGTATAGTAACAAGTCCTATTTGCAATCTCGGAACACCCAACAAAAGCACAGTATGCGACCGGTCTAAACTACGTGGCATGTTCACCAATGCGGTAGTATTGGGGGCATTATGCCGCGTACACACGAGCGGACTTTCTATCCTACTTGGTCCGGCACACTTTCCGACGGACTTTGTCCGCCAGGTGCGCCGGACTTTAAAACGGACGGACTTGCCCACACACGCCGGGACTTTCCGGCGGGCTAAGTCCGCCCGTCTTCCCGACGGACTTTCGCCGGAGTTCCGGCGGACTTTCAGAATGAACGGACTTGCCCACACACGGACAAGTCCGTTCATTTTGAACGTGACTCAGGTGCGACGGGACTAGAAAAGGATGTCAATCTTGCCGCTTTTATCGGCGAGATTGACACCTTACTAGCCCCGTCGCGGGGCATACCAGGCCCTTAGGTCTGGTATGGATTATAAAGGGGAACCCCGCTACGCCGAAAAAACGGCGTGGGGTCCCCCTAAAATCCATACCAGACCCCGATCCGAGCACGCAGCCTGGCCGGTCAGGAAAGGGGGTGGGGACGAGCGAGCGCCCCCCCCCCCTCCTGAACCGTACCAGGCCGCATGCCCTCAACATGGGGGTGGGTGCTTTGGGGGAGGGGGGCGCCCTGCGCCCCCCCCCCCAAAGCACCTTGTCCCCATGTTGATGAGGACAAGGGCCTCTTCCCGACAACCCTGGCCGTTGGTTGTCGGGGTCTGCGGGCGGGGGCTTATCGGAATCTGGGAGCCCCCTTTAATAAGGGGGCCCCCAGATCCCGGCCCCCCACCCTATGTAAATGAGTATGGGGTACATGGTACCCCTACCCATTTACCTAGGAAAAAAGTGTAAGTAATAAAACACACTACACAGGTTTTTAAAATATTTTATTAAACAGCTCCGGGGGGGGGGGATCTTCCTCCGGCTTCGGGGGTCTTCTTCCGGCTTCGGGGGTCCCTCCGCTTCATCTTCTCCCGGCGTCCGGTTGGTTCTTCTCCGCTCTCTTCTCCCGGTGTTCCTGTTCTTCGGCCGGCTCCTCTGCTGTCTTCAATTAGCTCTCTTGCCAGCAGAGGTCCGGACTTCTGGGCTTCTGGGCTTCTGGGCTTCTCTTCCCCAGATGTTGACACGACGCTCTCTCCTGCTGGACTGCTCTCCGAGGGCTGCGTTGTGACTTATATAGGTGGAGACCCCGCCCCCTTTTGATGTCACAGTCCCTGGGCATGCTGGGACTGTGACGTTTTAGGGGGCGTGGTCACTGGGTGATGTTGACCACGCCCCCTAAAACGTCACAGTCCCAGCATGCCCAGGGACTGTGACATCAAAAGGGGGCGGGGTCTCCACCTATATAAGTCACAACGCAGCCCTCGGAGAGCAGTCCAGCAGGAGAGAGCGTCGTGTCAACATCTGGGGAAGAGAAGCCCAGAAGCCCAGAAGCCCAGAAGCCCAGAAGTCCGGACCTCTGCTGGCAAGAGAGCTAATTGAAGACAGCAGAGGAGCCGGCCGAAGAACAGGAACACCGGGAGAAGAGAGCGGAGAAGAACCAACCGGACGCCGGGAGAAGATGAAGCGGAGGGACCCCCGAAGCCGGAAGAAGACCCCCGAAGCCGGAGGAAGATCCCCCCCCCCGGAGCTGTTTAATAAAATATTTTAAAAACCTGTGTAGTGTGTTTTATTACTTACACTTTTTTCCTAGGTAAATGGGTAGGGGTACCATGTACCCCATACTCATTTACATAGGGTGGGGGGCCGGGATCTGGGGGCCCCCTTATTAAAGGGGGCTCCCAGATTCCGATAAGCCCCCGCCCGCAGACCCCGACAACCAACGGCCAGGGTTGTCGGGAAGAGGCCCTTGTCCTCATCAACATGGGGACAAGGTGCTTTGGGGGGGGGGCGCAGGGCGCCCCCCTCCCCCAAAGCACCCACCCCCATGTTGAGGGCATGCGGCCTGGTACGGTTCAGGAGGGGGGGGGGGGGCGCTCGCTCGTCCCCACCCCCTTTCCTGACCGGCCAGGCTGCGTGCTCGGATCGGGGTCTGGTATGGATTTTAGGGGGGACCCCACGCCGTTTTTTTCGGCGTAGGGGCTTCCCTTTATAATCCATACCAGACCTAAGGGCCTGGTATGCCCCGCGCTCGCCGCAATAGGAAAATGTGTTTTTCCTATTGCAGCGAGCGTGAGATGTAATACCCTGCCCTCGTGTTGTATCTGGTCCGTCGGACCAGCCTACACACGAGCGGGCTTTCCGTCGGACCAGCACACACACGAGCGGACTTTCCGCCCGAAACTGAGTCCGGCGGAAAGATTTAGAACTTTCTTCAAATCTAGGTCCGGCGGGCTTTTGGGAAAAAGTCCGCCAGGAAAAGTCCGCCGGTGCCTACACACGGGCGGATTGTCCGGCACACTCTGGTCCGCCGGACCAAGTATGCCGGAAAGTCCGACCGTGTGTACGCGGCATTAGTGGTAGGTTGACTAAAGCACATAAACCCGAAGTATAGTAACAAGTCCTATTTACAATGTCGGAACACCCAACAAAAGGACAGTATGCGACCGGTCTAAACTTCGTGGCATGTTCACCAATGCCAGGACCCTGGTGGACAAGATGAGTGAACTAGAGATACTGTTGAACGAGGAGGATTTAGATTTTGTGCGAATTTCAGGGTCCTGGTTCAACAGCTCTCATGATGGGGTAGTGACCTGGCCATTTTATAGATAGACATCTCCTATCCTCATATTGATTAGTGGTTCCAAATTAATAACTATTGCAGTAGAGAACAGAAACAAAAGATACACTCTGCATCTTTCCAAATAACTGTTCTGCTTTATTATGACGCAATTGAAGGTTTTTATACACATGATTACGTAGGTATCACATTAGTATTACAATTGTGTGTTTATGGTAACAAGGGGCAAACTAATTCTAATCAGGACTTGAAAGAATGCAAACATGTAATGAAAACATTATTAGTGCCGTGTGCACAGTGAGGGCAGTGTGCAATACATACAAAATAGAATACAATTATATACAGAACTTACAAATTTCCTTTACAGTCTCCTCTCTTTTGATCAATATTTTGATCACTAACCCTACCTGTTATCACCTTTAACCTGGAACCTCAACACACTTATGTGGAGGTAGTCCTAGCCAAAGAGGCAAAACTCCATTGTGGACACTATAATATATGAGCAACAAATGATTGATAAGACATATTTACAGAGTACTGGCTGTAAACACTCATGTGGCCAGAATGGCCTTCTAACTTATCAGTAGGGATGAGCCGAACACCCCCGGTTCGGTTCGCACCAGAACCTGTGAACGAACTGAAAATTCGCACGAATGTTAGAACCCCATTGACATCTATGAGACTCGAACGTTCAAAATCAAAAGTGCTCATTTTAAAGGCTAATTTGCATGGTATTGTCCTAAAAAGGGTTTGGGGACCCGGGTCCTGCCCCAGGGGACATGTATCAATGCAAAAAAAACTTTTAAAAACGGCATTTCTTTCGGGAGCAGTGATTTTAATGATGCTTAAAGTAAAAAAAAAAAAAGTGAAATATTCCTTTAAATATCATACCTGGGGGGTGTCTATAGTATGCCTGTAAAGTGGCGCGTGTTTCCCGTGCTTAGAACAGTCCCTGCACAAAGTGTCATTTTTAAAGAAAAAAAGTCATTTAAAACTGCTTGCGGCTTTAATGTAATTTCGGGTCCTGGCAATATGGATGAAAATCAATGAGACAAACGGCATGGGTACCCCCCAGTCCATTACCAGGCCCTTTGGGTCTTGTGTGGATATTAAGGGGAACCCCGCACCCAAATTAAAAAAGGAAACAGCAGTATACAAGCTCTGTACTCTAAACAGCAGTATACAGGCGGTGCCAACAAGATAGGGACTGTAGGTTTGTTGTTAAGTAGAATCTGTTTGTAATTTTGAAATGGTACATTTTTAACATGTTTAGCTTCAGCCAAAAAATCTATTTTAAGCTTTTTGGAAAACATAGGGAAGGGTTATCACCCCTGTGACATTTGTTTTGCTGCCTGTGCTCCTCTTCAGAAGATTTCAACTCACTTTTTGTCCCAATGACAAATGTTTTTTGAAAATGTGGGTTTTTTTGTGAAACAAGGATTGGTGATAAAGCATCAGTGGAAAGGAGAAATGTTTTTCCCATATTAACTCTTACAGGAGAGAATTTCCCTTCCTAGGGGTAGATTTCATCTCACTTCCTGTTGTCTCCTTCTGTTTGCAAGTAGGAGTCGTTTGTAAGTTGGATGTTTGAAAGTAGGGGCCTGCCCTATATACTCAGCAGAAATTTGGGCCTTAGGTGTTGTTGTGGCCACAATACTGTAAGCCCTCACAGGGCCCTGCTGTGAAATATTAGATCAAGAATTGTAATTACATGCCCAACAGGGGCAGAAAAATTGGGCCTTTGGTGGTGGTGGTGCTGCTGGTGCCACAACACTGTAAGTCCTCACTCGCTCTTGGTGGACGCAGAAACGGGCCCTGCTGTGAAATATTAGATCAAGAATTGTAATTATATGCCCCTGTTGAACAGGGGCTGAAAAATTGGGCCTTAGGCACTGGTGCCACAACACTGCAACCCCTCACAGATACTCTAGCTGGAACGCAGGAACGAGCCCTGCTGCAAAGTATTGCATCAAAAATTGTAATTACACGCCCCTGTTAGACAGGAGCTGAAAAATTGGGCCCTAGGCACTGGTGGCGGCGCCCAGAACCAAAAATGTTCTTACAAACTATCAGCGTGATCATTAAGGAGGAAGAGGATAATTACTCAGGATAGTCACTCAGCATCAGCATAGGCAGTCTTTGAAGGGATCTGAGATTTAAAAAAAAATAATTTGGTTACATCAGCATCAGGTGCTTGGTAGCTGGTGGTGATCCAAGACTGATTCATTTTTATGAAGGTCAGTCGATCGACCGTGTTGATGGACAGATGCACCCTGTGATCAGTTACAAAGCCTCCAGCAGCACTGAATGTGCGTTCCGAAAGAACGCTGGATGCAGGACAGGCCAGTAGCTCAATTGCATACTGTGCAAGCTCTGGCCAGTGATCCATCCTCAAGACCCAGTAACCCAGAGGATTTTCGGTAGGAAAGGTGTCCAAGTCAGATCTAGCCCCTAGGTATTCCTGCACCATGTAAAACAGACGCTGGCAATGGTTGCTGGAACCGATCATACCTTGGGGCTGCGGACTAAAAAATTGTCTGAACACATCGGTCAGATGGCCACCTTCTCCACCGCTCCTTCTTTGACCGAAGCCTCAGCAACACGTTGTCCAGAAACAGGAGTTTGTAACCTCCCAATCTCTGGGAACGCGTTGCACAGACCTTTCTGCAAGGCCTTCCGAAGATGTTTCATCCTCTGCTCCCTCTGCGATGGCAAGATAAGGTCCGCAACCTTACCCTTGTAACGTGGATCAAGGAGGGTTGCCAGCCAGTATTGGTCCTTCTCCTTGATACCACGAATACGAGGATCCTTACACAGGCTTTGCAGGATCAGGGAGGCCATGCAGCGTTGGTTTGCTGAGGGATTCGGTCCAAAGTCCTCTGGGTCACTAAGGATGACATGGTCCACAGCCACCTCCTCCCAGCCACGTACAAGTCCATGTGATTCTTGGGACTGATCCCTTAAAGACTGCTGCTGATGCTGAGTGCCAGGCTCCACCTCCATACTGACACAATCCTCCTCGTCCTCTTCCTCTTCCTGTGTGATCAGCGGGCACGCAGGAACACTGTCTGGATAAAGGGGGCCTTGAGAGCTAAGGAAGTCTTCCTTTACCTGCCTCTGTTCTGCCTCAATGCCCTGTCCATTATTCCACGCAGCATGTGCTCCAACAGGTGGACAAGGGGGACAGTGTCACTGATGCATGCACTGTCACTGCTCACCATCCCCGTGGCCTCCTCAAATGGTGACAGGACAGTGCATGCATCCTTGATCATGGCCCACTGGCGTGGGGAAAAAAAACAAGCTCCCCTGGCCCTGTCCTGGTGCCATAGTTGCATAGGTACTCAGTAATGTCCCTCTACTGCGTGTGCAGCCACTGTAGCATGGCCAACGTTGAGTTCCACCTGGTGGGCATGTCACAGATTAGGCGGTTCTTGTGCAGGTTAAACTCCTTTTGGAGGTCTGCCAGCTGAGCACTGGCATTATATGACTGGCGGAAATGCACACAGACTTTCCTGGCCTGCCTCAGGACATCCTGTAAGCCCGGGTACCTGCCCAAGAACCGCTGCACCACCAAGTTAAGGACGTGAGCCAAACAGGGCACATGGGTCATTTGTCCCTGTTGGAGGGCAGAGAGGAGGTTGGTGCCATTGTCGCAAACCACCATTCCTGCCTTAAGTTGGCGTGGCGTCAACCACCTCTGAACCTGCCCCTGCAGAGCTGACAGAACCTCTGCCCCAGTGTGGCTCCTGCCCCCCAAGCACACCAGCTCATGCACCGCATGGCATCTTTTGGCCTGCATACTTGCGTAGCCCCTTGAACGGCTACGGAGCACCGCTGGTTCCGAGGACAAAGCAAAGGAAGAGGCCATGGAGGAAGAGGAGGGGGTAGAGGAGAGAGGTGTGTCACAATCATTAGTAGTGGCATTTTGGAGGCGTGGTGGTGGAATAACCTCCAACACTACTGCACCTTGTCCTGCATCCTTCCCAGCTGCCAGCAGAGTCACCCAATGCACGGTGAAACTTAGGTAACGTCCCTGTCCATGCCTGCTGGACCATGAGTCAGCGGTAATATGCACCTTACCGCTGACCGCCCTGTCCAGCTAGGCCAAGACATTGCCTTCCACATGCCGGTAGAGAGCTGGAATCGCCTTCCGTGAGAAAAAGTGGCGTTTGGGTACCTGCCACTGAGGAACCGCATATTCCACAAACTCACGGAAGGGGGCAGAGTCTACCAACTGAAAAGGCAGCAGTTGAAGTGCTAGCAATTTTGCCAAGCTAGCATTCAACTGCTGGGAATGTGGATGGCTGGGAGCAAACTTCTTTCGGCGGTGCAGCAGCTGGGGCAGGGAAATTTGCCTGGTACAATCTGACATCGGTGTACCGAAAGCAGATTGCCCACAAGTACTTGGCTGTGACACACCTAATTCTACACCTTCATTCCTCTCAGTGCAGGTCTCAGAGAGGACTGAAAGTATAGTGGGGTTGGAGATCTCAGCTGATGAGGTGCAAGGAGAGGTCCTCTTTGTTCTTTGATGTGGGTCTTTTAGACACGCTTGCCAATGAACTGCATGGCAGGTCAACATATGTCTGGTCAAGCATGTGGTGCCCAAGCGGGAGATGTTTTGGCCACGCGAGATACGCTTGAGACATATGTTGCAAATAGCAGCGGTGCGATCTGATGCACTCGTCTCAAAAAAGGCCCACACCAAAGAACTTTTGGAATAACGCGCAGAGACAGCAGCGCCCTGCACATGCGGAGCTTTGGGGTGTGATGCAGTCAGTGTGCTACCCTTAGGCTGGCCCCTGGAGGGCATCCTGCCTCGTTGGTGATGTGCCTCCTCCTCCTCCTCTCTCCTATCAGGCACCCACGTTGAGTCAGTGACCTCATCATCCCCTCCCTCCTCATCACTGGAGCAAACCTGGCAGTATGCTGCAGCAGGGGGAGCATGACTGCCAGATTGCTGTCCTTCTTGGGCACCCCATCTGTCCGTGCTCACGTTACTGCCTTCATCTAGCTCAGTATCATCATCAGAGCCTTCTAAACGCTGGGCATCCTCCTGGAGCATGTACCCAACACTGTGGTCAAACAGTTCGATGGACTCCTCAGGAGGACATGGTGGGGCTAGGGAAGGAGTCACTGATGCCATTGAGCCGATGGAAGAGGCCACGTTGGCAGCTGCTTTGCCAGACAAAGTACCCATGGGTGAGAGAGGATGAGGAGGATGAGGACGGCTTGGTCATCCACTCGACCAAGTCTTTCGCATGTTGCGGCTCAACACGGCCAGCTGCCGAAAAAAAGGCCAAGCATGTCCCACGGCCACGTGCTGATGAGGATGCACCGTCTCCATGACTAGCACTGTTGCCCCTAGACACAGAGCCTGCTTGCCCTCTTTTAGTGGCTTGTGACTGTCTGCCTCTCCTTGTTGGCCTTCCAGACATACTAATGGCCTGTAGCTGCACTAAGCTTGGATATATATATATATATATATATATATATATATATATATATATATACTGGTACTGCAGCTAGCAAAATCAACTGCCTGCCTGTAGTATGAGAACACCACCAACCTTCTACAGGTATCTTTAGCTGAACACTGTGCAGAGCTTGCAAAAAACTAACTTGTAGCTTATTTAGCTGCCTGCGGTAGTGATAAGATCAGGAAAACATCACCAACCTTCGGCAGGTAGCTTTAGGTGAACACTGTGCAGAGCTCGCAAAAAACTAACTTGTAGCTTATTTAGCTGCCTGCGGTAGTGATAGGATCAGGAAAACACCACCAACCTTCTACAGGTAGCTTTAAGTGAACACTGTGCAGAGCTCGCAAAAAACTAACTTGTAGCTTATTTAGCTGCCTGCGGTAGTGATAGGATCAGGAAAACGCCACCAACCTTCTACAGGTAGCTTTAGGTGAACACTGTGCAGAGCTCGCAAAAAACTAACTTGTAGCTTATTTAGCTGCCTGCGGTAGTGATAGGATCAGGAAAACACCACCAACCTTCGACAGGTAGCTTTAGGTGAACTCTGTGCAGAGCTCACAAAAAACTAACTTGTAGCTTATTTAGCTGCCTGCGGTAGTGATAGGATCAGGAAAACACCACCAACCTTCTACAGGTAGCTTTAGGTGAACACTGTGCAGAGCTCGCAAAAAACTAACTTGTAGCTTATTTAGCTGCCTGCGGTAGTGATAGGATCAGGAAAACACCACCAACCTTCTACAAGTAGCTTTAGCTGAACACTGTGCAGAGCTCGCACTACACTAACTTGTAGTTTTAGCTGAACACTGTGAGGAGGACGCACTACACTAACTTGTAGCTTTAGCTGAACACTGTGCAGAGGTCGCACTACACTAACTTGTAGTTTTAGCTGAACACTGTGAGGAGGATGCACTACACCAACTTGTAGCTTTAGCTGAACACTGTGAGGAGGACGCACTACCCTAACTTGTAGCTTTAGCTGAACACTGTGCAGAGGTCACACTAAACTAACTTGTAGCTTTAACTGAACACTGTGAGGAGGACGCAATACACTAATAGGGCGTACACACGGTCGGATTTTGTTCGGACATTCCGACAACAAAATCCTAGTATTTTTTCCGACGGATGTTGGCTCAAACTTGTTTTGCCTACACACGGTCACACAAAGTTGTCGGAATTTCCGGTCGCCAACCACGCGGTCACGTACACCACGTAAGACGAGACTAGAAAAGGCCGGTTCAGAACCAAGCGCGGCACCCTTTGGGCTCCTTTTGCTAATCTCGTGTTAGTAAAAGTTTGGTGAGAGACGATTCGCGCTTTTTCAGACTCGTGGCTTTCAGATCGTTTTCTGCCGTTCAGTTTGTGCTTGTGGGTTTGTATCTGCTCTTCAGTGTGTGCAGTCAGTTCGTATCGGAGTTTTCTGTGTGATCTTGCCTGCTCGTTGCTGTTTTTCAGGTCGCTCTTCACAGGCCTTGCTGTTCTTCAGTGCGTTCTGTTACTTCGTTCTGAGCAGCCGACCGTTTTCTAGCCATGTTTCGTATGCGTACTCCTCGTAGAGTTCGTGCTGTGCGGGGGCTCGGTGTTGGGGTCCTGACCTTGACACAAGTCCAGTCCATGAACAGGGTGGGGAGGAGTTCATGGACCAAGAATTGGTTGCTTCAGCGTGACCAGTTCTCTCATATGCCTTTGCTCCGTGAGATCCGTGAGAATAATCCTGATGATTTCAGGAACTTTCTCAGGATGACGGACCCCGTGTTTCACCGTTTGTTGGCTTCGCTGACCCCCTATATCAGCAGGCAGGATACCTGCATGAGGCAAGCCATCACTCCGGAGCAGAGGTTGGTCGCTACCTTGCGGTATTTGGCCACAGGGAGAAGTCTGCAGGACTTGAAGTTCTCGACAGGCATCTCCCCCCAGGCTCTGGGTATCATTATCCCAGAGACCTGTTCTGCCATCATACAGGTCCTGCAGAAGGAGTATATGAAGGTAAGATTTTTATCTTTTAATATCACATTTTATTGTATTGAATGTTTGATAATATACTGTATTTCTTTCCTCATTCCCTAATTACCATGATTGTAATATGCTGTGAATGTCCCCTTTGTCCCCATGCATGCTGGATTTTTATGTCATTATTATTTTAGGTCCTTCATACATATTTGCCCTTCAATAAACTCCCCAGCATGGTGTCTCCTGCCCTATATTCACCTCATGTAGTCACTTAACAATGTATTTTATCAGCTCCATAGTAGTGCTTTACCCCAAACACCCCCTAAAATGTTTGGAAATGTTATTTTTGATTTAAATTCAGGCAGAGTGCCAGAGGCTTTTTTTTGTGGTGTCCCCAAATAATTTTTAGTAACCCTCCCAACCCCCAACTGCTAGGTCAGCTGATCCCAATTCTCTATCTATCCTCAATCATCTATCTGCTGACTTTGCCAAACCCATACACACTATACCCATCTCTTTACTGGTGAGATTTATGGATGAATTCCCCAAAGCATGTAGTGCAAGGGCCTGCCTGTATACTTTCCAATGGTACTGTTTAAAGTTTTGGTATCCTATTATTATCTTGATAGGTAATAGCAGAATGTCCAAATGTCCTCAAATGTGTACAGTGTGTATTTATATCTTTGTATTATGACACTTCTTACCTGTCCAGTGGGCTGCCAATAGTGTAACTAAGGAGGGGCTGTTCCAAGTAATACCCATTATTTAGGCATTCAGCTCTCAATGAAGTGAAGAGGGTTACCTGTCCAAGATTTACACACACCCCCTATAATGTTAGAAATGGCCCATGAGAGGGGGGGGAGGGGGAATATGATAGGTGTACCTTATACTTTGGCCTTGTTAAATTCCCCTTACTAAATGCTATCTGGAGGTTGCCCCATAATGTTTGTGTCTAATCTGCTTGCCATGTTTCAGAGTAAAAATAGTAATGTTTATTGTTTTTTCCTCAACAGTTAACTTCCACGCCACAGGAATGGCAGACTGTGGCCTCCCACTTTGCCCAGCGGTGGGACTTTCCTAACTGCATAGGGGCAATTGATGGGAAACACGTCCACATCGTCCCACCACCCAACTCGGGGTCGTACTATTTCAACTATAAGGGGTTCAATAGTATAGTGATGTTGGCGGTGGTGTCGGCTAATTACGACTTCCTGTATGTGGACGTGGGGAAGAATGGCCGGATGTCCGATGGTTGAGTCATCGCCCAGACGGAGTTCTACAGGCGTCTCCAGAATGGCAGCTTGGACTTGCCAGCTCCAGAGGACAATGTGGAAGGACTCCCATTTGTGTTCGTTGCTGATGAAGCATTTGCGCTGGGGGACAACCTGATGCGGCCATTCCCGATGAGGACCCTCACCCCGAAACAGAGGGTTTTTAATTACCGGCTGGCCAGAGCCCGAAGAGTGGTGGAGAACACATTTGGAATCCTGGCCAGCCGGTTCCGCCTATTTCTGACACCTATCCATATGGCGGAGTATAAACTGAACCATATAATACTTGCGTGCTGTGTTCTCCATAACTTTTTAAGGAAACATTCGGCCAACTATGCTGGCTCAGTTGGGCCTGAGGCCGGAATCCTACATCAAACCACACTGACGGCGCTTGAAAGTGGCCGTTCTGGCTTGCCCTCCCTGAGTGCCCGTGATGTCCGGTTACGCTACCTGGAGTTCTTTGCGGGTAGGGGGGCTATCAATATGCCAGACAATATGTGAAGCCTTTTTCAAATAAAAAAAAAAATAAAATCTTTCTGGACATTTACTACTTGTGTTTGTTTGAGCTGACCCTGACAGAAATGTGTTGAGTGCAGAAAATGGTGTGATTGTGTAACCTTATACAAAGCACTGTTGTGTGTTATTTACTAAATGCAAAAACACATTTCACTACAAGTGCACTTGCAACTGCACTGAAACTGCACTTGTAGTGCAAAGTGGATTTGCCCTTAGGAAATAACCCCCATTTTCTCATAAAACAACAATTACATCACCCCAAAAGTGTTGTAGCGTTGAGACAATAATCCACACATTCTTGATTAACAATCTTTTTAATACCTGCACAATCACATGTGCATTTACCAAAGGTTTTGCTGACAAACCAACATGTTTGTTGTATACCAATTTTGGTGGTGGCATTATCTAAAATTAAAATGTCCATTTTATAGAAAACAGGCCTGTGTAAAACCAACAATAAATACACAAATCTTGATCTTACAAAGTTCACATTTGGTAGAACTTGAAGGCAATATCAGACATGAGTATTTAGGAACTGTGTTTGATATTGCGTTCAGATGGGGGGAAATCACCCCTGGAAAAGCCAAATTTGGAAGATGCACACAAATTTCACAATGTCAACATGTGCTAGCTGCCATCACAGGGGATCAAGGGATGTGTTTTGGGGGAGCAAGCCCTTCCTCTCAGCTACTTTATTATTGAGGAAGGGGTTGCACTCCCAAAACGCGTCCATTGATCTCCCGTGATGGCAGATAGCACATGTTGACACACTGTGTGCATCCTCCAAATTTGGCTTTGGGAAAAATCACAAAAACATTTAGCACATTGTAGCACACAAAAGAAGAAAGTGATTTTGAGGGGTTTTAAACTCGCCCCAAAACATCAATGATGTTTTTATATTTTGGAATAACATCATTGATGTTTTGCTTGATGATTTCCAATTGTAAATTACACCCCATGATCTCCTCGATCAGGATCTGGGCACTTTCGGATGTGAAAGGATCTTCATCCACAACCTCACGATCACCTAAAAAGAGAGGAACCCCAAAATAAATTTGGTTTAAAAAAAATGCCGCCATCCATCTCTTATCTGAGCCTGTGGTTGTAGACACTCACCTGTTGTGGTGACTAGTTCCACCACGTCTTCTTCCTCCTGCTCAACTTGTGTTGGGGGGATTTCACCTTCTTCCAGAGGGGGGGGCTCTGGTCTCCTCAGATGAGGGGTGTCCTCCGAGTCTTTTCTCCCCTATGTCAAACAAAATGGTATAATTAGCACACAGATATTTAATGTCAGAACTATAAAGATGAAACATTGCTTGGAAGTGGGGTACAATTATCTATTTTAGCAGAGTTCCAACATGTAGCTTTTTTAATGCCCTTTGTCAACCTGCAATACTTTACCTGTTTTGTACAAGCTTCACAGATGGAGACCCCCCTATAGTATACACTGGAGCACCTGTGTGGCCCCCCTAATAAAAAGGGTGTTCTTTTGTCCCACACTAGTGCTCCAGTGTCCAGATGTGAAAACAGCTGCTGAGTGTCCTCTCCTTACACACAATCTAGTTTGCATTTCATTCTAGTAACAAAGCCATCTACACAACCCAATTCTTTTAAGACAAGTATAGGGCGTCAAAATGGTGGCCAAATGCATATGGGCTAAACAATGTTATTTTATATTTGGAACGAAAAATGTTTGATCCGAACGAATAATGTGCCCATGAACATGAAAGTTGCCATTTTAAACTGTACAACAGTTCCTAAAAGCACATGGAGCAGCATGAACGTAATAAACACAAAAACAATAGGAAAACAGCACAACTACTTACTTTTTTGCAGCACTCTCCGGATCTTTCTGTACTGTTCATGTTCTCATAATTTCAGGTCCGACCACCGCTTCCTGAGCTGATCTTTCGATCGTCGTACCCCGAATTTCCGGTGCAGACTCCTGACCACTTTCGCCATGATCTTGGCCTTTCTGAGATTGTGGTTGGGGTAAGGCCCATACTTTCCATCATAGTCGGTCTTCTTCAGGATGTCCACCATCTCCAACATCTCCCCAAAGGACATATTTGAGTCCTTACATCTCCTTCTGGATCGGGACATTTCAGGCTCCGGCCTTTCCTCCTCCTCCTCCTCCTCCTCATTGCTACAATTAGCACGCACCTGCTGTCTATCCGCCATGTGCTCTTCCCCCACTGCGCCAAACGAAAAGGGGCGGGGAATAGACTAGAAAGAATGTCAGGGGCGGGCGGAGTTATACGCATGCGCAGTGTGTATAAAGAGTAACACACGTGCGTCTTACGTACGATCTGTGAGCAGAGGAAGGAGCATCGGAGACGCCGATCGTGATAACGAAGGTAAGATCTAAACTTGCGCCTATACTGCTTCGAAATGGAAGCCTATATTGTAACAAGATTAGGAGAGTTTGGCCTGACATTAGGGTTTGTCTTGTGTTGTGTCTTGCAGAGAAAATGGATGGGTTCAACGACCACAATTTCCTGCCCCTGTTCATAGACAAGTACAGGGAGCTGCCCTGTCTGTGGCAGGTGAGACACCCCCACTATAACCACAAACAGAAGAGGCAGGCAGCGCTGGAGAAACTGCTGGAGTTGGTGACGCCGGTGGTCCCCACAGCAACCATCCCTTATTTAAAAACTAAAATTGGTGGCCTGAGGAGCACTTATCTGAGGGAGCGCAAGAAGGTCACAGATTCCCAGAGATCCGGAGCTGCAGCAGATGACGTTTATGTCCCCAGGCTGTGGTACTATGAGAGACTGCGATTTCTGTCAGACCACACTGAAGTCAGGGAATCCCTCTCCACTCTTCCTTCCACGCTTCCTTCCACCCCAGCTGAGGCTTCCGATGTCCAACCTGGGCCCTCCAGCCAGGAAGAAGTGGAGGAGCCCAGCTGGAGTCAGGTATAGCATTCTTCTACAGATTTCTAGTCAATAAAGAAATGATGTTTACTAGATGTTATTATTGATCACTAATTGCTGATTGAAAAAAGTGTTTTACATATCGATAGACAGTAGTGGGCACCCAAAATTGGGACAAGAATGAAAACTGCTGGGCTCAGAAGGATAGTCTGTTATATTTGTTAACATTCAATTTGCAGCAGTCAGGAGGTGAAAATTGTGTGTGATTGATGAAAACAATACTAAAACTATGTCCCTTTTTCATACACAGGAAGACCTCAGCCAGGAGGAGGTTGTGGAATGTGGCAGTCAGGAGGAGGTGGGGATTAGTGGCAGCCAGGAGGAGGCGGGGATTAGTGGCAGCCAGGAGGAGGCGGGGCTAAGTGTCAGCCAAGAGAAGCCTGGGACCAGTCGCAGCCTGACTGAGTCTCAGGTCCCTCCCCTCCGCCTGCCACATAAACGAGCCAGGAAGACGACTCCAAGTCCCGCGCAGGATTCAGCGTACAGGCTGATCCAGGAGGCTTCTGCGTCCCTCCGAGCCTTACCCACTCCTGAAGAGGCCTTTGCCTGCATGGCTGCCACCAAATTGCAGGGCATGCAGGAGGGTCAACGCAAGCTCTCTGAGGACCTGATTTATAAAGTCCTACGTAAGGGGTTGAGTGGGGAACTAACACCCAAGACGGATGTCATTGAGATCGACGATCCTCCTCCTCCTCCTGCTGCCACAACTCCACCACCACAGCCACCGCGTGGAAGGAGGCGTGGAAAGAAGACCAAAGAGTGATGACCCTGGGTTCAGTCTGGTCTGACAGAAGATGCAGTCTCTCGTATGACCACAGCCTGGAGACACAGATGTCATCTGCTGCTTTCCGGATCTCTGGGACTTCTGGACTAAACTGCCCTCCCTTAGATAAGGACTCCTCAGGCCACCAATTTTGCTTTTAAATAATTGATGTCTGCCCTGGGGGTCCAAGGCTTCACCCACTTCTGCAGTTTCTCCAGCGTTGCCTCCCTCTTTGTTTAGTTGTGACCCCTTAATACATTTTTTGGGTAAATTCTACTCTCCTGTGTGTGTTTTCATCCAAAAAGGACAGTTTGTTGGTGAGGATTCAGGTACATTTCTAACATAAAATGTGAAATTAACAAGGGACAACAACACCAAACAATCTCCTACAGATTAAATAGAACAACATATCAATGGTGTTGTGGGAACTTGTCACAAAAAACACACACAAACATTTTCTGGAGTACAAATCAAAATCGCAAAAAAAAAAAAAAAAAAATAGAAACACAAAAAAAGATTCTACATTAAAGCCAAAAAATAAATAAAAAATATACAAAAATATGTTGTCAGATGTGAGAAATCAAAATATATTGAGGGAATCCTGATAAATAGTAACGAAATAAGTTTGTGAGAAGTGTGTGTGAATATGAGCAGCAAAACTACTTAATTCTTGTCACATTATAAAGAAGAAGAGAGTGCGCTGTATTAAACCATTTTTAACATTGCAGCGTGACGAAAGTGCTGTATCCATTGCGAACGCTAAGTTTACCAGAACGAGCTGTCCCATCTCGGAATTTCTTCTGAGCATGCGTGGCACTTTGTGCGTCGGAACAGGCCACACACGGTCGGAATTGACGCGATCGGATTTTGTTGTCGGAAAATTTTATCTCCTGCTGTCCAACTTTGTGTGTCGGAAAATCCGATGGAAAATGTCCGATAGAGCCCACACACGGTCGGAATTTCCGA
Organism: Aquarana catesbeiana; assembly: GCF_042186555.1. Classification (NCBI taxonomy): domain Eukaryota; kingdom Metazoa; phylum Chordata; class Amphibia; order Anura; family Ranidae; genus Aquarana; species Aquarana catesbeiana. The sequence goes on from NC_133334.1 coordinate 202,295,769, forward strand.
CAACACGCTCCGATCGGACATTTTCCATCGGAAAATCCGACCGTGTGTACGGGGCATAACTGTAAATAGTCTAGCTGCCTGACTGTGGTACTAATAGGATCAAAGGAACACCAGCAATTTTCTTCAGGTAGCTGTAAATACTGTAACAAGACAAGCCTGGCCGTCAGTAGGAAGATAACAGGAACGGATCTAGCTAAACTGAATACAGTGTATATATATATTTATATATATATATATATATATATATATATATATATATATATATATATATATATATATATATATATATATATATATATATATATATATATATATATATATATATACACAATACACTGTAAGTGCAGCTAACTCACTGACTGTCCTGCCTAATCTAGCTAACTCAAATGAAATGACACTGTCTCTCTGTCTATCTAAGCACGATGGAACACACTACACAGGTCCGCCGTGCAGGCGGCCTTAAATAGTGTGGGACGTGTTCTAAACCCCCTGAACCATAATTGGCCAAAGCTACCCTGGCTTTGGCCAATTATAGCTCTCTCTACTGACGGCGCTGTGATTGGCCAAGCATGCGGGTCATAGTGCATGCTTGGCCAATCATCAGCCAGCAATGCACTGCGATGCCGCAGTGAATTATGGGCCGTGACGAGCCACACGAATTTGGCACGAACGGCTCATAACGTTCGCAATTCGGCGAACGATCGAACAGCTGATGTTCGAGTCGAACATGGGTTTGACTCGAACGCGAAGCTCATCCCTACTTATCAGCATATGTAAACACAGACAATTCTACATAAAATGGGGAAGACGTACAAAAGACAAATATAACGTCAACATGGCTAAACTACTTTTCAAATCACTATATATATAATATATATATATATATATATATATATATATATATATATATATATCCCTTACAATTAAAATAATTGAATCAAAAAGTACCCTAGACTGTGATCACAAGAGGGAAACAAATCAAACACAGAGATTTCGTTAATTTAGTCATTTTTGCAGTGTCTGATGTGGATCCAGGTGACTTTTCCTTCAAGTTTTCAACTGTGCATTAAATAGATGCTGTATTGAGTCTCCAAACATTTCCTTATATATAAATGTCTCTTAACAATCCACAAGTCAACCGGCTTTAGTTTTAGATCCTCCCAAACTTTTAGGACCTGGAATTGGGGAGAAAACACATAAATGAGTTTGTCAAAAACCCTTAAAAGATCAGCAACATTCTCTTTGAGATCCAAATGGAGGACTTCAGCTGCTGAGACAAAATATAAGTAAAGTGAGTAACACACTCCCAAACCAAATCCCATAGGGAGAGAGTCCAACATCCCCTTAGGGGCTTGATAAAATAATAAGAAAACATTTTTTCTTATTCTAGTTTCTTACTCTACTTTTGCAGCTACATTGTAGACAGTAGGGGTGTAAAAATAAAACCTCAAAACTTCTAGTAAGGACTCTCCTATAAAAATGATTTCCTCTGTTACTCTCTGTAGATTCTGCACTCTGTACTTACAAACTACTTTTCATAACACTTTTTACTGTGGCCTTTGCAGTAGCATTTGCCACTGCACATCTAGAAAACATGTCCATACAGACAAAATACATACTCGTAAGATCCTGACTTGGGCATCTGGATATATGTTTTTGTAATCTCTGGTAGGGATGTTCAGCTTTTGGTAACAGGTAAAACAAGAAGTGGTATGTTAAAAAAATAACTGTGGTGAACCCTGGCTCTATTCCACACTCATTTACTAAGGCAGCCATAACTGCTTGTGACTGATGACACGGTCCATGTGTCAAGCTGGAGGGAAAAAGAGTGGCTGACAGATATAAATGATCACCTTTTTCAAAGTCCTGTTTCATAAGAAGTTGCCCCCTGTGGACCACTTGTTCTTCTCGTTCTGGGGTCCTTAACCACTTCAATACCAGGCACTTAGACACCTTCCCGCCCAGGCCAATTTTCAGCTTCAGCTTTGAATGACAATTGCGCGGTAATGCTACACTGTACCCAAACAAATTTTGTTATCATTTTGTTCCCACAAATAGAGCTTTCTTTTGGTGGTATTTGATCACCTCTGCGGTTTTTATTTTTTGCGCAACAAATAAAAAAATACCAATAATTTTGAAAAAAAACAAGTTTTTCTTTGTTTCTGTTAAAATTTTTTGTAAATAAGTACGTTTTCTTCTTCAATGATGGGCACTGATATGGCTGCACTGATGGGCACCGATGAGGTGGCACTAATGAGGTGGCACTGATGAGATGGTACAGACGGGCACTGATGATGGGCACTGATAGGCGGCACTGATGGGCACTGATAGGTGGCACTGGTATGCAGCACTGATGGGCACTCATAGGTGGCATCGATGGGCACTCATAGGCGGCACTGATGGGCACTCGTAGGTGGCATTGATGGGTACTTATGGGTGGCACTGATGGGTACTTATGGGTGGCACTGATAGGTGGCATGGATGGGCACTGTTGAGTACGGATGGGCACTGATGGACACTGATGGGTGGCACTGATGACACTGATTGGTGGCACTGATGACACTGATTGGTGGCACTGCTGGGCATTACTGAAATATAATAGTGCCAATCAGTGCCCATTTGTGGGCACTGATTGGCACAGATTAGGCACAGACTGAGCACATTGGGCACATGTGGATGGCCATGGGGTACATAGCTGGCCATCCACATGTTTCCCCCTTCCCTGGTGGTCCTAATGGCATCCCTGGTGGTCCAGTGTAGTCATCTGAGGGGGGGCTGTGCTGATAAACAATCAGCGCAGACCCCCCTGTCAGGAGAGCCGCCAATTGGCTCTCCTCTACTCGCGTCTGTCAGATGCTAGTGAGGAAAAGCCGATCAATGGCTCTTCCTATTGACATCGTGATCAGCCGTGATTGGACACAGCTGATCACGTGGTAAAGAGCCTCCGCCGGAGGCTCTTTACCAAGATCGGTGGAGCGGTGTGTCAGACTGACACACCGCTTCACCGATCACCGCGATGCGCGCCCCCACGGGCGTGCAGCGGCATGTTATTCTGCTGGACGTCATATGAGGCCCAGACAGGATAACGGAACCACTGCTGGGCCGTCAATCTGCTATAGGCCAGGCGGGAGGTGGTTAAAGTTGAATTATTAATCCCAGCTATACTGGGCCAGAACTAGGGTGGAATCTGTGAGTTGCACAGACCCAGCATGTGTCCGGGGTCGTATCCGTTGTAATGCAGTATCCTTAGTCACCTGGTTTCCTTCCATGTGTGAGTTTTAAAGTTAATATGGCTACCTCAGCAAGAAGCTGGAAGGCTGAAAACAGCCAATCAATTAACTTGGCATGCTTTATTGGTTTACCTGTCGAAGTAAAAACAAACTTCTGGCCCTGCAAATGGAACCAAAAGCTCTTTAATTCTCTAATATCTATATGAATATATACACCCTTTTTTATAGCTCACAGGCTTTGCTAAAAGATGGAGCTCTGCTTCTTGTGCTGGGGGAAAAGGATCAAATGACTCTGAATACAGAGTATCCTTCTGGGTGATGAACTGCATACTCAGTATGGGTATTGCCATCCTCAGTATAAAACCAAGATCAAATCTACAAAAAATGAAATATCTGGGTCTTCTGGGAGTGTGTCCTGCACTGGGCTCACAGCAGCTGATTCCTACGTCATCAATTTAACACACGTGGTTTTTCTTTGTCTCCAGCCTCCTCCATTAGAGGAAATAAGGTGGCTGGATTTAAATGTACACATTTTTCATTGTTAGATTTGTACATAAACAAACAAAACAAATTCATATTTTGAACCTTTCATTAGACAAACATTTAGTTAGCTGTATATTTGCTACGCAGAATGTGGGACCATTAAAAATTAAATATTTGACCAAAATAATGTCTGTAACTTTGTCTAATAGCACCTTTGCATAAAGCTACAGCTCTGATATATTGGGGTGAACCCTTCATTACTGGGTCCAGCTTGCATAAATATATTACAATGGCTTGTTTTCTATCATGCTGTTTGTGTAAGAACTCCAGTTTCATGTTACAAAAAGACAACTTTTTCCTGGCAATATTATAAATTTGCCATTGCTTGCTCTGTTGTTAGTATTTAGCTAGATAACACAAGTCCTAAGTTTCCATCTGACATTATTTTCCTGATGTCATAACATAATAAATGATAACAGTACCCTGCGGTCATGCAGAGATGTCCACAAATCCAAAGTATTCTTCTGCTTATACCACAACACTTACAAGGAAAATGGGCACATCATTTTACAATCCACACATTTTGCTTTGGATTTCAAAAATAAAAATAAATAAAAATAAAAGGACCAACAATCTGTATATGACAGACCAGAAAGCTCTCAGCCAGATCAAAAACTAAAACAGCTGGCTGCAGGTGGCATCTATCCTAACAGGGTGTGTGGACTTGATGTGATGGGTCTGTTATATTTAAATTTTATTTATTATTACTCTCACATCATGGACCCCACATCAAGTTATTATCAGCCCTTTAGATTTCATTTTTGTAGAAAAACTTCTTATGTATCCCATCCATCTTGGCTTTGTTAAATATTATGGTAGCTGTATTCCAATTAACAACCTAATTTTTACAAATTTCCTCATTAACCTGGATTTAATTTCCAACCAAAGGTTGTCTAAACCAGTTACAATATGATATAATAATAATATTATTAATAAAATTGTTAAACTCATATCAGAAATTAATACTCGAGTGATAATCTCAATGTCACACCCTAATTCTAATATATATATCCAGAGATATATTTCCTTAAATTAGAACATTTTACCTAATTTTACTCAATTTCACCTTTTTTAAATGTACTGTTTCCACTTTTAAAGGATATTCAATTTGTGTAATACAAATGCAATCTTAATTTTACCATGTTTAGAAAACAGATTCAAAAATAATTGTGATCAAATTGTTTATCATTAGATTAATTAATTAAATATTTTGTTATAAATGTTTTGTCTAAAAAACAGAAATTGGCATGGTGTCCTTCCTGCTTATCACTGATCTCTCATCCCAGATACATGCTTTCATGAGAGCGCAAAGGAGGGGGTCACATCTGCATACACGACAAACACAAGAGATAGAACTAAAGGTTCCAGCATTCACACACATACACGGATATCTCTCTAAAATCGCTTACATTTTTACCATTTGTTCACAACACATGCATATCATTCTCACTTTCTATTAACTCTTTAATATTTCCCTGCTTAACTTCTGATTTCCTTATTTTATTCTGATATCCTTTGCATCCCATGGATTGTAATCCCATACTTCACATACTCTAGCTTCTATGATCATTCTCGGATTCTCTTTCGGATTCTCGGGGTCACCTATAAATCCTCTCCTAGGCAAAGCTTGCCATCTGACCTGGCCATTTTATAGATAGGCAACTCTTATCCTCATATTGATTAGTGGTTCCAAATTAATAACTATCGCAGTAGGGAACAGACACAAAAGATACACTCCGCATCTTTCCAAATAACTGTTCTGCTTTATTATGACGCAATTGAAGGTTTTTATACACATGATTACGTAGGTATCACATTAATATTACAATTGTACATCTATTATAACAAGGGGCATAACATAGGCAGACTAATTCTAATCAGGACTCGAAAGAATGCAAACATGTAATGAAAACATTATTAGTGCCGTGTGCAATACATACAAAATTGAATACAATTATATACAGAACTGCCACGGTCCCTACCGTGCCATACAAATGAGGTATTGAACCCATGACTTTCTGTTTACTGCTCTTGTTGTATTGCCTCTGAGCCACACCTCAGTTCACTATTCAGCCTGGTTTCTGGCTGTACTCTGGATCTCGCTTTGCAATTAGTACCTGTCACTCCTGGTTGCACTGAGGCAGTTTATCTATCAGCTGGGTATAAAACACTGTCTCACTCTAAGGGCTTTGTCAGTTCATTGTCTCTTGTATTGCCAAAGGTTCCTGTGTTCTTGTTTACAAGTTGCAGTGTTCCAAGACTGACCCCGGCTTCTGACCCTGGCTCTGTTCATCGTTAAGTCTGACTTCTGGAATCCCTGACTATAGCTTCACCTCGACAATCCTTTGGTAAATTCCTGTCAAGCCCCTGTGCACAGATTCACAGCCCAGGTAGCTTTTTACCTTATTACCATGGGCTGTGTGTATTTGCAAGGGTGAGCATACATCTCTGCACTATGGACTCCAACCAAGGTAAGCCCTTACAAGAACTTATGCCGTGTACACACGAGGGGAATGTCCGACAGAAAAAGTCAGACGCGAGCTTTTCATCATATATTCCGATCGTGTGTATGCCCCATCGGGCCTAGAAAGAGAACATGTTCTAAATTTTTCAGACGGAACTACAGTGAAATCACATAAATGAAGTGACTGTGCATAAAATAATAGTAATTCATAAAGTGTGTCAACAAATGGATTGACAGAGGGATCCTCTAAGACAAAATAGAGTTCAATGGTTCAATCTAAAAGTACATCAAAGTGAAAAAAATTCCAAATTCCAAAAAAATGAAAAAAACTTGCATAAACTAAAAAAGTCGCATAAAAATGGAAAAAATCACATAAAGTGCAAAAATCACAAAAAAAATGGCAAAAAATGACTAGTGCAGGTAGTGCCAACAAATACGAAGTGAATCTTCATATAACAGTTCATGCAGCAGACAGAAAAGTGCAAGTGCAACAAATGATCAATATGAAATTCCTCTAAACATTCGTAATCCGTGATGTGCAGCATGTTTCCCCCAGCCTCTCAATCGAGCCTGCAATCAGAAAGTGGGTAAAGACCACCGATCGATCAATGTCATCCGATCATCACAGCCCCGGCGGGTCTCCAATGGAAGGCTTCAACCTTAATAGACGGGGTGGAGGCATGTAATAAAAAGGAGTATCTCCATTGTACAGTATTCAACCAAGATTTTATTAAAAAAACTTAGTAACATATATAAAAACAGCAAAACCAGCACAGATTCTAATACTTCCGGTCTCGGCCGCCACCGGAAGCAACAACACCTGACTCCTCTCTAACGCGTTGCGTCACTGCTCACGTGACTTCATCAAAGGGTGATGGAGTCAGGTGTTTATTTATATGGTCTGTTCCATTAGCAGACCAGATGGGATGTTGATTGGTGTAGCTTCAATGGATGAATACTAAGAATATCTCTGAAATACTAAGAATATCTGTGAAATCTAAGTGATTACAATAGATATAAAATCCCAGTATAAAATCCAAATAAATTTGTATCAAAGGTGAGATAAAATTAAATTTAAAAATATAAAAACAATCTATATAGGAATCTCCATAGGACAGCACCATCTGGTGGTAATTGACAATAACATCTTATAAACCTGGCGCACAGATGACATCTAGTGGTGAACAGATGTAAATTCATTATTAGAGTACAATAATATGCCTGAGGATAAACTCCTACTTCTAATTCACATATACTGCTATCTTGTGGATAGATAACAGTATTGATAGTAAATTAAGTGTAGCTAACCTGTACATGTCAGAATGGAAAGAAGAGGTGATATATAAAAAAATTTTCACCCCCAGCTTATTTTATTCAAACGATATATAGATGATATCATTGTTGTTTGGGGTGGAGACAGAGATAGTCTTACTGATTTCTTGTTTGGCCTAAACAATAATGATAAAGCAGCAAGGATGGGAAGTGTTATCATAATGGGGGGGTTTAATTATCCAGACATAGACTGGGTGGAGGGAACCACGCATTCGTCTAAAGCTCGCCAGTTCCTAAATGTCTTGCAGGATAATTTCATGGGTCAGATGGTAGACGCACCGACTAGAAACAATGCGTTACTAGATCTACTGATTACTAACAATATAGACCTGGTCACGGATGTGGAAATATGGGGCAATTTAGGAAACAGCGATCACAGGTCAATTGGCTTCAGTATAAATCACACAAATAGGAAACACAAGGGGAACACAAAGACACTGAATTTCAAAAGAGCCAACTTCCCTAAACTACGAACCTTGCTAGAAGATATAAATTGGGATAAAATCTTAGAAACAAAGAGCATGGAGGAGAGATGGGTTTGCTTTAAGAGCATATTAAAAAGGGCATTAGCCAGTGCATCCCATTGGTAAATAAATTTAAAAGAGCGAACAAAAGTCCTGGATGGCTTAACTCTAATGTAAAAATGCATATAAAAGCAAAGGAGAAGGCCTTCAAAAAATACAAGGCTGAGGGATCATCATCAGCATTCAGACTTTACAAAGAATGCAACAAGATATGTAAGGGTGCAATTAGGGTGGCTAAAATAGAACACAAAAGACACAAAGCAGAGGAGAGCAAAGAAAATCCCAAGAAATTTTTTAAGTATATAAACAGTAAAAAAGGAAGAACAGACCATATTGGCCCCATAAAGAATGAGGAAGGACATCTGGTTACAAAGGATGGGGAAATGGCAAAGGTATTGAATTTATTCTTCTCCTCAGTCTTCACAAGGGAATTGGGGGGCTTCAGTGACCAAAACTGCAGTGTTTATCCTAATGACACATTACAGGAAGCACCCTCATGGCTAACAGAGGACAGAATTAGAAATAGAAATTAGACTTGGGAAATATAACATTAATAAATCACCAGGACCAGATGGCTTGCACAGGAGGGTACTTAGGGAACTCAGTCAAGTAATTGCCAGTCCATTGTTCCTAAATTTTACTGACAGTCTACTGACCAGAATGATACCAGCTGATTGGAGAAAAGCCAATGTAGCACCAATATTTAAAAAGGGCCAAAATACATCCCTGGGAATTACAGACCAGTTAGCCTAACAGCAATAGTATGCAAGCCCTTGGAGGGGATGATAAGGGACTATATACAAGATTTTAGTGATGAAAACTGTATCATCAGCAGTAATCAGCATTGTTTCATGAAGAATCGTACTTGCCAAACCAATCCATTAGCCTTCTAATGGATTGGTTTGAGAAGGGGAGCTGCCATCTAGATAAAAACAGGCCTGTAGACGTGGTGTATCTGGACTTTGCAAAAGCATTTGACAGAGTTCCCCATAAACATTTACTATACAAAGTAAGGTCCGTTGGCATGGGCCCTAGGGTGAGTACATGGATTGAAAACTGGCTACAAGGGCATGTTCAGAGGGTGATGATAAATGGGGAATACTCAGAATGGTCAGGGGTGGGAAGTGGGGTCCTCCAGGGTTCTGTGCTGGGGCCAATCCTGTTTAATTTGTTCACAAACATCCTGGCGGATGGGGTAAACAGATCAATCTCTGTATTTGCGGACAACACTAACTTGTCTGCAGGATGTGGAAACCCTGCAAGAAGATCTGAACAATTTAATGGGGTGAGCAACTTAATGGCAAATGAGGTTTAATGTAGAAAAATGTAAAATAATGCATTTGGGTGGCAAAAATATGAATGCAATCTACTCACTAGGGGTTGAACCCCAAGGGGAATCTAGGATGGAAAAGGACCTGGGGTCCTTGTAGATGATATGCTCAGCAATAACATGCAATGCCAAGCTGCTGCCAACAAAGCAAACAGAATATTGGCATGCATTAAAAAGGGGATTAATAATTCTCCCACTCTACAAGACTCTGGTCTGGCCACACCTGGAGTATCTGGGCACCGGTCCTCAGGAAGTATGTACTGGAAATGGAGTGAGTACAAAGAAGGGCAACAAAGCTAATAAAGGGTCTGGAGGATATTAGTTATGAAGAAAGTTTGGGAGCACTGAGCTTATTCTCTCTGAAGAAGAGACGCTTGAGAGGGGATATGATTTCAATTTACAAATATCATACTGGTGACCCCACAACAGGAATAAGGGAGTTTAATAAGACATGTGGCCACTCACTAAAATTAGAAGTAAAGAGGTTTAACCTTAAACTGCGTAGAGAGTTCTTTACTGTAAGAGCGGCAAAGATGTGGAATTCCCTTCCACAGGTGGTGGTTTCAGCGGGGGGCATCGATAGTTTCAAAAAACTATTAGATAAGCACCTGAATAGCCGCAACATATGTGGAAATACAATGTAATACTGACCTATAAGCACACACATAGGTTGGACTTGATGGACTTGTGTCTTTTTTCAACCTCACCTACTATGTAAATAATATAAATAAATTATTTTAAAAAATGTCATAAAATACAGAATATATTAAAAATAATAAGGATAATCAATCAGCGTGGCTCTACAGTCACAGAATTGTGACAAAAATACCATCTGTGTATTAATTGCTCTACATGTTTTGTGGATCTAGTTTTATCACTTCTTCAGGAGCTTTATTGCACCTATACACAAGGTTATATAGAGTGATTATCAGTTTATGACTATAATTCAAAAGAAAAGAAACATACCTTAATTAATTAAAATACATATCAAGTCAGACAGTAAATTTCAGACATTGGATATAAAATATAGGTATACTTTGTCTGCCGTGGAGACCCTCTAGTGATTGATCATCTTACCAAAGATTCAGCCATGCAAGCGGCCCAAAGGAGGATGGCCTGCCCCGGAGGGCATGGGAGCCCCACACACAAGAAGAGAATGCCAGACAAGGTCAAAAAAGTCAAAAAATAAAATTACTTTATAAGCATATATCAATTACAGTGGTTAATGTATTAGATAGTAAATCAGGATGGTTCAACATACCAAAAATCATTGACTAGGTCCGAAAACTTGATAAACTGTGGTTCAGTAGATTTATGTGTGTTCTTATAAGGCCTAAAAATTAAGTCTAGACACACAAGTAAATTTGGAGAGGAGATAAGGCCGCTCTGGTGGAGGTGGATAGCTGGTCAGAGGGATGATAGTGATGAGATGGCACTTCTGGCAGCACTTTGGTTAGAGGGGAAGCAACTCTGAAGATATAAAAAGGAAAAGAAAGGCGCCTCTAAGTGCAGTATGCAAAATTTAATAAAATGAACAAAGGGTTCAAAGCACTTACAAGATCGTTGAGTGTTAAAAAACATGATAAAATCAGGAGTCCTCATCTGTGGCATGTATCCATCCTCGGCACAGCGGCAGAGAGCAGTGTAGAGCCGTCCAGCAGCTAAGACTAAGGAGCCGCACATGCTCCGAAACGCGTTACCGCCCCTTTCTCCCCACTGACGCCATCAGCCTTGTGTGTCCCGCTGTGAAACCAGAACACAGGCTTCCCTGATGCCTCCTCTCTCCAGCAGTTATGAGAACGCTTTACAGCTGCTGAACGGTTCTACACTACTCTATACTACCGTTTCAAGGATGGACACATGCTACAGATGAGGACTCCTGATTTTAGCATGTTTTTTAATACTCAACGATCCTGTAAGTGCTTTTAACCCTTTGTGCACTTCATAAAATTTTGCATACTGCACTTAGAGGTGCCATTCTTTTCCTTTTTACACAAGTAAATTCCATCACTCCATACAGAAAAGCAGTACAGGACCCATCTGAAGGCGTATATACCCATATATTGTGTATATATGCACGTAATCAGGCAGGCGTATATACACACACATTACGCCTATGCCATCAAAAAATCTCAAAAAGATTTCATAAAAGGGAAAGTGCCTATACAATATAGATGAGTATTTTAGTCTACAGCCCAGCAATATAAGGATTCAGTATATATATATATATATATATATATATATATATATATTGATATATATATTGATATGTCTCACCTTAACACTCAAGGCACAACAGAGAAAGTAAACTGCTGGGTAGAAAAGTGTGTCTAGTAATGTTTCAACAAGCAAAAGGTCCCTTACAGTCAAAATGGAGAGGTAATGAGAAGTGGATCCATCACAGAAATATGGACTCTGCAAAGATTCACATGATAGTATAGATATCCAGTCAGAGTATTGAGTCTACCTGGGCACAAGGAGGAGTATCACATGAGTGGCCGCAGAGAAGCTGTGATGTACGGCCTCTCTATTTATGTGTCAACATGTGTGAGGGCTCCTGCCCAGTGACGCCCCACATTGCCGCAGTGGTGCATGACCTCACCGGACCCAACCCCGGAGTACGCACACGTGCCGCCCAATAGACAGCGAGGCAGGGGCCATGTAGCTATATAGACCCCCATCTCCCTCCATTATACCTGCCGGGAAGGCCAAAGAACTAGGCCAGGATGCAAGGACCACATCATGTGGGCATTGTGCCTAGAGCAGTCATGATGAAAGAGGGCAAACTCGGGCATCGATCAAGACAGAGGTGCCCCCTAGTGAATCACGGAGGAGGGACACCCTGGACACCCATCCAAATAATCCTGATGGAAACGGGGGAATAAGCACCACAGCAGACAATAATATATTACAACAAGACAAAAGTAAATGAAGTTAGTATACATACATACACCTAAATCAGATAAATAAACATTTAATTATGTCAATGAATCACCATTATTAATCCTGAGTCTCTAGAGCACAATGGGAAGAGTTAAGCAACAAAACAGGTAAACAAGAGAAAGGGGGGAAAAATAAATGGGGATGATGCAAAAAAAGGAAAGGAAAGGGGAAAAAGGGGGAGAGAAGGAAAACAAGAGAGGGAAAACCAGCAAGCAGATAAAATATATATGTCTTAGATTTGTGATGGGGGGGGGGGTTCTTGTTGTTATAGGAAGTGCTTGTATGAATGGGCCTCATTCAAGCCAGGGAGGGTCAAAGCATTGAGGCACTCTATCTATATAGCCTCACGTTGTTACATAGTAGGTGAGGTTGAAAAAAGACACAAGTCCATCAAGTCCAACCTATGTGTGTGATTATGTGTCAGTATTACCTTACATATCCCTGTATGTTGCGGTCATTCAGGTGATTATCTAATAGTTTATTGAAGCTATCAATGCTCCCCGCTGAGACCACTGCCTGTGGAAGGGAATTCCACATCCTTACCGCTCTTACAGTAAAGAACCCTCTACGTAGTTTAAGGTTAAACCTCTTTTCTTCTAATTGTAATGAGTGGCCCCGAGTCTTATTAAACTCTCTTCTGCGAAAAAGTTTTATCCCTATTGTGGGGTCACCAGTACAGTATTTGTAAATTGAAATCATATCCCCTCTCAAGCGTCTCTTCTCCAGAGAGAATAAGTTCAACGCTCGCAACCTTTCCTCATAACTAAGATCCTCCAGACCCCTTTTAGCTTTGTTGCCCTTCTTTGTACTCGCTCTATTTCCAGTACATCCTTCCTGAGGACTGGTGCCCAGAACTGGACAGCATACTCCAGGTGCGGCCGGGCCAGAGTCTTGTAGAGCGGGAGAATTATCGTTTTATCTCTGGAGTTGATCCCCCTTTTAATACATGCCAATATTCTGTTTGCCTTATTAGCAGCAGCTTGGCATTGCATGCCATTGCTGAGCCTATCATCTACTAGGACCCCCAGGTCCTTTTCCATCCTAGATTCCCCCAGAGGTTCTCCCCCCAGTGTATAGATTGCATTCATATTTTTGCCACCCAAATGCATTATTTTACATTTTTCTACATTGAACCTCATTTGCCATGTAGTCGCCCACCCCATTAATTTGTTCAGGTCTTTTTGCAAGTTTTCCACATCCTGCGGAGAAGTTATTGCCCTGCTTAGCTTAGTATCGTCTGCAAATACAGAGATTGAACTGTTTATCCCATCCTCCAGATCGTTTATAAACAAATTAAATAGGATTGGTCCCAGCACAGAACCCTGGGGAACCCCACTACCCACCCCTGACCATTCTGAGTACTCCCCATTTATCACCACCCTCTGAACACGCCCTTGTAGCCAGTTTTCGATCCAGGTACTCACCCTATGGTCCATGCCAACGGACCCTATTTTGTACAGTAAACGTTTATGGGGAACTGTGTCAAATGCTTTTGCAAAATCCAGATACACCACGTCTACGGGCCTTCCTTTATCTAGATGGCAACTCACCTCCTCATAGAAGGTTAATAGATTGGTTTGGCAAGAACGATTCTTCATGAATCCATGCTGATTACTGCTAATGATATCGTTCTTATTACTAAAATCTTGTATATAGTCCCTTATCATCCCCTCCAAGATTTTACATACTATTGATGTTAGGCTAACTGGTCTGTAATTCCCAGGGATGTATTTTGGGCCCTTTTTAAATATTGGTGCTACATTGGCTTTTCTCCAATCAGCTGAATGGCAATACCATTCCAGTCAATAGACTGTCTGTAAAAATTAGGAACAACGGTCTGGCAATCACCTGACTGAGTTCCCTAAGTACCCTCGGATGCAAGCCATCTGGTCCCGGTGATTTATTAATGTTAAGTTTCTCAAGTCTAATTTTAATTCCGTCCTCTGTTAACCATGGAGGTGCTTCCTGTGTTGTGTCATGAGGATAAACACTGCAGTTTTGGTTACTGAAGCCCCCCGATTCACTCGTGAAGACTGAGGAGAAGAATAAATTCAATACCTTTGCCATCTCCCCATCCTTTGTAACCAGATGTCCTTCCTCATTCTTTATGGGGCCAATATGGTCTGTCCTCCCTTTTTTACTGTTTACATACTTAAAGAATTTCTTGGGATTTTTTTTGCTCTCCTCCGCTATGTGTCTTTCATGTTCTATCTTAGCCGTCCTAATTGCACCCTTACATTTCTTATTGCATTCTTTATAAAGTCTGAATGCTGAGGATGATCCCTCAACCTTGTATTTTTTAAAGGCCTTCTCCTTTGCTTTTATATGCATTTTTACATTGGAGTTAAGCCATCCAGGATTTTTGTTCGCTCTTTTAAATTTATTACCCAATGGGATACATTGGCTAATGCCCTTATTTAATATGCTCTTAAAGCAAACCCATCTCTCCTCCGTATTCTTTGTTCCTAATATTTTATCCCAATTTATGCCTTTTAGCAAGGTTTGTAGTTTAGGGAAGTTGGCTCTTTTGAAATTCAGTGTCTTTGTATTCCCTTTATGTTTCCTATTTGTGTGATTTATACTGAAACTAATTGACCTGTGATCGCTGTTACCTAAATTGCCCCGTATTTCCACATCTGTGATCAGGTCTGTATTGTTGGTAATCAGTAGATCCAGTAATGTTTTATTTCTAGTTGGTGCGTCTACCATCTGACCCATAAAATTGTCCTGCAAGACATTAAGGAACTGGCGAGCCTTAAATGAATGTGCGGTTCCCTCCGCCCAGTCTATGTCTGGATAATTAAAATCCCCCATTATGATAACACTTCCCATCCTTGCTGCTAATCCAATTTGTGATAGGAGATCCGTCTCCACTTCCTCCTTCAGGTTAGGGGGCTATAGCATACTCCCAGTATTATTTTCCCCTTAGCTTCATCCCTTTGGAGCTCTACCCATAAGGATTCCACCTCCTCTCTAGCTCCCTCGGTGATGTCATCTCTCACATTCGCTTGTACATTATTCTTGATATATAGGCATACCCCTCCCCCTTTTTTACCCTTTCTATCCTTGCGGTATAGGGTATGCCCTTGAATGTTTGCCAGCCAATCATGAGAGCTGTTGAACCAGGTCTCTGAAATTCCCACAAAATCCAAATCCTCCTTGTACAACAGTATCTCTAGTTCACCCATCTTGTCTGCCATGCTCCTGGCATTGGTGAACATGCCACATAGTTTAGACCGGTCGCATATTGTCCTCGTATTGGGCGTTTCAAAATCGCAACTAGGACTTGCTACTATACTCACCTTGTGTTTTTGTGCTTTGGTTAACCTACCACTAATGCCCCCAACACTACCCTCTGGAATATCATCCGCGCTGGCTATCACTGTCTCTGGACCCTCCCCCCCATCGCCTAGTTTAAAAACCCCTCTAACTTTTTGGCCATCTTCATTCCCAGCAGATCTGCACCCTCCTCATTTAGGTGCAGTCCGTCCCTTCTATAGTACCGGTTACCGACTGAGAAGTCGGCCCAGTCCTCCAGGAACCCAAACCCCTCCTTACTACACCAGCTCTTCAGCCACTTGTTTACTTCCCTAATCTCCCTCTGCCTTTCTGGTGTGGCTCAATGTACCGGTAGTATTCCTGAGAATACTACCTTGGAGGTCCTTTTCCTCAATTTAGCACCTAAGTCCCTAAAATCGTTCTTTAGGACACTCCATCTGCCTCTGACTTTGTCATTGGTGCCAACGTGCACCATGACAGCCGGGTCTTCCCCAGCCCCTCCCAGTAATCTGTCCACAAGATCCGTGATGTGCTGAACCCGAGCGCCCGGTAGACAACATACTGTTCGGCGCTTCAGGTCTTGGTTACAGATTGCCCTCTCTGTCCTTCTAAGAATTGAGTCCCCTACCACCAGAATCTGTCTTTCCTTTCCCTTTGCTGCCCCCCCACTCTCACTGGAGGAGTTCTTCCCCTGGCAGCTAGGAGAGTCCCTCATCTCCAGCAGTGCTGGTCCCTGACTGGTTTCACCAATGACACTCAATGGAGCGTACTTATTGGGATGCTCCAGTCCTGGATCGGCCTCTCTGGCACTTCCCCCTCTACCCCTCCTGACTGTCACCCATCTACTCTTTGCTAGTGCCTGCACCTCTTTGTCTCCACCCGCCTCTGTGCTGGCCCCTGCCCACACCTGCCGTGTACATTCCTGGCTCACCTTTAGTATGGAGGGACTTCTCAGTGCTGACAGTTGCTTCCCTAGATTCAGAACCTGGGCTTCCAGGGAAACAATGTGCTTACATTTTGCACAGCAGTATTCACCCTCGATCGGATGATCAAGGAACGCATACATGCGGCAAGATGTACAAAGAGTCGCCTCTCCACACCCGCCGGGCATCGTACCTATTAAATTTAGTGAGGATTTGGGGATTTTACCCTGTCCAAATTACCTAACAGCTAGCTTCCTGGCACTAATACTCAAGACAATACACAGGTACACAAGACAATACACAGGTACTCACAGACCTACGTGCACTCGCAATACTCAAGTATACAGTACACAATACACAAGTACTAACGATCCACACACACTACTCAGACAACACTCAGATACTCACACTACACAGGTACTATGACCCCTGTTATAACCTCCTGTTTTAAACTCTAGTTTTTTAACTCCCACTTATACCAAGTTCCACTTACACAAAGTTCCACAGCCAAAGACTGAGCACGCTCAGACTGAGTTCTACACCCAGTTAAATAGGCACCTGTGAGCAATTAACCACCCCCCTATATTGATAGGCTGAAGGAACCAGAGGAAAAAAAAAAATAATAATAATTGTAATATCAGTTTGTCCCAATTGCCACCCCTAGGATTCATTGGAATCACCTCAAGAACAAAAAAAAGACACCATCTCAATGTGATACTTATGGTAAAGGCCTATATGCCTAGTGACCAGAGTAATAATCTTGCCATCACCTGAATAATGTGTGATCACCAATTCTCTGTCTAAATTCACGTTTTGTCTTACCGATGTAAAATGCACCACACTAGCAGTACATAATGTATATGACTCCTCCTGTAGAACAGTCTGAGAATGTTTTGAATTTGTGCCACTGGCCATTAGGTAATTGAATACCAGGACCTTCCCTAACCCAGGTGAAGCGTGGACAACTGCCACAACAATATGTGCCCAGAGGTAGGGGGTTGGCCTCTTTATGTGGTACATAATGACTGTAATCAATGTACCTGAACCACCATAGGATAAAGTGGAGCCAGGGCACAAATTTGTCGCTAGAGATGATCTCTCTCCCCCATCCACCTAGGTATAGATTAGCATAGGATGGAGAGCTAATTTATACCTAGGTGGATGGGAGAAAGAGATCTTCTCTAGCGACAACTTTGTGCCCTGGCTCCACTTTATCCTATGTTGGTTCAGGTACATTGATGACCTTTTGGTCATCTGGACAGGTATAGAGAGGGATCTGCATACGTTTTTGAATCAGCTGAATTTCATTTGTTTCGATCTAAGATTCACCCGCACAGTGAGTGAGTCACAGATATCTTTTCTTGACCTTACTATTTCAGTTGATCCAGACAAATATATACAGTCAGACCTCTACCACAAGCTGAGTGTGAGCAATACTCTACTCCATGCCAGCAGCTCTCACCCAAGCTCGCTGATTCGGAGCATTCCGTATGCCCAATATCTCAGTTTGCAGAGAAGCCGTACCTCTGATTTGGATTTTAAGAGACAGGCAGACTCATTGCACCAGAGGCTATTTTTCGGACGCTATTGAGACACTCATCAATAGGGCTCGAGCAAAAACAGGGGGTCCCTATTGTACAACACATTACCCAAACGCAGTCCCTTAGCTGTTGGCCTGGTTACAAAGTTCTCTAGTAATGAACCTCAACTACGATCTCTCATTGCAAAAAATTGGCACTTCCTCACTGAGGATCATACTATCTTAAAATATGTGAGACATACTTCAGGAATGATCTTTAGACGAACTACCACGCTAAGAGATCAGTTAACTGCGAGTCATTATGTACCGCATAAGGAGGCCAACCCCCTACCTCGGGCACATATTGTTGTGGCCACTGCCCCTGGGTTAGGGAAGGTCCTGGTATTCAATTACCTAATGGCCAGTGGCGCAAATCCAAAACATTCTCAGGCTGTTCTATATGAGGAGTCATATACATTATGTACTGCCGGTGTGGTGCGTTTTACATCGGTAAGACAAAACGTGAATTTAGACAGAGAATTGGTGATCACACCTATTATTCAGGAGGTGGCAAAATTATTACTTCGGTCACTAGGCATATAGGCCTTTACCATAATTACCACACTGAAATGGTGTCTTTTTTTTGTTCTTGAGGTGATTCCAATGAATCTTAGGGGTGGCAATTGGGACAAACTGATATTACAACGTGAGACTCTCTGGATAGAGTGCCTCAATGCTTTGACCCTCCCTGGCTTGAATGAGGCCCACTCATAATAGCCCTTCCTATAACAACAAATCCCCCCCCCATCACAAATCTAAGACTTATATATTTTATCTGCTTGCTGGTTTTCCCTCTCTTGTTTTCCTTCTCTCCCCCTTTTTTGCATCATCCCCATTTATTCCCCCCCCTTCTCTTGTTTATCTTTTTTATTGCTTAACTCTTCCTATTATGCTCCAGAGACTCAGGATTAATAATGGTGATTCTTTGACATAATTAAATGTTTATTTATCTGCTTTAGATGTATGTATACTAACTTCATTCACTTTTGTCTTATTGTAATATATTATTGTCTGCTGTGGTGCTTATTTCCCCCTGTTTCCATCAAGATAATTTGGATGGGCGTCCAGGGTGTCCCTCCTCCGTGATTCACCAGGGGCACCTCTGTCTTGATCGATGCCCAAGTTTGCCCTCTTCCATCATGACTGCTCTAGGCACAATGCCCACATGATGTGGTCCTTGCATCCTGACCTGGTTCTTTGGCCTTCCCGGCGGGTATGCGGCCCTGGAGGGAGGTGGGGGTCTATGTAGCTACATGGTCCCCACCTCGCTGTCTATTGGGTGGCATGCATGTGGACTATGTCGCCTTCCTGAGACATTGTGCATGCGCCAACCTGGCGGGTGTGCACTCCGGGGTCAGGTCCAGTGACATCACATGCCGCTTCGGCAGCGTGGGTTTCCCTGGGCAGGAGCCCTCACACGTTAACACATAAATAGAGAAGCTGTACATCACAGCCTCTCTGCTGCTACCCATGCAATACTCCTCCTTGTGCCCAGGTAGACTCACTACTCTGACTGGATATCTATACTATCATGTGAATCTTTGCAGAGTCCAAGTTTCTGTGATAGATCCACTTCTCATTAACTCTCCATTTTGACTTTAGGGGACCTTTTGCTCATGAAAACATTACTAGACGCACTTTTCTACCCAGCAGTTTACTATCTCTGTCTATTGTGCCTTGATTTTTAAGGTGAGACATACCAATATATATACTATACACTGAATCCTTCTATTGCTGGGCTGTAGACTCAAATACTCATCCATATTGTATAGGCACTTTCCCTTTTATTAAATCTTTTTGAGATTTTTTGATAATTTTTTTGATGGCATAGGCGTAATGTGTGTGTGTATATGCCCGCCTGATTACATGCATATATACACAATATATGGGTATATATGCCTTCAGGTGGGTCCTGTACTGCTTTTCCGCATGGAGTGGTGGAATTTACTTGTGTGTCTACTCTTAATTTTTAGGCTTTATAAGAACGCACATAAATCTACTGAATCACAGTTTATCAAGTTTTTGGATCTAGTCAATAATTTTGGGTATGTTGAATCACCCTGATTTACCATCTAATATATTAACCAATGTGGTTGATATATGCTTATAAAGTAATTTTATTTTTTTTATTAGACCCTTGTCTGGCATTCTCTTCCTGTGTGTGGGGCTCCTCCTTTGGTCCGCTTTGCATGGATGCATCTTTGGTAAGATGATCAATCGCTAGAGGGTCTCCACTGCAGACAAAGTATACCTGTATTTTATATTCAATGTCCGATATTTATTGTCTGACTTGATATGTATTTTGGTTAATTAATGTATGTTTCTTTCTTTTGAATTATAGTCATAAACTGATAATCGCTCTATATAACCTTGTGTATAGGTGAAATA
Organism: Aquarana catesbeiana; assembly: GCF_042186555.1. Taxonomy (NCBI): domain Eukaryota; kingdom Metazoa; phylum Chordata; class Amphibia; order Anura; family Ranidae; genus Aquarana; species Aquarana catesbeiana. Next base: position 202,316,304 of record NC_133334.1, read on the forward strand.
AAGCTCCTGAAGAAGCGGTAAAACTACATCTGCGAAACATGTAGAGCAATCAATACACAGATGGTATTTTTGTCACAAATGTCACAATTCTGTGACTGTAGAGCCACGCTGATTGATTATTCTTATTGTTTTTAATATATAATGTATTTTTTACATTTTTATTTAAATAGATCTATGTTATTTAAGACTGTTATACTCAGTTCTCATACGGTACCATCAAAGTCCATTCTAGCCTCCTTCCTATAGAATTCTCTATACTGTTGGGACAAAGGTACCATTATGGTACCTTACGCTGGATCTAGATGGACCTCAGGTAAGTATTAGAGGGGTTCCAAAGTGTAGTGTTCTACCGCGCTAAAGTAAAAAAATTCTAACTATAAAACAGCAGCAATTAATGTCAGTGACATAATCAAGGAAAACCGTGGATACAAAAAAGGGCGGAGCTAAGTGCTGACACCATCGCGATTCCTGTGACCCGGATGTGCGGGTGTTCGTATTTGAAAATTTGCCGGCAAATCTGTTTTTATATGCGAGATTAACCTGGCGAGTACCCTTTTGGCTTTTGTCATTTTTCAATAAACTGTCTGAATGATATCACACTATTGGAGTTCCCTTCTCTCCGTATGATCTTTATTTGTCTGCGTTGTCCCTGCTGTGGTCTGTCTGAGAGTGTTCACGGAGAGGGTCTGGTTCCGTACTGGAGATATTTCATTGTACACCCCGCAGAGGGATATTCTGCCTGCCTGTTTGACCATCCTAGCAGTAGGTGGTCTACTACATCTAGTAAGCGTCCCTGCTCACTGGGTGTGAAGTGTTGCTTTTGTTGGAAGCTCTGCTTGGTGGTAGATTCCTATAATGGAGTTTTCTTACTCATATGGACTTGATATATGAATTTATTCATCATAAGGACTTTTTTACACATTAATTGTTTATAGTTTTTAACGTTAAGTATTAGAGGGGGGCTGCTGCACACAGAAGGTTTTTTATCTTAATACATAAAATGCATTAAGATAAAAAAAAACTTCTGCCTTTACAACCACTTTAAATGCATTATACACAGCAAGTGTTTACAAATAACTACAAATCTTTCAAGGCACCCTCAATTTGCCTGGGACTGCTGAATACAGATTGTAACAACAATGCTAGCTTGTGCTTTAACAGATATTTAACTGACTTTAGCCAGTATTTAGGTCTGGTTCACATGGCTTCTGTTTTCAAAGACTAGTAGTAAAGTTAAAGGACGAGCAAGCCACACAGGTTCCAAGTAGGTATATATTAAAGCCTAAATTTAGTAATAAAAAATCAGCACAAGGGGCATTACTTACAGTCAAAATGTGTCATCTGTTGTGTTGATGGGTGCAGAATTAGTTGAAATGCTCTGTCCTCTGATTACTCCACTGCCATGGTAACCTTTTAATGTCATGGGAATCTGTCATATGGCCCCATCAAAACTATCAAGAGTGTTGACTATGCCTGTCCTTTCTGCCCCTCTTCTGAATTCACAGAAGCTGTACTATATCTTCTATGAATGAAAAATTATCTTTGAGTGGTGGACAAGCAGTTGAATGAAAGGCCACCTTCTCCATTTATATGTCTTCTTTTACATTCATAGACGGTATAGTTATACCTCCAAACCATCCCGGATTTGCTGGGACCGTCCTGGGATCTGATTTAAATCCCAGCATCCCACGAGTCCTGGCTAAATCCCGGAGCCCAGTGCCAAAACAAGTTCCGACACTCGGCTCCACTAACCCTTCTAACATGCGCATGCTAGTGCTGCCAGCTGACACCCCTACCCCACCTCTCTTGTCCCACACGCTCAATCCCTCAGTGGCAGCAGTATCTCTTCCCATCAGCTGCTGTAAATTCACCCACTGCAGAAGCCGCCTCTTCCCCGGCTCTGATGAGTTCATGTACACAGGGCAGGAGGAGGAGCCGGGGAGGAGGGACACTGCTGTGCATGAATCCGTGCTGATCTGAGGTCTGTACAAGAGGGGAGAAAAAAGTGACCAGGTAGGGGAGAAGTAAGGGAAGGGGAGAAAACATTGACTGGGAAGGGGGAAGTCTGTGAATAGGAAGGGCAGAAAACAGTGATCGAGAATTGGAGAAGACAGTCACTGGGAAGGGTAAAACACAGTAGCTGGGAAGGTTGCGCAAGTGTCAGTGATTTGAAAAGAGTGATTTGAGGGGAGGATATGTGCTGGGGGTGGCCCTTTGCAAGTAGAGAGGACTCATACTAGAATGGGGGTCAGATTTAAAGTCTGACCTCCCCCAACCCCTCCACATTCTAGCACAAGTCCTCTCTCCTCGCAAAGCGTCCCCCCAGCACATCTACCCGCCCAAAGAGATGCCAGCTGCCATCTGGGACCATGGCACCCCACAAGAGATGCTGCGCAGGTGCCCGCACTAGCACACCGCTGTTATGCAGGATAGTGGAACCAGGTGCTGCAACTTGTTCTGGGATCTGGCTCTGGGGCTTAGCCCAGATTTGTGGGGCAATGGGATTTTGTTCAAATTTCAGGAAGGTCTCACCAAGTCTGGGATGGTTTTGGAGGGGGTTATGCTGGAAGTGGGGAGAGGATTTGTATTGGGAGGAGGAGCTAGGGGAAGGAGGATTTGTCCTGGGGGGTTTCTAAGAGGTGTTTTGTGCTGGGATGAGTGCGGGTTCAATTTGTGCTAGAAGTGGAGAGAGGATTTGTGCTAGGAGGGGGGATTTTGGGGAAGGAGGATTTGTGCTGGGGAGAATTGTTCTGGGATGAGGAGTTCTGCTGGGGGGTTGATTTGGGGGGATTTGAAGATGATTTGTGCTGGAAAGGGGGATTTGGGGGAGATGATTTGTGCTAGAAGTGGGAAAGGATTTATGCTGAAAGGGGGAGGATATGTGTTAGCGTTTTTAGCGGAAGGAAGTGGACAATTTAGGCTGAAAGTGTAAAGTGTGAGATACACTACATTGTACATTACATACTTCTCACCAAAGTGTTCATCATCTCAACAGTTGCTGGCTTCTAAAGTAGTCCCTGACTATTTTAATGAAGTTCTTCTGTAAGGTAGGCTCAGACAAAGTATTAGCTCTCTGTCTTTTTTCAGTGTGTGCAAAACCATATATAATGGAAGCGTTTTTTAAAATTATTTATCTATTTTAATGATTGTGCTGGTGTTTATATGTGTCTTTTTGTTTTGTTTAACCATGCTCCATAAGCCTCTCCCACTGCAAACAGTTTATCCACACCCAATTTTTGCCACAATGCACGTAGCGTGCCACAGGTCCCCATCTCCCTTAAGTGTCCCTCATTCACGAGTTCAAAAGTTGGGAGGTATGGTATAGTACTGCTCCTACAGTGGGTATAGAAAAGAATCAAAGAAGAAAACTATATTGCCCTGGGACTTTGATGAGTTGTGCCAAAATAAAGTGATTAACCAAATACTAAGAAAATATGCATTTTATTCCACATGTTTAAAATCCAACAAAGTAGACACTACGTGTCATAAAAACAGGCACAATATACATACTTTATGAAAGTAATATACAGTATCTCACAAAAGTGAGTACACCCCTCAAATGTTTTAAATATTTTATTATACCTTTTCATGTGATAACACAGAAGAAATTACACTTAGCTACAATGTAAAGTAATGAGTGAGTACACCCTAAACGAAAATGTCCAAATTGGGCCCAAAGTGTCAATATTTTGCATGGCCACCATTATTTTCCAGCACTGCCTTAACCCTCTTGGGCATGGAGTTCACCAGAGCTTTACAGGTTGCCACTCGAGTCCTCTTCCATTCCTCCATAATGACATCACGGAGCTGGTGGATGTTAGAGATTTTGCGCTTCTCCACCTTTCATTTGGGGCTTCCCCACAGATGTTCAATAGGGTTTAAGTCTGGAGACATGCTTGGTCAGTCCATCACATTTAACCTCAGCTTATTTAGCAAGGCAGTGGTCATGTTGGAGGTGTGTTTGAGGTTGTTATGTTGGAATACTGCCCTGCGGTCCAGTCTGCGAAGGGAGGGGATCATGCTCTGCTTTAGTATGTCACAGTACATGTTAGCATTCATGGTTCCCTCAATGAACTGTAGCTCCCTAGTGCCGGCAGCACTCATGCAGCCCCAGACCATGACACTCCCACCACAATACTTGACTGTAGGCAAGACACACTTGTCTTTGTACTCCTCACTTGGTTACCGCCATACACGCTTGACACCATCTGAGCCAAATAAGTTTATCTTGGTCTCATCAGACCACAGGACATGGTTCCAGTAATCCATGTCCTTAGTCTGCTTGTCTTCAGGAAACTGTTTGCGGGTTTTCTTGTGCATCATCTTTAGAAGAGGCTTCCTTCTGGGACGACAGCCATGAAGACCAATGTGATGCAGTGTGGAGCATATTGTCTGAACACCGACAGGCTGACCCCCACCCTATGTGTTTTACACAAGAGAGGTAGCACACACAGCCTATTCACTGGATACACACACGTAAGTGTGTTATGCACACAAATTCTTTTTGTAGCCCCTTTGACACATGCAACATACCCATTTATACAATATACAATATATATATATACATATATATATATATAGATATATATACACACACACAACACTTATTTAAAAAAATATGTATATTCTTTTTTCTTCTCTTCTTTTCACATTTTCTCACTTTTATTTACATATTCTTCACATATTTTTATAAATTTTTTTTAGAACACTATATTTGTAATCATCCCTACACATGTGGAATGTGTTGTGGCGATCAGACATGCTATGCTATTTCTTGGCCGGGGCGGGGATCCTTGCCTCAGCCCCAGAACAGACAACCAGTTTGGGGTTCCATCTTCCTTGATGCTAGCCAAGCACAGTCCTTTTAGCCGACCTGTGAGTATAGACCCCTTGCTGTTTCCCCTTGCTGGGATCAATTGCTGTTTCCTTTTTTTTAGTGTATTTGTATAGTGTATAGTGTATTCCCAAAAAATTGTGTTTAAAAGACCACTGCACAAATACAGTGTGACACAAAATATTGCAAGGGCTGCCATTTTATTCGCTAGGTTCTGGTCTAAAAAATTTTTTATATATATATATATATATATATATATATATATATATATATACTGTATATTATGTTTTGGGTTCCAAGTAATTTTCTAGCAAAAAAACAGAAAGTTTATTATCAATACTTACCGTAATTTTCCTTTCCTGATGGACTCCATGGCAGCCTACGTGTGGGTTAACCCCGCCTCCTGCCCAATGCTATAGGACCCCTTACCCTATAAGTTTGAGGTCTCCGGTAGAGACTGTGTTTCATAACTAGCCTACTCTTGACCGATGGGTGGGAACTCCGTCTGCCATGGAGTCCATTAGGAAAAGAAAAATACGGTAAGTATTGATAATAAATTTTCCGTTTTCCTGACAGACTCCATGGCAGCCTACGTGTGGGAAATAACTAGCCAATCCACACGGGTGGGTATGCTGAACAGAAATACATTTAATTTGACCCTTTAACCGACAGGATTTATAAACCAAAGTTCACAGAAGATAGCGAAGCAGGCTCAATATAGTAACGTGACATTAAAGTTTTAATAGAGGCCCATGAGGCCGCTTTGCAGATGACGTCTGGAACCACGTGCCGGGCTGCCACCCATGAAGCCTCTGGTGGTGTGTGCCATCACTGCCTCCGGAGGAGTCAGGCCCTTAACTCTATAAGCCTGTTGGATGAACTGGAGAATCCAGGCCACAGTTATTCTGGACGAGGCTCGATTCCCTTTGTTACTGCCAGAGTGCTGGACAAACAGGTAGTTAGAGCGTGTACAGGAGGAAGTAACTTGCAGGTATACTTTCAGAATTTTGCCTATGCCTAGAGGATGAACTTTTGTGGACTCCGGGGTCCTGAATGTAGGCAGGCTGGTTTGTGGATTCTTATAGAACCCTGAGATAACTTTTGTATTTGAGCCAAGCATAGAAATAAGGAACACCTGGTCCAGAGAGAATGTTTAGAAAAGGCTCTTCTTGACCTAGTTACCCGATCTTCCGAGACCCCTTTAGCCGAGGTAATGGCTACTAGGAAAGCAACTTTAGCAGAAAGGTCTTTAACAAAAAGGGGGGCGGACCCCATGTTACTGAGTTCAGACAGTGAGTTGAGAACAAGAGGAATATCCCATTTGAGAAATCTTGGTCTCCTTTAGGGCCTGAGTCTTGATGCCCCACGAAAGAACTGCTGGATTAAAGGGTGAACAGCCCATGATGTACCAGAGAAAGCCGACAAGGCTGAGGCTTGGACTCTAAGAGAGCCGATGAATTAGAGATAGATCTAGACTGGAATGAAGGAAGCTGAGGATATCCTGAGCTTTTGGTTTTCTACCTGATCTGTCCGTAGAAGATGAGAATTCGACCGACTTGGCCCATATTCACCATAAACTTTATTCAAGCTCTTCTTCCTTGAGCTCATGAGGGAAAAAAATAAAAATCACTCTCGAGAGGAAGAGGCACCGGGTCCGAAGCAGAGCTGGATCAGGAGGGGAAACCAAGGCCTGTTCGGCCAGTAGGGAGCTATCGTCGCCACTTTGACCGCTTCCGCTTGGATCCTCTGCAAGAACCTGAGGATAATGGGGAACGGGGGAAGGCGTACGCCCTCTTGAATCTCCACTGATCTGTCAGGGCGTCTATTCCAAAGGACTGGCTACAACAATCGAGCATAATACTTTTTTTTTAAATTGCAGGGGGGAGCAAATAGATATACCTCGGGATTGACTCCCAGTGACAGAATCCACTCGAATGTCTGCACATGAAGAGACCATTCATTGTTGTCTAACTGAGTGCATGACAGGAAGTCCGCCTGGACGTTGTGGACCCTGGGGATGAAGACTGCTGAAAAGTTGGCCAGATATTTTTGGGCCCAAGACATGATGGGCTTAGACTTCTTGGAGCAGGGAGGAGCTCTGAGTACCTCCTTGTATCTCCCTGTAGGAGACCTCTGTGGAGTTGACCATTCTCGATAATACTGACTCCCTGTCCAGGAGAAGGACTGAATTGCACACCAGGCTGCCTGAAGGACCAGGACATTAAAGCCCGGATTGTGAAGACGGGCATCACACTTGACTTATGCAAGTTCCGCCCTGCAGAGGGCCCTCAACCAGCACTGCTGGTATCGGCTGTGACCGTAACTTAGGAGACTGGAGCGCTGGAGTGGCAATTGATCAAATTTTGCGTTGAAGCCACCAGAAGAAGAGGTTGTTGCTCATCAATGATGTTATATCAATCGACTGATTGACGTCTCCTGAATTCCATTGTTGAAGAGACCCTAACTGAAAAGGGTGTTACCTCCATAGGGCCCACTCAACCATGGGGGGTCGTGGAGACCATCGTGGAGATAATTTTCAAAGCACTGTGAGGCCTTCAGGCATGCGGAGCCCAGAGCCAGAGAGGTTCTCCCGTGGATGACTGGAATCTTCTCTACTGGAAGAGAGATGGTGTTGAACTGAGCCCCTAAGAATACCAAGTGCTGTACTGGTTCTAGCTGACTTTTTTCTTTGTTTAGAAACCGTCCAAATTCTATCAATATATAGGTAACTTGCTCCCTGTGGACCGGCAGCTGCTTCTTTGTCTAGGGACAGCAGCAAGAGATCGCCTAGGTAGTGGTACAAGCGGATCTCTTTTATTCAGATGAGGGCCACCGAAGCTCGAAGGACTTTCGAGAATACTTGGGGTGAGGTTGTCAGCCCCAAAGGGGAGACAGGTGAACTGCAGGTGTTCTTGGCCGGCTTGGAATTTGCGGAAATCCTCTGCACAGGAATGTGGGAATAAGCAACCTTCAAGTCTATTGAGATTAACCAATCTCCTGGTTGTGCAGCTTGCTGAATGGTAGCCAGAGTCTCTGTTTTGGATAGATAAATCAGGACTATCACTGGACGCCAAGCACTGTTCTTTTCCTGAGCTAGGAAGAGAAAGGGGAGAATACCCCCCGGAAACCAAAGAGAAATTCATCTCCTTCCAAATTACTGACCGAAGAACCTGGGGAGGCATCGTAGGGCTGGAATGGGCCTGGATCTTCCTGGGCCTCATCATCCAGGGAGCCAGACAGGGTGGTGGACTGGCTCTGCGTGTTGGTTGCATCCCATTCCTTTAGGGGTTGAAGAACCACACGCTTGATAAGAGACTCCATCTGTTGTTTTGTGTCTCTTGCTTTCCAACCGCCCGGGCAAAAGATGGGTCACACAGTGACTTGCCCTCTGTGAGTCGTGTCCCACATCCCCAGCAGGCTCTGCAATCAGAGCGGCTGTCATGGCAGTGTGTGCAGTGACTGGAGGAGGAATGGGAACTTCTCCTCTGTTTAAAGGAGGAATGGAACATCTCCTTGTTGGAGGAGGAATGGGAATGTCTCCTATGTTTAAAGGAGGAATGGAACATCTTCTTGTTGGAGGAGGAATGGGAACATCTCCTCTGTTTAAAGGAGGAATGGAAACATCTCCTTGTTGGAGGAGGAATGGGAACATCTCCTTGGCTGTTGGAGAAATGTTGTGGCCTGGCAAGGTCTCTGTCGTTCTGGACCACGACCTGAGGATCCAACCTGAAACAACTGAAGGAGAAAACAAAAGTGGGGGGGCGAGGTATGACAACAGAAGTGCCACACTTGCGACTACCACAACCCCTCCCCTCACCTGCACAAACCTTGTGCGTGAGGGCTGGCCACGTGAAGGCAGTGACTTGTCCATGACCTCTGGATGAAAATGTCGCGAATGGATAGTCTGCATAGGGCCTGAGAATGCCAAATGTACCAGAGCCAGCGAAGAGCAAGAAACAAACTTATCTGCCTCTCTTCTCTTTTTTTTTTTTTTTTTTTTAAAACAAAATGAATTTGTATCAACATTCCTATACCTCCTTTCCTTTTAGGTAAAATGGGACAAGAATGAAATAGACATCAATATATATATATATATTTTTTTTTTTATTTTTTTTTAAACATTAAGAGAAAAAAAGGCACCAGGCATAAACACTTACTAAGGCAGACCAGGGCTGGGCAAAAGCTGCTGTCTCTGCTCGCTGCCTGGGATGATCCCATTATGGCAGGAGCTAGAAGCCGCTTTTGAAATCCCCGCCAGTGATGTAACCGCCCCCCCCACCTCGCACCTGCGCTGTGGGGAGGCGGCCGCCGGGGAATCCAACAATCCGCGCACACATGAGCCAAGCCTCGCTTAGCTGGATTGTTGCATAGCTGTGGCTACAGACAAAATGAAAAAACACAGAGGCGACTGCCATGGAAGTAAAATAAAGAAGATGGCCGCAGACCTTTTTAGCCGTTGATGCTTCGGTCCTTCAGGCATACAGAGGCAGCCTCCCCTCCACCACTGGGGTATCTAGTGCCTAGCAAAGCTACTCGCCCGCCCGTGGCTGGGCCCTGAGCTGCACCACGTAAATGGTATGCCAAATCTTGGAAACATTCAACCGGACGCGAACAGTGTGTGTAGGTCCATTGGAGGAGGACAAAAAAGGAACACAGTCTCTACCGGAGAGCTCAAACTTATAGGGTAAGGGGTCCTATAGCATTGGAGAGGAGGCGGGGTTAACCCACACGTAGGCTGCCATGGAGTCTGTCAGGAAACTGATTTTTAACTTGTAAGCAACAAGTGTCAGAAAAAGGCCTAGTTTTTAAGTGGTTAAACTGACCTAATTTGCAGACAGAACTTCATCCCTTTGATCTAAAAGAACCAAATTATACAATGTTTCTTTTTATCTTAGTACTGAGCAATGTTGATAAACATTTGCCAATGGTTGTTTTTTTTTGACAGCTGTTAGCAGAAAGCTGCTCTGCACTTGTTAGATCGGGGGTCGATCGCGGTCCACCTGCCGACCGGCTAAATTAACTTTTTAAGTTAATTCTTAATACTTCTTCCACTTCTTAGTCTTCACTGTGCTTCTAGGCATTGATAACGCCTTTGAATTTTTTTATCCATATCCTGACTTGTGCCTGTCCACAACTTTTTCCCAGAGATCCCGGTGACAGTGCCTTGCCACCTATAGTTGATTGTTTGCTTCAGTTGCACTACCAGGGACTGAAATGCTCCAGGAAAGCTTCATGCTGAGCTAATCAAAATGACCACAGCTGTTCACAGTTAAAAGTCAAATGGCTTTGGGTGCCACTGAGAAGGTGATTAGCTACACCTGATTGAGTTTACAAGTCATTTTTAGGAGAGGGGTGATCCTTTTTCCAACTCAGTGATACTGTTTTTGATTTTTTTATTTCTTTCTGAAATGTTGGTGCTATATCTTTCAATTGGATGGTTTAAGCTGCAATGAGTAAATACAGCTGGATAAAAGAAAAAATGTGTTTGTCTTCATTTCACGCTGATATGTGCCCATTCCAGCCATCCATGCTCAGCATACTCATCCATCCATCCATGCTCAGCCATCCATACTCAGTATACTCATCCATCCATCCATGCTCACCCATCCATACTCAGCATACTCATCTATCCATCCATGCTCACCCATACATACTCAGCATACTCATCCATCCATCCATGCTCACCCATCCATACTTAGCCATCCATGCTCAGCATACCCATCCATACTTAGCATACTCATCCATCCATCCTCACCCATCCATACTCCTCCATACTCATCCATGCTCAGCATACTCAGCCATCCATACTCAGCATACTCATCCATCCATCTATGCTCGCCCATCCATACTCCTCCATACTCAGCATACTCATCCATCCATCCATGCTCAGCCATCCATACTCAGCATACCCTTTCATCCATGCTCAGCCATCCATACTCGGCATACTCAGCCATCCATACTCATCCATCCATCCATGCTCAGCCATCCATACTTAGTAGACTCATCCATCCATCCTCAGCCATTCCATCCACCCCCATCCATAATTAGCCATACCCAGCCGTACCCAGCAATACTCAGCCGTACCCAGCCATACTCAGCCGTAGCCAGCCATCCCATCCATACTCAGCCATACCCAGCCATACTCAGCCGTACCCAGCCATCCTATCCATACTCAGCCGTACCCAGCCACACTCAGTCGTACTCAGCCCTACTTAACCGTACCCATCCATACGCAGCCATAGCCGGCCATACTCATTCATGCTCAGTCATCCCATCCATACTCAGCCATCCCCATCCACGGCTCATCCATCCCCATTCATGCTTATCCATGCACCTACAGTGCCTCACAAATGTGTAATAGGTAGTCAAATTAAATTTGAAACGTATGCCCCTAGAACACCTGACGGTGCTCCCTGCATATTGGGCCTCTCTATGTGGCTACGCTGTGGAAAAGTCTCCCACATATGGTATCGCCGTACTCAGGAGGAGTAGGAGAATCTATTTTGGGGTGTAATTTTTGGTATGTACATGCTATGTGTTAAAAACATTGTGTAAATGGACAAAGTTGTATAAAAAAAAAATGCGTTTTTATTTTGTTTACACATTTTCCAAAAACTTGTAGAGAAAAATGACACGTTCAAAAGACTCATTATGCTTTATAGATTATACATTGGGGTGTTTTCTTTCCAAAATTGGGTCATTTTTGGGGCGCTTCCATTGTCCTGGTTCTCCAGGGCCTTCAAAAGTGCAAGAGGTAGTCAAGAAATTATATGTGTAATTTATGCTCCAAGAACGCCTGATGGCGCTCCCTGCATGCTGGGCCCCTGTATGTGGCCACACTGTGTAAAGGTCTCACACATGTGGTACTGCCATACTCAGGAGTAATAGTAGAATGTGTTTTGGGGTGTAATTTGTGCTATGCATATGCTGTGTAAAGTAAAACCTTGGACAGAGGGGTGGCTGTGGATGTGGTATACTTGGATTTTGCAAAACCGTTCGACACAGTTCCCCACACACGGCTCATGTGTAAGGTAAAGTCTACAGGCTTGGAAATATCAGTTTGTAAATGGATAGAAAACTGGCTAAAAGACAGCATTCAGAGAGTAGTGGTTAATGATCCTTACTCTGAATGGTCTAAGGTTATCAGTGGTGTACCCCAAGGTTCAGTGCTGGGACCCTTACTTTTTAATATCTTTATAAATGATATAGGGACTGGGATCAAAAGTAACATTTCTGTCTTTGCAGATGACACCAAGCTATGCAGTGGAATAACGTCCTTACAGGATGTCTCCAATTTACAAGCCAACCTCAATGCACTGTCTGATTGGGTGACTATGTGGCAGATGAGGTTTAATGTTGATAAATGTAAAGTTATGCACTTGGGGGCTAAGAATATGCATGCATCATACATGCTAGGGGGAGTACAACTGGGGGAATCCGTGGTGGAGAAGGATCTGGGGGTTTTGGTAGATCATAAGCTCAATAATAGTATGCAATGCCAAGCTGCGGTTTCCAAAGCGAGCAAAGTCTTTCTTGTATTAAGAGAGGTATGGACTCTAGAGAGAGAGATATAGTTTTGCCCCTCTACAAATCATTAGTAAGATCTTATCTGGAATATGCAGTTCAGTTTTGGGCACCAGTTCTCAAAAAGGATATCGGGGAACTGGAGAAAGTGCAGAGAAGGGCAACCAAACTGATAAGAGGCATGGAGGAGCTCAGCTATGAGGGAAGATTAGAGGAACTGAATTTATTCACTCTTGAGAAGAGGAGAATAAGGGGGGATATGATCAACATGTTCAAATATATATAAGGGGTCCATATAGTGATCTTGGTGTTGAGTTATTCTCTGTTCTCTGTGTGTGAGAAATAACCTGCTAATATAACAATTTTGTGAAAAAAAAAATATTGATTTTGCAAACAATTGTGGGAAAAAAAATTACAACTTCAAAAAACTCTCCATGTCTTTAACTAAATACTTTGGAATGTCTACTTTCCAAAAAGGGGTCATTTGGGGGGTATTTGTACTTTCCTGGCTTGTTAGGGTCTCAAGAAATGAGATAGGCAGTCAGTGGATCAGGTGTGATCAGGTTTCAGAGATTGGCACCATTGCTTGTGGACTCTATAACTTTCACAAAGACCAAATAATATACACAATTTGGGTTATTTTTACCAAAGATATGTAGCAATATAAATTTTGGCCAAAATATATGAAGAAAAATTACTAATTTGCAAAATTTTATAACACAAACGAAGAAAAATGCAATTTTTTTTACAGAATTTTTGATCTTTTTTCTTTTATAGCGCAAAAAATAAAAAACCCAGCGTTGATTAAATACCACCAAAAGAAAGCTCTATTTGTGTGAAAAAAAAGGACAAAAGGGGAAGGGGGTTTAAGTGCCCTGTGGGTAAGTGGTTAAATGGTGGCGGGGGGGCAGAAATAGCAGGCATAGTCAGCACACTCGATGATTGCATATGACAGGTCCTTTGGTTCTATTAACCCCTGTGACACTGGAAGAATACAGCAGAGGGGGTAGAGAGGATCACATATGGAAGATTTCAACTAATTCTATAGTCATCAGCACATGGCCTGTATTGCGTCATTATGATTAATGATCGTGTACTATGATGACACGTCTGCTGTTACCAAAAAACATTTTTGATTATCCAATTTAACTTCATTCATAATTTGTATCAAGTGTTTTGTTTCTCTCAGAGAAGATTGAGTATTCTGTACCATCGGTTGTAGGAAACAATCAATGAATTTACCATGTCTTGCATTTATGGATTGAATCCCATTCACTATTGGTCTTCCAGGTGGTTTAAATAAATCCTTATGTATTTTGGGGATAGTATATATAATAGGTGCTCTACGTGTCTACGTGTGTCTGGAACCAAATATCTAGCTTCCTGTTTTTTCAAAATCCCTCTCCTCATTCCTGTTTTAACTAATGTCTCCAATTCTTTTTTGTATTTCTTTGTCGGATTCTCCATCAATTTGAGGAATGTATTCACATTACTTAATTATCCTAATAATTCATTATTATAATAATCTTTAGGGAGGACCACAATTGCCCCCCATTTGTCAGCCGGTCTATGTTTTTTCTTTCTTCAAGTTACTTAATACCCCTCCTAATATCCTGTGGATCCATCATTTTCTTAATCTTCAATTTCTCAAGATCCTGTAGAACCATATGGTTAAAAACTTCTACATGTTCATTGTTGTGAATTAATGGGTTAATTAATGACTTGTTTTTCAAATGGCGACACACAATATCATCCCATTCATCTGGTTTTCTTCTACTTGTTACTTTTGGTTTATTTATCATGTATTTCTGTATATTCAGTTTTCTTGTATATTTTTGAATGTCAATATACAGTATCTCACAAAAGTGAGTACATTTTTGTAAATATTTTATTATATCTTTTCATGTGACAACACTGAAAAAATGACACTTTGCTACAATGTAAAGTAGTGAGTGTACAGCTTGTATAACAGTGTAAATTTGCTGTCCCCTCAAAATAACTCAACACACAGCCATTAATGTCTAAACCGCTGGCAACAAAAGTGAGTACACCCCTAAGTGAAAATGCCCAAATTGGGCCCAATTAGCCATTTTCCCTCCCCAGTGTCATGTGACTCATTAGTGTTACAAGGTCTCAGGTGTGAATGGGGAGCAGGTGTGTCAAATTTGGTGTTATCACTTTTACTCTCTCATACTGGTCACTGGAAGATCAACATGGCACCTCATGGCAAAGAACTCTCTGAGGATCTGAAAAAAAGAACTGTTGCTCTACATAAAGATGGCCTAGGCTATAAAAAGATTGCCAAGACCCTGAAACTGAGCTGCACCACGGTGGCGAAGACCATACGGTGGTTTAACAGGATAGGTTCCACTCAGAACAGACCCTGACATGGTTGACCAAAGATGTTGAGTGCACGTGCTCAGTGTCATATCCAGAGGTTGTCTTTGGGGAATAGACATACAAATGCTGCCAGCATTGCTGCAGAGGTTGAAGGGGTGGGGGGTCAGCCTGTCAGAACTCATACCATACGCCGCACACTGAATCAAATTGATCTGCATGACTGTCGTCCCAGAAGGAAGCCTCTTTTAAAGATGATGCACAAGAAAGCCCGAAAACAGTTTGCTGAAGACAAGCAGACTAGGGACATGAATTACTGGAACCATGTCCTATGGTCTGATGAGACCAAGATAAACTTACTGTATTTGGCTCAGATGGTGTCAAGCGTGTGTGGCGGCAACCAGGTAAGGAGTACAAAGACAAGTGTGTCTTGCCTACAGTCAAGCATGGCGGTGGAAGCATGAGTTCTGTTGGCACTGGGGAGCTACATTTCTTTGAGGGAACCATGAAAGCCAACATGTACTGTGACATACTAAAGCAGAGCATGATTGCCTCCCTTCGGAGACTGGACCGCAGGGCAGTATTCCAACATGATAACGACCCCAAACACACCTCCAACATGACCAATGCCTTGCTAAATAAGCTGAGGTTAAAGGTGATGGACTGACCAAGCATGTCTCCAGACCTAAACCGTATTGAGCATCTGTGGGGCATCCTCAAATGGAAGGTGGAGGAGCGCAAGGTCTCTTACATCCACCAGCTCTGTGATGTTGTCATAGAGGAGTGGAAGAGGACTTCAGTGGCAAACTGTGAAGCTCTGGTGAATTCCATGCCCAAGAGGGTTAAGGCAGTGCTGGAAAATAATGGTGGCCACACAAAATATTGACACTTTGGGCCCAATTAGGACATTTTGACTTGGGGTGTACTCACTTTTGTTGCCAGCGGTTTAGACATTAATGGCTGTGTGTTGAGTTATTTTGATGACAAAGCAAATTTACACTATTATACAAGCTGTACATTAACTACTTTACGTAGCAAAGTGTCATTTCTTCAGTGTTGTCACATGAAAATATATAATAAACTATTTACAAAAATGTGAGTGTACTCACTTTTGTGAGATACTGGATGTATTGAATTTACTTAGATTTCTTTTTGGAGCAAATTTCAACCCCTTATCAAGAACTAGCATGTCTGTTTTAGTTAATTCTACACCACTTATATTAACCACTCCTTCCCGTAATATTCTTTTTCTTGTGGACCTTGTATCCGGCTCTGCAGCCCCTGTTGGATTTGGGCTTCTTCTTCCATCTCCCCCCCTGTCCTGCCACGGGGGGGGGACCTCTCGTGTCTCCTGTGATCTAAAAAAAAGGTAAGGGGTTTTCTTCAGTATAATGATCTTTCAGTGGTTCATATCTTTTGTATGTCTGAAGAGGACTTCTTCGTGGTTCATTATACTGATTGTTGTAATTCCCATAATCATGGTATTGATTGTTTTACTGATAGTTGTAAGCATAATTGAATTCTCTATTACCATGAATGATTCCCATGATTACCATAGTTATTATGTTGTTGAGGATAGGGTCGATTCTGATTCCTGTTCTAATTGTTATTTCCATTATTTTCTCCGTGCGGATCTTCTTGGTGATTTAAACCATGGTTTTTGATTACCTTTTTTTTGTCACCGTGGTTTTGGGGTTCTGGGGCCCTGATAATCACCTCTCGGTTCATGTCTTGGAGAAACAGGTTCTAAATTCATGATCCCTATAGGGAGAGGTAATCTGTACCTCTCTCTCTCTGATGTAGTAACTGCTGATGCAGGATTTCCTTCTCTCAAGTTCAATTGCCATTTAAACACCTGATTTTGTTTATAGTCATTTGTATCTCTTAAATATTTTCTCTTTTTTCTTTGTTTTACTTCCAAATCTTTTTGTTCCAAGACTCTGTTTAATTGACTGGTGAGTGTTGAAAACTGTGCAGAATCCTTATGTATTTCCAATTTTTCCTTACGTCTGTTGATTCATTTTTTTTTTTTTCCCAAAAAACTTGTTTGCGCACATAAGTATTATTCATAGAATACATCAGATAGGAATTACATCCAAGTCAATGAAAAGACCAACATCCAATATTAACAATAATGTTGTACATATCAATGCTGTCTTGTCTGAGCCAATCAGGTCTCCATCCCTATCATACATTGAGGTACGTGTGCTTTTTCTTTTTTTCTTTTTCTTTTTTTTTTATTTTTTTTACTTTTTAGAAAACATTAACCAGAACAAAAAAAAACAGCTGAATACCCAGCTAATAATAACCCCTTTCCCTTTGATGTCTGTTTTCGGTATTGCATTCGGCATGATACAAAAAATAAGAAAAATAAAAAACTTTTTCCACATCAAGAAAAAGAACTCACTATCTGCCCTCTGTCAGCTTCCAAAAAAAAAGGGAAGGAAATGGCCTCAAGCAGTCAAATGGTCTATCACCCCTCGACCTCCAGGGTATTTTCAGAGTCCACCCACCTAAACCATACCGTCCTAAACTTCTTAGGGGCCTCTCTAGCTTCATAGGTCATTTTATACATCAATACATCAGCATTTATTATCTTCAACCACATCCCCAGCGTTCGTCATATATCCATCGTCTGGTGGGAAATATTTTCTGGCAACCTGTTTAGCAATCCCTTCAAGGGAAACTACTGGCTATCATTCTAAAGGCCTATTATAAGGAAAGATATTAAAAGATATTGTACTCTGGTAACTGTATGGGGTTAATACCTGTAATAATAGTATTCAGTATACTGTATGCATGCCATTGTTGCATTATTTATATTTTCTATTTGTTTACATACAGATCAAGCAAAAAGTGACAGTTACAGGGGTTGGGGAAAACCATATAACACCGCTGGTGCAATGGTCTGCTGCATCAGATTGCATTATATATATATCCTTTATGCCCATAGCTCCACCAGAATTCTGAATTTCACTTTACAAAAACTGACAATCCCACCTGAGACTATCTATGCGATGTAAGATCACTGCAGTTCCTGAGCCTGTACATCTGCTGTGTCCATTAGGGGTTTCCACCATTCCTTCGCTGAGTTGCTGAGTACGCACACCTGTTGTGCCCATTATGAGGGGCTCCTACCATACCTCTGCTGAGTTTCTGAGCTCAAATACCTGTTGTGCCCATTATGAGGGGTTCTTACCATGCATCTGCTGAGTTTCTTAGCTTAAACATCGGCTGTACCCATTTTGAGGGGTTCCCACCATCCCACTGCTGAGTTCCTGGTTGTACACACTTGCTTTGCCCATTATAGTGTTTTCCACCATCCCTGCACAATGTTTCTGAGTCTGCACCCTGCCATGTCTTTTTTGAGAGGTTCTGTGCTCTGCACACCTGCTGTGCCCATTATGAAGGGCTCCCATCATCTCTGCGCTGAGTTCCCATGTCTGTACACCTGCTGTGCCCTCTTTTTTTTTTTTTTCATTCAAACACTCAGCTGATTGTCTTCAACATCTCAACATCTCCCTGATTGCTTCCAGGTCAAGCCTATTATTCTCACCTGAGCTTGTTCCATCCCCTGTGCTACTGATTGGCTGTGCAGATCACACACCTTGTAATACATAGGGTATATAATACCAACTTAACACACACACTCCTCTGCTACATAGCTGAGAGGAGCCTGTTTTCCCTGCAGTGTGTGTCATTACAGCGAACCACCAAAGGTCAGTTATTGAACTCAAATCCCCCTTCCTTTTTTCCTTTTTTAATATCCATGCCTTATTTTGACATTTGTTTCTTTGCAAGATGGCACATGCCTATAAACCAAAACCCTTCTCCTTCTGTTTCTATCATAAGATAAGAAGAAGAAATCTTGAAAGCTCAGTGTCCCTGATTTAGGTATTTTCTTTTATTGATTTTTTAGATACATGCCAAGTCCATCCACCAGTGGTGGCTCTTGTGAGCCCTGGCCTGCCGTCTTTTTTGGGGTCAATGCCAAAGCCAAACTCTGCATAGTACCCAAAATCTCTCTTCTTACTTCTCCAATAACAATTACTGCTTGTATCAGTGACTAGAAAACCTAATTAACCCCTTGGACCCAAGGCTGTGGGAGCCCATCTCTCAATACGTCTATGTACAATGTTTACAATGAAGAGACAAATGTTTTGTGTGTGTGTATGTATGTGTGTGTGTGTGTATATATATATATATATATATATATATATATATATATATATATATATATATATATACATATACATGTTTGTTCAGATTGAGATCCTATGATGTCCTTGTGCTTTGTTGGAAGTTAACAGTCTCTTAAATTCTCAGATGAATTTTTTTATGTTGGTGCCATACACTTACTCATACACATTTTATATATATTTTTCCCTTTTTAGAAACACATCAAAACTGCTTCTTTGAAACTCCTGAGGAAGGAAACATACACTATATAAAGAACTGAGTCTTTCTATGTTATTCCAAAACATGTAGAGTGTCCTGTGCTGTTTTATTTTCACTTCAGTGAGCTGACCCTTGGTCTACTGGGATGATCTATTACAACACTATAGCAGTTAGATCACAATTGATTGTTGTCTCCTCCATCTCTTTGATCTTATATTGATTCTATGTTTGTAGATATTTTGCATATTTTGTAAACAATAAAAACTGTGATCTTTTTAAACAATACTACTGTATTCTATTCTTGCACCATATAATTATTTCCTGGTGTTGTACTGCCCATAATATCCCCCTTGGGGCACATACCCTCTTTTGGCTTTCTTCCTTATATATGGGATGTGGCAGAGACCCCTGGAAAAACTCAAACACTGGTTTCTCCCTATTTTCTTTATTTTATATCCATCGTTTGGCAGTAAGTTTCCTCACACCAAAGAATAGAATCCTAAGGAATAGTTTTGTGTATGCATTCATCTCTTCTTGATCAAATACCCCAAGGAGGCATCTTAGGGGGAGCAAATGTTTAGGTAGGTCAAACTGATCTGAAATAAATTTAGTCACCTGTGACCATAGTGGTCTGACTTTTTCCCCATTCGCAGACCATATGTAGGAAAGTGCCCACTGCCCCTTTGCATTTATGGCAGACATCCAACTACCTCCTCTGCATTCAGTAAAGTCTAGTTGGTGTATAAGACTGTTGATGAAGGTAACGGAACTGGATCATTTTATCTGTAGAGGAGACAACAGACACCAAGTAGGTGTCCAGTACCTCCTGCCACATTTCTTACAACAACTCCAGGACAATGGCAACCCATCGCGACATGGACCTAGAAGTTGTAGTGATTACCCCCGGTCCCACTGCCCCATAGTATTTAGAGATTCACTTAGCTGGATCCGGATCAATCAGAACCTTCTCCAAATCTGTATTCTGCACCATAATTTCACCCTCCCCAAACTGCGCAATCGCTGCATTGCGCAACTGAGCATATCGAAAGAACCAGGTCTTGGGCACTCCAAATTTTTCTCTTAGTTGTGGAAAGGTACAGAGATGATTATCCTGATAAATGTGATGTAAGTATTTTATGCCATGTCTAGCCCAAGTGCTATGCCCATCCGGTAATTTTAGAAACTCTTTGTGGGTCCTATTACACCACAGGGGGCTATTTGGAGATAACCACAAGGGGCCATCTTTCCTCCATTTAGAGCATAAGTGAAACACTTTCCCTGGGAGTGCCATAACGGATCCCACCTCTCTCCCCGGGATCCCCTTCCTGTACAACAGCAGGGTAGTAGCATTAGGTGTTAGCGGAAAGAGTCGCTAGTGCAGAAAGGATAGCTGTGAAGCCATAAAGTAAGACCGCAGGTCAGGAAGGGCCATCCCTCCCATTGTAATTGGTAAATTTAAGACTGTCAAAGAAACCCTGGGTGCCTTGGAACCCCACAAAAAACCCACAATAATGGAGTCTATGTTTTTAAAGACACTTAATGTCACAAAAACCAAGAGAATATACAGAAACTTAGGAAGAAAAATCATTTTAAATAGATTTATCCGTCCCATCAAGGTGAACAGTAAATTCTGCCATTTCCGCACCCTCTCCCGAAAATTTTGTACAACTGGCATCAAGTTTGTCTCCAGAAACTTAGAGATGGGAAGCTGAACCTCTATCCCCAAATACCTAAAAGAGGTGGACAATGGGATGGGCAGTCCAGTGAGACTACCACATCCTCATCAATAGGGAAGAGGGAGGATTTTTTCCAATTGAACCTGAATCCAGAGTAGTCCCCAAACTCCTGAATCAATCGGAAGGCTTCTGAAAGCGAAGGGCCGGGATCCTGTAAATATAGATACATGTCGTCGTCATAAAGCGAGACTCGCTCCTCAAACTCCCCCAGTCGCAGTCCCGCCAAGTGTGGAGTAGTTCTCAGTTTGACCGCTAGTGTCTCTATAGCCAAGGCAAACAGGAGGGGTGAGAGTGGGCATCCCTGCCTGGTGCCTCTAAAAATCGGAAAGGAGTCTGAAATTATGCCATTAATCCTCAGTCTCACCAGTGGATCTGTATACAGGAGCTGTACCCAAGAGATGAAGACAGGGCCAAAACCATAAGACTCCAGGAGGTGGAACAAATATGTCCACTCCACTGAGCCAAAGGCCTTTTTTGTATCTAGGGAGGCTACTATTCTAGTTCCGGAGTCGTCATGAGCAGTCTGGAGATTTACGAAAAGTCTCCTGATGTTCATCTGTGCGCATCGACACTGAATAAAACCTGTTTATACCAATTGTTAGGATAACTGTTTGTAGTCTACCTGCCAGGATTTTTGCCAGGATTTTTGTGTCAACATTCATCAGCGAGATCAGACAATAGGAGTCACATTCTCGAGGGTCCTTCCCCCCCCCCCTCCCTTAGGGATCAGAACAACCAAGGCTTCCCTCACCGAGGGAGGTAGTCTACCGTCCGATCTAGCTGCGTTAAATACTTTAAGTAGGCGTGGGGCCATACCATACCGAAAAGTATTATACCATTCCGAAGAGAGGCCGTCTAGTCCAGGAGACTTCCTAGGTTAAAAGGAGGCAATTGCCTCCTCCACCGTAATGCCAATTTCTAAAGCAGCACTGTCCTCCTCTGTTAACTTAGGTAAATCAATGTCTGCCATGTAAGTCACCAATTTCTCTGTCCCCAGAGGAGTACAAGATCTATATAGTTTTTCATAGAATTGAGCAAAGGTTTTCAGGATATCAGTTGAGTCACAGATTTCAAGTTTGGAATTGTCATACACTGACTTAATATAAACCGGAACATATTCCGGCCGCGCCAAGTATGCCAGGAGCCTGCCATTCTTGTCACCAAATTCAAATATGCGTCTACGTTGTGCAAGATTAAATTTTGTGGTACGATCCGTGAGAACGGTCTTGCACTCCCTGGTTCTGGTCAGTACAGCCAATAATCTCTCCCTGGTGGGGTCTCTAACATATTCTGCCTCCGCTAGCGTCACCTCGGTCTCTTTAAGTTGGAGTGCTGAAGCTAACTGTTTCTTGAACCCCTGTACTTCTGCTATAAACACCCCTTCGCAGCGTGGTCTTAAAGGCCTCCCATTGGAGAAGTGTGGATGCAGAACCACCATTGTCAGCCCAGAAATGTTTGCTAGCCTCTGTACATTTAATCTTTATATATTCCTCCTGGAGCCTAATGGCCTCCATTCGCCATATGCATAGACTGGGCTTCGGCCCCAGATTAAGTTCCAGTAGCATAGGGGAATGATCAGATAGAGCTCTGGGCAAATAGGAAACTCCCTTGACCAATTCCATACCGTCCCCCTCAGTCAGGATAGTGTCTATTCTGGAGAGCGTCTTATGCGTTTCCGAATAACAGGAGTACTCCCTTATATCAAGATGATGAAAACGCCAGACCTCTCTAAAAACCACATGCGTTTGTCACAAAAACATGCACTCTACATGCTATTGTATTATACACGTAGATGCAGATTACATACAGTAGTAGATGTCTGTATTAGGGAAAAATCTAAATCAGAGAGAGAACAAAGTCAGTCAAGGAATCTAATAACTCTAAAAAATCACAAAGAGCCCGCATGTACCATAGATACATGTCAACCCAGGGGTGGTTCAGGATCGTGTTTGCGCATGCTGAGAACATGGCGGTAAATGCGCTGCCCAAACTGCTGCTGGGTTTTGCCCACATAAAAGCATCCACAACTGCATAGTAGTAAATAAACATAGGAAGTCTTGAAGTTTACAAAATGTTTTGAACGCAATAGTAGGCATGTGCATTTCGTTCCGTTCCGAATCGAAATTCAGACGAATTTTTCATTATTCGGAAATTCGAAAGCAAAGAATTTAAACGAATCCGAAAACATATTCAAATCGAATTCGAAAACATATTCGAATCGAATTAAAAAAAAATAGAAAACGTTTTTCTAAAAAAAACCAGATATATATATATATATATATATATATATATATATATATATATATATATATATAATTTTTTTTTTTTTTTTTTTTTTTTTATTATTCTCTTCTATTTTATATTCTATAATAGTCTTTTCAATTCGAATTCATTCTATACGAAATTCGAATTTCGGAACATGGCTTCTGAAGTTTGAATTTCGTATAGAATGAATTCGAATTTGAATAGAAAAGATTAGAACAGAAAATAATAGAAAAGAATAGACTAGAAAAACAATAGAACAGAATAGAAGAAAATATAATATATATATATATATATATATATATATATATATTATATTTTCTTCTATTGTTTTTCTAGTCTATTCTCTTCTATTTTCTATTCTAATCATTTATATTCAAATTTGATTTCGGTCTATATGAAATTCGAATTTTAGAAGATGATAGACATATATAATTTTTTTTTCTGTTTCATTGTTTTTCTATGCTATTCTTTTCTATTCTATTCTAAACTTTTCTATTTGAATTCATTCTATACGAAATTCGAATTTCGGAAGATGGCTTCTGAAAGTGGAATTTCATATAGAATGAATTTGAATATGAATAGAAAAGATTAGAATAGAAAATAATAGACTAGACAAGCAATAGAACAGAATCAAATATAACATATATATTTTATTCTATCCTATTGTTTTTCTAGTCTTTTCTCTTCTACTCTATTCTAATCTTTTCTATTGAAATTCGAATTAATTTTATAAGAAATTCAAATTTCGGAAGATGGAGATATATAGATATATATCTATATATCTCCATCTTCCGAAATTTGAATTTCTTATAAAAAAAGGTGTATGTGTATGTGTATGTGTATGTTTTTTTTTTCCTTCTATGCTGGTCTATTGTTCTATTCTTTTCTATTTTATTCTAATCTTTTCTATTTGAATGCGAATTCACTCTATACGAAATGTGAATTTCTGAAAAAGGTTATACAGAAACAGAATGAAATAGAATGAAATCGAATTCTAATAGAAAAGACTAGAACAGAATAGAAATAGAATAGAATATATATATATATATAACCATCTTCTGAAATTGGAATTTGGTACAGAATGAATTCAAATTGAAAAGATTAGAATCGAACACAAAATAATATAAAAGAATAGCATAGAAAAACAATAGAACAGAATAGAAAAAAATATAAAATATTCCATTCTATTCATTCTGTACCAAATTCGGAAGATATATATATATATATATATATATATATATATATATTATATATATCCATCTCTATCTATCTATATCCATATATATATATATATATATATATATATATATATATATATATATATATCTCTATATCCATCTTCTGAAATTCGAATTTCGTATAAAATGAATTAGAATAGAGTAGAAAGAATAGACTAGAAAAACAATAGAATAAGATAATAAATATATATATATATATATATATATATATATATATATATATATATATATATATATAATTATATTTTATTCTGTTCTGTTCTATTGTTTTTCTAGTCTATTATTTTCTATTCGAATTCATTCTATACGAAATTCGAATTTCAGAAGCCATCTTCCAAGATTCAAATTTCCAAAGAATGAATTCGAATAGAAAAGTTTAGAATAGAATAAAAAAGAATAGCATAGAAAAACAATGAAACAATATAATATATATATTATATTTTATTCTCTTCTGTTCTGTTGCTTTTCTAGTCTATTCTATTTCTATTTTAATCTTTTCTATTCAAATTCGAATTCATTCTATACGAAATTCTAATTTTAGAATCCATCTTCCGAAATTCGAATTTCACATAGAATTAATTCAAATTCGAATAGAAAAGTATAGAATAGAATAGAAAAGAATAGCATAGAAAAACAATGGAACAGAATAGAAAAAAATATATATATAACCATGTTCCGAAATTGGAATTTGGTACAGAATGAATTCGAATTCAAATAGAAAAGATTAGAATACAATATATTATATTTTTTTCTATTCTGTTCTATTGTTTTTCTATGCTATTCTTTTATATTTTCTATTCTATCCTAATGTTTTCTATTGGAATTTGATTTCATTCTATACGAATTTCAAATTTCGCAAAATAGTTATATATAGTTTACTTTTTCAAATTCAGTTAATGTTGTTTTCGAATGCGGTAGAATTTTTTTCGAATTTTATAGTTTTTTTTCAAATGTGGTAGCATTTTTTCGAATTTGACAGTTTTTTTCGAATGTGGTAGAATTTTTTCGAATTTGATCGTTTTTTCGAATACGGTCAAATTTTTTCAAATGCGGTCGAATTTTTTCGAAAACGAAACGAATTCCGAAAACGAATGTAACGAATGCAACTAATTTAACTAAACGACTTTAGTTAAATAACGAATCGAAACAAAACTAAAGGAATTTTTTCATCCTGCACATGTCTACGCAGTAGTCACCCATTAGGTAGTTGGATGGGTGATATTGTCTTTATGAATTGGCAATGAGAACAGCCTCCACATTTAAATGTGCCTAGAAGTTTATAGGGGTCCCCCCGTGCGTTTTCTTTGAATTTGCTGTGTACAAGTCTGTCTGCTAGGGAAGATGTCCTTCTGTAGGTGACAGACGGTTTGGAAGAAACAAACTGACCCACAGATGGGTCCGTGGTAAGTAAATGCCAATGTCTATTCAGGATACATTTTTTTTTTTTTAACAAGGGATATTCAGGATACATTTAAGTTGTTCATGTTTTGTGGAATATTGTGTGATGATCTTGGTTGTGTTATTAGATTTGGTGGCAAAATAGCAGATTGTCTGACAATACCAGAAGCATGTTGGAATGCTCTTTTCAGACAGAAATTGCTATATCCACGTTCACGGAGACGCAGGCCTAAACTATCTGCCTCCTCTTTATACAGTTTGTCATTCAAGCAATTTCTTCTTGCTCGAAGGTACTGGCTGTTTGGTATTGAGGTGATCAAAGGTTGCGGGTAGGAATGCACCGATGCCACTTTTTTGACACCGAGTACGAGTCCCGATACTTGACATCATGTACTCGCCGATACCTGATTTTGGTCATGTGACTATTTTTTTTTTTTTTTTTTTTTTAAATAATGAAAAATTACACATTTTCGCCATTAATATGAGGAATTGAAACGCAGTCAAAAGACATTATGAAGGAAAACATGTTTATTTGCTGGTCACAAAGCTGTTAAAGCGCAAATTGCACAGAACATGTTATAAAAAATAATGTCAATGTCATCAATGACATGTACATTACAAGTTCACAATGTTTAGGCATGAGGAGAAGCAAGAACAGTACAGTACCTCACTCAGTCAACTCGCAACACAAGACATTATTTATAAAATTTCAAAAGCCAAAAAAAAAAAAACCAAAACACATGTGTTTGTTTCCAGTTCAACTTACACATGTGTAAGAGAAACACATTTCAGACAGAGCATTCCAGGATGGCAAGGATGTGTGTTAGGTTGGCATGTCAGCTTCAGTAAGGCCTCATGCACAGATCAAAGCAGCTGCTTCTCCAGGTGTTTTAGCTCTTTTGAGCTTTTTTTTTTTTCTCTACCCGTTACCTCTTCCCCTCCATGTTAGCCTATGTGTTCATTCATAGCTATTGTATACAAATGGGAAAAAGTTGGCGCTTAGCATCAAATAGGGAGAGATCTGCCTGATTAATAGCACACCTTAATATGGAGAAAAAAGGAACAACATATGATGTTATGAAAAATACAGTCCACACAGTCTGTGGATGAGCACTTAAAGGCAGCTTAAGTGGAGTATTAGAAGTGGAACTCTGTGTGATAGGAGAAAAAGCACAAAAAGCACCACTCTAAGTGCAGTATAAAGCAATTTATTCAGACACAGGATGTGTGGTACTCACAAAGGTATGTGACAGGTAGGCATTACAACAAGTTGAGCTTGTCCAGAGGGAATTCATTAAGGAGTCCAAACAGGGTATCCGGCCGGGAGTTCATGAAGGGCAGAGACATGGGAGCCGTGGAGCGGGTTGCACCGGTGGATGCCGGCGTTTCCTGGTCCTCAGAAGCCCGGGTGCCGATCGATGACTCACTTCTGGTCGGACGCGTGGGACAAAGGCAGGCGACGCGTTTGCGGAGCATGCGTTTCTTCTTCAGGCCTGACGGGGGCCATCTTAGTAGGGGGCTTTATAGGTTGTAATGCCAGAGCTCCTGGGTCCTAAGGGCCATTGCCGTATGGCAGGACGGAGCTCAGAGTATAGGATAAGAGGGCAAGGGAATGTTTAAAAAACACACAAACTACAAAATGACATATGGTGACATGAATATGTTTGTGTATAAGAGGGAGAAAAGGAGATCCTAACTGGCAATGGGCAGCAATGAATATTGCGGGGGGGGGGCCTCCGCAGGAACTGTACCATGGAAACTGGTTACATTGACCAAGGTTTACAACTTAAACAAAAATTTCTAGAAAAAGCCTTCCCATCATCTCTTGTGGAGGAAGCTTTCAACTTTTATTTGTCCAATCACTCTGTGCAACCCAAAGAGTCCCTAGACCAACCCATCAGGTTCATCATAAAGTTTCATGCTAAATACAAACAAATGGAACAAATAATAAACATTGGTCCGTCTTACTGAAGGACCCACACTTGAAGCCCACCATCCCTTCAAAACCTAAATTCTCGTATAGAAAAGCAAGGAACATTAAAAATCTCATAGCTCCCAGTAAATACAAACCCCAGTCCCTGCCCCCTACACGGGCCTTTTGCCTCATTCCACTGGTTGGCATGTACCAGTGCCGCAAGGCACTGTGCCTGACCTGTAAGCATGTCAATCATGGCCAAAAGAAATTTAGTACTAAAGGGAAAACCTACCAGATTTTGTCATCTACTGTCTGGTTTGCCCTTGTGGCCTTCATTATGTCGGCAGGACCATACGCACACTGAGGAAGAGGTTCGGTGAACACCACCGTTTTGTGGAAAGAGGAAACGACAAACACAGCGTTCCCGTTCATTTTCTAAAACACCATCAATCTTCCTCTAATGGCCTCCGAGTGTGGGTCATTGAGTCTATTCCGGGTATGTTCCTGCTGGCCGAGTGCTTCAGGCATCTCTGCCAGAGGGAAACGTACTGGATATACACTCTGGACTCCCTTGCGCCTGGGACACTCAATGAGGAAATAGAGGTCAATCATCTGTTGTGATTAGTTTCACACTTATTCACTGTCCTTTGCCCCCTCCCCCCCCTCCCCACCTTTCCCCCTCCCTCTTTTTTTCCCTTCCCTCTTACCCCTATTACCCCCCTTTACTCCCCCCCCCCTTTCTTCCTCCTTTCCTCCCTTCTCCCCCTCCTCTCATCTCCCTCCCCTCTCCCTTCCCATCCTGGTCCCAGTCCCTTATCTGCATCCTGCATATTCTATATGAATTCATCACGTTTCTTACTGCTTCCCCAAAAACCCTATCCAATTTATCTTTATAATTTCTTCATTCAGGGCTCCTCTCCTCCTCCCTTTGCCCATTAGTCCATTTATATTATTTTGGACCATTAAGGTTCTCCCACACAACTAACTCAGTATCAGTAGATGTGGTCTGTTCCAGCCACAACACTCATTTATTGTACAGACATCTATTCACCGAGACACTTTTTTTTTTTTATATATATATATATATATATATATATATATATATATATATATATATATATATATATATAAAAAAAAAGTGTCTCGGTGAATAGATGTCTGTACAATAAATGAGTGTTGCTGGAACAGACCACATCTACTGATACTGAGTTAGTTGTGTGGGAGAACCTTAATGGTCCAAAATAATATGTTTTTTAATATATATGTTTTTTAATTTTTTTGGAATTTTTTTTTTAGAATTTTGCAATAAAATATGTTTTTTTTTAAAGTTTTTTTGAAAAAAATTCTTTAAAATTTTGCAATAAAAGGTATTTTTTTATATATTTTTTAATTAATATATATATTTTAAAATTTTAGAATTTTGCAATAAAATATATAATTTTTTTTTTTCAATTTCTTTTTACAATAAAAAAAAAAAAAAAAAAAAAATTATATATATATATATATATATATATATATATATATATATATATATATATATATATATATATATATATATATATATATATATATATACATTTATTTATTTTTATTTTTAATATTTATTTTTATTATATAAGAATTTTCATTATTCCTATTATCACACTTTTCGCAGCCCCATCACACATCCTTTTACCCCCTTCTCTCCTCTCCTTCCTTCCTAACACACACCACCCCCTGTTATTATACTTGCATCCCCCCCCTCCCTCCAATATTCATTGCTGCCCATTGCCAGTTATACACACACATATTCATGTCACCATATGTCATTTTGTAGTTTTGTGTGTTTTTTTAAACATTCCCTTGCCCTCTTATCCTATACTCTGAGCTCCGTTCTTCTATACGGCCACAGCCTCTAGGACCCAGGAGCTCTGGCATTACAACCTATAAAGCTCTACTAAGATGACCCCTGTCAGGCCTGAAGAAGGAGCACATGCTCCGCAAACGCGTCGCCTGCCTTTGTCCCACATGTCTGACTGGAAGTGAGCCATCGATCGGCTTCCGGGCTTCTGAGGACCAGGAAATGCCGGCATCCCCTGGCGCAACCCGCTCCATGGCTCCCATGTCTCTGCCCTTCACGGACTCCCGGCCGGATACTCTGTTTGGACTCCTTGATGAATTGCCTCTGGACAAGCTCAACTTGTTGTAATGCCTACCTGCCACATACCTTTGTGAGTACCACACATCCTGTGTTTGAATAAATTGCACTTTTTTTGCTTTTTCTCCATTCATAGCCATTGGCCAAGGAACACTATGCGGTTTCAGAAGTTTAGTGGCAGGACAGCTTACAGGCAGCAGGCAGAAAAAAAAATCCAAAGAAATTGGAAATGGAAATCTTTGGATTTTTTTTCTGCCTGTAAATTTTCCTGCCACTAAACTCCTGAAACTAGTGTGCAATGGGCTGACATAGAGGGGAGGTGTTAACAGGCAGGAAAAAAGCTTGAAGTCCTTGAGCAGATGCTTTTAGCTGCATTGTACAGGCATTATGCCTTGAAAATGAAAAGCTTAAATGTCACACAGAACATGAAATATCATCATCGTTGATGACGCCACGTATAAAACAAACATCACAAGTTCACATCACATCAACTAACCCAAGTGCAATACAGTTAAATAATGTTAGGCCTGAGGAGGAGCAACTGAACAGTACCTCAAAACTAACATTATTTTGTAAACATTTTTTAAATAATAAAAAAAAGACCAAAATTAGGGTCATTCCAGGATGGCAAGGCCAAGAGCCAAGGACTTCGCAGCAGTAAGGCCACATGCACAATAAAGCTCAAAGTATCTGCTCCTACAGGCGTTTGAGCTCCCTGTTTTTGAGCCTTTTGTTTGCCTGTAGTGTTAACTCTATGCCGCTCCATATTAGGATATGTGTCCCCCATGTATTGCACGTTGAATCACCTATAGTGTGCAATGTGCACACCACAGGTGATTCACTATTTCACTTAAGGAAAAAGGTTGTGGCATGGAGTTAAAAAGGCATATTTTATTTTTTTTTTAAAGGCCAACATGGAGGGGAGTTAACAGGCAGAGGAAATGCTAAAAAAATAAAAACGCTCAAATGCCAGGTGGAGCAGTTGCTTTGAGCTGCAGCGTGCAACTGTGCATGATGCCTTACAGTTGGACAGTAACAGGCGGTAGATTACTTTTCCAATTCAAACGCAAGTGGCAAGTTTTTTTTAAGAAACAGAAGAATCTCTGCATCTTCAGTTAGAAGTTGGTTTCTGGTGTCAGTCAGAATGTGTGACGCTGCACTGAACAATCTATCACTTTTCACACGACTGCAAGGAGCTGAAAGATATTTTTGTGCCATTTGCGCTAGAGTGACCTCTCCAAGATATGCTTCTAGTTGTATGGTAGCAGCTGTGGGAGCACTGTTCTCAAATGTAGATGAATAAGCAATTTCTTGAAAAACACTGTCCACATTCACACCGGTACCTGGCTGTTGCTCAGTGCGAGGCCTTTTGGTAGCTGGTTTCTCAAGCACCTCAGATGTAGCTGCTTGTGCCTGTAGTACAGAAGATATTTGCTGCATTTCCAGCACGAACATCGCTTTGGCCTGCCTGCCAGCATCTGCATTTGAGAAGAACCAATCTTTATACCTAGAAGAAGAAAAATACAAGACATTAGACAACGACATGCAAGCAAAGCAACAACTGTGGAAGCTTGCTGTGGGGGCACTGCTAGAAGGAAAGGTGATGGCGGGGGACACGGCTAAAACAGTTGTCTGGATTGCTCTGTGCAAAACCATTACACAGAGGCAGAGCAGGTAAGTGTGTTTGTCATTATCGATTTTGTTTTGTGTTTTTTATGAAGGTGAGATTTACAGTGTTATCACTTGCATTACAAATATTTTTTTTAATGCAAGCAAGTGATAATAACACTGTAAAATATAACCTTCATTCAAAAAACAAAATCATATCATCAATATTCAAATAAAAACAATGCAAAATAGCAGCCAGCAATAAATAATTGATTACCTTGGATCGAGTAAGGTAGCGATGCAGTAAAATGGATTTTGCTCCATGTCAGAGAACCGTTTCTGCAAAGCACCAAGCAATGTGTTCTTCATCGTTTTAACACCGTGGTCCTCATCCACTTCTTTAGATAATAATCGTTGTAGCACAGTCACTGCAGGAATTACATCCGAGGCAAAAGAATCTGAACAACTCACATACCGAGTCAACTCTTCAAAGGGAGCCAAGATGTTGATCATCTTCTCCATGAGATTCCACTGATTTGCAGTGATCGTTGCAGGCAGCTCATGTTCTGACACATATACTCCAATGGCCCGTTTTTGCTCTATCAGAGACTGCAGCATGTAAAAAATGCTGTTCCAGCGAGTCTGAACATCTTGTTGAAGTCTTTTAATGGGTTGGCCAAGCTGGATCTGAATATCATGCAGCCGAAAATATACCAGGTTTAATTGTTTAAAGTGCCCAACTACTTTGCGCCCAACTCCCACAGCCTCCGTAATGCTGCACTGTGATAAAAGCCCCACTGAGACAGCCAGCTGCAATGTATGTGCCACACATGAAAGACTCTGAAGGCCAGCATCTTGTACACCTTTTATCATATTTCTGCCATTGTTACAGATTACCACATAGACAGAATATTTGGGAATGGCCTAAGTGTCAAGCATTACTTCTAGTATGCTTCTTATAGCTTGGCCTGTGTGAGAGCCTTGAAATTTCTTTGCGTGCAGCATGGCAGAGTGAAATTGGCATCAATCCACTGTGCAGTTAAGCTAATTACAGACACGGGACTCACCCTACTGCTCCAAATGTCCATGGTGAAACTGATAGCCTTTTCGTCCTGCTGTAGCATGTTGGTAATGTGTTTTTTCACTGTGTTGTGTAATTGTGGCAACATGACATCTGTGACATGACAGCGGCTGGGAATTTCGTACTTTGGCTCCAAAAGATTCATAAGTCTCAGATTATCAGTTGTCCACATTGTCAACTATTGATAGTGGCTGATCATCAAGAACGATAGATTGGGTAACTACTTCAGAATTTTTTTTAGCCCTTGGGTTATCCATGGAAAATTTTTCACGTCTGGCAAGGGTTTGCTGCAGTATCAGCTGCTGAGTGCAAGAGCTAGTGGCAGCTGTAAATTCACCATGCTCAGTCTTACGTTTAATTTTGAGGTGTTTTATGAGATTACTGGTATTATAAGAACTAACTTTCGAACCTCCTCTGGATATTTTGGCAGAACAGAGTTTTCATTCTGCAATGTGTTTGTTGGTTTCATCAATTTTAAAAAACTTCCAGACAGCCGACATTTTGCTGGCATTGGCATCTGTTTGCTTTGCACTTAAAGCCAGAAATAAGTAAATCTCTCCACCTTAAGGGGGAAAAAATAAGGAAAATGGGGAAAATTTTTGAGCCCAAAAGTTTTGTTTCTGATTTTTTTCACACATGATGACACCTACTATTTTTTAGAATAATGAAGCTGCTCTCACTGGTGCTTGTTGTTTGTTCCTGCTGCATTCAGCATCTTGGTATGGCCAAGTAAACCAGCGGGTATGATGACATCCATCTGTCGGGTACAACGGTCGGTATCTCTACAATACAAAAAGCAGAGGATGGTCTCAGAAAGGCACATGCAGGAAAATGTTAGGCAAGAGACAATGATGATTTATGTAACAGCAGCAGTCATTTCCCGCCATGATGGACAAGTTAGGCAACAGAGACAATGTGGGACACTAAGTTATGTAACACACACAAACGCAGGAGGGCCGCCATGCTGGACAGTGGACATTATGTTAGGCAAGAGAGAGAGACAATGTGGGACAAACTAAGTGTAACACAGGCTGGCCGCCATGTTAGGCAAGAGAGAGACAATGTGGGATAAACTAACTTAAAGTGGATGTAAACCCAAAAATTTATTTATTTATTTTTATATCATACTGTAGAGTATAAGATTTACTATCATTTGAGCCCAGTCTTGCCACACAGAGTTAATTCATCTCTGAGCAATCCTCTTTTATTGTTCAGTGAGATAAATCTTGACAAACTGAGAAAAACTTTTCAAATACTCCCCCTTGCTGTGAGTGACAGGTGATTTACATATCTCGTGCACTAGCCTAAGACATGCATTATTTTTTAATTCCCACCCCCACTCCTTTATTCAGCAGCTCTGCAAGGATTGGCTGTTCCACCACTCAACATAATTTGGCATGCTGAAGTCATGTGGTTACTTTCCTGTCTTTTCACTGGATGTTAGAGATCATAGCAGAAGTTCAGCAGAAGTTCAATGTAAGAAATACACAGGAGAAAATGCATAATGACAAGGAGTTTAGAGGTGGGTGGGGAGTCTACAGACATCACGACTCCACCCACCGAGCTCCAGACAACAGACCCACAGAAAATGCAGTTTTTCGGGTCTAATAACAGACAGAGGGGAGACATTTGACAGGTAAAGATACATGCAGGAGGCGTGTATATCCTTATAGATAACCCCTATGGCAGTAGTTTAGAAAGGATGACATTGGGTTTACATCCACTTTAAGTATAACACAGGCCGGGCGCTATGTTAGACAAGAGAGAGAGACAATGTGGGACAAAACTAACTTAAGTATAACACAGGCCGGCCGCCATGTTAAGCAAATGATGATGTAAGCTAGTAGTACTGTACAGCAATCACCAGCCGCGGGACACATAAGAAGAAAGCAAGCAACAGTTAGAAATAGAGAAGAGCACTCACCGGCTGCCATGAGGGGACATGGTGTAAGGAGGACGCTCGCCATGTGGGGCAGCCATGTAGCAGGCGCAGCAGCAGCAGCAAAAATGTCATGAGGGAAACAGCACTCACCGCCGTGTGGAGAGGCCGCAACCTTATCCGGTTCCCGAGCTCCGCCCAAGCTGACGTCAATTCCGGTATCGGTTTCTGGTATCGGTGCATTTTCACGAGTGCCGTTACCCCCGAAAATGCCAAGTATCGGTGCATCCCTAGTTGCGGGTGGAAAGTGGTGGCATGTAAAATAGTGTTTACAGACGTTGGTTTCTGGAAGAGATCACAGATTAGACTACCATCAGGTCCTTTTTTGATTTGATTTGCCTACATTGAGAAAAGTGACACATGAGTCACCGAATGTCATATTGAACGTATTCTTGTTCAATGAAGTAAAGCAAGCTTGGAGAAGATCTATTGGTCCATCCCACAATATGAGGATGTCATCATTGTAGCGGCACCACATAAGTATGTGGTCCGCATACATCGCAAAATCCTCATCTGTAAATAGCAGTCGTTCCCACTCCCCCAGGTACAGATTGGCATAAGCCGGGGCACAATGGCTACGTCCTTCACCTGGAAGTAGTGGGAGCCTGTAAAAATAAAAACATTGTGTCTCAAAATAAAGTCCAAAGATTAAATGATGAACTCATTGTATTTTTACTGATAGTGGCTACTCTGGGGCAGAAAATGTCTTATAACAGAAACCCCTCGATCATGAGGGATTGAGCTATAAAGGGCTTCAACATCTATTGTGACTAAAGATGTATTGGCTGGGATATGTATACCCTCTAACATTTGGAGAAGGTGTATGATATCTCACACATGTGATGCAAACATGTAACATGGGGCCTAAGATGTTCATCGACCAAGAGGTTGAGATTCTTGGTAATGGCCCCCTGCCCGAGATGATGGGCTTGTCAGGGGGGTTGTAGGACTCCTGTGCACTTTTGGAAGAGAATAGAAAGTTGTTATTCTAGGGAAGGTTATTTGTATAAAGTCCCGGGTAGACGTGGAGATAATAATATTGCAGTATGCAGTATCAACCAGGAGGTAAAACTCTCGGTTGAATCTGTCCAATACTGAGTTGTTGATGGGTCGATACCAGTTTGTATTGGTCAATATACGTTGGCACATGTGGGATTATGTATCATTGTCCATAAGGACAATGTTCCCACCCTTATCAGAGGGTTTAATTGTAAATGTATTATAATCCTCCAGTGATTTAAGTGCCCGCTTTTCATTTTGGTTTAGATTGGTATGCTTTTTTGTATGCATTTTTAAGGCCCGAATGTCCCCACTAACCTGTCGTAAGAACGCCACAACATTTTGATTGGAGCTAGGGGCTGGGTATTGATTTGACTTCTTTTTAAGTGCAGATTTTAGAGTCTGCGATTCAGAGAAGGTTTATTCTGAGACTTGCGTGAACAATGTCTCGATGTCGATTTTTATCGATTAAATCGGTAGAGTAATTTTCCTCTAGAAGTGAAGCCAAGTCACCCAAAGCCTGGAGTTCTGTGTGTGTATAGTTCCCTGTCCCATGGTGCGTTTATTATAAAGACTTTTTAATAATAGATTACATGTAAAAAGATGTGGCTTCAAATTTGTCCAGACCACGTTCAGAACAAAATGTTAAGCCCTTAGGGAGGACTGTCATTTTGTCACAGAGGGTGTGTAGGACGATAGGTTGACTACACTGAGGGTCAAACAAGAGGGATCACAATCATGTTCCATGGTAGTGTCATATCTGATAGGAAAATGTGGATACAGAACAAATGGGGTTATGAGTGACAGCTTGATTTGTGTGTCATATGGATGTGATTGGAACCAATTAACCACCATCACCAAAAGAAAGCAGTTGTGAATTAGATACTTCACCTTGTGTCCGATAAGTGTTATCTGTGGGGTTGTTTGTGCTGATTGAGGAACAGTGCTCAGTGGTATATTTTTTTAGGAAGATGATCAGGAGTCCCATCACATTGTTTGTCGCTTGGAGCGTCTTGTTCTATGAGGCTGCTTGGTAGAGGAAAAAGCAGAAACAGATGAATTATCCGTTATGTTAGACTGCCTATTCCTGTGAATAGGATTCACATGTCTGTCCCTAGAGTTTTGTTTGTTTTTTTGCCACTTATAGGCATGGCCATCCTGAAAAGTTCTTTTATCTCTTAGGAATTCCTCTCATTCTGTGCTAGTATATCCTTATTGAATTTTTCTAGATGGATTTTAAGTTTATTGTTATGTTCAAGATAAGAGGGAAGCTTTTGGAAAGGCGCTAATGATTTGTAGCTCATCTACCTTTGAATCTACATTGGCTAAGTGTTTTCTATACTCATCCGTTAGTAGATCCATCATGGTCTTCGAGCATTTGTCAAGGTTCTTTCCCCAAGATTCTTTGAAGGCTGGGCTGATGTTTTCAAAGGAGGGAAAAATTAGAATCCGTAAACCCAAGGGTTAAGGTTTAATATAGTCCTCAAAGGATTTAACATGCCAAAACAAAAGTGATTTTTCTCCAGGCTTTTAGTTAGATTTGAAAAAATAAAAGATACTTCAGATTCCTTGGATTCCTTCTGTGCAGAATCTTGTTGGAGACTGGACATGACGGTGTCCCAATTTTTTCCTTGATATTCTGCCATAATACATGGTCCAAAGATGTTTAGTGGATAGCAAGCTCAACAGTGGGGCAAGCAAACGCCAATGGTTTCTGCTATCTAATACAATGTAAAGGGGGAGGAGCTGAAACATCCCAATATGCAACTAGAAAGGAAATTGCTCCAATGTGGACTTTATAGGCAGGTTAGGGAAGTGTGAGAAAGTATTACTAAGGTATAAAATATAACAAATTTCACGAGGGCAGGAGGCGGAGCCTAGCAGAGCAGACATGCATTGTTAGAGCTCCACACCGCTGAGGAGAGAAGAGAAGGACAAAGCGGAGCCTGCAGGCTCAAAAGGTATCCATTTGAACCTTTTTGCCCCAGGGAACAAACTGTGAAAGTTTGGGCAGGAAATATGGTACTGGGAGGAAACCGTGGCAGAAATAAAAATCACCTCACAAAGAGCTCACAGGCTCTCACTGCAGCTGAAGCAGCTCCAGTCACCTCACAATATACAGCATCAGGGCGCTCTCACAGACAGAAAATGTCACAGCAAGACTCTCCATTTGACTCAGATACAGAACAAATCCTCTCACAAACTTCTCCACAAGCCTCCTCAGCATCCCCAGTAATATTATTACAATTTGAAAAGATGCTTCATAAGGCTTTAAAACAAACCTCAGACCAAATAACAAACAGCCTAACCAAAGAAATAAGAGAGCTGGGAAACCGCACCGCAGCCTTAGAAATAAAAATGGATGAAATTGAAATTACAACCCAAGAAAATATAACAGAATTGGAACAATTAAAAAAAGAGAATTTAATACTTCAAACTAAGCTCGAAGATTACGAAAATAGAGCCAGACGTTCAAACTTGCGCATAAGGGGAATACCTGAAACTGTGACAGACCTGCAATCTACTATTACTGCTCTATTACAAGAACTAAAGCCAGATATCCCTATTGAACGTTTAGAACTGGACAGAGTACACAGTGCCCTCACAGCCAAAAAGAAAGATGGACCCCCACGTGATATAATCACAAAATTTCATTATTACAGAACGAAAGAACAAATACTAATTGCTGCAAGAGAAAAAAAGGAACTTAATTTTCAAGGACACAATTATCAAATTTTTGCTGACCTATCCCAACTTACTATTACTAAAAGACGATCCATGAAACCCCAACTAATGGAACTGCAACGCCACAACATTATGTATCAATGGGGCTTCCCCTTTTCAGTCAGATTTAACTACCAAGGTACAATTTACAGAAGCAGATCAGCAGATGAACTACAACAAACCCTTTTAAAATTAAATCTGACAGAACCCACAAGCAGCAACTCTCCCACACGCAGAAGAATGGTATCATCTTCACCTTCAGGCAGCACCCAGAAAATTTCAGAACAAAATGGGAATCATCATTCTCACAAAAGAGGCCGTTATGCCACATCATCCATGGACCAAGAAGATTCAATGGACTGACATCCTAATTCCTGATATCTCTTCATTTATTATACTAAGAGATGGTTCTCTATAAAAAACCTATATTTATAACTGAATGTAACTGTATTCTGATAGTCACACACTGTGTGGGATCATGTTACATTCCAGTTATATTTCTTATTACTTCTGATTCATATAGCCTTAGAATATATAAGTGAAATAAGGAAATTCTTGTTCAGTTATATATTATCAGGTAATAACAATAGATTTATTACTTTTTAGGACAAATATGTTCAATAATCCAGAAGTAATGGAAGCTTTTTCTTTCTTTTCTTAAAACAAATATATTATTACCTAACTAGTTCCAAGAATTATGTTTATTCTAATCTGAAGCAATACAACCTCAATTTTATGAGTTAACATATCTAAACAGTTACATATGAATAAAATATGTAATTGTTTACTCTAAAAGGGTTAAAATCCCAAAATAATTCAAACTATCTTCATCAATACCAAAGTTATTAACAGTACCTTTCTAACTGAATTATTTAGCCTAGGGCAAGACTAACCATATACAACCACGCTGGAATAAATAATTTCAACAAAAACTATATTCTGCACTCCAATTAATGAAACATCATTTTGATGTCTTTTGACATAGCACTTCTCTCCTGTAAGCGGAAGATCCCTGTACCCCCATTAGCCCTCCTCATTCTCCCAACCATATTATGTGGGAGTGTGACGAAGGCACTTATTCCCCTGAGAGAGATATTTATTCTCTTTCACGGGTAAATTGTGATTACTTGCAAAAAATAATTTATACAATGTATCATCTAATCTCATATGTTTTTTGTTTACTCTTTACTCCAGAATTCACTGGTTTCTTTTCTATCTATTCATCTCTTCAGTCCACACAGGTTGATATGCGCAGTAAGCTCTGCATAACAAAAAGTAAGTCAAAACTATTTGATCTGTTGCCATGGCACCACTGAATATACTTTCCCTGAATGTTCAGGGAATAAATGTCCCTCAAAAAAGGACCAAAGCCTTCCGTACTTTCCATAACAAGAAGGCTCACATAGTATGCCTCCAAGAAACACACTTCACCAAAGATTCTACTCCAAAATATATTTCTCCTTTTTATCAACAAATTTACACGGCTTCTGCCTGTACCAAGCAAAGGGGAACTCTAATTGCATTTCACCGATCCACACCATTCACCTTATCATCAGAAATTAAAGACCCAGAAGGTAGATACCTGATACTCATGGGTTATATAATGGATACAGCAATCACGGTGATTTCCTACTACGCTCCTAACAAACAACCTACACCATTCCTCTCACATATATTACAAGTGATTAATACACACAAAATAGGAACAGTGATAATGTGTGGGGATTC
Organism: Aquarana catesbeiana; assembly: GCF_042186555.1. Taxonomy (NCBI): domain Eukaryota; kingdom Metazoa; phylum Chordata; class Amphibia; order Anura; family Ranidae; genus Aquarana; species Aquarana catesbeiana. The sequence goes on from NC_133334.1 coordinate 202,356,165, forward strand.
GAACCAGGTCCTCCTCCCATTTCTAGATAAATCACCTTTTACACCATCCAAAATAACCTCTAGATTACCTTTTTCTCAATTCTTTCCAAATACAATCTGGTAGATTCATGGAGAGAAAGTAACCCAATGAAAAAGAAATTCACTTATTTCTCGCACCCTCATCAAACCTTCACCAGAATAGATCATATTTTTCTAACAATAGGAATGATACCAGAAATTATTGCATCAGATATAATTCCGATTCCGTGGTCTGACCATAATGCAGTATACACTACTATAGCCTCAGCCATACCAAAAGCACATGACCCAACGTGGTACTTACCGGACATAATGCTCAAACACCCACTACATCAGATGGCCATTGAACAAGCTTTAAAGGAATACATATCAATTAATAATACAACAGACATCTCCCCAATAACACTGTGGGAAGCTCATAAACCTGTCTTGCGTGGTACAATACAAAGACAAATGGCACTATTTAAACGGGAACGCAAAAATCTAGCAAAAAAACTAGAACTCAATTTTAATGCAGCCTACATATCATTTCAAGATAATCCATCTCAGAGTACAAAATCTCATCTGGAAAAATCTAGATTGGAATACGATCTATTTCTCACTGAGTCAGTTGATAAATCCCTCAAACGCTCCAAACACAATTTCTACATGAATACAAACAAACCAGGTACATATTTGGCTCGGGCATTAAATTCAACTAACAAATCTTTCAAACCAATACGTTTGAAATTATCAAAAAATGTTTACACTTGTAATCCAGTTAAAATAGTCCATAAATTTCACTCACATCTCGCAACTTTATACAAGACAAACAATGAATTTAATCCTACAGAAGCTGAATCCTTCTTCTCAAAAATAACCTTACCTGAGTTATCTCAGAATCAAAAAAGCAGTTTGGATGAGCCTATAACTATAGATGAAGTTGCTAACGCCATAAAAGACCTAAAACTTAACAAAAGACCAGGCCCAGACGGCTACTCGGCTTTATACTATAAAACATTCTCAGAAATACTCTCTCCCATTCTCACTGAAACTTTTAACAAACTTCTAGATGGACATTCTTTTCGGCAAGAAACACTAATGGCAATTGTTTGTATGATCCCAAAACCCCTTTCTGATGATACTTCCTGTGTGAATTATCGGCCTATCTCTCTGTTAAACCTCGATATTAAATTATTAGCAAAAATAATAGCAAAACGCCTCAATAGCATTATAGGAAAATTAATACATAGAGATCAAGTAGGCTTCATGCCAAATAGACAGGCAGGCGATAATATACGCAGGGCAGTGTTATTGGCACATATTGCTAAAAAACGGAAAATCCCATTATGTTTTCTATCTCTCGATATTAAGAGGGCATTTGACACAGTATCCTGGCAATATATGCAATATTCATTACAAAAATGGGGTTTTGGACCCCACTTTTTAACATGGATCAAGGCATTATATAATAAACCCAAAGCCTATATAAAATATGCTGGATACAAATCTGAAGCCTTTAATATCGAAAGAGGTACCCGACAGGGTTGCCCATTATCTCCCTTATTATTTGCCCTTATACTCGAACCCATGGCCCAATACATCAGAACAAACCAAACTATAACTGGCATTGAAGTAGGAGGTATTACACACAAATTATGTATATTTGCAGACGATATATTACTTTTTCTATCATCACCACAGGTCTCTGGTCCTAACTTAATACCAGCTTTGGATGGATTTGCAGCCCTATCCGGCCTTATGATTAATCCTAAGAAATGCCTAGTGCTTAATATTTCACTCACAAACATGGAATTCATCCCGGCTAGGGCTGCACTCCCATTCACATGGGCAGAAAAATCAATCCCATATCTTGGAATTCATTTAACAGCATCTCATTCTGACTTATTCTCAACCAATTATCCTCCTGTATTAAGACAGATCACAAATCTAATAAAACAATGGTCGCAACTTCCTTTATCCTGGATAGGGAAGATTAATGCAATCAAAATGACTATTCTACCCAAATTGCTTTATCTATTCAGAGTCCTCCCTATTCCAATTCCTTCCTATTTTTTGAGAATAGTACAAAAAAGAGCAACTTCGTTTATATGGGGCTCTTCTAAACCACGTATACCTATACACACACTACATCTTCCCAAAAATAAAGGAGGCCTGGGATACCCTAATTTTACTAACTACTACAGAGCAGCACATTTGGCCAGTCTGTCCAAATACCATGCAAAACAGGAAATCCCATTATGGGTATTTATAGAGGCTTCAGAAAATGACCCTCTATTAATATCAAATTTATTATGGCTTGATCCTAAAGACCGCTTTAAAATTCATAATCCCATAACTAAACACTTCTTATCTCTCTGGGATAAACTAAAAGGCAAATATCAGTTACAATCTCCACACAATCCTCTCCTTTCTTTTATCAGAAATCCGGCCTTTTATCCGGCATGGATCTATCCAAATTCTTTTAAAGCTTGGACAACATCAGGCATTCAGACACTAAATGACTTCATAGCATCTAAATCATTCCTTTCATTCCCATCGCTTAGAGAAAAATATGATCTACCAAACTCTGAGATATTTAGATATCTCCAAATCAAAAATTTCTATACACCATTCCTAAAGGGGGATACACCATTATCCCAATTATCCATTTTTGAATCAATCTGTACAAAAGATCCATTTGCTAAAGGTACAATTTCATCACTTTATAATCAATTATATGGAGTAGCAAATCTTAATAGACCCTCTTACGTTCAGAGGTGGGAGGAGGACCTGGGACAAACTTTAGAAGACACGGACTGGTCTAACATATGGCTCACATCTAAGTCATCTTCACTCAACATCTTAGCACTGGAGACAAATTATAAAGTCCTAACTCGCTGGTACCTTGTACCCGCTAGAGTGGCAAAATATTCACCTAATACCTCAAATCTTTGTTTTCGAGGATGCCCAGAAATAGGCACATATTTACACATATGGTGGACATGCCCAGTAATCCAAACCTTCTGGAAGGAAGTCTTCGTGATTGCATCTAAAATATTTAAAAAAATAATACAACCAGATCCATATTTAACTTTACTTAATCTAAAACCGGAATGGTTAACACACTCTCAATTCAAACTTATGATCCAACTAATAACTGCTGCAAAACAAACAGTGGCCAAGGCATGGAAATCTCCTACATTGGTACTAGCAGAAACAATGCACAGAATGAATAATACAATGTCCCATGCTAAGATGGTAGCCATCGATCAAAATCAAATTCCAAAATTTGAAAAACTTTGGCATCCTTGGATAAAACAACAGTTCCTGTCAAACTTCAATGACTCTGTCCTTTTGCCATGGTAACAGATTAAATGACTTACAGAGACACCCATTCTAAGGCTTCAAAGAGAACTAAAAAGAATAATAAACTGACGAGCGGGACAACCTTGTGGACCATACCTCTACCTTTCAACCCTTTTTCTTCTTTCTCTTTCCTTTTCTCCACCTTACGATTAAAGCTCATTATCAGAATTTATTTGACCTATATACACTCTACTTGTAAACAATATGTATAGTAGGTATAAATCATTTAAATACCTACAAAAGTAACTAAGGAAATGATATATATCTTTAATTTTGGTTTACGTGAACCCAATGTTTAATATTTGATATTTACCTATATAAACCCTACTGTAAAACAATGAGCTTACTTTATAGATCCTTGTAAACTTACTTTATGTATATTTATAACATTGTATACTCAATAAACTTCTTTTGACAAGGAAAATATAACAAATTTTATTTGTCACATAAAGTAAAAACAATTCCCAAAAGAGGGACAGTAAAGTACACAGAGACATAGCATGATTATATAAATAAATACAAACCAAGCACCCAATTCGTGAGGTAGGCTGTAGCACTGAGCTGGCCAAGATGGCGTGATGACCCAGCAGGCTTCAAGGTCTATAGATCTTGGGCACCCTTTTCTTGTTCTCTGAAGAAGGAATATACAAAACATTTCCAAAACGTGTTGTGTTTTGGGTTCAGCTGTGAACACCTTGAAGCCTTTTAGGCCATTACTCCATCTTGGCCGGCTCGGTGCTACAGCCTACTTCAGGAATTGGGTGCTTGTATTGTATTTATTTATATCATGCTATGCCTCCATGTATTTTACTGTCCCTCTTTTGGGAATTGTTTTTACTTCATTTGACAAATAAACGTTGTTATATTTTATACCTTTGTAATACTCTCTCACACTCCCCTAACCTGCCTATAAAGTCCACGTTGGGGCAATTTCCTTTCCAGTCTTAAGACGTGCTCCAAACTGGAGCACATACTGCCGAAAAGAGCCAGGATGACACTCAAGAGGCCTCCCATTACATTCGGACTCACCATCATTAGGCACATTTAAACAGTGGCAACTCCTATATTAGAGACACAGGGACACATTTACATGGCTCTCCACACTAGGGAATAGAAAGCCATCAGGAGACCAGTGTCGGTCCCCAGGATGTCACCCGCCATGAACTCCTTAATACCCACCTATTAGGGTCAGTCATTTTTATAATTTTTATGAGTAGATCTTAAGTTGGAGAGGGGTTGCCTATAAGCCTGACCAATATCAATGTGGATGTACAATGTGAAAGAAAGTGGCAGCACACAGACATACCAAAAGTCCTTTTTATTGCATGATTCCAATAAAATGTATGACACACATCACAGGGGCAATGGCCGGTACAGAGGTTGACACGTTTCACACAATTACATTGTGCTTACTCAATGTAACTGTGTGAAACGTAAGCACAATGTAACTGTGTGAAATGCGTCAACCTCTGTACCGGCCATTGCTCCTGTGATGTGTGTCATACATTTTATTGGGATCATGCAATAAAAAAGACTTTCAGTATGTCGGTGTGCAGCCACTTTCTTTCACATATTGCACAGCTGGTGAGCCGAGGCGTGCACCTGTGAGAAGAGTCCTCACCCATCCAATTTCACTTGGATCTACTCACCTGGAGCGACCGCTTCTTTGCTTTCATTAGATGTGGATGTAGAACCCAGTGCATGGAACACCAATTTAAAAGTTACATTATAAACCTATAGATAAAAACATATGTATATAAATATATATAAACCAGAGTGTAAAATTGATGTTCTGAAACCGTAATGAATGTTTCCTCCATCACCCGTAAGGGTATTGTATTACTGATGATGATGATGAATGCACACAATATCATATGGACTGTATACAATCAAGACTCTCTAGCACAAGTTGAAGCTTCAATACCAGGAATATATCATTGAAAAATATTGCCAAACAAATGTGAATAAGTCTGTGTGTGTGTATATATTTACATACATACACACACACACACTTTCAACTTATACACATTTGCAATTTGCAATTGTAAAAGATATTATAAAAAATATATATCTCATAGCTATACCTCCTAGGCAATGGTGTATGTGTGTATACCAGCATGTGAATAAATAAATATATATATCACAGGGCTTTTTTCTGGAGGGTCTACTGATGCTGGCTGCTTGGGGAATCTATTGTCTCTAGTAAGGATCTATTTTTGCATGGGGGTCTATTCGTGCTGGGTAGGTCTATTGTTGCTGGTGGGGGGGTCAATTGTTGCTGGAAGGGATCTACTGTTGAGGGAGAGGTCTATTGATGTTAACTGCTGGGAGATCTGTTGTTGCTGCTGGGGGTCTACTGTTACTGGGGTGTCTTTTTGGTGTGGGGGAGCATTGTTGCTGGGGGGGGCAGTCTATTGTTGTGTATGGGATATATTGTTGCTGAGGGAGGTCTATTGTTTTTTTGGGGGGGGTCTACTGTTGCTGGGGTCTATTGTTGCTCACAGCAGGGATTCTATTTTACTGTCTTATCATAAAAAAGTCACTTAGTAGTACAAAATGATACTTGGTTCTGTATTCTCTAAAAGGGTCGGTACTGGAAGGTATGTAGAAGGTGGAACCAAGGGACATTGCTCAGAGGTGGGTAGGGGGCAGAAACGGTGGCTGACTCAGAAGGCAGGAGTTCCTGCACCTATTCTCTGAGAAAAAAAGCCCTGTATATATATGTGTGTATATATATCTATGTATAGATATATATCTATAGATATATATATATGCAGATATACAAGTTTGAATACCTAAACTAGCATGCACACATATGCGTCCTAGTACATGATCTGTTTTCAGCTATGCATACATGTCTGCATTATAATGCATTCTTAAACTGCTATGTCATTTGCTATTTCAGTATGTTCGTACTGCTACTTTTCCCACTGTTTCTCTCATTACATGTAAGGGATATAAATGGCACCATTCTCACCCCCATTTAACCACTTGACACTTAAACCCCACTTCCTAACCAGACCAATTTTCAGCTTTTGGTGCTCTCACATTTTGAATGACAATTACTCAGTCATGCAACACTGTACCCATATGAAATGTTTGTCCTTTTTTTCCACACAAATAGAGCTTTCTTTTGGTGGTATTTAATCACCGCTGTTTTTTTTATTTTTTGCGCTATAAATCAAAAAAGACTGAAAATTCTGTAAAAAAAAAAATAAAAAAATCTTTGTTTCTGTTAAAATTTATTGCAGAGTATTGGCAGAGTACTGCAGATTATTGCAGAGTATGGGCAGAATACTGCAGAGTATTGGCATACTACTGCAGAGTATTGCAGAGTATGGGCACTGAGCAGCGCTGTGGGCACTACAGATCCAGCCCACATCGCTGCTGGAAACGATCTCTCCCCCTCTCCCCTTCGCACTGTACAGATCGGTACAGAGAGGGGAGGGAGGAACCGGCGTCATGACATGTTTACAAGTTTGTTTACAAGTGGTAAATGGCCGCTATCCCCAGGGGGTGCGCGGGAGCAAGATTCTGGGAGGACGTCCATGGACGCCCACCCAGAATAAGCTGACCGCGCTGTAGCCGTCTTTCGGCTATGGCCCGGTCGGCAAGTGGTTAAACCACGCAGGCTTAAACCTACTGGTATAGAAGGAGTTACACATATACATAAAAGGATGTGTATACAGTATCTCACAAAACTGAGTACACTCCTCACATTTTTGGAAATAATTTCATATATCTTTTCATGTGACAACACTGAAGAAATTACACTTTGCTACAATGTAAAGTAGTGTGAGTGTACAGCTTGTATAATAGTGCAAATGTCCCCTCAAAATAACGCAACACACACCCATTAACGTCAAAACAGCTGGCAACAAAAGTGAGTACATCGAAATTGGGCCCAAAGTGTCAACATTTGGTGTGGCCACCGTTAATTTCCAGGACTGCCTTAACCCCCTTGGGCATGGAGTTCACCAGAGCTTCACAAGTTGGAGTCCTCTTCCACTCCTCCATGATGACATCATGGAGCTGGTGTATGTTAGAGACCTTGCGCTCCTCCACCTTCCGTTTGAAGATGCCCCACAGATGCTCAATAGGGTTTAGGTCTGGAGGCATGCTTGGCCAGTCCATCACCTTTACCCTCAGCTTCTTTAGCAAGGCAGTGGTCATCTTATAGGTGTGTTTGAGGACGTTATGTTGGAATACTGCCCTGCGGCCCAGTCTCCGTAGGGAGGGGATTATGCGCTGCTTTAGTATGTCACAGTACATGTTGGCATCCCCAGTGCCGGCAGCACTCATACAGCCCCAGACCATGACACTCCCACCACCATGCTTGACAGTAGGTAAGACACACTTGTCTTTCTACGCCTCACCTGGTTGCCGCCACACACGCTTGACACTCAACCAAATAAGTTTATCTTGGTCTCATCAGACCACAGAACATGGTTCCAGTAAACCATGCCCTTAGTCTGCTTGTCTTCAGCAAACTGTTTGCTGGCTTTCCTGTGCATCATCTTTAGAAGAGGCTTCCTTCTGGGACCACAGCCATGCAGACCAATTTGATGCAGTGTGTGGCGTATGGTCTGAGCATCAACAGGCTGTCCCCCCACCCCTTCAATCTCTGCAGCAATCCTGGCAGCATTCATACGTCTATTTAACAAAGACAACCTCTGTATATGACGCTGAGCACATGCACTCAACTTCTTTGGTCAACCATGACCTGTTTTGAGTGGAACCTGTCCTGTTAGCTGTATGGTCTTGGCCACCATGCTGCAACACAGTTTCTGGGTCTTGGCAATCTTCTTGTAGCCTATGCCATCTTTATGTAAAGCAACAATTCTTTTTTTCAGATCCTCAAAGAGTTCTTTGCCATGAGATGCCATGTTGAACTTCCAGTGACCAGTATGAGAGAGTGAGATCAATAACACCAAATTTAACAGACCTGCTCCCCATTCACACCTGAGACCTTGTAACACTAACGAGTCACATGACATCGAGGAGGCAAAATGGCTAATTGGGCCCAATTTGGACATTTTCACTTAGGGGTGTACTCACATTTGTTGCCAGCGGTTTAGACATTAATGGCTGTGTGTTGAGTTATTTTGAGGCAAATTTACACTCTTATACCAGCTGTACACTCACTACTTTACATTGTAGCAAAGTGTAATTTCTTCAGTGTTGTCACATGAAAAAGATATAACATATTTACAAAAATATGAGGGGTGTACTCACTTTTGTGAGATACTGTGTATATACATACATAGGATGCATAAAACCCCACATACATATATATGGAAACACACACATGCACATACAGTATATGCATATACTATATATGTGTGTGTGTGTATATATATATATATATATATATATATATACACACACACACACACACACACACACACACCCGGTGGATATAAAAAGTCTACACACCCCTGTTAAAATGTCAGGTTTCTGTGATGTAAAAAAAATGAGACAAAGATAAATAATTTCAAAACTTTTTCTACGTTTACTGTGACCTATAAACTGTACAACTCAACTGAAAAAAAATGAAATCTTTAAGGTGGAAGTAAGTAAAAAAATAAAATAAATTGGTCAGATAAGTGTGCACACACTTAAACTAATACTTTGTTGAAGCACCTTTTGATTTTATTACAGTACTCAGTCTTTTTGGGTATGGGTCTATCAGCATGGCCCATCTTGACTTGGCAGTATTGTCCCACTCTTTGCAAAAACACTCCAAATCTGTCAGATTGCGAGAGCATCTCCTGTGCACAGCCCTCTTCAGCCCCACAGATTTCAGGCTTCAGGTCTGGGCTCTGGCTGGGCCATTGTAAAACTTTAATCTTCTTTTGGTGAAGCCATTCTTTTGTTGATTTGGATGTATGCTTTGGGTCGTTGTCATGCTGAAAGATGAAGTTCCTCTTCATGTTTAGCTTTCTAGCAGAAGCCTGTAGGTTTTGTGCCAATATTGACTGGTATTTGGAACTGTTCATAATTCCCTCTACCTTGACTAAGGCCCCTGTTCCAGCTGAAGAAAAACAGCCCCAAAGCATGATGCTGCCACCACCATGCTTCATTGTGGGTATGGTGTTCTTTTAGTGATGTGCAGTGTTATTTTTGTGCCAAACATATCTTCTGGAATTATGGCCAAAAAGTTCAACCTTGGTTTCATCAGACCATAACACATTTTCCCACATGCTTTTGGGAAATTTCAGATGTGTTTTTTGAAAAATTTAGCTGGGCTTGGATGTTTTTCTTTGTAAGAAAAGGCTTCCGTCGTGGCACTCTACCGCATAACCCTCACATCTGAAGATTACGGGAGATTGTTGTCACATGTACCACACAGCCAGTACTTGCAGGATATTCCTGCAGCTCCTTTAATGCTGCTGTAGGCCTCTTGGCAGACTCCCTGACCAGTTTTCCTCTTTTTTTTTTTTTTTTTATTAATTTTGGAGGTGGAAAATGTTCTGAAATTATTTATCTTTGTCTCATTATTTTACACCACACAAACCTGACATTTTAATAGGAGTGTGTAGATTTTTGATTATATATCAGTATTTCATTGTATATCCCTGTATGTTGCGGTCATTCAGGTGCTTATCTAATAGTTTTTTGAAACTATCGATGATCCCCGCTGAGCTGTGGAAGGGAATTCCACATCTTTGCCGCTCTTACAGTAAAGAACCCTCTATGTAGTTTAAGGTTAAACCTCTTTTCTTCTAATTTTAATGAGTGGCCACATGTCTTGTTAAACTCCCATCTGCGAAAAAGTTTTATCCCTATTGCGGGGTCACCAGTACGGTATTTATAAATTGAAATCAAGCGTCTCTTGAGAGAATAAGTTCATTGCTCGCAACCTTTCCTCATAACTAACATCCTCCAGACCCTTTATTAACTTAGTTGCCCTTCTTTGTACTATCTCCATTTCCAGTACATCCTTCCTGAGGACTGGTGCCCAGAACTGGACAGCATACTCCACATGCGGCCGGACCAGAGTCTTGTACAGGGGAGAATTATCGTTTTATTTCTGAAGTTGATCCCCTTTTTAAAGCATGCCAATATGCTGTTTGCTTTGTTAGCAGCAGCTTGGCATTGCATGATATTACTGATATCATCTACTAGGACACCCAGGTCCTTTTCCATCCTAGATTCCCCCAGAGATTCTCCCCCCAGTGTATAGATTGCATTCATATTTTTGCCACCCAAATGCATTATTTTACATTTTTCTACATTAAACCTCTTTTGCCATGTAGTTGCCCACCCCATTAATTTGTTCAGATCTTTTGTAAGGTTTCCACATCCTGCTGAGAAGTTTTTGCCCTGCTTAGCTTAGTATCATCCACAAATACAGAGATTGAACTATTTACCCCATCCTCCAGGTCGTTTATGAACAAAATAAATAGGATTGGTCCCAGCACAAAACCCTGGGGAACCCCACTACCCACCTCTGACCATTCCGAGTACTCCCCATTTATCACCACCCTCTGAACTCGCCCTTGTAGCCAGTTTTCAATCTATGTACTCACCCTATGGTCCATGCCAATGGACCTTATTTTGTACAGTAAACATTTATGGGGAACTGTGTCAAATGCTTTATATAAATGTATATAGTCCCTTATCATCCCCTTCAAGAGCTTGCATACTATTAATGTTAGGCTAACTGGTCTGTAATTCCCAGGGATGTATTTTGGGCCCTTTTTAAATATTGGTGCTATAGTGGCTTTTCTCCAAACACCTGGTATCATTCCAGTCAGTAGACTGTCAGTAAAAATTAGGAACAATGGTCTGGCAATTACTTGACTGAGTTCCTTAAGTACCCTCGGATGCAAGCCATCTGATCCCAGTGATTTATTAATGTTAAGTTTCCCAAGTCTAATTTTAATTCTGTCCTCTGTTAACCACGTAGGTACTATTGTTAAAGAAATTTGCAGTGGAATGTCAAATCCATGTTATCAAACCTACAGGATCATTACATTTATCGATGTACACGTACGCAGATATACCATGAGTGTCTAAGGGTTGCATGCCTGCGTATCACCGGGCAACGGGAATCTGATGGGCATTTCTCATAAGAGAATACATATGTATCAACAATTAAGCAAAAAACTAAATAGTCTCATAAATAGTCTCAAAGAAAAATAATTTTCCCCATGGGGCTTTAAAACAGCAATGCACATAATGAAAGGAAGTTCTTAATAGATGTATAAAAAGTTTTATCCAATATCATGGTTTGAAGTACAGTATAGAGAATCATCTGGTACAGTAACACACATCTTATTCCCCAGTGCAGTAACAAACACATATTAATACACATAATTAGGTTACATAATGTTACATAAATAGCAAGCCCCGACACGTTTCGACCTGTATATGGTCTCTTCAGGGGGACAGTTGTATCTAAAAAAGAATTACATAAATTAAATTCAAATAGATAAATATATATATTATTGTGCATCACTTGGATTAAACCAAGATAATGAGTCTTTACCGCTAAATGGTGGAATGGGTGTTCTCTAGTCCAGGATATGTGCTGAGGGCCAATGGAAACACCGGAGGGCTCGGGGGGCCACCCTCACCCTCCCAGGAGAGCCAGCCTCATGGGGCTTACAAGGAGCCACACTTAGCGCGCCCCCCGGGAGGGGGGGGGAGGGGAGATGAGGGGGAGGAGCCCACACCTGCAACAGAAACCCAAGAATAGCCATGTATTAATTAGAGGAAGTTTGATAATTAACTTGGTAATGTACTGAGTGTTTCCAATTTGTCTATGTGGAGACTAGCGTTGGATAGGATTTTTACTATGTAAATATATTGAAATGTTAATTCCATTCCATAAATGTAATCGATAAGATTAAATGATCGTGTAATCCAACAATGCAGTGGTATGGTAGGTCTATTATACTATTGTAATGGATAGGTAAATAAGAAAGGTAGAATGGGTGAAAAAGAGGGAAAAAGATGTGTGTGTGAAAAAAAAAAAAAAAAAACACAGCAACAGCGATAGCCTAAATGGAGAGGAGTGCATTGTGTGGTGGAGAATGGTGTGAATGAGGTGGTGCATAGTATGGTAACATGACATGGTGCTTGCTGGGTGCCTACTGTGTGAAAACAAAAATGAAAAGTAAACTAAAAAAAAAAAAAAGTCTAAAAATAAGTGAAAAGCCAATCAAAATGTGAAAGTGTGTATGTAGGATGGTGGAGAGTGCTGTGTGGAATGAAGGTGAAATAACAAAAAGTTTACCTTATCAGTTGTATAAATCGTGTAGGCTGGAGGTAATGTTGGACTTGTTGTTAGATTCAATGTGATAAGCTTGGTGGCGATCATGCAAAAATAAGGGCTCTAGTGTAGAAAGAACCTGGCAGCAGTAGCATTCATCCTGGCCTGTAGGAGATCATAATCTGATTATCAGGCCTCCAGTCTCCCTTTATATCCAAATTCAGGCAAATGGGATAATCATGTGCAGGTGCAAACCCCCCACCCACACCGCCCCCAAGAAAAAAAAAAAAAAAAAAAAAAAAAAAAAAACCCGGAGGGATTGGCGCTGGAACCGCTGATGGAGCGGCCCCTGTGTGGCTCCCTCGGCGTCCCGGAAGGCCTACAGGCCCCGACCACTGTCGTCATCTCCGCCGCAATGTGCGTGACGTCATGACGTTGTGCGCAAGCCGGGCCCTTACAGGCATGCGCACTCCGTCAAACGTCCGGAGATGAACACGGGACGCCGCCGGCAGGATAGAGCTCACCTTAACTGCAGCGGTGAGCAAAAAAGGGGGCACGCAAAGGAATTCGCATGCCCCCCCCCTTTTCCTGCCGGGAAGCCGCGAGGGGTCAGACTCACCCCAAGAAGGGAGAGGAGGCACCACCAACACCCGCCAGTCCAAAAAATGGCCCTCAAAACAAAAACAAAAATACTGGGGATGGTGTCAGTAGGACATGAATGACTGACTTCATGGGATCACCAACATAGCACACAGCAAATGTTGATGGTCTGGTATGTTTTTTGTTTATTTTGCATTTTTAACATTTTTTACATTTTTTACATGGGCTGTGTGTTGGTTCCAGGTCCTCACGTTCCTGCATCGAATGTCAGTATGAAAATAGATAGAATATAAATAAAGTTTGTCAACAATTGCCATATAAGGGAATCTAACTTAGACCCCCACACTGCATGATATTCAATTGCCTTATATGGCAATTGTTGACAGACTTTATTTATATTCTATCTATTTTCATACTGACATTCGATGCAGGAACGTGAGGACCTGGAACCAACACACAGCCCATGTAAAAAATGTAAAAAATGTTAAAAATGCAAAATAAACAAAAAACATACCAGACCATCAACATTTGCTGTGTGCTATGTTGGTGATCCCATGAAGTCAGTCATTCATGTCCTACTGACACCATCCCCAGTATTTTTGTTTTTGTTTTGAGGGCCATTTTTTGGACTGGCGGGTGTTGGTGGTGCCTCCTCTCCCTTCTTGGGGTGAGTCTGACCCCTCGCGGCTTCCCGGCAGGAAAAGGGGGGGGGCATGCGAATTCCTTTGCGTGCCCCCTTTCTTGCTCACCGCTGCAGTTAAGGTGAGCTCTATCCTGCCGGCGGCGTCCCGTGTTCATCTCCGGACGTTTGACGGAGTGCGCATGCCTGTAAGGGCCCGGCTTGCGCACAACGTCATGACGTCACGCACATTGCGGCGGAGATGACGACAGTGGTCGGGGCCTGTAGGCCTTCCGGGACGCCGAGGGAGCCACACAGGGGCCGCTCCATCAGCGGTTCCAGCGCCAATCCCTCCGGGTTTTTTTTTTTTTTTTTTTTTTTTTTTTTTTCTTGGGGGCGGTGTGGGTGGGGGGTTTGCACCTGCACATGATTATCCCATTTGCCTGAATTTGGATATAAAGGGAGACTGGAGGCCTGATAATCAGATTATGATCTCCTACAGGCCAGGATGAATGCTACCCCTGCCAGGTTCTTTCTACACTAGAGCCCTTATTTTTGCATGATCGCCACCAAGCTTATCACATTGAATCTAACAACAAGTCCAACATTACCTCCAGCCTACACGATTTATACAACTGATAAGGTAAACTTTTTGTTATTTCACCTTCATTCCACACAGCACTCTCCACCATCCTACATACACACTTTCACATTTTGATTGGCTTTTCACTTATTTTTAGACTTTTTTTTTTTTTAGTTTACTTTTCATTTTTGTTTTCACACAGTAGGCACCCAGCAAGCACCATGTCATGTTACCATACTATGCACCACCTCATTCACACCATTCTCCACCACACAATGCACTCCTCTCCATTTAGGCTATCGCTGTTGCTGTGTTTTTTTTTTTTTTTTTTTTTTCACACACACATCTTTTTCCCTCTTTTTCACCCATTCTACCTTTCTTATTTACCTATCCATTACAATAGTATAATAGACCTACCATACCACTGCATTGTTGGATTACACGATCATTTAATCTTATCGATTACATTTATGGAATGAAATTAACATTTCAATATATTTACATAGTAAAAATCCTATCCAACGCTAGTCTCCACATAGACAAATTGGAAACACTCAGTACATTACCAAGTTAATTATCAAACTTCCTCTAATTAATACATGGCTATTCTTGGGTTTCTGTTGCAGGTGTGGGCTCCTCCCCCTCATCTCCCCTTCCCCCCCCTCCCGGGGGGCGCGCTAAGTGTGGCTCCTTGTAAGCCCCTTGAGGCTGGCTCTCCTGGGAGGGTGAGGGTGGCCCCCCGAGCCCTCCGGTGTTTCCATTGGCCCTCAGCACATATCCTGGACTAGAGAACACCCATTCCACCATTTAGCGGTAAAGACTCATTATCTTGGTTTAATCCAAGTGATGCACAATAATATATATATTTATCTATTTGAATTTAATTTATGTAATTCTTTTTTAGATACAACTGTCCCCCTGAAGAGACCATATACAGGTCGAAACGTGTCGGGGCTTGCTATTTATGTAACATTATGTAACCTAATTATGTGTATTAATATGTGTTTGTTACTGCACTGGGGAATAAGATGTGTGTTACTGTACCAGATGATTCTCTATACTGTACTTCAAACCATGATATTGGATAAAACTTTTTATACATCTATTAAGAACTTCCTTTCATTATGTGCATTGCTGTTTTAAAGCCCCATGGGGAAAATTATTTTTCTTTAATCCAATTCCGGGGTGCGCAGCCTTTCTTATCTCTTTTATGTGTGTCTTCCTTTTTTCAGTCTCATAAATAGTCTCATGTGCAGGTAGTGACACAAGCTGCTAATGTAGAGACCCCAAGGTGAAATTGGTATTACTGGACGATCCCATGGATCTTCATTGAGACCCCCAGAGGCCAAGGATCCTAAGGTAAAGATCCAATATGTTTCCCTCTTGCATAGGTTTTGGAATTTTCTGCCATTATCTGATTTATCAATTATTGCCTCAATACCAAAAACTCTCATGCCAAACGGGTCCCCATTCTGATGTTGCTTGAAATGTTGAGGGACAGAATATTTATCTTTTTCTTTCTCCTTCTTATTTGCAATGGTACATTTGTGTTTCCCCAAATTGACTCTTAGTGGGCGTATTGTACGTCCCACATACAGAAGGCCACATGGACAGATTAGACCATAAATTACATATGAGGTTCCACAGTTGATGAATTGTTTCCACAGGGAATATCATGTTACACATGCATTGTCTGTTTGCCTTTAATAAATGTGTCCCTACCTCACTCCGTAGTTAAGGGATGCACTATGTAGTTAGTCCCACCCCTCTACTTCATGCTTTAGCCTCCATTCACCACATGTAGTGCATTATGCTGTTTGTCACACTATGATTTTTTGGCCTGATGTTCATCAGTTATGATCTGCACAAGTTTTTGGATTAAAGCTTTCTACAATATGCAAGATGTCATTTGGATTGAGTCACTTGTAGCAAGAGGGTAAATGGATAGGATTTTTTAGGTGCAGAATATTACTTACATTTACTGTTAAAGTTTGATACATTTTATTTACAAAATATAATTAAAAACACTAAATACATTGTTACAAAGGGGTACTGAATAAGCTTAAAAAGGGCAACACAAGGAGAAAAACATAAATCAACACACTGAAAAAATTGTACGTTTTTATAATTGAGACACTGTTAAAATAGGATTACACCCACCAAGCCAGCTCAGGTTCCCAGAAGAATCCCTTCCTCCAAATGTAGTTGGAAAGGACAGGGCAAATGGTTCAGGAGTATATTGAACAGAGCCTGTCCTACAGCACCACACAGGCCCAACGCCCAGAATACTTATGCCAGAATTCCAGTAGAGGGGAGAAATCGGCCAAAACAGCTATGAGGTAAACATACATATTCAGTACCCCATCACACTTTTCCTGAAGAAAGCTATAATGGCAATATATGTAGAATTCCCAGTGTGATGGGAGATCCTTCTTGCCTGCTGTACACCAATACATGTTTGTAACAATGTATTCAGTGTTTTTAATTATATGTTGGTAATAAAATTTATAAAATGTTAACAGTAAATTGTGCAAGTAAGATTCACCTAAAAAAATTCCCATTAATTTACCCTCTTACTGCCAGTTTCTGATACATAATGATGGTGCTAATAGATTGTAATCTGGTCGTATCCACTAAGCCAAAACTTGGTACTTGGATTGAGTCACTGTCTGCCAAGCTTCTGAGACTAAGCTATCTCACCCCAACTGGATCAGTTATAAAGATCACACTTTCAGTGCTTAGATTGCGAAAGCAGAACACAAGTATACTGGGGATTAACGTAATAAAGTGAATAACTCCCCTTACCTGTGTTTATGCAGCTTCTTGTGTGCTAAGCACTGTGTGTTGTGTACAGTCAGGAAAGGTGCAATTTACAGGGATACCCTTGTCTTACCCCGTCAATGTTGCTGTGACCATTAAGGATCCAGGCCTTGCTCGTTACAGTGGGCATATTCCCAAAGGGGTTTTCAGGGTCTGGGAACCATAGGGATAGACCATGGCCCTGGACCTCTATAACACCATACGACTAACTACACTCATTGCAATAACTTGCCAAGATGAGTGACTATTGCAGAATACAGTGCCTGAAGCAAACCATACAGGCTGATCCTGCACAATGGGTCCTGAAGGTAAAAACACTGAGGGTTACCAATCCAGAAACTGCTAGATAGCCCAGGGCAATAAGCAGTCAAATCTTGATGGAGGAGTCTGAAAAAATTAACTGTTTAAAAAAAAAAAAAAAACTTCTCCCAAGGAGATGTCTTAACTATGGACACTAGCAAAAACTGCAGTCTCATAGAATGGGTGGAATTTATGAGCGTACACTAGTGGTGGCCCTAACAAAGTTGTTTGCAAGTGTCCAATCATTTGAAGACAGCCTGCATATAACCCATGGTCTAGGACAGTGCAGTGAACCTTGGCACCCCAGATGTTTTGGAACTACATTTCCCATGATGCTCATGCACTCTGCAGTGTAGTTGAGCATCATGGGAAATGTAGTTAAAAAAAATCTAGGGTGCCAAGGCTCGCTATCACTGGTCTAGAATGACAGCCCTGTGTCCTGCACAGTATGATTAAAATACTTTTATTGTTTTAGAGAGAGCAGGGTAGGTTAGACATCTGACATACTTTAACTGCTGACTGTTCCATTCTCAGCTGACACCAGCCATGTATAAAGGAAGCAACTCTTCCATTGAAGTCAGACATAAAAAAAAATACATTTCTATCACAGTCTGTGTGTGTGCCTTTTTCAGTTCTATATGACATGAATCACCAGGATAAATTGGTTGTGGTGGTTGGGAGGGGGGGGGGGGGTGTTAATCTCTAAAATTTTCTCAGATTGTAAACACTGAAAACTGGACAGAGATTATTACCCTTTTCCACTCTGTTCAGCAAATTATGTTTTATGTTTTTGAACTTTTGGATCAAATACAACTCTGCCTGTTGGAATGACAAACCATAATTATCACATTTCTATCACTGCCCATTTCCAGGAATACGGTTCCACAAAACGGAGGGCAGAGTATACTGTTTGGACAGACAAGTTACAAGGTTTTTTTAAAAAGGGTATGATAAAACAGATCTACCAAACAGAAGTTAATAGGGCAAATAGTGGCTCTAAGTAATGCAACACCACATACATGAGTATTACACACTCAGTGAGTGGTACTGTGCAAACATAGGAAGAAATATTCCATTTGCTATGGTAATAAAAATGCAAAATGGTATCTCCGTGATAGAAAATTCAGTTGATAGACTGATCCAATACTGCACCACGTGATCAACACCATTTGGATGTAAACTCCCCAGCATTAATTGCCTCACACGCTCGTGTTTGGCATATAGAGCAGTAAACCCCTCAGGGTTATGTATGTCCCATCAAAAACATTCTAAGTATCCAGAAACCCAAAGGTATCTGCAATATGTGGAAGAAAATGAGACTCCAAATAGTGTGATAACATCAAACATTCAATTTATTAAATTCACGGCCTAATGGTAATTCACTTACAAGAAGGCAGAATAAAACTTGCATTGGTATGGTGTGCAGATGGCAGAGATACCTAGTCATGGCAGACATAAATTAAACAGCGAATATCACCCAACCAGCACGTCAAAACACACAGAGCGTCACTTCCGGTTGCTGTACAGCCACGCACTGATGCGTTTTATCATTGCAAATTCGTTCTGGGAATATTGCGGATACCTTTGGGTCTCTGGATACTTGATGGGACATACATAACCCTGAGGGGTTTTCTGCCCTATATGCTAAACACGGGCGTGTGAGGCAATAAATGCTGGTGAGTTCACATCCAACTGGGGAGTGGAGACATGGTGTTAATCACGTGGTGCCGTGTCGGATCAACTGAATTTTCTATCACGTAGATACCGTTCTACATTTTTATTACCATAGCATATGAAATATTTCTTCCTATGTTTGCACAGTACCACTCACTGGGTGTGTAATACTCATGTACGTGCATTATGGGCGCCACTATTTACCTTTTAACTTATGTTTGGTAGATCTGTTTTATCATGCTCTTCCCTTTGAAGTGGCTGCTCCATTCATATTGGTTTTCTCTGTGGCGCAGTGTGAAGATCTTCGGTAGCGGCTCATTGTGAGGTCTGATTCTGTGTTATTTTCTAAAAGGGTATCAGTAAAAACTGCAGTACACAAAATGTGTGCAATTGAAAAAAAAAATCAAGTCCACTAAAAACAAATACTAAAAACAATAAACTTAAAAGATGCACAAATTGATGTTTATTTCTAATTGACAAACAGTACAATTTTTATAATAATGACAAGATGTTCAAAGGCATAATTAGTGTATACAGGTAAGACACTGCATTGACAGAGGAATACACTTATACTGTCCAGTTAATGATGTAAACAAAGGTAAAAAAAAATACTGGTACAACATTTTAGAGCCAAAGTTAATGGTCCACAGTTAGCAATGCTCCAGTGTTGCTCAACATAAGAAATCACCACTTAAAGTTGCCTCTAGATTAGTTCTGCAAGCCAATGAACACAAAAAATTGAGACAAGAACTAAGAAATGAATAACTTTTTTATCTTACATATATTAAGGCCTCTATCCTTAGAAAAAAAATTGGTCAATGTCTTCAAGCAAAAGTCAAATCACAAATAATGCAAAGAAGGGAAGAGTGGAAACTGTTGTTTTAAGAAGAACAGCAGTAGATCTAACACCACTGTATAAAATCTGGTTAATCAATGAAAAAAATAAAATCTTGTAGCTTTTGCCCTCATTCTTCAGTACAGGTTTTCACCCACTGAAAGTTACTGTAGTAAGGAAATACAGCCCAAAAATACATAGAAATGTGCAAAAAGAAATATATGCAAGTGTGAGTTTATAAAAAAGCACGTCACAAAAAAAAGTGCCACGTGGTTTCCTGGAAAATACGTATGGAATTTTTTTTCTCTAAGATCCCGAATATATAGACCATGTATAGCGTATGACTAAATTCCTTCCTGTAGCATAAGGTCATTGCACAGGCATGACAGAAACTACAGCGGTCAATGAATTTTTCTAATTTCTCAGCAGTAGTTTTGCATTAGACACATTTGTACCCTGCTGAGTTCAAACACAGTTCACTGTACCGCAAACATTAATAAAAGGTCAGACAATTTTACAGAGTGTTGTGCTATATAGTGCCCAGAGGCTGTTCATAAATGTCTATTTGTGAATCAGTTACACCTTAAATGAAATCGGCAATGATTTGCACACCCAGGTCCATAAAATCATTATATCAATTGACAATAAAATGAGTAAAAGATTCAAGTGGTACAGATAGTTGGGTTGTTCAGTTATATATCCAAATCTCTAGTTGATTTTAAAACATATTTAACTATGGTAAAAAATAGGAACATGATTAAAATCATTGTACTGGTCAACATTGTGCCAAGTATACCACCATGTGTACTCTTGTGCTCTGCACACTCTGGCTAGTGATGGCTTAAAATGGTGACAGGTGTTGGGAGATTAACAGTGTTGACCCCAGTACATCTGGCTCAACTCGCAAAGCTTTATCACAAGAATAAATCTTTCTATTTTAGCCATGTGACTGTAATTTTCAAATCCTATTTGACTCAACTAAAAATAACTGTCACTTTTCAAAAAAAAAATCAAGTATCTTTCTCCCGATGTGCGAGCTTTGTGAATTAAGCCTATTGTGTTGGTAAGAGAAACTGAAAAGACTGTACTGGTTGAAAGGCATGCAAGGAGCATTTCAAAGCATCTAACTGCTTAAAGCCTGTATAAAAAGTTAATGAGGTGAAAAGGGTTAGTAGAAACATTAAAATAGGCAGAGCTTAAACACTCATGGGAATTTGGGTAGCCCAGATAGCCAGCTGACAATCCTTAAATGCCTAGAATGCACCCACAATGCACAGCTGCAGCCCTAAATAAATTAGTACATACATTGCTGTGAGGTAGCAAAATGAGGACATGCTACTTAATATCCTTTCTCTTTCAGGAGAAGTAAGCGGAAACCCATGCTTCGGTTTAATACATTTGTCATTTTACAAAGACAAACTGAGCAATAGGGACTGCAAAAACGTAACTGCATCAATATTGTAACCCTTGAGCCTGATATGTGGCCTCCAAGTTGCTCTACAGATGTTACGGCTCTCATAGGAATTTATAATTATGTTAACATGACAGCACCCATCTTAATACCAGCATACTGCAATATTCAAAGAAGACAGGAATAGCTTTCTGCACATAACTACTAATTCTTGTACAGAGTAAAGAGTGATGTAACCCTCTTGGCGATGAAGGAAAAAAACTTCTGTTAGCATGTAACTTTTTTTATAACCCAATTAAAACATGATTTGGTCATTTAGGCTTATTTATTGAAGGAAGGTACAGTAAATCAGTCAGAAACCATCTTTCATTATTGTGACTGCTTTAAACTAATCAAGATTAGTCTCAGACTGTCCTTTGCGTATTTTCACACTGCCTTAATAAAACAAAGGATGTTCATTTATTACTGTTATTTTTTCTTAATGTACATAAATAAAATATATATATATATTTGTATAGATTTCACCAGAGATTCAAATGTTAATAGTGGTTATGTTTGCTATAAAAATGCTGATAGATTTTTTTTTTTAACCAGAATGTAAACGAAACAAAGTATCCCATGAGTGACAATAGCAACAAAAACCTTGATGCAGACCAGACTGCACCCTTGATATATTGTGCATGTACTAAAAGGAGAGTTTAAAGGGATACAGTCCGAGAACTCAAAGGTGCCATTCAGTATTTCAGAGCAGACTATATTTGCACACAAAATTGCAGCTCATAAGCAAATACAAAAGTAGATATATCAAGTAACTGAGCTTCTGTTACTCAATAAAAGAAGCTTAGAAGGAAAAATGCTTAAATCTATCAAGTAATGTTTTCAGAGAAGAACCTAGTCACAAGCACTTCCAATATTCCATTTATGAAAAAGTGAAAGAGAAACCGGGAACTGTTCCCATATGTGCGCAAGTGAAAAGTACACTACTATAGTTTTTAACTTGAGCAACACTGAAGATGAGCTTTTGTTTCATGTCACTTTGCAGGGGATCAATTTAGTTAAACTGGTAAATACTATATGAATACTAAAATTATTATTTTTTTACCAAATTAGGTGAAGTGTTTCAGAAACAAAGCTTTTAGTTTTACAGAAAATAATGGACAAAATAGAAAATGAAAGGCAGAGGTGGTATATCAATAAGAAGGCTGGACATGGTGAGGACATGTACACTACACTGTATAAAAATTCTGCTGTCCAATCACAGCACATGAATATGCTTGCTAGCAGCTGCATGGAGTACATATTTGCTAGATGCATTACTAAATCTCAAGAAGAGATAGAGAGGAGTTTGTGCTATTTAGCGTTGTGCTATTCAGCTAATGAATTATGACACATTTTTTGCTTATAAGGTTATCAATCATCATCAAAGAGAGACGTATGGTAAACGTAGGTTTACAATTATATTATACATATTTATTTTAGTTATTAAGCAACCTCTAAATAGAACATTTAGTCATTTGCATAAAATCCTACCAAAGTACAATAGAGATTTGAATTTAAAGGTATTTTTAAAACCATGGCTTAGCATGGTTTTGTTGTTATACCTAGCAGTTTAGTACACAGTCCCAATTGGCTCCCTACCAAAACCAATAACTTTGCGATAATGTACAATACCCATTACACCAATGATGATGATGATGATGAGACTGTTCGAACAGCTGACAATTAATGGCGAGCACACCCTCACTCAAATAAGAATGAAGCAAAAAGCATGAAAAATGTTAAGACCACCCAACCTATTTCCAGTAAGACTGTCAATTTTACTTTTTCAAATTATTCAATTTCTAATAGAAGATCCTCCCCTTCCAGGTGCATATCAGTTTTTACATAGATTTTCTTCACTGTTCCAGAGATTGGAGAGTTGACCAAGGTTTCCATCTTCATTGCACTGAGAACACACAAAGGCTGACCCTTTGCAATTGTTTCGCCCTCTTTAACCTTGATATCAATTATCTTTCCTGGCATTGGAGCCCCAATCTGTCCCTTTACATCTTTAAGGGCCTTAGGATGGAAATGCATCTCCTGTAAAGAAAAAGAAACCAACATCACATGTAGCAATCCAACTATAGTGTTAATATTAACTGCCAACATTCCAGGTAAATTTTCTGTAAGTTTCCGCAGCATGAGATGACAGGTGAATAAATTCATCAGATGAACAGTTCTCTTGGTTTACCAACTCAGTACCTGCTGCACATATATATACACACATTTAATATATATACCGTATATACTAGAGTATAAGCCGAAAGTGCCCCCCTCGGCTTATACTCGAGTCACTGCCGTCTGCCTACCTCATCAGCGTGTCATGCAGTCAGACGGCAGCCATTCCAGTGTACAGATGCCGCGCCTTCTCTTTGTCCTCGTCTATGATAGGAGAACACTCAGTTTCCCAGCAGTAAGTCAGTGTTCCGCCTATCACGGACGTTCTCTCATCCTCATCCCACGGAAAGGATGAGAGGATGTCTGTGATAGGCTGAACACTGACTGCTGGGAAAGTGAGTTCCGCCTATCACAGACAAGGATGAGGAGTAGGCGTGGCTTTTGTACACTGGAATGGCCACCGTCTGACTGCATGACAAGCTGATCAGGTATGCAGATCGGCACAGGAAGGCTGCAATGGATGGACACAGAGAGGTTGCAGATCGGCACAGGAAGGCTGCAATGGATGGACAGAGAGGTTGCAGATCGGAACAGGAAGGCTGCAATGGATGGACACAGAGAGGTTGCAGATCGGTGCAGGAAGGCTCCAATGGACACAGAGAGGTTGCATATCGGCACAGGAAGGCTGCAATGGACACAGAGAAGTTGCAGATCAGCACAGGTAGGCTGCAATGGACACAGTGAGCTAAGCAGATCTGCACAGGGAGGCTGCAGTGTCACTCGGTAATGAAATATGAGTGGTGTATCCGCGCAACGGAACAGAACATTAAAAGAGTGGAGAAAATGGAAAAAAAATGGAAAAAAATGGAAACAATGGAAGAAATCGCATAAAGGACTGCTGCCTCCACAGATGTGATTTCCACCTAGGTGGAAAAAACAGAAGGTAAGTGAAGGGTTAGTGTGTGGGTGTGGCGCTGTCCTAATATATAGAAATACTTGGTAAATTGTGTGTAGCCAAATCCCATATGTAAAGTCGCATAAACCAAAATTGCAAATAAAAAATTCAACGAAAATAAAACCAAACATAAAACAGCAAAGTGACCCCCTTTGGAGTGTGTAGGTGTAACGTTGTCCTAGTGGAGAAAAAAGTGGAGAAAATGAAAAAAAAATGGAAACAATGGAAGAAATCGCATAAAGGACTGCTGCCTCCACAAATGTGATTTCCACCAAGGTGGAAAAAACAGAAGGTAAGTGAAGGGTTAGTGTGTGGGTGTGGCGCAGTCCTAATTCATAGAAATACTTGGTAAATCGTGTGTAGCCAAATCCCATATGTAAAGTCGCATATAAAGTATAAACCAAAATTGCAAATAAAAAATTCAACGAAAATAAAACCAAACATAAAACAGCAAAGTGACCCCCTTTGGAGTGTGTAGGTGTAACGTTGTTCTAGTTTAAAAAATACTTTGTAAATCGCGTGTAGCCATATCCCACATGTAAAATCGCATGTAAATTATAAACAAAATATAAACAAAATCGCATATAGCAAATATAACGGCTAGGTTGGCCCCCTTTGAATTGGGGGAGGGGGAAGGGGAACAGGGGATGAAATCAAAAAATGACTTTAGCCAAAGCTATTCCATCCGCATAAAAACCCCATATAGTGATTGACAAACATAACATTGCTGAATAATTACATAGGTTAAATCGTGACTAGTGCTCAGTGCAGTTTAAGTGAAAAACTTGACATCTTTGTAAAACAAGGCAGGTATTTGTATTAATCTTGGTGACCAGGTGCTCGTGTCTTGTGATCATGCGGACACTCACCAGCTTCTTTAACCCCTGCGGGGGTAATGCGCAGTCACAGTGTATGCCACTGTGCGGCAATCCACGGGCTGTTTCTGGGTCACGGTGACGTTTTAGGCAGCTTCTTTAACCCCTGCGGGGGTAATGCGCAGTCACAGTGTATGCCACTGTGCGGCAATCCACAGGCTGTTTCTGGGTCACGGTGACGTTTTAGGCATAAGAGAAGAAAGAGGAGATTCCATAGCGTAAAACCATAAAACACTCTTTATTGAACGCAGATGACAGAATGGTACTCACATTTAAGCAGTTTATAATAGGCAACCAAATGTCATCAAAACAGGAGAGCGTCAGATTTAAGTTGGTGATCCTCTGGGAGATGATGCAAAAGCGTCAGAATAGGCCACGCCCTACGCATTTCGTCATAGGGACGTCAACTGGAGCGTGCCCCCTTTGCGTCACTTCCCCTCCTTTTATACTGTGTGATGTGCTGCATGCCTGCACACCTCCGGCGGCCATTTTCCCTTAAGTTTTTGCGCGGCCATCTTGCATGTGGCTATTTCAGACCGGAGCCATGTGTATAAACCTTTAGTGGAATATCCCTAGTGTTGTAAAAACAGGAAATGGCCCTAGTGTTGTAAAAACAGGAAATAAACCAAAGGGAAATCCGTGGCCATTTTGTGAGAGATTTTGCAGACCGAAGCCCAATAGAGCAATTGATAGGTATATGCTATTTTGCAGGCCGAAGTCCGCGGCCATTTTCTTGTAGGTTCTGCAAGATCTATGTAGGTTATATGCCTGAGTCCGTGGCCATTTTCTTGTAGAATGTGCGGGGTATATTTGGATTATACGGTGACCCCGTACGAAAAAACTTCTCCGTTTGAGTATGTGTCACTCTGAGCCACAGATTTACTCTATCAAGATGGAAAATAAACCCGTAAAGAATCATCATAGGCAGAGGCAGTATTCATTATTCGCACAGTATAATTAAATATACCTGACGAATTATACATAGAAATATAAAATATAAAATTTAAAATACATATACACAGAAATGTTTAATATTTATTGCTCCAAAGTACTAAAAATAAATTGCATATCACTATGTACATGCAATATTATAAAATAAAAAGTTAACTAAATATGAAAAAAAAATTTTAATGAAAATTTAATAATAAAATAAAATTAAAAATAATAAAAAGGGGGGTAAAATAAGAGGGGTGGGAAGGAGACCGAGGGAAGATGGTGTTTGTGTCATCATGGAGCCTAAAATTAATGTCATACGTCAGGAACCTTTTTTATTTTTCACGTCAAAAAAGATTAAGCTAACTAATAGTGGTAGTTTACTGGTAGTACTAATAGTTAGTGAGAAAGCAATTTAGGTCGACATCTATATTCATTCCTGATGGTTGTAGTGTGTCTAGCTGGAAAATCCATCTAGTTTCGTTTTGCGACACTTTAATTTTCTTGTTGTCGCCCCTCTTATGCTATTGATAAAATCAAAAGGGCACTGGAGGGGCGACAACAAGAAAATTAAAGTGTCGCAAAAGGAAACTAGATGGATTTTCCAGCTAGACACACTACAACCATCAGGAATGAATATAGATGTTGACCTAAATTGCTTTCTCACTAACTATTAGTACTACCAGTAAACTACCACTATTAGTTAGCTTAAACTTTTTTGACGTGAAAAATAAAAAAGGTTCCTGACGTATGACATTAATTTTAGGCTCCATGATGACACAAACACCATCTTCCCTCGGTCTCCTTCCCACCCCTCTTATTTTACCCCCCTTTTTATCATTTTTATTTTTATTTTAATTTTATTATTAAATTTTCAATAAAATTTTTTTTTCATATTTAGTTAACTTTTTATTTTATAATATTGCATGTACATAGTGATATGCAATTTATTTTTAGTACTTTGGAGCAATAAATATTAAACATTTCTGTGTATATGTATTTTAAATTTTATATTTCTATGTATAATTCGTCAGGTATATTTAATTATACTGTGTGAATAATGAATACTGCCTCTGCCTATGATGATTCTTTACGGGTTTATTTTCCATCTTGGTAAATCTGTGGCTCAGAGTGACACATACTCGAACGGAGAAGTTTTTACGTACGGGGTCACCGTATAATCCAAATATACCCCGCACATTCTACAAGAAAATGGCCGCGGACTCAGGCATATAACCTACATAGATCTTGCAGAACCTACAAGAAAATGGCCGCGGACTTCGGCCTGCAAAATAGCATATACCTATCAATTGCTCTATTGGGCTTCGGTCTGCAAAATCTCTCACAAAATGGCCACGGATTTCCCTTTGGTTTATTTCCTGTTTTTACAACACTAGGGCCATTTCCTGTTTTTACAACACTAGGGATATTCCACTAAAGGTTTATACACATGGCTCCGGTCTGAAATAGCCACATGCAAGATGGCCGCGCAAAAACCTAAGGGAAAATGGCCGCCGGAGGTTTCCGGTGTGCAGGCATGCAGCACATCGCACAGTATAAAAGGAGGGGAGGTGACGCAAAGGGGGCACGCTCCAGTTGACGTCCCTATGACGAAACGCGTAGGGCGTGGCCTATTCTGACGCTTTTGCATCATCTCCCAGAGGATCACCAACTTAAATCTGACGCTCTCCTGTTTTGATGACATTTGGTTGCCTATTATAAACTGCTTAAATGTGAGTACCATTCTGTCATCTGCATTCAATAAAGAGTGTTTTATGGTTTTACGCTATGGAATCTCCTCTTTCTTCTCTTATGCCTAAAACGTCACCGTGACCCAGAAACAGCCTGTGGATTGCTGCACAGTGGCATACACCGTGACTACGCATTACCCCCGCAGGGGTTAAAGAAGCTGCCTAAAACGTCACCGTGACCCAGAAACAGCCTGTGGATTGCCGCACAGTGGCATACACTGTGACTGCGCATTGCCCCCACAGGGGTTAAAGAAGCTGGTGAGTGTCCGCATAATCACAAGACACGAGCACCTGGTCACCAAAATTAATACAAATACCTGCCTTGTTTTACAAAGATGTCAAGTTTTTCACTTAAACTGCACTGAGCACTAGTCACGATTTAACCTATGTAATTATTCAGCAATGTTATATTTGTCAATCACTATATGAGGTTTTTATGCGGATGGAATAGCTTTGGCTAAAGTCATTTTTTTATTTCATCCCCTGTTCCCCTTCCCCCTCCCCCAATTCAAAGGGGGCCAACCTAGCCGTTATATTTGCTATATGCGATTTTGTTTATATTTTGTTTATAATTTACATGCGATTTTACATGTGGGATCTGGCTACACACGATTTACAAAGTATTTTTTAAACTAGGACAACGTTACACCTACACACTCCAAAGGGGGTCACTTTGCTGTTTTATGTTTGGTTTTATTTTCGTTGAATTTTTTTTTTTCAATTTTGGTTTATACTTTATATGCGATTTTACATATGGGATTTGGCTACACACGATTTACCAAGTATTTCTATGAATTAGGACTGCGCCACACCCACACACTAACCCTTCACTTACCTTCTGTTTTTTCCACCTTGGTGGAAATCACATTTGTGGAGGCAGCAGTCCTTTATGCGATTTCTTCCATTGTTTCCATTTTTTTTCATTTTCTCCACTTTTTTCTCCACTAGGACAATGTTACACCTACACACTCCAAAGGGGGTCACTTTGCTGTTTTATGTTTGGTTTTATTTTCGTTGAATTTTTTATTTGCAATTTTGGTTTATGCGACTTTACATATGGGATTTGGCTACACACAATTTACCAAGTATTTCTATAAATTAGGACAGCGCCACACCCACATACTAACCCTTCACTTGCAGTGTCACTCGATCACATATACAGGTGGCGGAAGGGGGTCCCGATAAGGTGCGACAGCCTGAGACCAATGCGACTGGTTTATTTGGATACACTGAGAAGAATGGAAGGAACAGAAATTCCTTCCTCCCTTCTCTGACATCAGAAATGGCAAGGATTTTGTCACTTCCGGTTTCAGTTTGTTTGTGTACAAGCCGTTACTGGCTTGTACAGCATCTGATCAAACCATTCTCGGTTTCATCAGATGCTTTGGAGGCCAGAGGAGAGATATGGGGTCTAACAGACCCCAGGTTTCTCCAAAAAGAGGACCTGTCAAGCCCATGCTATCACAAGGGATGTTGTTCATCCCTTGTGATAGCAATAAAGTTGATAAAAAATAAAGAAGAAAAGGTACAGTGTAAAGAAAAAATAAATTTAACAAAATTTAAAAGAAATTTAAAGTGCAGCCATCCCCTCGTGCTCACACACAAATGTGAACAAGCGTAGGTCCCACAAGCATGTGTAAACGGCGATCGCACCACACATGGTATTGCCGTGAACATCAGAGCAAGAGCAATAATTCTAGCAATAGACCCGTGTAACTCTAAACTGGTAATCTGTAAAGGTCTTTAACCCTTTTCCTGCCAGGTCCGTATGTCCTATGGACCTAACGGCGGGGTGCATCACACACAGTCCTGTGGCTGCCTGTCAGGTGAGAGCATGGGTTATAGGGTATCACAAGGTGATTGGACACTGGTCACACCCTAGACAGGAAGTTCAACCCCCTATATAACCCCTTCCCTTACTGGGGATACCTCAGTTTTGTAGCAAAGCAATATAAGTGTATTAGAAGAGGGGCGAGACCTCTGTGTCCCATGATGTACCTCAAAAGAAAAGGATTTTACACTTAAGCTGTTATAAAAATCCTATTTTCTTTCTCGTACATCACGGGACACAGAGCCTCAGTAATTACTGATGGGATGTCCCAGAGCAATGCTATTTGAGGGGAGGGGAACCACAACAAAGTAGGGTGTAATCAGATCTGAGGACCTCGTACCGCTGCCTACAGCACACTACACCCAAAGGCGATATCCTCATGCCTTCCCACATCCACCTGATAAAATCTGGTGAATGTATGGACTGAAGACCAGGTTACAGATTTGAGCCATAGAGCCCAAGAAGCACTAATAGCCCTTGTGGAGTGTGCCTTGATTTGAAAAGGTGGAATTTTCTGTTTCGAACCGTAAGCTTGAATAATCATTTGTCGAATCCATTTTGAAATGGTAGACTTTGACGCTGCTGGTGCTCTATTGGGACCTTCTGGCAGTATGAACAAAACATCTGTTTTGCGAATTTGAGCAGTTGCTTCCAGATAGGCCTTGACAGCTATTACTACATCCAAAGAATGTAGTGACCTTTCTTCCGTAGAACAGGGATCTGGAAAAAAGGAAGGCAGAACAATATCTTGGTTTAGATGAAAATCTGAAACCACTTTCGGTAGAAAGCTAGGATGAGGGCACAATACCACTCTATCCTTGTGTATGATTAAATAAGGCTCTTTACAGGAAAGAGCTGCTAATTCTGATAATCTTCTAGCAGAAGAAATGGCTACCAGAAAAATTAACTTTCTTGTCAACAAGACCAAAGAAATTTGACATATTGGTTCAAAAGGCTGTTTCTGTAAAACTGACAGAACCAAATTCAAGTCCCAGGGGTTTAGGGGCGCCTTAACCAGAGGATTAAGACGCGTCACCCCCTGCATAAAGTTTCGGACCAAAGAATGTGAAGCAAGTGGTCGTTGAAATAGTACTGATAAGGCCGAGACCTGGCCCTTGATGGTACTCAAGGCCAGCTTCATTTCTAATTATTTGTAGAAAGTCAAGAATTCTACCTATTACATATTTTCTGGGATGCCAACCCCTGGATTCACACCAGGATACATACGTTTTCCAGACTCTATGATAAATCACTCTGGAAGCTGACTTCCTTGCATTGATCAAGGTAGAGATCACAGGACCTGAAAGCCCATGACTCTTCAGAACGTGGGTTTCAATAGCCAAACCGTTAAATTTAGCATTTGTAAGGCAGGATGGAACACTGGACCTTGAGATAACAGGTCTGGACGTGACGGTAGGGTCCACGGGGAACCTACTGTCATTCTTACTATTTCTGCATACCAAGATCTCCTGGGCCAAGCTGGGGCCACCAGAAGTACCGACTTGTTTTCCAGCCTGATCCTGCAAAGGAGCCGTGGCAGAAGCAGAATAGGAGGGAATGCATAAATCAGTGAGAACCGATGCCACGGAATCACCAACGCATCTGTCCCGCATGCAAGAGGATCCTTTGTTCTTGCCACAAACATGTCGATCTTCTTGTTGAATCTGGATGCAAAGAGATCTACATCTGGAATCCCCCATCTTTGGCATATGGCCCAGAAGATATCGGGGTGAAGAGACCATTCCCCTGGGACTAACTGCTGGCGACTCAAATAGTCCGCCTGCCAGTTCTTTATCCCCGGAATGAAAACTGCCGATATGCATGGGACATGCCGATTGCTGCCACTGCAGGTTGAGCTACTGAACCTGCCAAGGAAAAAATATTTTTCAACAGGAATTCAATTTTTTATCAGTTGGATCCCTAAGCATCTGAGCACTGTCGACAGGACAGGTCAGGCTTTTGATTACGGAGGAAATGGCAGCGTCAACTGCCGGTATACCCCACATTTTTCTAAATTTTTCCTCCATAGCATAAAGTGTTGAAAACTTTTTAGGCGGAAAAAATGCTTATCTGGGTGATCCCACTCAGAATAAATGAGCTTTTCTAGTAAACTATGAACAGGAAAAGCATGTGTTGTTTGAGGAGGCTTCAGTGAACCCCAAGAAGAGGAGGGTTCTTTAACTGACTCAGATACGGGCAACTTAAATGTGGAGCGGACCAATCCAGTAAGAATTTGCACTAAGACCTTCTCATCCTGAGAAGCTGAAGAGGGCCCTTCTCCACTTGATTCCTCAGAAGAGGAATCATCAGTTTCATCCCGATCCTCTGAGAGGGATTCCTCTCCTTTTTCCCCAGAGTTCCTCAGCTTGAGGGTCCTGGGTAACAGAGGGAGACCTAGTGCGTTTTCTTCCACTGAATGAAGATGCGATTTAGGCCATTAGTCTTTCCTCTAATCCATTAATGGTTGAGGAAAAAACCTCCTGTGTAATGTATAAAGGGGCTGAAGTGCCAGAAGCAGATGCAGCCTCTGACCCCGACGGCTCACCCTAGCCAGCCATCCCAGGTCCTACAGGGGGGGAAGGTGCTGCAGAAGGGGGGTCCTCAGAGCCTGAGGGAGATCACCTAGAGCCTCTGGTTTTCAAGGTATTTGTACCTCTTCTACCCATAGTGCCAAGCAACAAGGTGGAGGTACCACAAAAAACACTGACTGCTGAGCGATGTAGTTCAGCAACTGCCGCTGCTACCAATGCCCAGTCTGGTGTTTAAAGTAAATTCTGCCTGGCAGAATGCCTGTGTCCCACCTCACATGCGCCCGTCAGCTACTGTGTCCCACCATAGGCTGTGTGCACCTGAAAGAGAGTGCACTTTATAGCCTGTATAGCCAGCGATGTGGGCGTCTAATCATGCCGGACGTCGCATTAACGCTCCGCCCCCCTCCTCCAACCACCCCTCCTGCCCCCCCTCGTTTTTTTCAAAAACATGTGCTTTCCCGCACGAGCCGAGGCTCCGATCCTCGGGACAAGCATGGAGGGAAGGCTGGGGCGCAGGAGAGAGAGAAGGGCCGGTGGATGGGAACCTGCCAGAAATAGCGGTAGCGGTGGTGGGTGATGCGGTATACTACCGCTGCTTGCTCAGGCTCACCTCAGCCCCCCTAAGCCATGGGGGGAGAATCCCTGAAGGAGAGAACCCCCCATCCTACCTGGAGCCTGGCTGGAGGAGCGTACAGTGTGGACACTGAGACAGACGGAACAAGCATGAAAAGGTTTGTGCTTTTGACAGCCCCCGGTGGCGACAATAGGCATAGCATACATTTACCTAAAGGAGAAAACCTACTAGAATTAAAAAATTCTTGAGGAGTCTCTCTTACCTTATCCAGCTGCAGGGTTCTGTTATACAGACCCAATCTTCATCTCTTATGGTGGGCTACGTTTGAAAAAACCTTCAGAGACTGGGGCCCCCTTAAATAGGAGGAGTCGCAGTTCTGGGCCCGTAAAGCACCCGCCAGGGATATGGTTGAAAAAAACAAATACTGGATCCCGGGGTCCAGCTCTCTAAAAAGAGAAGCGTTACAGGTAAAACCTCGTTTCTTCGGACATGAGGCCCAGGTACCATCCAATTTGGCCTGAAAAAGCACTTTGAATGGATCCAGTTGCATGGCTTGCCCCAATATAGGATATTCCTTTGGAGCTCAGCACAGCACATCTTATTCATGACCAACACCTAAGACACTGGCGAAAAAACTGATGTATCCCCAGTAAGGGGAGGGGTTGTATAGGGGGTTGAACTTCCTGTCTAGGGTGTGACCAGTGTCCAATCACCTAGTGATACCCTATAACCCATCAGTAATTACTGAGGCTCTGTGTCCCGTGATGTATGAGAAAGAAAGAGAACCTGCCACCTAAAAATCATCACATAGGGGACTGTTTGTCCCCTATGTGATGAAAAAAAAAAAGTTGAGTAAAATTTTTTTGCAAAAAAATAAAGTTACACCTAAGCACATAAAATCCCCTCCCCCAAAAAATGTGAGGCCCCCCCACGCCCACATATACACACACACGAATGTAAAAGTGCATTAGTTGGGGCGCCTACGCGTGAAAACGTCGATTGCGATACACATGTTACATATCGCCACATACGTCAGAGTGAGGGCAATAATTCTAACACCAGAACTTCTCCGTAACACTAAACTGATACCTATAGGGGGCTTTTGAAGTATCGCCTAGAGAAAATATAGGGTACTAAAGTTTGCTGACATTTCATGGGCGCACATGAATTTAAGGTTTGTCATGTTGGGTATCTATTTACTCGGTACAACCTTGTCTTTTATATTTTACCAAAATTTGGGTAATTTATTGTGTTGGTTTGCCTTAAAATTCACGTTAGTGTGTTTTTTACTGAAATTTTGTGTTTCCTAGACCTGCGGTAAGACCGTGTGACATAAAATATGCATCTACCACTATTATATTCTCTAGGGTGTCTGCTTTCAGAAAATATCTAATATGTGTGTGTTTTGTGTAATCTTCAGGCTTTAAATGATTTTTTTTAAATGTGTGCAAAAACGGCTCTGGCAGCAAAAGGTTTAAAGTGTTGCCTATGAATTATTTCATGTACCGTAGTTTGTCGCCATTCCATGGCATGCACAATTTTACTGTGTGTCATATTTGGTATCTATTTACTTGGTAAAACATCATCTTTTATATTCCAACAAAAAATTGGGTATTATATTATGTTTGTGTTCACTAAAGTGTGTGTTTTCCAAAAAATTGAGTTTGAAAAACTACTGCGCAAATATGGTATAATATAAAAAATTGCAACACCCACAACTTTATTCTCTAGGGCCTATGCTTAAAAAATGTATAATATTCGCGGGTTCTAAATAATTTTCTAGCAAAATAAATGCTGATTTTTACATGTATGTGAGAAATGTCAGAATTGGGGATAAAGTGGTTAAATCAGTTTTTCTCAATGTTTTTTGATTAGCACTAGCAGCACCTTTTAAAATTATGCACAATCTTGAAGCACCCGATTTTAAAATGTAAAAAACTAAACTAATAGGTTTACATATCATGGCAGTATCCACACATGTGGGCCACCTACCATTAGAGGGGATTTATTCTTCCACCTTTGTAAACTTGTACAAACTAGTATTCTAGTTTTTCTCTTCTCCCTCAGTTTCTTTCCTTCTCTCTGCTAACCTGACCCCAGTGCCGATGTAGAGGGACAGGTAAAGGGCAAACAAGGATGCTGTGCAGGTGCCCAGTGTCCTACTTATCAACAGATGTCATGGATTGTTAGGATGCCAGTGGCTAGTCCTCATGGTGACCAAGGCTATAGTGCTGCACAATAAAAACTGTAGCTTTGTGTAATAAAAAGGCAGGCTCTATCCTCTTGCCAACTTGTTGACAAATTTTGGCAGTTTATTGCACTTTTTAGGCATTTTGCCAGGGGAACCCCTGAAGAACCCAGAAGGCACCCAGGTTCAAATGATCATGGCATAAGTAATGACATCTGTATCAGCCAAGCTTATGATCAGCTAAGTGATACTAAAGTCTCTTTTTTTTTCTATAAAAATAACAAACATGTTATACTTACCTGATCTGTTGCAGTGGATTTGCACAGAGCAGCCCAGATCCTCCTCTTCTGGGGTCCCTCTTCAGTGCCCATGGCTCCTCGGTCCTGTGGAGTGCCCCCACAGCAAGCAGCTTGCTATTGGGGCACCTGAGCTGAGCTGCAGCTTCGAGTGTCCATTCAGACATGGAGCCCCGGTTCGACTCCGCCCCTCCTCTCTCCTGATTGACTGATTTTGATTGACAGCAGCGGGAGCAAATGGCACCACTGCTGTTTCTTAGCCAAATTAGGAGGGAGAGTCCCAGACGGCTGAGACACTCGTAAACATCGTCTGATCTACAACACTTCAGGCCCCTCCTCCTCACCTCCACTGCCTTCTGGGACACACACAGTTCCAGAAGATGGCGGAACCATTCAGAAAGCACAGCATGACTTGCGCATGCGCAGTAAGAACCAGGCTGTGAAGCCGCAAGGCTACACTTCCTGTTTCCCTTACTACAGATGCTGGCGCCTGCATCCGAAGCCAATTAAAGAATCGGCTTGGGGTACTGACATCGGCTTGGGATCCCTGGACAGGTAAGTGTCCTTATAGTAAAAGTCAGCAGCTGCAGTATTTGTAGCTGCTGACTTTTAATTTTTTTCTGAAGGAGCCTGGAGCCCCTCTGTAAACAGTGCTTTTTGCTGCGCTTCTTCTCAGATACCCAACATCTATCTTTCAGGTCTGACCACATCTACACAAGTTAAAGATCTAGCACCCTGAAGTTCAGACTCCAGAGTTTATGTGTACCCTTAAGCAATTTTACCACGTGACACTGCTACTATTTGACTAGCATAATCTACAAGTTTCCATTGTTAAAAGACTACGTTAACTGCTTAAATTTAGACTGCAGCAATAAAAAAAAATCTCTATGCAACCTATCTTGCTCTTCTGATCAAAATTGTAAATGGAACTACAGATCAGATGCAGGGAGAAATATCTTTCTGTTCCGTACTAGTGCAGTGTTTACATATAGTAGCACTCTTGGAGCCCATTCTTTATGCCCTCTGGGTAAGCAGTACAGTCAGAAGGAACTTTTGTCTGCATCTTAAATATGCAATTTCAGTTAGTTTACATCAGGAGGACAAAAGTTGGGATTGTGTTTTTTGTTAAACAGTTAAGCTTTAAGATTATAATAGTTTACTTTACTAAAATACATATGATTTCTACTGGGCAGAAGCTGAAGTTTCAGGACTGAAAAAGTTGCAGTGAAATTCACAGGACTGATGTATGAAATACAAGCATACATTAGTGCTAAAGGGTAGTTGGCTGTACTGTACAATAAATGAAAACTCAAATTATGTGATGTCATGGCACCACATTGTGGTAATGGAAGCCTGAAAGCTGGCAACAGGGAGGATACTGTACAGTGCATTGTAAAATGGAGTCCA
Source organism: Aquarana catesbeiana (assembly GCF_042186555.1). NCBI lineage: Eukaryota > Metazoa > Chordata > Amphibia > Anura > Ranidae > Aquarana > Aquarana catesbeiana. Next base: position 202,393,091 of record NC_133334.1, read on the forward strand.
TTTACACAAGGGTGATAAATTTGATTGCCTTCACAAGCCTTGTACCAAGGAAGCTCATTAATTTGAACAGGCCACCTAACGAACAATGGGTTAAAACAAAATTAACCGCTGCTATCACAGCGCACCACAATGTACAATAGTCCTTTGCCATGCCCTGCGAAGGTGCATTGGGCAGCCATTCAGAATGACCAGTAATTAGAATTAACTGGATCATAGTGTAGCAATGTACATAACATGATTTACCACAAAGCAGCAGTGTAAACAAGAGCTTTAATTGAATTGTATATTGCAAGCTAGGTTATGTCTGCCATACACTGACATGTGTGAACCTAAACATTTGTTCATTTACTAAATAATGCCATCCATTCTTTGCTTTCCTGTGCCACGTACATATGTTTTCTACTTTTCCTTTTTCTGTGTATCAGTTAGGACCAAATGTTTGGACTTCAGGATGCAATAAACTGGGTTAAAATGTAAAAGATAAGCAATGTACAGTTTTTGAAGATGTTAAAACAAAGCAAACACCATACTCTAGTTACACAGTCCTCCAGCCCCATTTCTGCATTCCTAGCATGGAAATTCTTACCTTCATAGCCTGAGTATCTTTTACAAGGACAGATCGGAGCTGACCGTTGAGCTCAAAAAACACCTCCCTTTGGCCAGCTTTGTTCAGATCGCCCAGAGCAAGTGCTTTAATATGCAAAGTTTTTCCTCTTTCTAGTTCAACCTAAAAACATTATAAAGACAAAACACCTATTGAGTAAAAAATATTGTTGTCAGAAACCAATACATACTGTACATTATGGTTAAATGCTCCTTCCACTGCATTCCACTTATTATTGGTATTATTTTATTTTTTATTTAAATGTATGTATGTATATATTATGTAATTATTCAGTATTATATACTGCTCAAAAAAATTAAAGGAACACCTTTTAATCAGACTATAGCATCAAGTCAATGAAACTGAGATATTGATCTGGTCAGTTAAGTAGCAGGGGGGGGGGGGTTGTAAACAGTTTCAGCTGCTTTGGTGCTGGCACTAGATGGGCAACAATGAGACAACCTCCAAAACAGGAATAGTTTTACATGTGAAGGCCACTGACAGTTTTTTCCCCGTACTCATCTTTTCTGACTGTTTTTCACTAGTTTTACATTTGGCTAGGGTCCACTACTGATAGCATGAGGCGATACTTGGACCCTATAGAGGTGGGCACAGGCAGTCCAAGTCCCCTAGGATGGCACATCCATATGTGCCAATGCCAGAAGGTTTGCTGTGTCTCCCAGCACTCCCAGTCTCAAGAGCATGGAAGAGATTGCAGGAGACAGGCAATCACTCTAAGAGAGCTGGACAGAGCCATAGAAGGTCCTTAACCCATCAGCAGGCCTTGTATCTTCTCGTTTTTGCAAGGCAGAACGGGATGAGCACTGCCAGAGCCCTACAAAATAACCTCCAGCGAGGAATTACTCTGACCAACCAATCAGAAACAGACTTCATGAGAGTGGCCTGAGGGCCCGATGTCTTCTAGTGGGCCCTCACTGCCCAGCACCGTGGAGCTTGATAGCCACTACTGCCTTGTGCTTTTCACAGATGAGAGCAGGTTCACCCTGAGCACATGTGACAGACGTGAAAGGGTCTGGAGAAGCCATGAGAATGTTATGCTGCTCGTAACATCGTTCAACATGACCGGTTTGGTGGTGGGTCAGTGATAGTCTGGGGAGGCATATCCATGGAGGGACACACATACTTCTACAGGCTAGACAATGGCACCCTGACTGCCATTAGGTATTGGGATGAAATTCTTGGACTCCTTGTCAGACCCTGCGCTGGTGCAGTGGGTCCTGGGTTCCTCCTGGTGCATGACAATGCCCGGCCTCATGTGGCGAGAGTATGCAGCCATTTCCTGGAGGATGAAGAAATTGATACCTTTGAATGGTCCCCACACTCGCCTGACCTAAATCCAATAGAACATCTCTGGGACATTATGTTTCGGTCCATCCGATGCCACCAGATTGCACTTCAGTCTGTTCAGGAGCTCAGTGATGCCCTGGTCCAGATCTGGGAGGAAATATCCCAGGACATCATGCGTCATCTCATTAAGAGCATGCCTTGACATTGTCAGGCATGCATACAAGCACGTGGGGGCCATACAAACTACTTTGAGTTGCTGCAATGAAATTTCAGCAAAATGGACTAGCCTGCTGCATCATTTTTTACTTTGATTTTTGGGGTGTCTTTGAAATCAGCCTTCTGTAAGTTGATAATTTCCATTTCCACCAAACGATGTGGCATCCTTTCGTTCCTAACACATTACCCAGTCCATATCAATCTAGATATCCAGCATGATATTTTCCCCATTGAGATCTGATGTGTTTTCAAAGTGCTCCTATAATTTTTTTGAGCAGTGTATATTGTAGACATTATTAAGGATTTTTATGATTTCTATCAATGTGGTTGTTGTTCTGGATCTACAATGACAATGAGTCCACTCATCCCACATACCAAAGAATTGTTATCTTTCATACTAAGAAAATATACAGTACATTTCACTGTACAATTAAATAAATGTACTGTATATGGCAAGGGCCAGACAAAGACCTATGTGGCTGTACGTAAACTGCCAACAGTATCTTTTTACTTACCAATATTTTTGTTACACTAACTTTTACAGAATCACATACCTCAAACTCCTCCGCTATCTTGGGTCCATCTAGAAAGAGGCGGGTGTTGAGGCATTCAACCGGGCCAAACTGAGTGCTGAAATCCTTGTACTCTTCAAACACTTTGGGATACATAGCAGCAGACATAATGTCTTCTGGTGTTATATCATCATACTTGCTCCGCAGTCCTTCTTCTAGCTTGGCAAAGTCCATTGATGGAAATGAAGCTCCAGGTCTTCCCTCAATACGTGGTAAATCCTTCAAGACCTATGCAAACAAAGTGTAAATCTTTCATGAATTACGTTTGTTGCTTAAAAATTTAAACTCTTCAGGGTTAGCTATGTGAACTGATATTGGCATGCATTTTTTTTTTATTCTTATTTTTTTTACACTAAACTGGTGGTTCATCCCTTGTACCATTAAATCTGAACCTCAAAGTTAAACTGTGATGAGGACTTAAAAAGTTGAACAAAGTTGGTAGCTGTAAAATCAACTTGGTCTGCATACGTCAACCACTTTACTGAGCTTACCGAACAGCAGCTAAGTATGGGATGGGCACTACCTAGGATATAAATGTTCAATGACAACTAACATATTCAATAACTAAACACAACCTTATCCTCTGATCCCCCTTATTTTACAGTAGTGCTTTAACCACTTAAGGACCAAGCCTCTTTCTGAGATTTGGTGTTTACAAGTTAAAAACATTTTTTTTGCTAAAAAATTACTTAGAACCCCCAAACATTATATATCTATATTTTTTTCCTAACACCCTAGAGAATAAAATGGCGGTTGTTGCAATACTTTCTGTCACACCGTATTTGTGTAGCAGTCTTACAAGCACACTTTTTTGGGAAAAAATACACTTTTTTAATTAAAAAATAAGAAAACAGTAAAGTTAGTCCAATTTTTTTTTATATTGTGAAAGATAATCTTATGCCAAGTAAATTGATACCCAACATGTCATGCTTCAAAATTGCGCCCGCTCGTGGAATACAGACAAACTTTTACCCTTAAAAATCTCCATAGGTAACGTTTAAAAAATTCTACAGGTTGCATGTTTTGAGTTACAGAAAAGGTCTAGGGAAAGAATTATTGCTCTCACTCTAACAATTGCGGCGATAACTCACATGTGTGGTTTGAACACCGCTTCCATATGCAGGAGCTACTCACGTATACGTTCGTTTCTGCGTGCGAGCGTGGCGTGACAGGGCGCGTTTAATTTTTTTCTTTTCTTATTTTACCTTTTATTTTTTATTTTTACACTGTTCTTTAAAAAAATTGTGTCAATTTTATTCCTATTACTAGGAATTTAAACTTCCCTTGTAATAGAAAAAAAGCATCACAGGACCTCTTAAATATGAGATCTGGGGTCAAAAAGACCTCAGATCGCATATTTGCACTAGAATGCAATAAAAAAAAAAAATGTCATTTGAAAAAAAAAATGTCCCTTTAAGAGCAATGGTATGAAGACGGGTGGGAGCCATCTTCCCCTCACTCGTCTCCATACCGAACAGGGAGAAGAACCCGATCGCCTCCGCCGCTACCGACGGGACCCCGGTAAGCGGCGGAGGGCACCTGAGCATGTCGGGAGGGGGGGCCCTCTCCTGCTGCCGATAAAAGTGATCTCACGGTGAATCTGCCGCAGAGATCACTTTTATCTGAAAGCGGACCATCCACTGAAGAAGATGATATTCCTCTTCAAAGTACCGATGTATAAGAACCGCGGGTGGTCCGTAAGTGGTTAAAGGAGAAGTATGCCTAAAGTTTTTTGGCCCTACTTCTGCTATGGGTCACAGGACTGCAGTTCATTGTGCACTCTTGTGACCCATTTTCAGCTAACAGTGGGGAGTACGCAGTCAACTGATGCCACTCAGCCAGTCCAAGCTCTGGAAAGATTCTGACTGTACAGTCTCACTGGGAGATGGAGCCAGCGGCTTCTGCCCCCGGTACAGCCCAGCACTCCAGTGGAGACTGAGAAGTGAGCAATCTGCAGCTTTTGATCACTCAGTTCTCAGTCTTAGAAGCAGTGGGGGACAGATGCAGCATCAACCTAGGTGAGTATATATATTTATAAATTTTATTTATTTTTTTTTAAGAAAAACTATCCACGGTTACATATTTGCCGTATGTCTATGTGGACCTCTAGGATTCTCACCTTATTTGAAGTAAAAATTGGAGGCTGATGTTTCAGTCAACAGAATGATGAACAGGTGTGGTGTTTGGTTTCCACTACTGATCATAACACCACAAGTTGGGACTTGTGGGACTTGTATTGAGGGGTGAATAGGCTAAAAGACCTTCATACCACCTTTGATGTGAAGGACTAACAAACAGTTACTGAAAACATTCAGTTGCAGTTATTGGTGCCCAAGAGGATCATGCAAATTACTAAAAGCAAGGGTTTATAAACTTTTTCTACATACAAAAATGTATAGTTATTACTGTGACATAATTGGTGTAAAAAAGTAAATGAACAACCAAGTTTTTTTTAACTCCCTTAATGGGTTATCATGAGTTAGTTTTAGGTTATATTAATGCAGAAATATTGAAAATGCAAAAGGTTTCACAAACTCTAAAGCACTACCATAGTATTGGTGCGGGCCGCTTGATCGAGCACACGTGCATGATGACATTACTATCAAGGCCTGCCCAGGCTCGAGCAGGCGGTGTGTTGTTTTTACTCTGTTGTTTATCTTCTTAACCTTGCAAATACCTTTTTAACGTGAATAAAGTGGGATTTAAAAGTTAATGCAATATAGCTCTTTTGTTTTTCTTCCATATTACCTGGGGCCATAATGTTAATATGATTGGAGGGGGCACTGGTGATATTTAAAGGGGCCAAGTATTTAAGTTAAACTGATGCTGTGATTTTATGCAGGAATGCTGGGAAGCTGGTGACATCCATCCCAAAGATCACCCAGTGGCCTTTAGGCAAAGTTTTATACACGTTAATAACCTCATCATCTGGAGATGATATTATCTGGTAAGGAGTTGGTGTGTCATTCTGGTGTTGGAGCACTGAATTCTACACAATCTGCACAGTGGAGTATCAGCATCTGTTAAAGTGTCATCTCTTGTGTTCCACATAATACACGGGTCACTTATAATGGTTTGGATACTGAATTTTTATGCAGTTCTTTGTGTTTGTCATTTGCGTAACTATAAAAATATGCCGCTTTTGCGATGACCGATTCTATTCATCATGAACACTTTTCCGATGAAATCACCCTATTGATTCACCCTTATTCTCTGTGGCTCATACTCACCCTTCTGATCTGTTTTGGTATTACAATGGTAATCTTGGATTAAACTCTTTCTTCCTGCTAATTCTGCTCAACTTGCTGTTGAACCAGAAAGACTACAGTACATCTAGAGTCCCCCACCCGCAACAGAGGGTTTGAAACATCATGGGCTGAAGAGATCATTCTCTGGATCTCACATGTTAAACGGAACAAAGTTCCAGGCTCTGCCTTGGACAACTGATACAAATTAAAGAAACACTAGCCTCAGGAGTTTTGGGGTTCCCAGATGAAGAGTCTGTCTTTTTATGGGGACAAGAGGGTGATCCTCGCCTCAGCTTCCTCCTAAAGTTTTCTGGGGTTTTGACATTAAAGTGTTCCCCATCAAAGGGCATATACAAAAGGCGTTTTTTGCATGCATTTTCCACATGTGTACAAAGATGAGAACCATTCTAGAAATTTGGTGAATTATGCAAGGGAGAATATAGCCTTAGAAACTGCATCTAGCAATTCCTACACTGTATCTTGGTAAGATAGGTAATGGCCGGGTCCACAACAGAGACAGGCCACTTCTTTAGGAACCCCTCCTCTGTAGGGTATTGCTGGGCAAAACATTTAGGAAAAGTAAAGACTTTATCTGGGTTAGGCCACTCACTATACAGCACCAGATATCATAGGGAATGAACTGCAAAGGTCTTAATAGGCAGGGGTCCTTTTAGATAACCCAGTTTGGTTACTTTGTGTACCTGACACAGGTTGTTCCAAATCTAAGCATTGATGGTTTTGGAGTTGTCTGCAGAGTGAGACTCCTCCTGTGCCAACGCCTCAAATAAAGAGCGGGTACAGTCCTACTTATCCTAAGCTGACTGTGAAGAAGCAGCTGCCACCGCAGGGAAATCAGGATCAAGCTCTGAAAGAGAGGGCATGGAAGAACACTTTAATTTTCCTGTAAACGCATACAAAGGGGCTGAGAACTCCTAGATAACATCAAAATAGTCACCACTGAATGAGTTAGTGAAGACACTGAGGATTGCACTGCACTGCATTGGACAGTGATACGAGCTATCAGTTTTAAGCCCCATAGGAAGGATACAGCAAGACCCCTGGCACTAGTAACGGACTGTAAGATGGCCAGAACCCATAACAGCCTTGAACTTATGAAATGCCATGCTGTAGGCTGAGTGAGGAATCGGCCACAAGAGTACTCATAAAAAGCACTGATTGTGCAGGATTGTAAGATGGACATGAGCAGTGGTGAGGAGATGGTAATGAGGTCCACACAGGAAGAGAGAAGTGTACATGTACAGTACAAGCACCAGGAGGGGACTTGCATTAAAGCAAAAGGCAACAATAAATTACATATACCACAAAGCTGCAGACTGGGCTTCTTTTCTTGCCATTGGCCATGTGAACATTAGTGTCACAGCAGGGACTGAGCATATGAACCCTTAGGGGAAGGCCCGGAAGTACCAAGCAGGTTTACAAAGGGCAAAACCTCTATTTATCACAAACAAGGTTCTTAGAAGGCCCTGCAGGCATAGTTAGGGATAGAGGCAGTGGCGGCCCATCCATTAGGGACTCATGGGCGCCGCCCTATCTGTGCGTCTGGCCCCCTAATCTACATGCTGATCACTGGATGCATGGATTCCAATGGGGGATTTTTTTTTTGGTTTTAAGCACGTGATCAGAGCCAGAGGCCCTAATAGACTTCAAAAAAGGGTGGGCTCGTGGCATCGCCCTGAGCCCACCCAGTTGTGTGACAATAGCAAAAAAATATTCGCTATTGTCAAACTGATTCTCCTCCCAGCCAATCAGGAAAGTGTGTCATGACACCCGTTTCCCGACTGTCCGAAAGGAGAAGCAATCCTATTGGCCTAGGAGGAGGAGGGAGGAAATGCATGGGAAGCCTGACCGACGGACCCACCAACCGCCACTGTGACTCCAGGGATGGCTCACCCCCAGCGGCTCAGCCATCCAGCACTCTCTGGCTCAGACAGGGGAGGGAGGAGGAGGGGATATCGGAGTCATCTCGGGCAGGACATCTGCCCCTAAGGTAAGGAGGCCGCCCGTCTCCAGCGCGGGGTGGGGGGGGGGGTTGCTGGTGTTTCTGATGTTTCCCGCATTCATGTCCATCTCCCGGGGGGGTCTGAGTCACTGGTTTGCTGCCCCCCCAACCCAAATTACTGAGCATCAGCCGCCACTGGATAGAGGTAAGATCCTGGAAACATGTCTCTACCGATAGTTTTTGCCCCTCTGGTGGGCATATTCCTCGGTTTCTGTGGCAATGCCGAGGATCAGCTATACCAGTTACTGTATATTAGGCACTCAGCTTTGCTTCTCAGCAGTGTTCAATCTCCTGAAGGCAGCAGTATAACCACTTCATCCTGTGTCCTTTAACATATATTAAAAAAAAAAAAAAACATTTAAAATTTCCTAGATAATAATTTTCCCTCAAATGATCAGCCCAGTCAGTATTTAATGCAACAAAGCACACAATTAAAAATGTGTTTTGGAAGACCTAATCACTTCCGGACCACCCCATAGCAGATATGCTGCTACAGGGCAGTGCTCATCCCGCCTGGGGGGCACACGCGTGCTGCCAGCGGGCAGCTTTTGCTGTGATTACTCACAGCAGAAGCCAATCTGCGGGTGCCCGGGCAATAGATGTCTGCTGGCACCCGCCGATCGTCGGGCAGAGACACAGAACATCACTCTGCCTATGTACAGTGCATATTTTTAGCACTGATTACTGTATTAGTTTTACTAGTTCCCACAAAGTGTCAAAAGTGTCAGTGTCCACCGCAATATCACACTCCCGCTATAATTCGCTAAT